>NW_027507764.1:500823388-501423388 GCF_037356315.1 Lithobates pipiens | reverse complement strand
GTTGCACTCACACATGAGCAGAGTGATTTTGAAGCTTCTGCATAAGGAGCAGGGTGACTCATTGCACAAGTATGAACAAAGGCCATTAGAATTGGTTTCGGCATAGTCAGGCATAGGGAAACTAGCAGAAAATTACTCTGTAAATGGGGGCTTGGGGTTTTGTCTATATTGGCATTAGGCTGGAAAACAAGGTTTCTTCATTTCATTTGCTTTAAAAATGCAATGTTGAAACGCAGCAAAATTGGAAATATTGTGGTTTCCATACTGCAACATGTCCCAAAATGACTTAACTGCCAGCAGACATGGAGGCTGGACACCATGTACTGTTATGTACTTTACCTTGCAAATAGTGACTTCATTTTCTGAAGTGAACCTTGCTCTTTGAACCCTTCCGATTTGTAAATAGCACTGATTGGTAGCCTCAATAGTGAGGAGTGAACTGTGGCTGCCCCAACTTGAGCTGTTTGAAATGTGCATACAAACACACCCCGATTACCAGTGCCTCCAGTCTGCAAGGTATGTGGTAAAAAGTTTATGAATAAACCTCAAACGATAATAGCAAGACTCATCATCAGGTCCCACTAGCTAAGCT
Source organism: Lithobates pipiens (assembly GCF_037356315.1). Classification (NCBI taxonomy): domain Eukaryota; kingdom Metazoa; phylum Chordata; class Amphibia; order Anura; family Ranidae; genus Lithobates; species Lithobates pipiens. The sequence goes on along the minus strand of NW_027507764.1, from coordinate 501,422,796 downwards.
TAATAGGGCTCCATCAAACGAAAAAAATTTAATGCAACCTTAACTTTCCAGAAAACATATCTCCACTGCTCAAATTTTTTAAATTCGAATATTCAGATGTCCCCATTGGAAGATTTCCCCTCCATTACTGTTCTGATGTCAACCCAAAATTTGGGTTTTACTTTCATATTCGATGATGACCGTAAACAGGACAAATAAAAAGACCGAATCTTCCTAATGGGGGCTCAGCAGCAATAAAAACTGACAGGTGTTCTAATCCCTCTTCACACTAAATGAAACTTTAAAATAAAAAAAAAAAGGTTTTGGACTTTAATCATATTGCAGCCCTCTATAAATTAAAATGAACTGACAGCAAATGAATAGGCCTTAAGACGCAAAATCTTTTACACAAACTTTGTGGACCGCTCACTAAATCTCACTATGTTCCAGTTTCCAAAAAATAGCATTTTACAGCAGCATGCCAACTGCTAAGCTGCTTTAGTCAAATTTCTAAGATAGCCTAAATGAAGAGATTAAATATTAATGTGCAAAATTACATGTCAATGTTAATACACTTCTTGCTTAACTGTAAAATGTAAGTGTGGGAGTAGATCCCGTGAATTCTCAATAGCCTTGCTAGTTACACAGCTGGACATGGAGGTTAATGGACTGTAACCTTTGAAATAAAAGATCTATACTTTATTCAGCCTTTTCCAATGTTTAGAAAAAAAAATAAAAAATCTGAGTGCATCTCAAAAGTATAAGTAAAAAGTATACAATTGGAAATACACAAATCACCAATATAATAAATTATTGGCTTTTAGAGTATTACGTTTTTTCATCTGAAGTGTTTTATCAGATGCAAACACTGTTATTGGGGCATTCTCAGAACAGTGGATGGGGATTAGCTACAGGCGTAGACCTAACCCAGAAATGAGTGCAGGTAAAGTGTCATCAAACCCAGACTATGAAAAACGCTCATTACATGCTATAGAACAGTGTCCATACTCACAAAGCCACTAAAGCATTTGCTTTGTGTAGAGCAGGGATCTGCAATTAGTGGACCTCCAGCTGTTGCAAAACTACAAGTCCCATCATGCCTCTGCCTCTGGGTGTCATGGTTGTGGCTGACAGTCTTGCTATGCATCATGGGATTTGTAGTTCTGCAACAGCTGGAGGTCTGCTAATTGCATCTCTCTGGTGTAGAGGGATCCTGCCTCTGGTTGTCCCTCCCATCTTCTCTGTGTCTCCACCGCAGCCTTAAAGTGGATGTAAACCCGAAAAAAAGTTTATTTTTTTGATGTCATAATGTAGAGTATACAATTTCCTATCATTTGAGCCCAGTCTTGCCTCAGTTAATCCAGCTCTGAGCAATCCTCTTATTGTTCAGTGACATAAATCTTGACAAACAGAGACAAACTTTGTCAAATCCTCCCCCTTGCTGTGAGTGACAGGTGATTTACATATCTCGTGCACTAGCCTAAGAGACATGCATTCGTTTTTAATTCCCTCCCACTCCTTTTTTCTGCTGCTCTACATGGATTGGCTGTTCCACACCTCAGCATGATTTGGCATGCTGACGTCATGTGGGGACTGTTCTGGGTTTTGACTGGATGTTAGTGATCATAGCAGAAGTTCAGTGTAAGAAATGCACAGGAGAAAATGCATGTTGATAAGGGGAGTGTAGAGGTGGGCGGGGAATCTACTGACATCACAACTCCACCCACTGAGCCCTGGAAAACAGACCCACCCACAAAATCTGCAGTTTTTCAGGTCTCATAGCAGACAGAGGGGAGACATTTGACAGATAAGTATACATGCAGGAGACATGTATATTCTTCTAGATAACCAATATTGCAGTAGTTTAAAAAGGATGAGAGAGTTTACATCCACTTTAAATTGTGTAGATCAGCTGATGTCCTCTATGGAGCATGCTCGGTTTCAGTGCCCTTCTAAAGCTCTGCATTTGCTCCTTTTTATTATTTGTGCAGCCCACATGACATTCTGATGGCCATTCAGTGTTGCTGTGTGTGCGGCTTGCACAAGCGACTTACCGCTACTACACATGCGCCTCAGTGTGTATGGCATGGGGAGAGTATGAATGACACGCCTACCTGTAGTTAGGCAACGTGACTACACAGTATCCCAGGACTGAACAGCCCACAGCTTGGTATAGCCAGCAGACTTGTTTTTTAAACAAATACATTTTTAACTTTAAAAAGCGACCAGCATCTTTCTCCATAGGTTTATTGCCTACTGTAGTTCTCGCTGCTATTTTTTTTTACCAATTGCATCTTTGCTCTTGGCAGTTATGTCATTGTTAAACTGCGAGGCATGTTTATGGCGTTAGGGGGGTGGGGGGTGGGGTTAGGCCACAAATGTTTGCACTGTCATTGTTGGATAGTTTATTAAATACTTGGTGGTCTGTGTTGCACTTTATCACTTGCCTGATGAAGGGGCCCTGTGCGGCTCTGAAACACTGCATATGTATACCGTCTGACCATGTGACTAAAGATTTGGACCCTTTTGAGGAATCCTTGGTGTGCTGATGACATTTCTACACACATGACTATAGAGTCACACATACAGAGTGGCATGACACTTTACGCTCCCATTGCTCCTCCATGTTCTCCTATTGCTAAACAATATGGGTGCAGGATATACAGTGCTGTGAACAAGTATATGCCCTCTTCCTGATTTAAAAAAATTTTTTTTTTGCATATTTCTTACACTTGTCTCATAAAACAAAATTTTAATATTACACAAGATAACCTGAGTAATTCTAAGATGCAGTTTTTAAATAATTATTTAATTTATTAAAAGGAAAAAAAATCTGTTAAAATCTGCCTGGCCCAATGTGAAAAAGTAATTGCCCCCTCCCATGCTGAATCCTAAATTAACTGTGATTAACCACAATTTTTTGGAAAGCAGAATTAAATTTATTTTGCCACACCCAGGCCCGATTACTGCCAGACTTGTTGAATCAAGAAATCATATAAAGAGAAGCTGTCTGACAAGTGAAGCATGCTAACAGATCACAAAAATCCACACACCATGCCACAATCTAAAAAAACAAAAAAACAAAAACTCAAGAACAGATTAGAAACAAAGTAATGTACATGTATCGGTCTAGGAAGGGTTTCAAAGCCATTTCTAAGGCTTTGGAACTCCAGCGAACCACGGGGGGAACCATTATCCCCAAATGGAGATAACTTGTAACAGTGGTGAACCTGCCCAGGAGTGGCCGGCCTACAAAAACTACTTCAAGAGCATGACGAGGACTCATCCAGGAGGTCATAAAAGAACCCAGAACATCTAAAAGAACTGCAGGCCTCACTTGCTTCAGGTAAGATCAGTGTTCATAGTTCAATAATAAGAAAGACTGGCCATAAATGGCATCCATTGGAAAGTTCCAAGGCCAAAGCCACTGCTGACCAAAAAGAACACAAAGGCTCATCTCACATTTACCAAAAAACATTTAGATTATCCCCAAGACTTTTAGGCAAATATTCTGTGGAATGACGAGACAAAAGTTTAACTTTTTGGAAGGTGTACATCCAGTTACATCAGGCATAAAACAAATACAGCATTTCATAGCAAGAACATCATACCAACAGTCAACAGTGGTGGTAGCGTGATGGTCTAGGGCTGCTTTGCAGTTTCAGGACCTGGACAACTTCCCATAATTGATGGAACCATGAATTCCGAGCTCTACCAGAAAATCCTAAAGGAGAATGTCTGGCCATCAGTTTGAGACCTCAAGTTCAAATGCCCTTGGGTTATGCAGCAGGACAATGATCCAAAGCACAACAGCAAGCCCCCCTCCAAATGGTTCAAACAAAGCAAGCAGTTTTAGGTTTTGGCGTGGCCTAGTCAAAGCCCAGACTTAAATCCAATTATGATGCCGTATCATGAACTTGCATAGGCCATTCATGCTGGAAAACCCTCCAATATTGCTGAAGTAAAACAATTCTGCCAAGAGGGGGCCAAAATTGCTCCAGAGCAATGTGAAAGACTCATTACCAGTTATCGCAAACGCTTGATTGCAGTTGTTGCCGCCAAGGGTGGCACAACCAGTTATTAGGTTTACTTTTTCACACAAAGCCAGGCAGGTTTGGACAGCTTTTTTGCCTCAATTAATGAAATTATTTAAAAACTGCATTTTGTAGTTACTCAGGTTATCTTTTTGTGTAAATTATATATATATATATATATATATATATATATATATATATATATATATATATATATATATATATATATATATATATATATATATATATATATATATATATATATATATTTTTTTTTTTTTTTTTGGATGATGATCTGAGTCACAAGTGTGACAAATATGAAAAAAAAAATAAAAATTAGAAAGTTAGGGAAATACTTTTTCACAGCATTGTAGTATGCCAATACCTGTCTGGACATGGAATATGGAAAGTTTTTATAAATATTTTTTTTCTTTGTGGGTTCTTTATGCAACTAAATTAACCACCCAAACAGCCCTAATCAGTCAACATTGGGTATTGCTAGTGGAACTTACTGAATATAAAAAAAAAAAACTTAGTTGAATAAAAAAAATAAAAAAAAAAAATAAATAAAAAAAATAAAAAAACTGACCCATCTATGGCCAGCTTAAGGGTCTAGGATGACTTGTCAGATGTCTTAGCTGCCTGACAAGTCACGTCCCGTTCTGTACAATGGAACTGTTCTAATCAGAGCGACACAAGAAAAAGGTTCCTGTACGACTTTGGGGGCGACTTGCATGGACTTCTATAGAGAAGACGTTTTGCAAGTCGCCGCAGCGGTCGTGAGGCAGTCGAGCTGCAAGTCGTGCTGTCTCAAGACCAGCTGCACTCTGTATCGCAACATTTATCTTGTAATTGTAAAGACATTTAAGTAGGGATTGTACACATTTACAGGTAATCTAATTATACAAAAATCTAGCAAACACTGACATGCAATACACCAATCTAAGCTTTATGACTATTATCTCTGACAAATGGTATGCATTAGACCATACACGTTTCACATGGTTTAAATTAAATTTTCCTGTGGTACAGTGATGTACAGCTTTATGTAACCCTGTAATCTTGCAGAAGACCAATGATTTATCGCTTACAGGGTTTCTAGAACACAATGATTAACACCCAAATTATTCAATTACAGCAGTGTAGATATTTCACAACAGAGCTTTGAGGATTTAGCTGTGCACACAGGCAGATAGAATATGGTTTGCTTAGAACTGGAGGACATCGAGAGCAACAGAAAGCCAATGTTAGTGATGGAGTCCAATAACATTTATTTGTTAAGGTCCCTGTACACGGCTTGTACTCATGTCCCAGATGCATTATTGACTGGCTGTGGACAGATGTTGAACAGATTAGATGCAGTAAACACTTTACTATGAATAGTGTAGATATGGAATCTATTATCTGGAATGCTTGGGGCTTCAGATTTTTCATAGCTTGCTACGTTGTTTAATAAATTATGCTGAAAAATTATTTTATCACTTCATGTTCCAGTTATTATGAAATGGCCATTAAAACACAGAGCATTAGATATGGATTCCATTGACCATTGGGTAGTGAACCATTTTAATTGCTGGTATTTTTGACACAACTGAACCTTTTGTGCCGATAGTCTATTAGTATTGGGCTCCTGCCATAGAGGGATAACATTTCTATACGTCATGAACCAGCCGAAATTGGAACCATCTAGGAGCAGGTTGATTGTACCCAAGTCGATTCATCCATTGACTTGGGTAGAACCAGCATGGTAGAACCAGCATAGCCACTAGCAATAATAACTGCCAGGCAGGGACAGCTCCTGTGTCACCCTATGACTGGCTTAAGAATAAAGCTGGGGTTAGAGAGGATTGTTTCTAAAAGTTGGATAAACGTTAGGTCGACAACTAGGGTTAAGTATTATTTTAACAGCTGAAATGTACTTTATTTATAGCATTTATAGCAAACATGGCCAACCTCTCTAGCCTTAATGAACTAATTAACTTATGCACCCCACCCCATACTCAACCCAGCTATGTATGCATTAAAATATCCATATGTATTTTTAAAGTTCTGACCAAGCAGCTTTTATTTCTTATACAGCGGGACCTTGGTTAACGAGTAACGTGGTTAACGAGTATTTTGAAAGAATAGCAACTTTTTTTTTTAATTCTGACTTGTTTTGCGAGACAACACTCGCAAAATGAGTCAGAATTAAAAAAAAGTTGAGCAGAATTCAAGATGTGGTGTGCAGTACCGCATTTGGGCAGAGGTGCGGGGGCACTGGTGACACTCAGAATGGTTTGGAGCTGTTCGGAAATACTCAGAAACACTGATCAGGTCTCCGCTCTCCTCTATGGGGGATCGGATGAACACGGACCGTCTGTCCGTGTTCATCCGATCCGCTCTGCAGACGGATAGAAAAATAGGGTGTTCCTCCGTCTGCAGAATCGGACCATAGCGGAGATGGATGATATGTTCATCCGCTGACACCCGCTGTCCCATAGGGATGCATGTATGTCCGTATTTCATCCAAAAATGGATGGATGAAATACGGACATACGGTCTGCATGTGTGAAAGGGGCCTTAGTTTGTACGTTTCGTCATATTCTTCCACATGCCCTATAAAAAACAACCATTATATGCAGACATATTTTGAACAAATTTTAGGTAGTCATTTTGGTGTTGGGGGGGAAAAAAAGCAGTCAGTGGATCGTGCAGAAATTTTTCTTGTGAAGGCGGCAGATTTATAGCTTGGTATACAAAGCGATGCATTACTAAATACAAACTAAAAGGTAATTCAAAAAGAGAAAGCATCCATGCTTCACAATAATTAACATCCCAAATCCAGTTATGGATGCCTTCCAAATTGAAGGCTTGCTTTGTCCATGTTTTGTACGCCAGGCAGCTTATATGTTATATAATACAAGCTTTAGAAAATAATCTTATTACAAGTGATGTCATATCAATGGGGTTACATAGGTTCTTGCAGCAGCCAGGAGTGGAAAGTGGTAAACGGAAACTGTTGCTCCTGTCTGAACCAATGGACAACATTCGTAGAGGTACATTGAAATGAAAAGCCAGATTTCATGTAAAAAAAATAAAAAAAAAAAAACATTTTCTGCAAGGTTCTAAAAAAAAAATATACAGTGCCTTGCGAAAGTATTCGCCCCCCTTGAACTTTTCAACCTTTTGCCACATTTCAGGCTTCAAACATAAAGATATAAAATTTAAATTTTTTGTGAAGAATCACCAACAAGTGGGACACAATTGTGAAGTGGAACGAAATCCATTGGATATTTTAAACTTTTTTTAGCAAATAAAAAAACTGAAAAGTGGTGCGTGCAAAATTATTTGGCCCCTTTACTTTCAGTGCAGCAAACTCACTCCAGAAGTTCAGCGAGGCTCTCTGACAGCCCGTTCACACCTGAACGTTTTGTAGCCCTACGCCTGAAGCTACAAAACGCTGGAGGGGAAAAAATCCATTATTCTCAATGGAGATGGTTCACATCTCCACTCCATGTCGCCTGAAGCCCTACGCCTGAAGCTCAAACAAGTTCCGGACCCTTTTTTGTCGCGCGAATTGGGCCGATTTGGGCGTTTTCATTCCCATAGAAACTAATGGAAACGCTCGATTCGAACGTTTAGCGCGACAACGAGCGTTTCTACGGGCGTTTTGACGCTGTATCTGCTCAAGAAAAAATAAGCAGATGAAAAATATTTTTCCTATTGGCTGAAAAAAAAAACGCTGAAGTTAAAAAACGCTAGTTGTCGCGCGTTGTAGTATGACAAAACGCTCGTTGTCGCGCGACAAAACTCCGGTAAAAACGTTCAAACACGCTACGCTACGGTGTGAATGCAGCCTTAATGATCCAATGTTGTCCTAAATGACTGATGGTGATAAATAGAATCCACCTGTGTGTAATCAAGTCTCTGTATAAATGCACCTGCTCTGTGATAGTCTCAGGGTTCTGTTGAAAGCGCAGAGAGCATCATGAAGACCAAGGAACACACCAGGCAGGTCCGTAATACTGTTGTGGAGAAGTTTAAAGCCGGATTGGATACAAAAAGATTTCCCAAGCTTTAAACATCCCAAGGAGCACTGTGCAAGCGATCATTTTGAAATGGAAGGCGTATCAGACCTCTGCAAATCTACCAAGACCTGGCCGTCCCTCTAAACTTTCAGCTCAGACAAGGAGATGACTGATCAGAGATGCAGCCAAGAGGCCCATGATCACTCTGGATGAACTGCAGAGAACTACAGCTGAGGTGGGAGAGTCTGTCCATAGGACAACAATCAGTCGTACACTGCACAAATCTGGCCTTTATGGAAGAGTGGCAAGAAGAAAGCCATTTCTCAAAGATATCCATAAAAAGTCTCGTCTAAAGTTTGCCACAAGCCACCTGGGAGACACACCAAACATGTGGAAGAAGGTGCTCTGGTCAGATGAAACCAAAATCCAACTTTTTGCCCACAATGCAAAACTATATGTTTGGCGTAAAAAAGCGACACAGCTCATCACCCTCAACACACCATCCCCACTGTCAAACATGGTGGTGGCAGCATCATGGTTTGGGCCTGTTTTTCTTCAGCAGGGACATGGAATATGGTTAAAATTGAGGGGAAGATGGATGCAGCCAAATACAGGACCATTCTGGATGAAAACCTGTTGGAGTCTGCAAAAGACCTGAAACTGGGACGGAGATTCATCTTCCAACAAGACAATGATCCCAAACGTACAGCAAAAATCTACAAAGGAATGGATCACAAATAAACGTATCCAGGTGTTAGAATGGCCAAGTCAAAGTCCAGACCTGAATCCAATCAAGAATCTGTGGAAAGAGCTGAAAACTGCTGTTCACAAACGCTCGCCATCCAACCTCACTGAGCGCGAGCTGTTTTGCAAGGAAGAATGTGCAAGAATTTCAGTCTCTCGATGTGCAAAACTGATAGAGACATACCCCAAGTGACTTGCAGCTGTAATCGCAGCAAAAGGTGGCTCTACAAAGGATTAACGCAAAGGGGCCGAATAATTTTGCACGCCCCACTTTTCAGTTTTTTATTAGTTAAAAAAGTTTTAAAAATCCAATAGATTTCGTTCCACTTCACAATTGTGTCCCACTTGTTGGTGATTCTTCACAAAAAATTAAAATGTTATATCTTTATGTTTGAAGCCTGAAATGTGGCAAAAGGTTGAAAAGTTCAAGGGGGCCGAATACTTTCGCAAGGCACTGTAATAATAATAATGCTAAATAACTACTGCTTCCGCTAAGTTGGAGCCTGATCTAGGAATGTGTGCGATGGGAATATGAACATTAGCTTGGGAACAAAATTGAGTCACCACTTGACTTTGTGCCCAAGTGTGAAATCAGCCGATCAATTGTGAGTCACCAACTATGAGAACAGCACAGACATGTATAAGGGAGACGGGACAGGAGATAATCACCCAGAAAAAGATTTGGAGGTGAAGCTGAACATTTCTACTTCGAAAAGACAATACATAGAAGATTTTACTTTTCTTGGCTTCACAATAGGTTACAGAAATGGAGAAGGGTACTACCTGCAATATGTTCCATGTGGGGAATGGGGATGTTCTTAATAATGAATCTTTAATTCTAGTAATAAAAAAAAATCCATGTTTTTACCAAAACACACAGCATTAAAATAAGAGTCCATTCACACAGGGGCAACACAACTTCCAGCGAGACTTTGGGAGGCAACTTGGACACGACTTGAGTATGAATCACAGCACGACTTAAGGCAACTTACAAGGCAACTTGAAGTTGCCTCCAGGACAGGGGACTTTGCCAGTGGCCAATCACATAATAATCAGCTCTGTGGGAGGGAGGGGTTTGCCTAGAAAACGTTTTCCTTCCTGGAAAGTTGCTTCAGTTAAGACAGGGGATCCGACTTGGAGGCAACTTCCATTGAAATCAATGGGTACAAGTTGCCTAGAAGTCGGATTGAAGTAGTACAGGAACCTTTTCTGAAGTCGGAGCGACTTCAGTAGTGTACATTAAGGGCCGGTTCACACTGCAGGCGCGGCGAGGCGTCTCCGACTTGCCTCGCCGCGACCTGCGGCGAGCTCAGCGGCGACTTGCAGAGGACTTCTGTATAGAAGTCAATGCAAGTCGCCCAGAAGTAGTACAGGAACCTTTTTTCTGAGTCGGAGCGACTCGAGTCGCTCCTCTCAGAACGGTTCCATTGTACAGAACGGGGGCGACTTGCGGGAGCGAGGCGAGTCGTGTCGCCTCGCATCGCCCGCTGTGTGAACCGGCCCCAAGTCGGCTCTCATTCACTTACATTGATTTTATCATGTTGCGCGACTTGAAGCAACTTGGGACGACTTCAAGTCGGATCCAAAGTTGCCCCTGTGTGTGAATGGACTCTAAATCCAATAAATTATTCAATGGAAAAACAAAAAAAAAAAAAAAAAAAACTGTGCTTCTACTAAGGACGGGCAAGTTGTTTAAAGGCAGGAGCAACTTGAAAGACAGTAGTTGTGGGTAGATAGCCAGCCTCATAAAAGTAAAAAAAAAAAAAAAAAAAAAAAAAAAAAACATTCTTCAGTGATCCTCGTGTAATCCATGCACCCTGTACCAGCCTCAAAGATACATGGGCAAGACGCAGCATTTATTACTACTTACGTATTCGTTTGGTAATTCGAAGGCCATGGTTTGTCACTGAGAGAGCTCCGTGACCGTGGTCGCGGGTCCCACAGACTCGATCGCCGCCAGGATACCTGCGATCGTGTCACGGATGACAGGGAGCAGACGATCAGTGTGCTGTCACTAGGCAGAACGGGGAGATGCTGTTTACATCGGGAACAGCGATCAGTGTGGTGCCACACACAGCCATGCCCCCATACAGTTAGAGACATGCCCCTAGGAACACTTAACCCCTACACTGCCACCTAGTGGTTAACCCCTTCACTGCCAGTGACATTTTTACAGTAATCAATGCAATCTTATAGCATTGATTGCTGTATTAATGCCAATGGTCCCCAAAATGTGTCAAAGGTGTCCGATGTGTCTGCAATAATGTCACAGTCATGATAAAAATCGCTGATTGCCACCATTACAAGTAAAAAAAAAAATGTATTAATAAAAATGCCATAAAACTATCCCCTATTTTGTAGACGCTATAATTTTTGCGCAAACCAATCAAACGCTTATTGCAATTTTTTTACCAAAAATATGCAGAATAAGCAACTGAGCAAAAAAATATGTTTTTTTTATATATTTTTGGGGGATATTTATTATAGCAGAAAGTAAAATAATGCATTTTTTTTCAAAATTGCCGCTTTTTTTGTTTATAGTGCAAAAAATAAAAACCGCAGAGGCGATCAAATACCACCAAAATAAAGCTCTATTTGTGGGAAAAAAAGGAGATCAATTTTGTTTGGGAGCTATGCCACATGACCGCGCATTTGCCAGTTAAATCGGCGCAGTGCATAATCGCAAAAAGTGCTCTGGTCAGGAAGGGGTAAATCCTTCCGGGGCTGAAGTGGTTAATTCTTTTATATTAATTGCAGGGTTCTCAGTGCTATTCAAAAGGCCCACATACATATTTAGACAAATGTAATAGCTATATTTATAACAGTTACGACAATACTATCACAGGAGACACGTTTCCCAAAAACAATATGCCAAAAACGTAGTCCGTGATAAGACGAAACTCATGTACTTACTTGGCCAGCTCATCTGCAATGTGCAGCCAATGACATAAAAAGGTGTATTTTATCATCCTGAACATTCATTGCCTTACATGATCGTGAATTACAGCTGTGTGGAATTTGGGAAGCTCAGAAAAAAAAAAAAGACTGATTTATGGCTACAACACTGGGCACCAACATCCAACATACTCCATTACAAGAGAGATTTCCTGCATGCACGATTTTTCAAACATGCACCTGATCAATCCCACCGATATGTTGGGGAGATCAGAGATGTACAAAGGAGAAGGAGGGTAAGCAATGGTAACTGATCTCATTTGGTGGAGAGCGACCATTACAAGTGTGCATGAAGCTCAGAGTGCAGGACTTTCTACAATGAAAGGTAATGGGGTGGAATAAATCACGCACTCTAAATATCTTCTAAACGTCTACTCTTGGCTGCTAAAGAGAATGCAAAAAAAATGGAAAAATATGTTCAGTACAGATAATCTTGAAATCTTGCGTTAATGTTTTGAAATATTTCATTGCTACTATGGGCCTATTTATTATACTTTATCATTCCTTTAGGCCCCTTTCACACTGGGGCGGTGCGGGCGCCGGCGGTAAAACGGCACTATTTTTAGCTCCGCTTTACCGTCGTTTTAGTGGCGGTATTCAACCGCTAGCGGGCAGTTTTACCGCTCTGCTAGTGGCCGAGAAAGGGTTAAAACCACCGCAAAGTGCTGCTGCAGTGGTGCTTTTCCGGCGGTATAGCCGCGCCGCCCCACTCATTCCAATGGGCAGGAGCGGTGAATGGGCGGTGTATACATCCCTCCTTCACCGCTCTAAAGATGCTGCTAGCAGGACTTTTTTTTTTACCTTCCTGCCAGCGCACCGCTCCAGTGTGAAAGCCCTCTGGAGTGTGAGGAGTGGCTCTTTCAGGGTGCTTTGCAAGTGCTATTTTTAGCGCTGTAGCGCCTGCAAAGCACCCCACTGTGAAAGGGGTCTAAGATCGACTTTTTTTATTATCACAAACAAGTCTCTCGTTTCGTAAAATTGTCGAGCAAAAAGTATTTTACTTTTATGCAATCCACAGAGAATACTTATAATTTAATGGTGCACCGAAATGAAAATTCTGCTGTCAAAACAGAAAATTCAAGATGGACTTGGCCAAAAGCAGACAGTTTTTTTTTTTTTAATAAATGTTTTTAAATTTAAAAGGAGTTGTAAAGCCAGAATATTTATCTTAAAGACTTGTGTTCAGCAGCCCCCCTCATACTTACCTGAGGGCAATCTCTGTCCATGAATGTCTTGGCTGTCCGAGACTTTCCCTCCTGATAGGCTAAGACACAGAAGCGGCACCACTGGCTCCCGCTGCTGTCAATCAAAGTCAGCCAGCCAATCAGGAGAGAGAGGGACACAGTTCTGTGTCTGAACAGTGGCTTGGATTCTCCCATAGCAAGCTGCTGTAGGGGCACGGAACACAGAAGAGGGACCAGAGAAGAGGATTGGGGCTTCTCTATGCAGAGGATTAGCACATGTTTGTTATTTTTAGATATATGCAATTAGTTTTGTTCTGCATTCATAACAGAACAGAACTACCACAGACATTGTATTTGGGCACTTGTCTATTCTTTAAAGAAAAACCTTGGTTTGCAGAATTTGTGGGTCCATCAGTGTCCCATTCAGCCTAAGCTCTGTATTGCCTGCTCTGAGCCACAAGACCTGTCTGGGGGGGTCTATTTTCACACAAGGGTCATCTTCAAACAGATGTTGCCCAGATAGGTTACTGCTAAAATACGACAGGGGGAGTTCACTATGCCGTGTTAAACCTCCGTCAGTCTAACATACCAGTTTAGGTTGTTTTTTTTTTTTTGTTTTTTTTAATAGTAATGTTGCCACAATGAGACACAAAGATCAACTATATTCATCAATATTCTGTATGTTAAACCTATTTCAACATCGTATGTGGGAAAGGGCCATCAGAGGAGAACTGCTCTCCTCCCCCATAGTGCTTTCCATTGGCTAAAAAAAAAAAAAAAAAACACCTGAAGCTTGAATGCACAATGCTTGAAATAAGCTTCTAAAATGCTCTTCTATACGAATGAAGAAATACTCAAATACAAAAACACCTGACAATTGTTCTGCTAAATTCAGCCTTAATCGTAACTAAGAATTTTCTTTCAAATTTGGCACCATTAGAGGGCTGCAGCAATGGCTGATTTTCATGCAGCCATTGAATTTGAGTGATTGGGCATGTTGGAAATTTGGGGAAAATTAATTTCCATGAATCGTGTGAGAAATGGAATTGAAAAAGAAATGCGCATTAGAGCAAGAAAATAATTCCCAGAACAAAAAAAAAAAAAAAAATTTATAAAAAAAAAAAAAAATAAGGATTTCCAGCCACAAAAATTATTTTCCGTAGCAAAAGTGGTGAAATTGAAGACTTGGTTGGTCAAATTTTGAAAACAATGATCACACAATCGGATTCCAAAACAAAAAAATTCTGATTAGTTCGAAATTCAACCCATGTATGACCGGCTTTACATGTTGGCCGCTAAAGTTACTGGATTTCAAAATCTTGAAACCAAGGTTAACCTTTAGTGTCTGAATCGTGTAAAAACACAATAAAACCTACAAATGCAGGGCAGATGAGATCCATTGCTCAAAAGGTCAAGCTGGGGCGTGGCGATCCAGGTGCAATCTGCAGAGGGGCCTTCCAAAATGATGGTAATACATCAGCTAAGCAGGAAGCAATGTTGCACTTACAAATCACCTTGTACTAGCGGTCCAAGCCTGCATAATTCCTCTGCATGATACTTTTCAAGAACCAGGTGGCTGGGATAGGTGGTGGCGAAAGCCCTAATTACAGTCAACTTTCAAAAACACAACAGCTATGAGGGACATATTACTTTCTCTTTGTCAAACAAAAACTACAACCTGGACTACAAATTTTTTTGGCAATTAAAAAACCCTAAGGCCCCATTCACATCAACACGTTTCACATTTTTTGTGCGACAGCATAGGGCAGCCCATTCCTTTGAATGGACTACCCCAAGTATGCCAAAAGTAGCTCCAGGGCCTTTGAGCAGTGAGCTTTGCGGGTTTATTACTGAGTGTTCTGGCACATTTGCACAATGACAAAACGTGAATTTAGAGCACCATTAACAATTGATGACTTTCTCAAGTAGAGGTCGACCGATATATCGGCCGATATTTGCAGTTTTTTAATTAATCAGCATCGGCCGATTGAGCTGATAAAAAGGCCGATTTAGAACAGCGGGACTTGGAAATGACTTCTGTAATAGAAGTCAGTGCAAGTTGCCTGAGTCAGAAACGTCTTTCCTCCTCTCTGGGCAGTCTGCCAAGAAAAGAACAGAAAGATACAATGTTTACACTTGAATGAATGAAGTCATCTCAGTGTGTAGAGTTCTCAGTTTAACCATTTAAAGACTAAATCTTTTCTGACACTTGTTGCTTACAAGTAAAAGTCCTGTATTTTCTGCCAGAAAATCACTTAGACCCCCCCAAAAAGTATATATATGTTTTTAGCAGAGATCCTAGGGAATAAAAAAGCGGTTGTTGCAACATTTTATGTCACACGGCATTTGCGCAGAGGTCTTTCAAATGCATTTTTTTGGGGGGGAAAAAAAAATACACTAAATTATTTAAAAAAAAAATAAAAATAAAAACAGTAAAGTTAGTCCATTTTTTTTTTTCGTCCAAAAGTTTTGAGTACTTGTTTTTATTTTATAGGCTGCTTGCACACTGGAGCGGGCAGACGTTGATGGTAAAATGTTGCTAGTTTTAGCAGTGCTTTACCATCATTTTAGCGGTGCTATTCGGCTGCTAGTGGGGCGCATATAATCCTAGCTAGCGGCCGAAGAAGAGGTTAAATGCGCCCGTGAAGCACCGCTGCCAAATCGCATTGCACGCGCTTGGGGAGTCGGCCTAACATATCGGCCCAAAAAAAAAAAAAAAAAAAAAAAAAAAAAAATCGGCATCATATATCGGCCATCGGCCGCCATGATTTCTAAATATCGGCATCGGCCAGAGAAAAACCCATATCGGTCGACCTCTATTCTCAAGTGCAATGTGTGTTGCGGAAAATAGCGTTTGTGTGAGCTCCAGGATTGGGCAGATGTGAACGAGGCCTAAAGACTGGGAAACTGGATCTGCAGTGGCCAAAACAGCTATTGATATTGCGCTAGCACAACAGAACACAAAAGAGGACAATCTTCTATTGGTAACAGCCTACACTAGTATTCATAAAGTAGCCCCTCATGAGGACCAAGGATGAAGAACACAACCAAGAAAGAACATTTTATGATCAAGGAACACCAGGATTTGTATTCCATTCACAAAACTCCACAATGGAGCGGGTAATAACATTTTGAACTATGGAACCCAAACATGTTACACTATCTAAATTATTCTTTCAGGCTGAGAGATTTTAATAGATGTTAACTCAATCACACTTTTGTATCCCCTCTTCCTACACAACAGGCAATAGGCAAACGATTTAAGCTTCGGAGGTAATTTCTTAGGCCTATATAACAATAGGCGTTCACCTTTTACATTGCTGCTCTGTTTTTCAGCAATCGCGTCCATCCTGCCAGCGGGCACATTTCATGGCAGCCCCATGGCAACCTATTCAGAACTACTTAAGCTCCTACAGAAGAATGATGGTTTTAATACAGATTGTTCCTGTTAAACCCTCACAAAAAGCAGCCGTAATAAGTTGTGTGGGGCTCGCTACAAGGGGAGCCCTTATTGATTCATTTTAACATTGACGAATGGGAAAAGATAACTTCAGTGGCGAAAACTTTCCAGATATAAATAGGAGCGCCTAACATACACACAGTTACGTACAGACTTTAAAATGATCTAAGCTGCTCAAGAGGAAATGTCCTAATGTTTTGTCTGCCTAAAGCAGTCTACCGCAAAAAAAAATAAAAAAAAGGAAACACACACATTCTGTATTGCCTACAGAGTGTTACTCAACCTTTTTTCAGTCAAGGCTTTAAAAGTATAGACAATCTCAAGGCCCCCCTTTAAAAATAATGGACAGTCTTGAGGCACCCCATTCTAAAATGTACACAATGCAGTAACATCCACACGTAGGACACCCAACATCAAAGGTGATTTATTCTTCCAAAGCAAATACACTTTTGCACACGGGTACTGACCAGTATGCCAATGTTTCCCTTCTCACTCAATTTCTCTCCATCAGTGAGCTAATGTGACCCCAGTGCTGAGGGTCAAACAAGGATGCTGTGGAGGTGACAGACATCCTTATCAACGGATAACATCATTGGCCGTTAGGATACCAGTGTCTAGAACGTCATAATGGTGCATAATGAAAACCCATGGCTTTGTGTAACTAAAAAGCAGGCTTCATCCACCTGCTGGCTTGTATACAAATTTTGATCCATTTTTTGGCATTTTTCCAAGGATCACCTAAAGAAGCTTTAAGGCACTCCAAGGCTGACCTACAGTACCAACAAGGCAACAGGCAAAACCTAACCTTTTTTTTCTTCCTTAAACTGGGCAAAATTGACATTTCAAAAACCTCTAGAACAGAACAAGATAAAGAACATTAAAATGGTCAAAGAAATAACCGGTACATTCAGAGATGGAGACAACTAAGGCAGATCTTCACTGCATCTGAGCACTACAAACTTCCCCATCATCCAGGTCTCCATGCTTTATTTTGTTGAAAAATCACTTTGAAAAACACCTCTCTAGCATTTCTAGCCATCTTGAGTATCGGCAAACGACTCCTGTAGCATATACTTCCTGGAATCCATTCACCCTTAGCGCAAGCATGTGTGCACTTAGCTGAGACCACCCCCCCCCCCCCCCCACCCCCTCCACACTTTTCTATCCATTTATGAATGATACAAAAGCATGGGGATTAAAAGAATCAATGTTGATTAGTAGAGTGAAACTCCATTTTAAATGCAAATCAAACTATTCTCGTAAAAGTCCAACTTGACCATGACCTCTCTAGATCCCCTATTGGCCAGTGAGACTATCCATCACATCAAGAAACCAGTAGGGTGCCTTGAGAAGGGATGGCCTCCAGCTTGACTTTTGACTTCGAAAGTCATCTCTGCATAGAACGTTAGCTTACTACTTGTCAGAATCCATGATATATTTGAAATGCAAATGTAAAAACATAACCTTTACAAAAACATTACAGGCTTAGGTTAAAATGGCCAAACAGCTACTGCAGGCAGCTACCAAAAGAGCAATAGACGGGTTATCCACCAATGAGGATCTTCTTCTGCTTTACAAAGAACACATTCATCCATGTCTGTTGGATTTTCCCTCTGAACATGCACTTTAATTATGACCACAAAATCAGTCTCTGTACAGAAAATAAATAAATCTGACCACTTGTGTGCCACGCTACGAAAGCAGACGGGACTCTGTGGCGAAACATTTTTAGTTAAAATATTCTTGTTATATTTTCTAATAGTATCTGTCATTACTTTTAAGAGATATTAAACTTAAAAGTATTTGTGTGATCTCTCTTTGCACGTATCGAATACAACCCCAAAAATGTAACAAAAAAACATTTAACCACTTGCCAACGGCCCCATAACAGTTTTACAGGCACGAATGCGCACCGCCAGAGGCATGCTTCAACTTTTTGCTTTTTACACAGTGGGAGCAAGGCAGGGACACGGATCTATGCCTTCTCCTAGTACAAGCACCTCCCCCACTACAGTAAAACACCAGCTAGGCAGACAGTTAACCCCCTTTTCACCCCTGTATTTAACCCCTTCCCAGCCAGTGTCATTAGTACAGTGACAGTGCATATATTTAGCCCAGATCACTGTATTAGTGTCACTGATCCAGAAAAAAAAAAAAAAAAAAAGTGTCAGTTAGGTGCCCAATTTTTCCACTGCAATATCACAGTCCCGCTATAAGTCCCTAAACCCTGCCATTACTAGCAAAAATAAATAATAATTTCATAAATATATCCCATAGTTTGTAGATGCTATAACTTTTGTGCAAACCAATCAATACACACTTAGAGATTTTTTATTTTATTTTTTTACCAAAAATACGTAGTAGAATACATATTGGCCTAAACTGATGAAGAAACTAGATTTTTTTTATTTTATGGGATATGTTTTATAGCAGAAAGTAATATATTGTTTTGTTTTTAAAAATTGTTGGCCGTTTTTTTTATAGCGCAAAAAATAAAATGCAGAGGAGATCAAATACCACCAAAAGAAAGCTCCATTTGTGGGGGGGGAACAAAAATTGTATTTGGGTAGAGTCACATGACCACCCAATTGTCCGTTAAATGCAGTGCCATATTGCAAATAATGGCCTGGTCAGGAAGGTGGCGGTTTTTTTCCAGCCTTAGAAATGTAACGGCTGGGATTGCCTTTAGATAGGAAAATCACTTGTGTATAATAATTACAAAAATTTAGCACACACTGCGTTTTCATTTATTAGTCTTATACAGCCTTACAAATGTAAGAAAGGTGAAGGCAAGGTACAGAACCGTCTTTGTACTTTCAGTGGAAAAAAAAAAAAAAAAAAAGAAGTCAACAAAAGTAAAAAAAAAAAAAAAAGGAAAGAACAAAAACACCGCAAAAGAAAAAATAAATGATTGATGCCATTGTGAAAAACTCAGCTACCGGGAGAATTAAGCCACGACGTGAAGATCAGCTATTTATTAGGGAACACAGGTTTTCTGATATATCTCATCTAGAAAAAGAAGCCAGTCTGATGTAAAACATAGGGCTTTCTTTATCTGTTCCCGGCTGGAGGTGGCTCTAGCTGGGGAGACAATGAAGGAAATATTCCTCTCATGTTAACATCTTCTTCAGAGTACTGCTGGGCCTCCATTCTTCTTGCTCTCGAGCAGTCTTTGTTGAATTGTTTCCTACTTGCTCATAACGTCGTTGATAGTGAAATGTTATTCGGCTTAGCCAGCCACACCAACTGGCAGAACGCCTAATAAATGCTAAGCCCTGGGGCCCAGCTATGCAACCTGTTGATCTTCAGCTGTTGTGAGCAACAAATCCTGGTTTATTCAGCAAGCTGGGCTTTGTAGTTCCACAGCAGCTGCAGAGCCATGAAATAATACCAGCTCTGGTCTAATGGAAATGATGATTATCGTTGTGGTTTGTTAAAGGAAACTTATAGTAGGAGGTCATTTTGGGGGCTGCCACCGTCTATAAAAAAAAAAAAAAAAAAAAGTGTTTCTAAAGCCAATTTTTTTGTTGTTGTTTTGGATAAGGACCTGAACCCAAAAGGTTAGAGCTGCATGATTCTGGCTAAAATGAGAATCACAATTTTATTTTGCTTACAACAAAGATCAATTCTCACAACGTAACATTATACAAGAAAAAATTAGGCTAACGTTACGGTTTCGTTTTTTTTTTTTTTTATTATTCATTAAAGTGTATTTTTTCCAAAAATATTGTGTTTGAAAAATATTGCAACAACCGTCATTTTATTCTCTCGGATCTGTGCCAAAAAAAATAAAAAATGAGGGATAGAGAGATCTCTAATAAATATACACATACTATAATATATATACACATATATACATACATACACACACATAATATATATGTATATATGTATATATGTATATATGTATATATGTATATATATATATATATATATATATATATATATATATATATATATATATATATATATATATATATATATATATATATATATATATATATTTTACACACACACACACACACCACAAAAAATTTCCATTTGGTGCAACTCTACCCCTCAGGTCCCCATTAATTAACATTCTCCTCTTTACTTGTCCCGGTGACCAGTGTCACCAGGCTAGAAAGTGAGGGAGAATCCTAAATTTTGAGTGGTCACCAAAACAGCAATACATGAGGTATCTTCCAATGGGGATCTTTTTCCCAGTGACAGCTATGTAAATAGAGATCTTCCCTATGAAAATATCTACTCTTACTTCCTGTTGTGTACAGGACAGGAAGTGAAGGAAAATCTCTCCAATGGGACACAATTTGCTTCAGAGGTTATACACACAATCAAAAATTAAAGAAAAAAATAAAAAAAGTGTTGGCTTTAGGCTCGGTTCACACAGGGGCGACTTGTCCAGGCGACTTCGCCGCCTGACAAGTCGCGCTCCGTTCTGTACTATGGAACCGTTCTAATAGGAGCGACTCAAGTCGCTCCGACTTAGAAAAAAGGTTCCTGTACTACTTTGGGGCGACTTCAAGCGACTTGCATTGACTTCTATACAGAAGTCGTTTTGCAAGTCGCCGCTGATCGTGTGCAGGTCGCGGCACTGCAAGTCATGCCGCCCCTGTGTGAACCGAGCCTTAAAGTGATTGTAAAGCGTAAAGTAAAAAAAAAGCCAATAGCTCCTGCTGCTGTCAATCTTCCCTGTGAGGAGGGAAAGAGCAGAGAGAGCCACAGTTCTTGTGCACAGCGCTAGATGGAGATTGGGCACAGGTAGGTATAAGCATGGCTGGAGGTGGGGAGCTACACACAGAAAGTCGTTTACCCTAATGCAGACAATGTATTAAGGTAAACAAATCTTAAAACACTTTAAGCTTACTTCAACTTCCCAAAATTCCAGTTGCTTGGCTGTCATACTGATCCAGATGCTCCTCCAGTTTCTGACTCACTGGCCCAGACCAGTTATGCAAATCAGGAGTTGTGACTTGCTGTATGCCAGTGAGTGAAAAGTACCAAACCCAAAGACTGGTACAGGCTTCATTTAGAGGGGAAATTTTATTTTACTGATGATTCACATATACAAGTGAAAGTGGCCCCTTTAGTGAAATTATGTTTGTTTCTATAAAAATTGCGGCTTTGGTGTACAATTTATAATAATATTTGTCCATGGAGGCAAATACATATTCCTGCCTCGTAGTACTGAACTCTGTGCCTTGCTGATCATCCTATTTACTGCACAACTACCAGACAGGCTTGCTTAAAAATAGTTTCCCTGCAGTTCCTAAAGACAATAAAATATGTTATACAGTATGTGATCTAGCTGGACTAGGCTTATGTCCCTGCTATCCAGCTCATTAAAACCTGTCAGACTTTTTTTTTTTTTTACAGTTGATTACTGCCGGTGGCTATAGCCGCAGTATCTATTGTTTTCTACTGGCAGGGAAGACTCTGCCCTGCCCCCCCCCCCCCCCCCCGAGCTGGCAGAACACAATAGCGCTGCAGGAGGCATTCAGGAGGTAAATAGTTATTTTATTTCCTTCCACCCATAGTGGAAGGAAAGAAAATGGAGCCATCTGTAGGCTGCTTTTGTTGGAAGAACAGCATAGTAGCTTCATATACTGTGAGCTATACATATGCATTATACCTGTCTAGACCAGCAGGTGGCGCTGTATCATAGTGTTATAGTGTGTATTCTATGATAGAACAGGATGTATTGTTTATCTATGTTCAGTGTACTTGTTTGCGTTTGCTTCCTGTTCCATGATAAAGCTATCCTCCATGAAAATACAAGTATTCTCTGCAAAACAAGAAGCTTCTAGCGCATCATTTCAATACAATACTCAGCTAAAGGCTTCAAGTTTTGTGCAAATGATCACAATCATCGCAGAAATGGCTTCTTCTGCCAAGACATTTGGTCACATGACCCACATTATTATTATTATACACGATTTATATAGCGCCAACAGTTTACGCAGCGCTTAATGTAGAGGGGTGACAGCACAATTCCAGTACAGTTCAATACAGAAGGGCCCTGCTCACAGAGCTTACATTCTAAAAGGGAGGGGGTGGTAGTTCAAAAGGTAATAGATTCAGGGAATGATTTGATGGGGGTGGCTAGGAGTCAGGTGGGTGTGGGATAGGCTTCCCTGAATAAGTGAGAGTTTTCAGGGATCTCCTAAAGGCGGACAGGTTAGGGGCTGATCGGATATACCGGGGCAGGGAATTCCAGAGGATGGGAGAGGCTCTGAAGAAGTCTTGAAGGCAAGCATGTGAGGAGCTAAAAAGGGAGCTAGAGAGCAGGGAGGGGATGATTTGGGCGATATCTGCAGACGAGGTTGGTGATGTAGCTGGGGGTGGGTGGGGGCGATGTTGTGGATGGCCTTGTATGCTGTGGTTAGCATTTAGAATTTTATACGGTGGGGTAGGGGAAGCCAGTGAAGGGATTGGCAGAGAGGGGCAGCGGTCATGGATCGATTAGTGAGGTGTATTAGTCTAGCAGCAGTGTTCATAATAGACAATAGACCCACATGGCTGAATTTCACTTTAACCATCAGTAATACCTGTGGTACACAGGTCAGCTGAAAAATCCTGTACTTTTAGGGTCTCTGAGCCTTTATCATGCCAGCAGATAACCCAACATGAAAAAGCGAATGCAATCCAGAATAAAACTCGACTGATGATTAGCTGCAGTCTACAATTTTTTTTTCTTTTCGGCTTTACAAAATAATGACACCCTTTGTAGGAGACAAAGACACATAATAGCAAAACATGGAGTACAAAAAGCGCTCCATCACTGCAAACGTCGGCCTATCACTTGCACAAACACCGATGTGGAGAAAAACATCCATTAATTCAATCCGGCATCTTGCTAAATGTTTTTATTTGCTCCAGGAAAATCACATTGCGGTGTTTCGCCATGGAATCCATGCAAGTTAAATGCCATCCTAAAAAGGCTTAATCATTTTACTAAGAGCATTCTATGTAAAACAAATCAATGCTAACAAAATAATGGAAGCTGGCTTTCTGAACACATGCATGTGCGCAGACCTCCCGCAGCAGCTTAACGCATTAAGGACATTAGTTCAGCTTTAATGTTCAACTAGTTACTATTTATTTTAGGGGCATTTATGAAGGTATATTTTAGGTAAATAAAAAATATTCGATTTTTTTTGTCATAGGTGCCGATTACACTTTTAGAAGGGATTGTGTTTTCAGAGAACACCTATAGGCAGAGCAGATAGTCAAACAGATTGGGGTAGGGAGTTATAGAGAATGTGAGAGCCTCTTGAGGAATCCTGGCGATGAGCATGGGATGTTATGACTGATCAACCAAGTCAGAGGTCATGGAAAGAGCAAAGTTGAAGGTGTGGCTGATATTGTCACGTGGTGTTGGTGATGTAGCTGGGGGCAGAGTTGTGGATGGCTTAACGGAGTTGGAAAGCCAGAAGGTTTTTTTTTCATCTTAATGCATTCTACGCATTAAAAAAAAAAAAAAAAAAAAAAAAAAAGAAAAAAAAACTTGTGTGTATCAGCCCAAGTGCCTACCTGAGCTCCTTCTCTCTCCAGCAATGTTCTTGAACCCCTCAGCCATCCAGTAGACTCCTCCTGAATGGCTGAGACAGCAGCGGCGCTATTGGCTCCCCCCGGCTGTCAAAGTCAATCAGCCAATCAGGGGAGATAGGGGGCGAGGCCAGGTGGGGGCTCCGGGTTTGAATGGATACACGGAGCTCTGGCTTGGCTTGGGCGACAACCTGTAGCAAGCTGCTGGCTGAGGGGGCACTCAAAAGGAGGGAGGGGCTAGGAGCAGTAAAGAGGGACCTGAGAAGAGGAGGTCCTGGGCTGCTCTTTGCAAAACCAACTGCACAGAGCAGGTATGTAAAAGCCTTTACAATCACTTTAATAAGTTAATATTTGATAACAGGCAGTCCAACAATAGAGGGCTTTTCTACAAAAGTTGTAAACATGTTAAATGTTATAAACTGGATTAGAAATACTGATTTCTCCAGGTCTGTACACATTCTCTTTTCTTAGAACAATCAGAAAACCTATAAAAAGAAGAAAAAAACTCTTTTTCTAATAGATTTATTCTCCGGTGTTGATGTAATGTGATGTGCTTATTGTGTGGTCCTAACACATTCGAAGGACCAATCTGTTTTCCAAGGCATTGTATGATGAGTCCAAACTGACCACAGCGGAGCTCTGGAAAGACTTTCTAATGACCTCTCCCCCCCCCACCCACAGTGGAGAGATCCACAAAGCGCTATATAAACGCGACACCTGACCTCCCTGCTTTATGAAAACATCATATTCTAAGAAAAACATTACAATTAACACAAAGCATCTGCAAAAACAAATATAAATGTTTGTCTTTCTAAACCTAAAGAAAAACAGTGAAGATCATTTTTCCCATGGTATAAATTACTTAAAGTGTGCACTGCGTATGTGCGAGTCGCGCTGCTCCTTCTTAACGGTCGGCAATATTCTGGGACCTGTGCCTTGTCCCAGAGGACTGTAGGGAGGGTGGGGGAGAGACCTTCCGATTGGATCACCTAGGCGGTCCGAATGGAAATGGGAGTAGGTACCTGGAAAAACCAAAGGACAACTCCAAGCTCACTTACCGATCAGCCCGCGGACAACCAAATTAACCCGTCTAACAGCATGCCTTAAAAACATGGGTTTAGTCTGCACACATTTGCAAATACAGGCCCCACCATTGCACCCTGCTCCCCCTTTGGAAAAATGAAATGCCAAACGAGGCATCGGCCGGATTAAAGCAGAACTTTGCCTTTTGGGTGGAGCTCCACTTTAAAGCTAAACTCAGGTAAATGGGTTAATACACAGATGCGTTTCTGCCCATCTAGTCCTCAGATTTACACAGCAAAAAGTCTTGTCTGTCAGTTCAGGAGACCTTCTCTTTCTCTGTTGCAGTTTTGAAACATTTATATATGTCTTGTCCCTCCCTCATCCTGTGACTGTACAGTGAAACGAGAAGCAGCACACTAATATACATATCTCTTCATCTTCTCCACCTGTCAGTTATGTCCCTTGTTAGCCCGTGATCAAAGCAGAACATCTAATTGGCTCTTTTCGCTTCTTCTCCTCCCCCCAGGCTGAGTTCTGCTGTACTGGGGACTGCAAGACACTGACATCAAGTCTAATTTAGATACTTAAACGCCTGGCATGAAAAAATAAATGTAGCAATGCATCAATGAACCCAGAGCTGAATTAATGTGTGCATTTCTTTTTTCTCTGCCTTGAGTTAAGATTTAAAGCTGAATGTAGATATGGATGTTTTTGCATATTTACATTGGACCAGCCTAGGCCAAGGGAACTACGTACTGTAGGTGTGAATTTTTTGGAAGTCAATGCCCTTTGCATATGTACTGCCTTTCAACAATCTACACATGTTTTTGGCTGGAGATCAGAACTAAAATATTTGTGCAAGACTGCAACAAAGTAAATTTCTTAAAATATCCCAATATAAACAACGTATCAATTCTTTATGGTCCCAAGTACATTTAGCTGTCTACACCAACCTGCCTTGTGTCAGGGCAATTGATGGTAACCTGGTTAAGCACAATGTGCAGAAGGGAAACAGAGATTGATGTCATCATCTAGTACTAGGAGGCAAATGTTTCTTAAAATATTTTCTCAGCACAATATTTTAGCACCATACATAACCTATTCATTGTTATCTATGAGACGCTTCTTAAAGGGGGGGACCACATATAGAGCTTCACAGAGCACAACATTTGTTTGGACACAATCCATAATGGCAATGTGGTTTTAAAACATAGAAACCCCTTTTGGGGGGGGGACCCTAATGCCCCATACACGCGATTGGAAATTGCTCCAGCAAAAGTCCGATGTGAGGTCTTGGTCGGAAATGGCGATCGTGTGTATGCTCCATGTGACTTTTGCTGGCGGAGTTCCCGCCAGCAAAAGATTAAGAGCGGGTTCTCTATTTTCCGACGGAAAAAGTTCTGATCGGAAATTCTGACCGTCTGTACCAATTCCGACGTGCAAAATTCCTATGCATGCTCAGAAGCATATATAATATATATATATATTTTTTTATGTATGTGTATATTTCTGAAAATTCTATAGAAAGGCAACACCTATACTCATATTGATCAATGGTTCCAAATGACTAACTACCGCCGTAGGGAACACACACAAAAGATACACTCCGGATCTCTCCAAATAACTGTTCTGCTTTATTTGATGCAAATTAAGGTTTTTACACACATGATTATGTAGGTATCACATTAATATTGGATTTGTATGGTAACAAGGAGGCGTAACATAGGCAGGCCAATTCTAAACAGGACTCAAAAGAATGCAAACGTAATGAAAACATGATTAGTGCCATGTGCACAATGAGTGCAGTGTGCAATACATAGGAAAACTATAGAAAATAGAATACAATAAATATATATATATATATATATATATATATATATATATATATATATATATACACATACACACACACACATACACATACACATACACACACACACACACACACACACACACATACATACACAGTGCCTTGCGAAAGTATTCGGCCCCCTTTACTTTTCAAACTTTTGCCACATTTCAGGCTTCAAACATAAAGATATAACATTTTTATTTTTTGTGAAGAATCACCAACAAGTGGGACACAATTGTGAAGTGGAATGAAATCTATTGGATTTTTGAAACTTTTAACTAATAAAAAAAAATGAAAAGTGGGGCGTGCAAAATTATTCGGCCCCCTTGCGTTAATACTTTGTAGAGCCACCTTTTGCTGCGATTACAGCTGCAAGTCGCTTGGGGTATGTCTCTATCAGTTTTGCACATCGAGAGACTGAAATTCTTGCCCATTTTTCCTTGCAAAACAGCTCGAGCTCAGTGAGGTTGGATGGAGAGCGTTTGTGAACAGCAGTTTTCAGCTCTTTCCACAGATTCTCGATTGGATTCAAGTCTGGACTTTGACTTGGCCATTCTAACACCTGGATACATTTATTTGTGAACCATTCCTTTGTAGATTTTGCTGTATGTTTGGGATCATTGTCTTGTTGGAAGATAAATCTCTGTCCCAGTTTCAGGTCTTTTGCAGACTCCAACAGGTTTTCATCCAGAATGGTCCTGTATTTGGCTGCATCCATCTTCCCCTCAATTTTAACCATCTTCCCTGTCCCTGCTGAAGAAAAGCAGGCCCAAACCATGATGCTGCCACCACCATGTTTGACAGTGGGGATGGTGTGTTGAGGGTGATGAGCTGTGTTGCTTTTACGCCAAACATATCGTTTTGCATTGTGGGCAAAAAGTTTGATTTTGGTTTCATCTGACCAGAGCACCTTCTTCCACATGTTTGGTGTGTCTCCCAGGTGGCTTGTGGCAAACTTTAGACGAGACTTTTTATGGATATCTTTGAGAAATGGCTTTCTTCTTGCCATTCTTCCATAAAGGGCAGATTTGTGCAGTGTACGACTGATTGTTGTCCTATGGACAGACTCTCCCACCTCAGCTGTAGTTCTCTGCAGTTCATCCAGAGTGATCATGGGCCTCTTGGCTGCATCTCTGATCAGTCTTCTCCTTGTCTTAGCTGAAAGTTTAGAGGGATGGCCAGGTCTTGGTAGATTTGCAGTGGTCTGATACTCCTTCCATTTCAAAATGATCGCTTGCACAGTGCTCCTTGGGATGTTTAAAGCTTGGGAAATCTTTTTGTATCCAAATCAGGCTTTAAACTTCTCCACAACAGTATTACGGACCTGCCTGGTGTGTTCCTTGGTCTTCATGATGCTCTCTGTGCTTTCAACAGAACCCTGAGACTATCACAGAGCAGGTGCATTTATACAGAGACTTGATTACACACAGGTGGATTCTATTTATCACCATCAGTCATTTAGGACAACATTGGATCATTCAGAGATCCTCGCTGAACTTCTGGAGTGAGTTTGCTGCACTGAAAGTAAAGGGGCCGAATAATTTTGCACGCACCACTTTTTAGTTTTTTATTTGCTAAAAAAGTTTAAAAAAATCCAATAGATTTCGTTCCACTTCACAATTGTGTCCCACTTGTTGGTGATTCTTCACAAAAAATGAAAATTTTATATCTTTATGTTTGAAGCCTGAAATGTGGCAAAAGGTTGAAAAGTTCAAGGGGGGCGAATACTTTCGCAAGGCACTGTGTGTGTGTGTGTGTAAGTATATATGTAGGGGTGTGTGTGTGTGTGATAGAGAGATGTGTATATATATATATATATATATATATATATATATATATATATATATATATATATATATATATATATATATATATATATATATATATATAATATCACACACACACGGGTTGTTTTACTAAAGGCAAATCCACCATGCACTGCTAGTGCACTTGGAAGTGCAGTCACTGTAGATTGGAGGAGAAGATCTGAAATGAGGGGAAGCTCTGCTGATTTCTATCATAAAATCATGTACAAACAAAAATGCTGTTTTTGTATTTTCGTTGCATGTCCCAACTGTATTTCCAAGTGGATTTGCCTTTAGTAAATAACCATATGTGTATTATTTAGGGTCTATCTTGTGTTCAAATCTGTTGTGCTGGGAACATATGATGAATAATAAAAAGTATTGATAAAAATAAGCAGCTGACATTATTAGTATTATAAAATAGTTGTGTACCCAGTGGTATTTTTATTTTTAACTTCCTGCCCCATTGACATCTGTTTGTCAGGTTGTAATGAGAAAGAAGTGACGATAATCTCCCCAAAAAGCTCCAGACTGCAAAAAAAAATAAAAAATCTGGCAGCTGGTCTCCATCGAAAAAAAAAAATAAAAGTTATAGAAAGTAAGAAACAACTAGCCACACTTCACTCTACCATATTTGCAGTTATCAGAACAATGTTTACTGGTTATTACACCTGTTACTCTATGCCCAATTAGGCAGGTGGGGCATCTGCTGGTGAAATCTGGTATTGCACCAAAATCACAAGAAAAAAATGGTTCCAAACAGATTCCAAATCACGGCAAAATGTGCAATGCGTGTTTGGGTGCCATTGTTCATAATGGCAATCCAAACGCAGTGAGATTCTGCCACAACTGTCACGTAGCAAAAGATGCATATAAAAATTGGGCCAAGCTTGTCGCCTAAAAAGGAGCAGGAGCTTTTTTTTGTGTGTGACAAATTCGCATAGGCCACTGCAGCGAAAAGGCTACCCTTCTGTGTGTCACGCAGAAAAGCGCGTAAATGGCAGTTTCAGAATCCCAAGCAGGAACGCTCATTCACACAACATGAAATCTGAACAGGGCCTTATACTTCAGTTTATTTACCAAGAGTGCTTATGTTAAAATACAAAATTTTTAACAAAATTTGCAGAATTTAAACTTGGGGGGGACACAGCGTGCCTATTCTAATTCTAACAGCGTTCATATTCTGTGACATGGCACCCTTCACCTAACCCCGTAGCTGCTGAACTAAACGGAATGGCAGTTTGTGAGATTTAGGTCAGCTGCAATGTTGCCTGGATATTTGATATTGGATATAATGACAGATGAACGTTTTCAAGCTCAGAAATTGTTCTACTGCGACCACCACGGGGCTACTAATGCTAAAATATGAGTTCTTCCTTTTGGCATCACCTTCATTTTTGCCACATTTTATCTTTATGTAATATTCAACTCTTGCCCCCTATGTCTATATGGCTACAAAACCAATTTAGGGAAAAGGTTCGCTGAACAAATGTACTCGGAAACGACAAAGAAATGCTGCCAGGCTTGCAAAAATGAAAGAGAAGTCAATGTAATAGAAAGTTTTTCTTTCACCTGTAGCAATCCCTGACCCTTAGCGTACCTTCCCTTGTAGCTGACATTATACTGCACAGCCAGCATTCTTCATACACTATACAGTCATAAGTAACAAGAACAGCTGATGCAAGCTTTCCAACTGCAAACAAAAAAAAAATGGCAAAATGGCAGCAATTGTGGTAGACTTTTAGAATACAATCCCAATTACTGGGAAATGTAAAGGGTTTGGTGCTGACCTCCAAGCACACATCTTAACCACTTCAGCCCCGGACCATTTGGCTGGCCAAAGACCAGAGCACTTTTTGCGATTCGGCACTGCGTCGCTTTAACTGACAATTGCGCGGTCGTGCAACGTGCCTACCAAACAAAAATTGAGGTCCTTTTTTCCCACCTCTGCGGTTTTTATTTTTTTCGCTATAAGAAAAAAAAAAGAAGGTGCGACAATTTTGAAACCAAAAAAATTTTTTTTAACTTTTTGCTATAATATCCCCCAAAAATATATAAAAAAAATTTTTCCCCTCAGTTTAGGCCGATACGTATTCTTCTACATAATTTTGGTAAAAAAAAAAAAGAAAAAACGCAATAAGCGTATAGTGATTGGTTTGCACAAAAGTTATAGAGTCTACAAAATAGAGGATAGATTTACGGCATTAATAATTTTTTTTTTTTACTAGTAATTGTCCGACGTGTCCAACTGCGACATTATGGCAGACACGGACAATTCTGACACATTTTTAAGGGGCATAACAAAAAAAAAAGGTTAATCAAGTGCTTTTTTTTAACCACTAAATATTCCTTTATATTGGCTTTTAAAATTGACAAATGCAGCAATTTAGAAATTGGATGAAAGGTTTAGCATCAGGAAACACTTTTTGAAAGATAAAAAGTGCATTTTATATACAACTATATAGATCAGACCAAAATTCCAGAACGTAAATATCTCAAACATTTAGTATGAGGGTTAGATCACATACACACACA
Source organism: Lithobates pipiens (assembly GCF_037356315.1). NCBI lineage: Eukaryota > Metazoa > Chordata > Amphibia > Anura > Ranidae > Lithobates > Lithobates pipiens. Next base: position 501,391,667 of record NW_027507764.1, on the reverse strand, counting down.
GACAGAATTAGGATAAAAAGCAAATGGGAGATGCAGCTGACCATAGAAGCGAATGGCGGTACACTCCTGTACTCGTGAATATGCCAATGCTTCTATGCAGTGCTAGGGCAAGGTCTTCTAGAGCCCAGGGCGAACATGCCAAATTGCACCCCCACCCCGCCAAGATAAAATAAAGCACTACATGCAGGGCTGGTGGAAGGATTTTTGACACCCTAGACAAAACTTAATTTTCCTGTCCCCCTTGGCTCCACCCCTGACTCCACCCCCTTTGCCATGGCCATGTATACCCCACCTTTTTAATGAAGCGTCCATCAAATGCAGCCTCACCAGCGCCGATCAATGAATGTTTGCTTGCTTCCATTCATTCGGGAGTCAGGACACAGTCCTCCATCACTGCTGCGCCTCTGACACCATGTGCGAACGGAGTGGCAGCTTCCTGCTGATGCTGAGACTTAGTTGCTTGCTGCACAGAGAAGAGAGTAGGAACACCAGTGGCCGGGTGCCTAGTGGTAGCACCGGTCTGCCTACATGCTTACCCTCAAAGGATAGATTCTTCTTCCTCCCACTACTAATCAACCCCCCTGCTAAAAGCCCTGCTCCTGGCACAAATCTCTGCCCAACCCTCCCCCATATGCCTCAAGTACAAATCCCCCCCCCCCCCCCCAAAAAAAAAAAAAAACACAAAACCTGTTCCCTAGCCCTCAAATTTCTCTGAGCACAACTCCTCTCCCTCTACTCCAAATCCCCCACCCCTAAACTTCCCCTCCTAGCTCAAATACCCTCCAATGATCCTTACTAGCACAAATCCCCCACCACCACATTATCTTTTCTAGCACAAACCCCCCAAACCCACCTCCTAATACAAATCCTCTTCATCCACCCACCTCCCCAAAATTTTCCCTCCTAGAACAATTCTTACCCCCTGCAACCCCCCCCCCCCCCCCCCAAGTTCTCCCTCCCAACACAAATTCCCTCCCCCATCTCACACGATAGTGCTCAGGGTATCCGCCCCTCCTACCTATCCCTTGTTCCGACCCTGCTTCTATGCATCTGTGTTTACTATTGCATGTGCACACAGCGCTAACTCCTGAATGTGACATATTCATGTTCAGCTTCATTTGCAAGGGTACGGAGTCCTTTACAGTAGAGCTGCACAATTAATCGTCAAGAATAGTTATCACGACCTTGACTAAAGTGTTTCACAATTCTTTCTCTGCAATGAATTCTCTCTGCTCTTCTGAAGCCACAGCCCTCAAAAGAAAGGAAGAGAAAAACCGGGCAGTCTGCAAAGAATCAAAACATTCTTTGGGTCCTTTCACGCGGGGCGGATCAGTGCTGATCCGCCCCATGGATATCCGCTTGCTCAGCGGGGATTGCCAGAGCGATCTCCGCTGAGCAGGAAGATGACAGGTCTGTCTCTGCACACTGCGCAGGGACGGACCTGTCACAGCGCCGCTCTCCCCTATGGGAGATCGAGTGACGACAGACCACAGTGTTCGTCGTCACCCGTTCCGACGACGGATGGAAAAATAGCTTTTTCCTCCGTCACACTTTTTCGGATTGGGGCGGGTCGGATGTCAGTGGACTTGTCACCGCTGACATCCGACGCTCCATAGACCTCTATGGGGCATTCGTTCAGTTCCGCCTGAAAAACTGACAGGTGGACCTGAACGGATCGTCCGTTTGAAAGGAGCCTTTATCAGTTGAACTTAAGTATAAAAACATTGTAACAATTTGTCAATGGAACAGACTGTGTGCAAGTGAAAAAAGTTTAACCACTAAACCTTTTTCTGACATTTGTAGGTTCCAAGTTAAAAAAAAATTTTTTTTTTGCTGGAAAATTACCTAGAACCCCCAAACATTTATATATATATATATATATATATATATATATATATATATATATATATATATATATATATATATATATATTTATTTTTAGTAGACACCCTAGAGAATAAAATGGTGGTTGTTGCAATATTTTATGTCACACTGTATTTGCGCAGCGGTCTTTCAAATGCAATTTTATGGGAAAAAATGACTAATGAATAAAAACAAAAACAAACAAAACAGTAATGTTAGCCCCCCCCTTGAATGAATGAAGAGCAATTTGTTTATCTTTTTGGAGTAGCGTGGAGCTGCGTGCAGGGCACCTATACAAGTGAATAGAGATGCAGGATCTGTATGGACTGACCCACACAGCTAAGTATGACAGGTATGAAGGGACGGGTGTACAGCCCTGAATGCACACTGTTTGTGTTTGAGGCCGTGCGTTTGTTTCTATGTACATGTTGAACTCGGTCGCTGTGTCTTTATTCCAGTATCAGCAATATAATGCAGTCCTCCACTGATGCAGATGATAAAGGATCTGAGAATGGATAATGTTATCTTTGGATGGGCAATGGATGCAGACTGCCAGCTACAATACATCTATCATTTAGGTCCTCACAATGTAGCAGGATTCACACGCATGTACAGTACATGCTTCCCCCTTAATATCATTACACTTAAACCAGAACGCCAAGAAAAAAAAAAAAAAACACTATGTTCTGACTTTTGCTGTGTACAAATCAGTTATCTCCATTGATGGTACTCTTAGGTCTGGATGGCTGCTGTGTAAGGCAACAGTCCTAGCATCATTCATGCAGGATACAACTGTCCACCTCACTTCTGGTGACTCTCCAGCAGCAATAAAATTGAGTTTTCCATGTGTTGCCCGTTTTCACAGAACAGCGGCAGTGAATACAGTACATGACGAGTTGGCCGTTTTCACAGAACGGGTAAGGAGGGTAAAAAAAAAAAAAAATAAAAAAAGTTGTCGCCACCATGGAGGTGGCCATGTTGTTGGTTAGAATCAGGCGGACTAAAAGTCCTCTCATCAAATGGTGTCCCATAGTGTATATTGCTGCTGCTGTTCTGTCAAAACAGCCAACTCGTGTAAATCTCCAATTATTGGTGCTGCAGAGTCACGGGAAGTGACGTGGTTGGAGATTTTGGTGAGTTGAAGTTATCGGCAGAACAATGGTTTTGGGCCCGCATATGAGCGAGAGGAGCCTGGGATACATAGCAGGAGGCGTGCAGAATTCCAACACTAGCAAATTTGTTGCCATTGCGACCTGGTGCCTGGAGTTTGTTGAGCCCTGATAAGGCCTATTCATAGTTACACAAATACCAGTAATCACTAGGGCACATAAAAAACAGTTTTCTTTGTGTCCTGTTTGCATTGTAACACAGCCCAGAGCTGCAGTGCAATGAACTGTGATAAAAAGCAGACATGCTGAAGTTTATTACATCATACTGGATGGCACTGAATGTCACGGAACGGTGCATTACGCATTTTTTTTTTCAACTTTATTTGAAGTGCACAAAGTGACACTGCATTCACATCAGCGCACAACAGTGCAATGCACCGTACTGCCGTGCAGTGATCTGAATTCCGTGTCACTTTATGCACTTCAAATAAAGTTGAGAACAAAAATTTAACTTTGTAATGCGCTGAAAACGCTCATCACACCGCCTCCCCCCACCCGCCTCACTTTGGCTGGCACCGACAGCTGTTCACACACTAGACTGCTCCGGTTTAGTATGCAGGCAGTGTAAATGGGCCCTAAAAACACCCCGATCTCTTTACTGTATGACAGTTGAAGTATCGGAAGTTCGGTGCTGACAGTAGTATCCGGCATGCCTGAAACTAGGAACATTACCTTACACAGCAGCCATCATGACCTAGGAGAGCCATCATTAGCGGTAACTTACTTGCACAGTAAAAATCTGATATTTTTTCCTAGACTCGAAGTTGGGTGTCAATGGACTATTTCTGCTCTAGTGATCATCGCCCACGATTAACCAGGAGAAAATAGAGATCGATACACAAAGGGAATAATGGAATGTGGCATGTCGCAGTGATTAATCGCTAATGATAGTAATTTAAAATGTATGCGGCTGTATGTAGCAGTAATAAATCACAGGCAAGATCACAGATCAAGTATTCCCGTGAAGGTAACGTAGATAGGACAAGGCTCCAGAGGGTTTGCAACTAGTTAGAACTTCACATGCTGAATATTCCGAGCTGTACAACATTAAAGCCAAGATAGCTTTAAAAGATGAAAGCTCGTTAATGGACGCCATTATTGAGTCATCAGGACATATTTACACACACGGATTAAATAAAAACCCTCCGACAGACACATTAAAAAAAGTGGAAGTGTTTATCAAAACAGATTGGTGCTGTCTAATTGACGTCTGGTCCTGCATAAATCAGCAGCCAGTGTAACCATGCCACGGCGCTGCCAAAAAAAAACTAAAAAAAACTGTTTGGATAAAATGTGCAGATCTGTACCGAAGCAAATTCATTACTTTATCTGCAAACATCAATGAACAACCTTAAACTAACAAAGCTTAAAGCAGAAAGTACTGAAGCCATGGAATCAGTGTGACAGCTACGAAATTTGCATTCACCCTTGCAATATTTACCTCCTGCACATCTGTGCCCATGCAAGGGATGAATACGCATGCACACCGCTGGTTTCTGGGACCTTCTAGAGGCGGGTGTGTACACATGAGCAGGAATACACCACGTGTGTTCAGACATGCTGTGCATCTCTGACAGTTTTCAAATACCTGACAGCAGTGTCATGTCTACAAGCCAGTAAAACACTGCCCCTTGGGGGGGGGGGGGGGGGGGGGTGACATTGTGACATGGAAAAGAAGCAGCGGGGATAGAGTGGAGGGGGGGGGGGGGTTCACAACAATAATATTATTATTATAATACAGGAGTTATATAGCGCCAACAGTTTACGCATCGCTTTACAATAAAAAAAAGGGATAAAATACAAGAGGATTAAGAGGGCCTTGCTCAGAAGCGCTTACAATCTAATATAGTGTAGGGTAGGTGGAACAAAGGGTTGTAACTGTGGGGAATGAACTGATGTAAGTGGAAAAAAGATTAGTTGGAAGCATGATAGGCTTCCCCAAAGAGATGAGTTTTCAGGGATTGTCTGAAGGCAGCCAGAGTAGGAGATAGCCAGACAGGTTGAGGTAGAGAGAGTTCCAGAGGATGGGAGATGCTCTGGAGAAATCCTGGAGATGAGCATGGGAGGAGGAGACAAGGGAGCTTGAGCATAGGAGGTCTTGAGAGGAGTGGAGAGGACAGTTTGAGTGATATTTGGAGACAAGGTTGGTGATGTAGTCCGGGGCAGAGTTGTGAATGGCTTTGTATGCTGTAATTAATATTTTGAATTTAATTTGCGATCGGGAGCCAGTGTAGGGATTGGTGGAGAGGGGTGGCAGACACTGAGCGGTTGGTAAGGTGGATAAGTCTGGCTCAGTTAAATTTTCAGTACATTTGACAGATTAAAGGAAGTCATTTGAAAATAGTTACAATTTTGTTTGCTTATTAGAGAAGCTTGGGTTGTGGGAAAAAAAAAAAAGACAAAAAAGTTACTCACCTAGGTGGATGTAGCATTGGTCCAACACATCTGTCCCCTGCTGCTCCTGAGCGATCAAAGGCCACTGATCACCCGGTTCTCAGTCTACAGAGAGCCAGTGACTGACCATCTCTGCTCTGCCACTCCAGCGCTCAATGGAGCACTGGGCTGTGGAGGTGGCAGCTGGCTCAGTCTCCCAGCAGCTCACTCAGAGGCTGAGCCAGCTGACGGACCAGCCATCTGGGCGGATCCCAACTTTATCGGGATTGATCCAAAGCCTGGACTGGCTCTGTGAAGTCAGCTGACAGCGAAATTTAGCCTGCTGTCAGCTGAAAACAGGTCACAGAAGTGCAGAACTAAGTGCACTTCTGTAATCCATAGAAGTATGGCCAAAAGAACTTTCGATTTTGGAGCGATAGGACCAGTGGCGGCTGGTGCTCAAAATTATCTGGGGGGTGATGGCGGCGAGCAGTGTCCTCCATGAACATGCTCCTCCATGTCCTCTCCCATCCTCTGCTCCTGTCCTCTCCTATAAGCTATTGGACGCTTGATTGGCTGAAACGACAGGCACTGTGATTCGATGCCTATCAGGTGACGGGTAACAGACCCGAGCACCTGATTGGCAGAGAGACAGTTCAGCGTTAGGAAAGAGACTATTCAGTCGCTTTTCTAACACAACTGGGTGAGGCGCTCGCAGGTCACCTTTTTTTTGACACCTATTGCTATAATCAGGTGCTGCAAAAACACCCCCTACCGCTGTAATTCAAATGAATAGGGGGTGGCAGCGGCGGCCATGGATAGATTCATGCAATGCACAAATCTATCCATTGGTCATAGAGGGGGTGGCTGGAGATTTTTTTTTTCCTTCATCTCATAAAATCTAGGGTGGAGAGGCGGGGAGGAGGTTATCGTTTAGGGTGGAGAGGCGGGGTACAGCCTAACAGTGCAGCCCATCAGTGCCACCTCATCAGAGCCCACCAGTGCAACTGTAGCTTATCAGTGCAGCTCATCAGTGCCCATCAGCCGAGTCTTATCAGTGTCCATCAGTTCAGCCTAACACTGCCCACCAGTGGAGCGCTCCCAACTCCGGCCCCTCCCCTGGCCACAGATAAAAGACAGAACTCCATTTGTGCACTGCGCGCCCCACCTCTGGACTACAGCTCCCAGAATGCAGTGCAGTCAGTAACAGACAATCGACGGCCGACTTCCTCCACCAAAAAACAACACGTCAGACAGCGGATGTTTTGAATAGAAGATAGGCGTCCTGGGGGAAATTTCCGCCTACCCCTGCCTCCGATCCCCGCACTCACAAATCTGCCTAATTTGCATAATAATCGGGCCGGTGACGATTTCTTAAGACAGGCCAAATATCGGCCGGCCAATATATCGGTTGACCTCTAATTCTCTATCTGTCAGAGCTGAGGAATGCTGGTAAAAAAAAAAAAAATAATAATATATGTTTGAGAACTCGGCTTTGCATTGTTTACATAGACTGTTTACACATCGCAGAACTTGGCCGATTAGGATCGGAAGGGGGGATGAATCAAGATCGCAATTTTTTTAAAGATTAATCGTGCCGCTCTACTGTGTGCAGACGGTCCATTCATGTCTACTACCATCCACTGCGGCGAGTGGAGCTTCCCTATAGACATGAATGGATTGCTTGCACAGAGCACCTTGCAGCTCCAGCCATTTAAAGACGTGGCCTATTCACAGAGTACGGGTGTAAGCTCCTTCGTGTCCACGAGGCCTTAAGCCTTCCATAGATGGTGCAATTTTCTTTTCTGCAACCACATGTTAGTTTCTACCAGGAGAACAAAAAAAAATAAAAAATAAAAAATCGCATGAAAAAAATACGATAAGCTGGTTGTACCCAAGCTGACTGATCATTCAACTTGGGTACAATCAGCCTGCCTATACTGGTTCAAATCTAATTCGGTCCCTGCTGAACTTCCAATAGACTATGGCCGACTTTAGGCCTCAGTCACACTGGTCTCCAATAAATCTGGTAAACAAACAAAACTTTATAGTTCCTAGATCCATTTCCGCAGAATTCAATGCACTTATGTTTACATGCATTTAGCTGAAACCACAGCCACAGCTATACTGAATGTACTTAGATACTGACTGAACACTCAGCCATAAGAAAGAAATACACACGTCTATGAAATTAGCTCCAGATGCAACAGGGCACATGTATTTTGACGCCACTGTTCATAAGGCCTTACACTTCATGTCTAACTTACAAAATATTTATAACATCAACACAGTAAGAAAACACGAGTAGACTGGAAACTATGATCCATGTTCTTCATCAAATAAATAATTGCCCATCTATAACAGATTACATAACGAAAACAGCAAAGTGTTTGTTCACATAACCAAATATTTCATTGCATACTAGTAAAGCCTCAAGAAAACAGGAGTGGGTTTCCAGTATGTGATTATAGCAAAGAAGAATGTTTCTTTAAAAGGAAATGCCCTTCATCAATAACATTCTTGAGGTGGACCAAAGTTCTGTGGCGAGCTCGCAATAAGCCAACTACTGTGTAGGCCTCAAAACAGCCTTTGAAAGGTTCATCCACCAGCAGGAAGTATCACCTAGTTCGAAAAGCTCACAAACATTCAAGACGGGAACAACCGCTCAGCCTTTTTGAAAGAGTCGGCGTGTAAGAAAAACTGGCTTACAATTCGTCAACAAACCAGTCTCTCCACAGGAGCACGAAATTAGGCCTACATGGAGGAACTTGGCAAAATATAAAATGCTGTTCCATAAATCAATGAATGGTTCCCAGCCCTATATTTACAGAAAAAAAAATAAATAAAAGCAATCACAAAAATAGAAGGAAAAACACATTTACATTTTTTTGGCTAAACCACATGGCTATTTCTACATCTTCAATCTACTGAAGATTGACATGTCCAGTTTATTATTATTTTAATATTAATTTTATTTAAAATATTTTATTTACATGCCACAAAGCACATTTAGTGTCATTCAACTCAATCCCTGTGGACCCATTAATTTCTTTACAGCGAATAGCTTAATGAACAGCAGTATAAGCATCCCCTGGTCCAAACCAACGCATGGAAAGCAGAATGAGAGGAAACAACTGGAGAAATAAATGAATAAGTCAGGTATTTTGATTGCCTGCCAAATTCACAAGCCGTGGCCCAGAGAAGGGGCTCGGACTTGGTCCCCCATGCTTTAAGGTCAACATTCTCCTGGCAGAATTACTTCCTGAAAGGAAGGCCTGTCAAGATAACAGCTGATACACGGCCTGCAGAAAGGGGGGCTGAGCGTTGTTTCCGAATTTTGTTAATAAGCTACACAAATCCTTCAGCAATAAAATACAGGACACTCACCTCCTACAACACTCGGCGGTAAAAAGCTATTAAGAGTTCTCCTGAGGGCGAAAGCTCAAAGAGCCGAAGGAAGCAATATACAAGATACTACGTAAATGGGACACAAATATGAACAATGAATGGAAATCCACTTTCTCTGCTGACCTAAAATATGAAGAATCACCTACCCTTAGGGTGTTTGTTTAACTCACTATTGAATGCTTACCAGGAATGTTATTTTTTTTAAAAGGCCACAAAAACTGGCAAAATAATCCAATAATAGAAAGACATTGTATACAGTTGATGTGTGTCCATGGAACTGCATTACGTGTCGGCCTTATATAGGGGCCAGGGGGGTCTTTGGAGCACAGGGACTTGTATACTTGCATGTATACCTCATTTCTTTATCTCCGCTATTGAAAGCATGAATGGATATGTTATGGACCTGGCATCAGATGAGGTCAGCCTATATTAGCAACGAAGATGGAGTCCAATATACAATATTTGATTTCAGCATTTGTAAAGGTTTTACCAAAGACTTTTGGCTCAGTAGTAGTCTGGTTTAAAAGTAATTCAACGCAGACTTCTGGCCAATGAACCTTAGAGAACAGTTTTGGGGTGGTGGTCTCACTATGTGTCGCTGCTAAAATCATGATTTGATAAAAGGTCACGCCCGAAAGGTATGGTCATGACTACAGCCTGCTGACAGCCTTCTAACATCTTCACCACCACACCCACATTCCATCCCAAGTCTTCTTGTGGTTACCGGTCCGGCATCGCTCTGTGTTGGTGACGTCACATTCAGCGCACCACATGACCTCATCGGCTGCACAGACCAGCTTGTTGGAGTCTTCTGCTGGGTACACAGTGGGTTCATCCACACCGCACCAACCGAATCCCATCAGCAACCTTCATCAGGTCGATGCCAATGTGACATCAGGTTTCATTACCTTCTTTGGTCACCCCCAGTGCTAGCCTTGGTTTGCAACATTCAGCCTGTTGATATCTAATGGCTATCAGCACCATTTTATGGATACTTTAAGGATTTTATTATGGATTTTCTAACCTTGCAACTTTTGGAATAAATATTATCTACAAAATTGTGGTACAGTCACTCATATGCAGGGCCGGACTTACCACTGGGCTTGACTGGGCTCAAGCCCATGGGCCCCACTGAAATACATAACCGAGTGTACTCGGCTCCGCTCACAGTCACGCCCTATGATGGACATAACACAGGGACTGGGCGTGACTGTGAGCCGAGTACACTTGGCTACTCTCGGCTCCGCTCAGGACTGCGAGAGGCCCCCCGAGAGCCGCCGAGATACACAGGACTCTGTATCTTGGCGGCGCCATTTTTAAACTTCAAGACTGCAATAACAAGGCTGCAGATGGACGGACAAGGCTGCAGATGGACACTGATAAGGCTGCAGATGGACACTGATAAGGTTGCAGATGGACACTGATAAGGTTGCAGATGGACACTGATAAGGTTGCAGATGGACACTGATAAGGCTGCAGATGGACACTGATAAGGCTGCAGATGGACACTGATAAGGCTGCAGATGGACACTGATAAGGCTGCATTGATGGGCATTTAAATGTAAGTTTTTTCCTTAAAATTCCCTCCTAAACTTGGGGTGCGTGTTATGCGCAGATAAATATGGTAATGTATAGAAGGTAGGGCCTGAAAGTGACTCAAGCCCAGGGGCCCCTGCCACCCTAAGTCCTGCCCTGCTCATGACTCCCTTAATTAATGTCCCTTTTGGTTTGCACCGAATCTTGATTTGTTTCCACAATGTGCAACGCCTGATGCCGCAGAGGTAGAGGTTGCTACCAGAACAGCATGCATGTTAAAAAAAAAAAAAAAAAAAAAAAAAAAGAAGAAGCATTTAAACTTAAGTGTAAAGTCCCATACACACTATCAGATTTTCTGCTGATTTTTGTCTTAAGATTTACCAAAACCATGTAGTGCAAGGGCCTGCCTGATTGCATACAAATTGGAACTCCTAAGGTCTGACCTCATATTATATGGTTTTGGTAAATCTGAAGGAAAAAAAAAAATCTGCAGAAAATCTGATAGTGTATATGGGGCTTTAATGCTGAAAACACAGCCTTGTGCTCTTTAAGAGAAGCTTCAAGTCAAACATGGAATATTGAAATCTCAATATAATAAGACACTTGGGACAAAGCATGTCTAGATTCCACCACTGAATCTGTGCAGAAGGCTGCCAGGCCCTGCAGACCTGTAATGTACTCTGTAATAAGTCTCTTCTGGAATATGCCAGCCATCTAATATGCCAGTTCACAAAAAAAAGAAAAAAAAAAAAAGAAAAAGGAGACCACAGATATACTAAGCTCTCCGACGATGATAAAAAGATCTGCACTAAGAAAGGCCATTTAAGTTAAAGGGCATGTAAAAAAAAAAAAAAAATTTACATATTTAAGCCTGGCAATATTAAATTCTGCATTTTAACATTTTATATTTGTGCAAGCAAACAGTAGGTGGAGTTCTAGAATTCTTTTCACATGTTAAGTTGTCTAACCTGCAAAAGGTAGAAATAAAAATGTTTAGATGAATAGAAAAATGATAAACAGTTAAAAATGAAAAAATGAAAAAATTAAAAAATGATAGATAGCGTGCAAGTGGGAAATAAAAAAACATATGGTGGTGAGGAAGTTCAGCACAAGTTTTAAAAGGTGTCCAGCGGGGTGAAAAAAAAAAAAAAAAAAAAATGGACTCAATAACCACATCCACACATTCAATGTGGATTCGGGAATCCTCCCTGCTAAGTCATTGTATTCTGACAGGGGGGGGAGACCCTGTTGGCCATACACTATACGAAAAATCAGGCGAACCCGATTTGGAAAACCGAACGGTCGGCTGCGAGTGCAAACAATGGTGCCATCGTGTAATGACCGATTAATCATTCAGTGGACATAAATACATTTTATGTTTTTTTTTACATATACCTAGTGCAGACAGGCCAGACGGGAAACACATTAACCTTTCAGGTTATCATTCCTTCGGCAGAAAATTTCCAAACTTGTCCTTTGCTTTTTTGGCTCAAAAACATCCAAACTATTATCGATTTTGTGCCCATTAACTGTCCGAAAAAACGAACCGTCTAATGACTGAATTTCAGCCGATTTTTCGTATAGTGTATGGCCAGCATTAGTCCATAGAGCTCAATATTAAGTTGGCCAACCCCTTGCAGCTATAAAAAAAATAAAAAATAAAAAAAAAAGTAAATTCTTCTGGGAAGGCTGTCCACAAGGTTTAGGAGAGTGTCTATGGGAATGTTTGACCATTCTTCCAGAAGCACATTTGTGAGGTCAGGCACCGATGTTGGACGAGAAGGCCTGGCTCGCAGTCTCTACTAATTCATCCTAAAGGTGTTGTATTGGGTTGTGGTCAGGACTCTGTGCAGGCCAGTGAAGTTCCTCCACCCCAAACTCTTTCATCCACGTCTATATGGACCTTGCTTTGTGGACTGGTGTGCAGTTAGAGCTGCACAATACTAGCTAAAATGAGAATGATTTTTTTGCTTAGAATAAATTCTAATTCGCTCATGATTCTCACGGCGTAATATCTTTCACATTATACAAAAAATTATTTATTTTTTAAATGAATTGAAGTGTATATTTACCCCCAAAAATGCATTTGAAAGACTGCTGTGCAAATACAGTATGACATAAAATATTGCAACAACCGCCAGTTTATTCTCTAGGGTCTCTGCTACAAAAATATATATAATGTTTTTTGGTTCAAACGAATTTTCCAGCAGAAAATACGGATTTTAACTTGTAAGCAACAAATGTCAGAAGAAAGGTTTGGTGGTAAAACTGACCTCATTTACACACAGACATTCATTCCTTTGATCTAAAAGATACCAGAGAGGCACTGCAGTGCACAAAGCAAGGTCCATAAATACACGGATGAGCGAGTTTGGGGTGGAGGAACTTGACTGACCTGCACAGAGTCCTGACCTCAACCTGGTAGAACACCTTTGGGATAAATTAGAGTGGAGACTGCGAGCCAGGCCTTCTCATCCAACATCAGTGCCTGACTTCTAAAATGCGTCTCTGGAAGAATGGTTAAACATTCCTAAACCTTGTGGCCAGCCTTCCTAGAAGAGCTGAAGCTGTTATAGCTGCAAAGTGTGGGCCAACTCAATATTGACTGGGATGCCATTAAAGTTCATGTGTGTGAAGGCAGGCGTCCCAATATTTTTGGTAATATAGTGTATATAGATGGAAATTCAGCTGGCCCCCACCGTTACAGATAAAAATCAGCAGCACTTATGGCCCACAAACCGTTTGATATCTTGCGAGACGTGTACAGGCCACCTCTATGCCATCAGTTTGGAACATTTACGAATTGCCTTCTAGTGACTACAGAAATGATCCTTGCAACCAGTAATATTTAGCAAATGTTTGCATAATTTCTCCTGCTATAACCTGAAGTTTGAAAATACTAATAAAAAATGTTTTAAAAGTGAGATTTGGCAAGTCCCTGCTGAACCAGACAAATTTCGATCCATGTATGGACAGCTTAACTGACCTTTAATCAGGGCCGTCATAATGAGCGGGCACACCTGGGCACTGCCAAGGGGCCCCAGCTGCATGGGGGGGCCCCCTGCACTTTCCCCAGAGCAGCTGCTGCTTGATCCCACACTGCCCGGAAATTGGGGGGCCCCATTATGGCAGTGATGGATACACAGGGGAGGAAGGCTGGCAGCGGTGCGCCGTGCAGAACAATACCAATTATTTCACAGCCAGCAGGGAGGGGTGGGGCCGAAGCACAAGTGATGCTGACCCCGCCCCCATGCAGCTTAAAATCTCAAGACTCCGAGGCCGCAGGGAAGGAGCTGGAGTGGGAGCTGCCGAGTGTGGCAGCACTGAGAGCCTGCCTGCAGACGTGGCATTGTGGATGGTGTCATGGTGAGCCCAGCTGCCCAGAAACAGTTTGCAACGAATGGCTTGGAATGCCCAGAGGGATGTTCCCTCCTCCGCCCCTCCTTTGGCCTACATGACTTAAAGCGGGAGTCCACCGGGACTCCGCGTTTTTTTTTTTTTTTAAAGCCAGCAGCTACAAATACTGCAGCTGCTGACTTTTAAATAGTGACACTTACCTGTCCAGTGCGCCCGCGATGTCGGCACCCGAAGCCGATCGCTCGCTCGTGCCGCCGCCATCTTGGGTATGGGAATCAGGAAATGGAGCCTTTCGGCTTCATTTCCCGGTTCCCTACTGCGCATGCGCGAGCCGCGCGGCGCAATCCGGACGGTCCCCGCTGCCTCTGGGAGCTGTGTGTTTCCCAGCAGGCAGCGGGGCACTTGCTGAAGGGGGCGGGCGCTTGCGGAAAGGGGCGTAACGTACGCCCCTTTCCGCAGAGAGCTAGCCCGGAAGTGGGTGCAGTTACCTGGATTATCCAGGTAACTGCACCCCCCTCCCCCCTGAAAGGTGCCGATTGTGGCGCCGGAGGGGGGGGGGATTCCGATGAGCGGAGGTCCATTTTAGGGTGGACCTCCGCTTTAATTGGTATAAGTGAGTTCTTATCAGCTGGGGGGATATCTGGGATGTAGAGAGGTCAGAGGGCTGGGGGGGGGGGGCATCTGGGATGTAGAGGGGTCACAGTGCTGGGGGAGATATCTGGGGTGTAGAGGGGTCAGAGTGCTGGGGGGGATATCTGGTATGTAGAGGGATCACAGTGCTGGGGGGACATCTGGGGTGTAGAGGGGATCACAGTGCTGGGGGGACATCTGGTATGTAGAGGGGTCACAGTGCTGGGGGGACATCTGGTATGTAGAGGGGTCACAGTGCTGGGGGGACATCTGGTATGTAGAGGGGTCACAGTGCTGGGGGGACATCTGGGGTGTAGAGGGGTCAGAGTGCTGGGGGGACATCTGGGGTGTAGAGGGGTCAGAGTGCTGGGGGGACATCTGGGGTGTAGAGGGGTCAGAGTGCTGGGGGGACATCTGGGGTGTAGAGGGGTCAGAGTGCTGGGGGGACATCTGGGGTGTAGAGGGGTCAGAGTGCTGGGGGGACATCTGGGGTGTAGAGGGGTCAGAGTGCTGGGGGGACATCTGGGGTGTAGAGGGGTCAGAGTGCTGGGGGGGGGTATTTGGGGTTTAGAATCCAGGGGGTGTGGAGGTGGTAACAGGACAACAATGGTAGGGGGAAACCTGGTGTGTGTGTGTGTTGGGGGGGGTTAGGCAGAGTTAGGAGTGCTGGATGTATAGAAGATGTAGAGGGGTTACAATGTTGGGGGTATCTGAGGCCCTGTCAGGCTGAATGGTGCCTCATGATTTTTATTGGCGGCCGTGTCTATACTTGTTACAACTGTCCTAAGCTTCATTCTAGCAGATATATTATATGCACAGGACAGCTTTGTTACTTTATGTATATAGTATTTTCCCACTGTTTCTTTGCTGTACAGAACGTTCATGCAGTTAAAGCGGAGCTCCACCCAAAAAAGGAACGCTCCACTTGTCTGCCTCCTAGTTACTTGATGTCTGTTTTCCTGTGCCGTCTCCATTGTAGGGGCCCCAGAGCATTACTTTGCCCAGGGGCCGATGATGCTATTAAGACGGCCCTGCCATTAATACCCTAGAGTACAGCTGTCCCTATGTAGAAGCAGGAACGTGCAGTACCAATTTTTTAAGAGACACTTTAGTACAGTTGTAAGAATTGAAGGCATGCCTATTAATCCTACACCGAAAGATCAATAATAATGATTTTGCTTTAAATTTGGTTTGCAGTTACAAGGCAGGTAATGTGGCTATAAGATGTTACATCTTGTTCACCTAAAGTAAAACAGGACTACATTACCCACTTGTCCTCCGGAAGATTTACTCCCCTTTTGGCACCGTGTTATTTTAACTGATTGCGCGGTCATGCAACCCCGAACACAAAATTGATAGCATTTGTTTCCCCACCAATAGACATTTTGTTTACTGGTATTTGATCACAATTGTTTTTTTTTTATTTTTTGCGCTATAAAACGAAAAAAATAAAATAAAAATAAAACTTTGGAATATATGGAATATTTTTTATGGCATAAACTAAGAAAAATAAAAGGTCTTCATCAATTTCAGTCAATATATTCTGCTACATATTTTTGGTAAAAGAAATCACAATAAGAGGATATGTATTGGTTTACACAAACGTTATAGCATCTATAAAACTATGGGGCGTGTGTATTTAATAATATATATAGGTATACATACACACACACACACACACACACACATATACACAAACTTTATGCTTTTTTATACGAGTAATGGCGGCGATCAGCGTCTTATGGCGGGACTGTGATAGTGTGGCGGGCAGTCTGACACTGACACTTTTTGGGGACCAATGACAATGGCTGGGAAGGGGTTGACATCTAGGGAGATCAAGGGGTTAAATGTGTAACTAACAATGCTTGGTGTGTTTATGTTTAATCTGTTTTACTAAGGGGTGTGCTGGCTTTTATTTCCATCTTAGAAGGGAAACAAAAACCAGCACATCTCCGTTGACAGGACTCTGTATTCTTTACATTGAAAGAGCTTTGTCCTGGCTTCCTCTTTGCCGATCAGTGGGTGCTGTTGGTCAGTCATTGGCCGGCATCCGCTGATCGGCTTGTGCTGTGACTAATCACAGAACAGACAGCGTCCCCTACTCAGAAGTGCTGGATCACATACGCGATTCAGGAGAGCCACTCGGCTGCCGTACTCATATATGGGGCGGTCAACAAGCTGTTAAAGCAGCCTCATTTTAAAGTGGCGCAAACTTTTTTCCAATTTTTTGAGTAAGGGGTGGCATGTGTGTCTCATTGGGGAGATTTCACTTCCTGTCCAATAGCCAAACCAGGAAATGAGATGGAATCCTTTCAAAGTCTGGTTGCTACCAGATATAGTATCCCTGTTGACTTCCCATCTAGGCCCCATTCACATGAGGCGGACTCCGTTAGGAGTTAGAAACGCAAGAGCTCTGTCAATGTCACCATCGGGTTCTTGGTCACCTCCATGGACCCCGACTAAGGCCCTTCTCCCGATAGCTCAGTTTGGCCAGACGGACGGCTCTAGGAAGTGTCCTGGTGGTTCCAAACTTCCGCCATTTATGGATGATGGAGGCCACCATGCTCATTGCAACCTTCAAAGCTGTAGAAAGTCTTCTGTACCCTTCCCCAGATCTGTTCCTCCATACAATCCTGTCTCGGAGGTCTACAGACAATTCCTTGGACTTCGTGGCTTGGTTTGTGTTCTGGCATGCACTGTTAACTGTGGGACCTTATATAGACAGGTGAGTGCCTTTCCAAATCGTGTCCAAACAACTGAATTTACCACAGGTGGACACCAATCAAGTTGCAGAAACATCTCAAGGATGATCAGTGGAAATAGGATGCACCTGAGCTCAATTTTCAGTGTCATAACAAAGGCTGAGAATACTTGTGTACATTTCTTTTGTTTTTTATTTTTAATACATTTGCGAGAATTTCAAACCAACTTTCATCACATTTCTGTTTTCTGTCCACTGATCAACGCTGAGTAGGTGGATGGGTGATCTGTGTTAGCTTTTCTTATGCAGAGTGGAAAGACACAGCCCGGTGCCCTCTATGGGCGGTCTGATGGAAAAGGGCCGCCTGTCTGTTTACACAAAGCGGCCATCCAATGTGCTTGATAGATGAGGAACAGATCCCCATCCATCCATTTCTAGTGGATAGGATCGGACGTGTCCATTGACAACCGGCGCTTCATAGATAGCAATGGATGGTCTGATTGGGTCTGCTGACATGCTGCCCCAATCCCTTTGTGTGAAAGTGGCTCTATTCCGTTTGTTGTGACAACCTACAATTTGGGATTTTCTTTCACTCTCAGCGATAACAAACAGGATAAATAAGGAGGGTGAATCTTTCTAAGCCCCCGTACACACGGTCGGACATTCCGACAACAAAATCCGTCTGATTTTTTTCCGATGGATTTTGTCCGAAACTGGTGTTGCATACACACGGTCGGACAAAGTTGTTGGAAAATCTGATCGTTTGGAACGCGATGACGTTTGTACGGTACGACGGGACTACGTTCAGGCTAGTAGCCAATAGCTTTGGTCTCGTAATTTGATCTGAGCATGCGTGGCACTTTGTCTGATCGTTTGTAGAGAATTCTGATCGGACAAAGTCTGATTGGATCATGTTGTCGGAAAATTTCATATCCAGCTCTCAAACTTTGTTGGTCGGACATTCCGACGGGAAAAAGTCCAATGGAGCCCACACACGGTCGGATTATCTGACAACACGGTCCGATCGGACATTTTCCGTCGGAATTTCCGACCGCGTGTATAAAGGCTAATAGGGACACAGACAAAACAAAAACAGACAGGTGTGACAATCCCTCTCCACGCAATCCAAAAAAAAAAAAACAATGTTTTGCCATTCCTTACACTTTAGATCAGGCTCCTCTCCTATACTGAAATTGCCTACTCTACTTCACTTCACACTGTGAACTTCTCACAGAGTGCATTAGAAGCTGCAGCAAGTGAGACAGAGCCAGCCTCTGAAGGACACCCAGCATTATCTAGCATTCTGCTCCTTAACCTTACTGGGTATGTGATGAAAATGAAAAGGTTTCATTTATAAATCTCATTAGCATGTGGATGATGAGATGGAGGAGCCAGGGATAACAAAAAGGAAAGTTTAAAACTTCAGCCTTAAGGCTTTTATGGTGGGAAAAAACTGCAAAGAAAGCATAAACATACAACCCAAAGCTGTATGGTGAAGCTTAGTAATGATAAAATAATGTTCTATGTCAAAATGGCCACGTTTACAACAACAATAAAAAAAAAAAATAAAAAAAAAAAAAAAAAGTGTAGCTCCAGCCAAAAAATTACATACAACGTGAAACATGCAAGGTTTTTTCCCACAAAGATTTGTGGAGTACAGCAGTCTCTTATAATCTACCCAACGCTATCATGCAGTATAGCACACCATACAAAGGATGAGAAGACTTGTGTAATACCAGCCCAAAAAGCTCAGCCAATTCATGGCAACAAGCAAAAGAAAATCAGGGGCTATTAGAGTGATACTAAAGTCTCTGCTTTTTGTCTTTAAAAATAACAAACATGTTATACTTACCTCTTCTGTGTGGTTGTTTTGCACAGAGCAGCCTGGATCCTCCTTTCTGGGTCCCTTGCAGGCACTCCTGGCCCCTCCCCCCTGCCGAGTGCCCCCCACAGCAAGCAACTTGCTGTGGGGGCATCTGAGCCAAGCCACAGCTCCCTGCGTCCATTCAGACACAGAGCCAAGGTTTAGCCCCACCCTTTCTTTCCTCATTGGCTTACTGACCGGTTGACAGCAGTAGGAGCCAATTGAGCCACTCTCAGTCATTATCTGAGATGGCAGAGTCCAGGGCAGCCCAAACAATCCTGCAACATTGTTGGATCAAGATGGGCTCAAGTATTAGGGGGGCTGAAGCACAACGTTTTTTTTCCCCCATCTGAGGCTGGCTTTACCCTTATGCAAATTGGATGCGGGTTTTAATGGAGACGGCTCACTTACCTCTGGGGCGGCCGTGGAGCTCACAGCAGAAAGGGCCTGTGTGTCTTTGGCTCAGTTTCAGGTCCAAATTCAGGCGGAAATTTGGACCTGAAACAGGGACACATCGGACCCCCTGCTGTGCCCCACACAGCACGTAGTGGGAACCCAGCCTTAATACATATAATGTATTAAGATAAAAAAACCTTCTGACTTTACAACCAGTTTAAGGCATACATACGGCAATTTATTTTCATTTAACCAGCGAGTTGAACCAAATAAAAACTGACTATTCCCCCCCATCAACACATTTGTGGTGTTGTAGCTATTGTATTTGGACAGTGGGGAGACTCCCCTGCTGTCAGAATACATAGATGAGCACTGCAGCCTACTGCCAGCGGTGCCGATTGAGCAGCTTTTATACGACAGGGTAGTAGATTGACTTCTGTTCAACTGCAGTGCATGGATTAAAATTTGGTTGCTGCCTGTTGAACTAATCGAATTTCAAGCCATGAAAGGGAATTTTTACAAGTTAATAACTGGGTTTGCAAAGGCATTTGGCATTCATAAAGTGGATTTATATTTTTATATTTATAATTGGAGGACACCACACCAATCCTGGAAGGATCATAGAAGGATCATAGTCAATGAGCAATGGAGGGAGACCCAAATCAAAATCATAGGGCATTTATACCAGCCCTGATGGATTGTGCCAATCCCCTTCTGGCAGTCTGCCCTGGTGCAGCGCTAACAGGCTGACACTTCTACACCGTTTCTGGACTTGTACTCCAATTTGGGACTATCGGGACCATTAATTCAATACATCTTTGGCATCACATCCACAAGACTGCCTAAAGATCCGCTGATTTTTCTGTTTAGCTGCTCTTCTCCTACCATTTCATACACCCTGAACAATGGGAAATCACTATCCCTGACTCTATGGATGTATCTCTGCCTTCTAACAGCCAGGTGGGTCCTCCTACGGTCCTGGACCTCTACTCCCAGCCCATCACTCTCCACGGTAAAGAGCGAGCTGCAAACACTCTTTTACGTGGAAAAGCTGGATACTAGGCTACAAAACCTTGGAACCACCAAGCGCTTCTTCACCCGCTGGAAAGTCTTTATAGAATACTCTCTCACTGACGGAAATCTAACTCCTCATGGTTGCCTTTCAATACACCACTTGGTATTCCAAGGCAAACCTTACCAATTCCCTGGGCAAACTAAAACTACCCGACTCCGAACCCAACTTGTGCAGTGAACCACCTCACCCTCACGGAGTGCCGCCTGCACCCATCCTCTAATAGGCTTGCCATCAATCCTTAATCTTTTCTTGAAACTTTAGCACTATATTCACTAGTGATGAGCCCTTATAATAGGTGTATATAGATATTATTTAGCGCCAACATTCAGCGGCATTTGAAGGAGTTACCCCTATATCCCAAGTCGGTACTTTATTTGGTTTGGATTACATTTTATCCTGTTATGCCATTTCTCTTGAACACTAATGTACTATGGTAAATCGGAAAAAACGATCTTAAAAAATAAAAATAAAATCACTTAGCTAGGTGGATGCAGCATTAACCCCCCGCTAAGGCTGAGAACTGAGTGCCAAACACCACTGACCGCTCGGTTCTCAGGGCTCCCTGAACAGAGAGCTGGTGAATATCAAGCCGCTTGCTATGGTGGCATTCATGGGTGCTCACTCCCAGGATGCCTCTTTGTGTTTATGTCCAGCCCCCCGCTTCCTGCTCATGGTAATTGACGATTGCCAATGGCTCCCACTGCTATGTCTCAGCCAATGAGGAACGGGAAAGCCGGGAGAACTGCTGCTCTCATGCACATCGATGGATCAGAAAAGTATTAGGGGAAGCTGCACACTGAAGGTTTTTTACCTGCATGCATAGAATGAATGCAGGTAAAAACACCTTCACCCTTTACAAACACTTTTAAAAAGCAGAGAAAAAAAAAAAAAAAAAAAAGAAGAGTAGGAAGCAAGAGAGGGGGGTCTTAAAGGCATAATACAAAAGAAGACACTCTGCACATATTGCTCATGCCCACCACACTACTCTTTATCCTTGACCAAATATTCCGTATTGAGTCAGCCACCTAATAGATGAGCTTCGCTCTTTGCTGTGCCGACAAGAACACACACTACGTTATCTCAAGGCAGCATTCTGTGGGCCAAAGTCATCAGGAATAGGCAACACCTATCTAGTATCTCTAGGTACCTTCCCATTTGATCAGGTAAGCCTTGTTCAAAATTGACATCACTTGGAACCTCCAGACCTTCTCAGCCCCTTGCATGTATACAAGGCATTCATGCAAATCCATGACTTGACTGAAGCTTTGACTTCAGGATTAGTACATAAGCACTGCCGCCAATAACTCCCAGTCTTTAGCGGATTAATATGATATCCTTTAAAGCCAGATGAGGCATCAATGACTTGCTTTTCTGTAAGTAAAACTTAATTTGAAGGCCTTTCCTTTTTAGAGAAAACTTGCAGCACCAGATAATCGAGTATTACCCGGGCACAAGGAAGACAACAATGTAATTATGTGCGTCTGTTTCAGGGTTCGCTCGCTGCGCTCAGGAGCTAAGCTTCTTCCTGATGAAGCTTTCATGCCGATATTGCTATTCATAGATTCCTCAAATGCCAACAATTCTTCTTATTCAGGACCAAGAAACTCTGCAGCTTAATGAATTGAAGAAACACTATATCTTAACAAAGGCTAGATGCCTCAAGAAGCACGAGGAATTTTCATTTGCTTTATCCAGGCTTAAGCAAAGAAGGCCGATACAAAGATGGATCACAGACCTGTAAAGTGCTTTCCCCTAACTCGTGGCAGGAAGGACAACAGAATGATGTTCAGCGCACGAGTAGAAGCGATAATACGAAATTATTTTTTGTGTATGGAGTTTGGCTTTAATGATTCAATACACACAACAAAAAGCACAATTACAGTGTGTATCAGCTGAAGTAGAAATCAGAGCACAGGGATGTGAAGGTGTTGCCCATAGCAACTAGACTGCGACAGTCATTTCACCTGCAGGTTGACAATTAAAATAATCACTTCACTTTCTTCTCTGCTCTTCCAATTTTCTCATCTATCCCCTCATATCATGTCCAGTTCACTTTACATTCTTGGAAGTATTTTCTGATCAAAAATCCCCATCTCACGATTCTATGACCTGGCCAGTGGAAATCCCCCGCCAGTGTTTATTCTATATCCACCATGACCACTATAAATAGAAACACGTAGGAAGGCGACCAAGAATATAATTCCACATTTTAAGTAGACTTCCAAAATGTCACTGTGCTTTTAATATTCCATCTACACCTCCGATATAGACATGCAAGTATGATCTGACAATCCAAAAACCTTGCTGGTGAAAGGGGTGCCCATAAACATTCTTGGATAGCTATGAAGGAGAGAGAGCAGGAAGATGATAGAGATTTGGTTGGATCAGGGGTCTCCAAACTATGGCCCTCCAGGTGTTCAAGAACTACAATTCCCATCATGCCTAGTCATGTCTGTGAATGTCAGTGTTTTACAATGCCCCATGGGATGTGCAGTTCTGCAACAGCTGGAGGGAGGGCCATAGTTTGGAGATCCCCGGTTTGGATAATCCAAAATGCATGATCGATTCTTCTGATGGGTAGTGCCCACACAATGACCCAATTATTGTCTAATGCCTTATAATTTTAGACTCTCATGCACAGCCATAAAGCAATTGCCCCATTTGTCACCTTTGGGTATTAAAGTAAATGTTTGTTATACTTTTTTTTTTTTTTTTTTTTAAAACACCACACAAAATGTTTTTGTATTTTTTTTTTATATATTTACTGTATCATTTTTGTAAGATTTGTTTTATGCTCAGAGTCCTTAATACAAACCCCATTTAACCAATAAGAACTTCCTGTCCTCCAAACTCCCAACAGTCAGGGGACAAGGTTCTAGTGCGTGAACAACCCCAATAAATGAAATATGGGCATACAATAGAGAGTAGGGAACATATTGTATATCACGGCTAGTTTTCCAAAATGGGACCCGATGTTCATAGTTTTTGATGTGCAGTTTCCAGCACTAACTGTGTGCAAAAACATATCTGACTTCTAATCTGTCCTTAACACTTAACCCCCAACCTTGCCGACCACCTAACTGTAAATATATGCCATTAGTTTGACGTTAAATGCCAGGGTTATGGCTGCAGCTAAATTCCATAACTGCTGTATCTTTTTTTTTTTTTACTTAGGCGGCCGGCTTTCTGACAAAGTGATCCTAGGGGCAGATTCGCCACAGGATCACTTTTAGAAGCGGTGGAAGAGGTGCCCCCCCTGCTGCTTCCCAGGCCAAAGTTAAACAATCAGTAGCTCTGGGAACCAACTGGCATCAGCAGATTTTTACATAGAGATAAGCGATGGCTAGATGGCCACCACTCATCTCTATGCCCTTGGAGGACCAGAGCAACATTGGTGTCACTTGCGGACCCCAGATCTCTGCATAAATAGGACCTGTCATGCTGTATTGTTATCGAAAAGGAGTTTTACATTTCTCACGATAGCAATAAAAGTGATCAGAAAAAAAAATAAAAATAAATGATATACATACATACATACATACATACATACACACTTTACCTTTTTTTATTTTTGATCGCATACACCCAAACATATATATCTTTCATATTATAGAAAAAATAGGGGAATATATTAGGTTTTGTTTTTAATTAAAAGTGTATTTGTCCAAAAAAATAACGCATTTGAAAAATGCTCAAAAACCGTGTGACATAAAAAGTTCCACCATTTTATCCTCTAGGGCAGCGGTAGACAACCTCGGCACTCCAGCTGTGGTGAAACTACTAACCCCATCATGCCTGTGATTGTTAGGGTCTTGCAATGTCGCATGGGACTTGTAGTTTCACCACAGCTGGAGGACTGAGGTTTCTTACCCCTGCTCTAGGGTCTCTGCTAAAAATGTTTGTATATAATAAAATTTATATATACACACACACACACAATAATATATATATATATATATATATATATATATATATATATATATATATATATATATATATATATATATATATATATATATATATATATATAATGTTTGGGGAGGTTCCAAGTGATCGTCTAGGAAACAATACTGATTTTAACCTATAAAGCAACAAATGACAGAAAAAGCCCTGGGCAGCAAGTGGTTAACCCTGCACACTAAAACTTAATGTATATGTAGAGACAAAGATTTTATTTTTTTTCTCTAAATATGGACTGTCCCTATTGGTTAGAGTCACCCTCTCCCTTTGTCCGGGAAACAAAGTACTGTAATGGAAATTTCAACATTTTTAGAGGGGATAAAAAAAAAAAAAAAACACCTTTTAGGCATACATACCCTTATAGCAAGCCTATCTAATGGAGCGCATTTGGCGCAGTACAAATCACATATCAAATCAAATGAAAAATCATGGTGGCTACCATCACTCTCTCCTTAAAAATGGCAGCTGCCTGGCTGTCACTATATAAAGACCAGCACATACCAGCTAAGAGGTGTCTGATGTTTCTCCAGCTTTTCCAATTGGTAGGCTTCTCTCAGGTCACTGAAAGTACTAAAGTCAGTGCATCAACATTACAGCCAAGAAAGTAGATATGAGCTGCACTGCGGCTTAGGGGTTGTCACTTCTTCCTTGCAGCATTTGGGTCCTTGGTTCATATCCTGGTCAAGAGACTACCTGCATGGAGTCTGCATGTTCTCCCCATGCTTGCGTTTCCATTGGGTACGGTCTACAACTGGCTCTAGTGAGTGCGCACGCATGCATGTGAAATAGGGGATTTTAAATGTAAAATTTTACGAAGACAGGAAATGATATGGATGTCATTCCCTGTGTAAATTGGCACTATAAAAATGCCCATCAGAATACATTTCTGCAGCAAGCTTTTCTTTAACCCGAGGGCCCTCTGGAGGTCCACCATTGATCATTTTTGTTAAGCCCAAGCAGTGAAAGAGTTAACCAACGCTGCTCCATGTTGTTGAGTGTTATTTAAAACATAGATACCTTTCAGAACACCAGGGACTGTTAGCCCCCAGGCTCCAACTGGAAGAACACTGCCGGTTTTGTTCAACAAGACAATACATTTTTTTTCCAGATTCCAAGGACTGGTAGCAAGTCGAGCAAAAGGTTCCAAGGTTAAGGAAGAGAAAACGTGTTTATTTGCAGAGCCGGTAACAGGAGCCTCCAATTCATGACATGTTACCCAATAAAAACAGACAGGCATGCGATCAGCAGAAAAATAATGCTGAAAAACAAATGTGTGAGCTAGCTGGACATTGATGAAGTCACATCTGGAAATGGTATCAAAACACAGCTCATTGCTCCTCTATATGGCCTAAATTAAATGGTAGGCTTCCAGGCCACAGGGGGTAGATTTCGGGGAGACACAATGTCTGTACTACGGCTGGACAGTCTGGAGCGGAATTTGGAGCCTTCAATTACAGCAACATGAAAATATTTGGTTTATCTCTAATTTCTCTGTTTAAGCCCCTTTTCATACTTGCACGACCTGAACGCCGTGCGACTTTGGACGCAACTTGAAGCAAAAGCAATGCCTGGGTGCTCTTGAAGTCTATGGACCTCAAGTGCATCAAAGTCAGACCAAAGTAGTGCAGGGACTACTTTGATGTCGCACAGATATGAACTCTACCCATTGGAAATCATGGGGTACGACTTGTCATGCGACTTTGTAGTCCAAAGTCACAGGACAAGTCACACAAGTGTGAAAGGGGCCCAACGCCTTTATCACATACACTAGATCAGGCATATGCAATTAGCGGACCTCCAGCTGTTGCAAAACTACAAGTCCCATCATGCCTCTGCCTCTGGGTGTCATGCTTGTGGCTGTCAGGGTCTTGCTGTGCCTCATGGGACTTGTAGTTCTGCAACGGCTGGAGGTCCGCTAATAGCATAACCCTGCACTAGATTAACAAAAGTATTGGGACATCTGCCTTTACATGCACATGAAATTTAAATGGCATCCCAGTCTTAGTCTGCAGGGTTCAATACTTCGTTGGCCCACCCTTCGCAGCTATAACAGATTATGGTGTGTTTTTTTTTTTTTTTTTTGCTGCATTCCTGTTCTGGTGACCCTCTTCACCCCCACCTTTCCTGTCCGGGTGCCACAGGGATAAAAAGTGAGGGCATATCTCCTGTGGGGTTGTTTCTCAGGGGTTGGACTTGGCCCCTTTGTTCCAGCGAAGGGAACTCTTAAGGCGTCAGCATACCAAGACATTTTGGACAATTTCATTGTCACAACTTTGTGGTAACAGTTTGGGGATGTCTCCTTCCTGTTCCAACATGACTGCACACCGTGCACAAAGCAAGGTCCATAAAGACATGAATGAGCAAGTTTGGGATGGAGGAATTTGACTGGCCCGCACAGAGTCCTGACCTCATCCGTAATAGAACACTTTTGGGAGGTTTTAGAGTGGAGACTGCGAGCCAGGCCTTAGTGTCCACATCAGTGCCTGAGCTCACAAAAGCGCTTCTGGAAGAATGGTCAAACATTCCCATAGACACACTCCTAAACCTTGTGGACAGCCTTCCCAGAAAATTTGAAGCTGTTATAGCTGGAAAGGGTGGGCCAACTCAATATCGAACCCTACAGACTAAGACGTCATTAAAGTTCATGCGTATGTAAAGGCAGGTGTCCCAATACTTTTGGTAATGCGATCTTTACTTGTATAGTAAAATAATCTAGAGAGTGAGTGACTGGGGACAAAGAGAAGGCAAATTAAATACTTTCTTAAGCTCTGTGTATACAAAGGAGAATGGCGGAGCTCATGTCCATAATGGGGGTGGTAGTGACATAGCCCCAAATGATTCACAATGGCTCAAAAGTGTCATGGTCCAGAAATATTCAGACAGAATAAGGCCCCTTTCACACAGGTGGATAGATGAAGTCCACCTCATCTCACACAATGCTTTCCTATGGCCCCATTCACACACTGCGTTTAGCAACGATTTCCTCCATAGGGTTTTGTGCAGTTAGAGAAAACTGATTTGACTGCACCCAGGACCGGTTTAGCACAGCTATCTGCACATAATCGCAGGTAATCGCAGTGCGCCATTTCTCCTGCTGATGGCAGCGGCAACGAGGAAAGAAAAAGAGGGAGCACATCGGAAATAGCAAGAACGTTCCACCGCAGCCGCATGTAAACACACGTAAACTCTGCTTTTTGCAATATGCAACTGCAAGAGATCGCTGTTCCTGGAGTCTTGGAATTTTAAAATAACAAAACCTGCTTTAACAGCAGAACAGCCGCCCGTGTGAAAGAGGCCTAAAGGCAGATAAAGCACCTGGATCAGATGGCATCCACCCACGGATCATGAAAGAATCGAGCTCTGTCATTTCAAAGCCATTGTTTCTCATTTTTAGGCTGGTTTCTGATGAACATTCAATCAATTGGTGTGTGGCTTTGTTGCCACCACACAACCCAACATTCTTTGATTAGAAAATTAAAAAGGAACGGGATGGATAATTGTCGACTGGACAGTGCCTACATCCAATCAAATGCAAGCACTGTTTGTGTACTCCGATAGCCAGGAGTGCAGCACAAAATATATCTGTGATGTTTTAATGTGGATGGAGAAATCTATCAGTGTATATCCAGCTTTAGTGTTCCCCGTGATCTGCACTACAACCCCAACTACAAGATCATGTTTTTACACTGCCAGGCAAGCCCTGGGCTGAAAGATACTTGACTAGAGCACAAGGACTGCTTTTTTTTCTACGGCTGCTGAAAATGACGACATATTTGGAATTTAATAATGTATAGTTGTAAAGTTACTGAAAAGTCCATCGTCAGCTGGTCATAACCTCCTCAATAAAAGAAAGCCCATATCTACAACTGCTTATGATCCTCCGGCATTGCAGAACTAGCATGGGTGATAATGAGTAGCTTTGAGCACAGGCGTGTTCGCATGGAACACGTGCAGAGCCCGCCAGGAAGTCACGCAGCGATGTGCTCATCACAGGCAGTGAGACATTGCCCCGATGTGCGGCTGCAGAGATCGGACAATGTCTCACTGCCTGTGATTAGCGCTGCGCCGACTTCCTGGCGGGCTCTGCACGTGTTCCATGCGAACACGCCTGAGCTCATCCCTAATAATGAGCAAGTCAGACTAGGAGCGTGAACCTCTTCTATGGAGTGGAGAAGACATGCTACCAAAAAAAAAGCCATGATGGGTCCCAGCATTTTGAGGAATCGCTCAAAGACGAGTAGATATCTACTCACCTGTTATTCTTAAGGACATACTGCATGTGGCCTCCAACAGCAATCCTTACTGTAAGCATCCGATATTGTATATTCTTCCTCCGGAAACAGGAATTGTACGTTTTCATGGCTGGATATGGCATTCGGATTTCTACTTTAATAGCCTACTTACAAGAACCAATGAGATCTTAGCTTGTTGTGGTCAGATCGGTACTTACGCTGAACTGCCTTATTAATTAGGCTCAGCAGAATCTTGCTTACAAATGCAATACCCGGCATTTATGTATTTATTTACTATCTATTTAAACCACCATCCAATGGACGTTATGTAAGGAGCACGATACAAGGCTGCAATTTTCTCTGTCGAACATGACTGAAATCTGCTTTGTACGTAACAGATGGCCGCACCAGCTGTGAGCAGCAATTCTGGTGGAGATCTATACACAGAACATTACAGAGACAGTGATAACAACCAGAGTAGGGCAGGATTAACCCATGCACGTGCGTGAGGTGGGGAAGGGGCGCTGCTTGAAGTATGGAAGAGAGAACACACGAGAAGCGAGTTGTTCTTTGAAAACAATGGCAAGGTCACAAAGTGCTTGGCAGACTTCCCCTCTAGTTGGCCTTATTCTTGGAAGTTTCGATACGCATTCCTGAAACAATACAGCAGCCACTGCTGCGGCCCTCTCTCCAATTTTAAGACCGGATATTAGTAAAGGGAACACTGGACAGAGAATTCTGACTAGGACATTTATGGCCTCATTTGCATGGGCAAGGAATTTTTTCAGGATTTTACCTGGAGAAAGGTGGCAACGAGGGCCTGCTTAGAAAGTGGTCCACTATATCGACATACACATACGTGTGCATGTCGATATTAGTTGAAACATACCAAGTAGTTCATTCAGAATTACTGAATGTCAAGGTTATTCTGCACCTACACATTGTTGATGATTACACCTCCCTCCTGCCTGGAAAAGTAATTCCTTAAAGTGGGAGTAAACTCCCTTGTATGATTGTTATTAGGTAAGCCTAGAATAGGTACAGTAAATATCTCCTAAATGTGAGATGCAGCTGGTGACGTCACTGGCGCAGGCACTCTGAAGGAATGGCATACCTGTGCCGTTCCTTATGAGTCGTGCCATAAACAGCATGCGTGCAGTAGTGGCATCATTGCTGGCTCAGCCATTCATACCCCCAAAGCCCGCAAACCCGGAAGGCAGACCGGGTCAAGATGGAAGCACCTTCAGCGGTGACAGTGTGCTGCTGGAGGGCTTAGTTTTCAGGCAAGTCTTTCAAAATATGCTAGTATACGATGCATACTATCACATGATGCTATTATTTTGTAGGGGAATTTTTTCTGAAATTATTTTTTGCAGTTTACTACCACTTGAAGTAGCAGCAAAGGTGCAGAATAACTTTAGGCATCAGTGATACTGAAAGACAAAAAAAGTCATAGTCATACTGGACTGCCACCGATGCCTAGTGAACAACTCATTTAGGGTCGGGGGATGTAAACAAACATCAACAAAGTATAAGCAACGGCATTGGTGTCTAACCCCCAATGCTGAATAACTAAGAAGCGTAACCACGTACATGGCCACGTATATTTACTCATTGTGCATATAAATGGCATGCCGTATAAAATATTTGCCTAAAGAAGAGTTCCACGGTCCTTGTCTTTTTTTAAAAAAAGCATCTCCATGATTCTCTTTACTAGTACAATTTAATTTGGGTACTGTTATTAGTATAATCATTCATGTCGATTATGAATCTTTAATTACTCAAAGCGCCCCAGGTATGCAGGCAGCGGCCATTGCTACTGTGGGCACCTGAAGCCTTCTTGTATTTGCTTACAGGATTTGGTGCAGCTTGCTACCCAGCTTCCACTTCCCAATCTCGTGCCTGCACATTCAGGACACAGCGCGGCGCACAGTGTTGAACTGCAGATTGCCATAGCAATGGCGATGTCTTTGGAAGTT
This sequence comes from Lithobates pipiens, assembly GCF_037356315.1. Lineage (NCBI taxonomy): Eukaryota > Metazoa > Chordata > Amphibia > Anura > Ranidae > Lithobates > Lithobates pipiens. The sequence goes on along the minus strand of NW_027507764.1, from coordinate 501,361,124 downwards.
CCCATTCCATTGTTATGGCAACCTGTCAATCAACACAACCCGAATTTCATTATAAGGCTTCCCGAAAACTCTTGGGATAGCAGACATCGATATCCCAAGAGTTCATGGGAATCATCAAATTATCAACTAGGCAGCTGGGGCAGGAATCGCTACTTGAACACATATATACACATACATACATACATACATACATACATACATACATACATACATAGGGTATATAGAAACAAAAAAATAAAAAAAAATAAAAGAAAAACACATTACATTACCAAGAACTGGTCTTCCAAAATTGATGAAAAGGCAAGAAGAAAACTGGTCAGGGAGGCTGCCAAGAAACCTACAGAAACATTAAAAAGGAGCTGCAGGAATATCTGGTAAGCACTGGCTGTGTGGTACATGTGACAACAATCTCCCATATTCTTTCATATGTCTGGGCTATGGGGTAGAGTGGCAAGACGGAAGCCTTTTCTTATGAAGAAGAATATCCAAGCCTGGCTAAATTTTGCAAAAACACATCTGAAGTTTCCCAAATGCATGTGGAAAAATGTGGTATGGTCTGATGAAAACAAGGTTGAACTTTTTGGCCATACTGCACATCACCAAAAGAACACCACAGTGAAGCATGGTGGTGGCAGCATCATGCTTTGTGGTGGTTTTTCTTCAGCTGGAACAAGGGCCTTAGTCAAGGTAGAGGGAATTATGAACAGCTCCAAATACCAGTCAATATTGGCACAAAACCTTCAGGCTTCGGCTAGAAAACTGAACAGGTAGAGAAATGTCATCGTTCAGCATGACAACGACCCAAAGCATACATCCAAATCAACAAAGGAACTGCTTCACCAGAAGATTAAAGTTTTGGAATGGCCAAGCCAGAGCCCAGACCTGACTCCCATTGAAAATCTGTAGGGTGATCTGAACAGTACGGTGTACAGGAGATGCCCTCGCAATCTGACAGATTTGGAGTGTTTTTGCAAAGAAGAGTGGGCAAATATTGCCCCAAGTCAAGATGTGCCATGCTGATAGACTCATACCCAAAAAAACTGCTGTAAATAAAAAAAAAAAAAAAAAAAATAAAAATAAAAAAAGTGCTTTAACAAAAGTATTAGTTTAAGGGTGTGCGCACATATGCAACCATATTATTTTAGTTTTTTATTTTACCTCCCTCCACCTAAAAAGATTTGTTTTGTTGTTTAATTGCATTATACAGTTTATAGGTCACATTAAAAAAGGTGGAAAAAATTCTGAAAATGATTGATCTTTGTCTAATTTGTTTTTTATATCACAGAAACCCGACATTTTAACAGGGGTGTGTAGACTTCTTATATCCACCGTATGTGATGCTTTTTGCTGCATTCCTGTTCTGGTGACCCTCTTCACCCCCACCTTTCCTGTCCGGGTGCCACAGGGATAAAAAGTGAGGGCAAATCTCCTGTGGGGTTGTTTTTCAGGGGTTGGGCTTGGCCCCCTAGCTCCAGTGAAGGGAACTCTTAAGGCGTCAGCATACCAAGACATTTTGGACAATTTCATGCTCCCAACTTTGTGGTTACAGTTTGGGGACGGCCTCTTTCTGTTCCAACATGACTGCACAGCGAAGAAGCAGGACAGAAAATTTTCCTTTAGAGCCGTTCACACAGCGGGCGATGCGAGGCGACACGACTCGCCTAGCCTCGCTCTCGCAAGTCGCCCCCGTTCTGTACAATGGAACCGTTCTGAGAGGAGCGACTCGAGTCGCTCCGACTCAGAAAAAAGGTTCCTGTACTACTTTTGGGCGACCTCGGGGCGACTTGCATTGACTTCTATACAGAAGTCATCTGCAAGTTGCCGCTGAGGTCGCGGCAGGTCGCGGCGAGGCAAGTCGGAGTCGCCTCGCCTCGCCTGCAGTGTGAACCGGCCCTTAATGAATTTAAAACTGTAAAATGTGGGTTTTGTTTGGAAACAAATGTTATGAAATCGGTTTAATACATCTGGGATTTCTTTCAAATAGCAGGTCTGAACGAATTCTATGGGTTTTCAAATTAAATTAGTTGACTCAATGATGGCAAGAATGTTCTGATGAAGGACTTTTCTATGAATGAAATCTGTGTATGGTTGAAGTCTTCCTCATTCAACTGGGAAAAAAACAACAATAATGTATGGCCATATCTTCAATATGCTGAGCAAATGAGCAATTAGAGTTCTTTTGCCAATTTCAAGCACACATCACATCCTTGCAACATACCCCATATTTATCATTTGGTGTCCTTTAAGACAAAAAATAGAAAAAAACACAACCTTCCCGTTTTTGAAATCCACATGGTGTAAAATAAAGAGTTAACAGGCTGGATTTTACATCAGTGAAAACAGACAGAAGGTGTCAGATCATTAAAGAAAACCCTTTCACTGTTATGTAATGCTGGGAAAAGTGTACCAAGGAATACTAGACATCCAGGGTTGCCCATCAGTGCCACTTACTTAAAAATCTTTTGCTGCGTTGCACCCTGCCAACCCCAGAATTTTAAATATCGGCAGTATGCAAATTTGGACTTTGAAAATCTTACCCTCAGCATATTTTACACAATTCTCAAAATCTCACTAAATTGTGTGAGACACTGGGGTTGACTTACTAAAAGGAAAAAGGGACATTGCTCCGGACCTTAGTAAATAAGTTCTGCATACTTCAGCCATCCAATCATGTGCAAGCATAAATGCTGCCCCCCCCCCCCCCTCCCCTCTTTGTACCTCATGCAAAGTTTACAGTCCATTTGCTTTTATTAAATCAACCCCACGATAAGCACTCCTCTGCATCACCTTTTTACATCCAGTTAAAGAGATTTCAGGGCCTCCCACCGCAACAAATATTCTGACTGGCACCCAGCTTTGCATAGTTTTCATTTCAAAGTGTAGTAAAGTAGTTAAAGCAGAACATCAGAAATTATTTATTTTTCATAGTTGGGTGAAAAAAAATTACTGTAGCTGCTGACTTTTAATGTTAGGGAACTTGCCTGTCCAGGGAGCCCGCAATGTCGGCACCCCAGTCAATTTTCGGATGGACTCCCGGGGTGCTGCCGCCACCATTCCTGGTAAGGGTACCCGGAAGTGAAGCCTTTGCGGCTTCACAGCTGGTTCCCTAGTGCTCTTTTTAATTGGCCTGGCGGAAGGGGAAGGAGGAGAGGTGCCAAACCTTCCGGGAGATCGGGCCACAGCCTCATCTCTGGAAGTGGGGATTGGCACCTGTCAAAAAAGGGGCCCCCTCCCCCCCCCTGAAAGGTGCAAAATGTGGCAACGGGGGGGGAGCGTATAAGCGGAAGTTTAACTTTTGGGTAGAACTCGGCTTTAAAGTGGTTGTAAAGTCTGAAGGTTTTTTTATGCACGAAGGTAAAAAACCTTCAGTTTGCAGCTCCCCTCTAATACCTACTTGAGCCTTATCTCGAATCAGCGACACACACAAGACCTCAAGCTCTACCAGGCCTCCCCCTCCTGATTGGCTGAGATGGCAAGGGACCCAAGAAGAGCAGGATTATGCCTGCTCTGTGCAAAACCACTACACAGCAGGTAAGTAGAACATGTTATTTATTTATTTATATTAAATTTTTTTCCCCCCTTTACAATCACTTTAAAGTTTGGTTTAATTCATAGCTGAAGTTTAGTATGATTTTTTTCTTTTGGAATACAGCACCATGCACACACTAGTTAGGCCTCATTCACACAGGTGTACTCCAGCGTATGCCCATGCGAGGGATGAGTTTGCCTGCATAGAGATGCCCGTACAGGCAGTCCCATAGGCACTCAGACAAAGCCTCTGCTTCCAAATTGACAGCCATATGTATGTGGGCCCCAAACACTGTGGTAGGGGACCCTGCCACAAGTCTTCCCCTCGAGATTTTAGCAGCCGTCTTCTAGGGCTGAAAGAGTTAACTGTAGATACATTACATGATGTTTGTTTGTGTAGCGGGAGTGATGCAAACTGCACCTGGAACTGTTTAAGCGTACCGCGACCAAAACCATTTGGAACAGGCGGTCCCAGGTGTGGTTCATTTGTAATCCAGTATGGTTTGGTGCAGTGAATGCAAACCATCCCGAAGCACAGTTCTCTTCATAGAGGAACAGGAATTGCTGGTCTGGTTAGTAGAGGAGTGCGCCCAGGAAGACTTCCTTACAATTCAGAGTATAGACCAGCAGGGGAGTGAGAATCCAACTCCGGCGCGGTTCAGGTAATCCGGCCTGAGGGCGAGTGCCACCTTAGTTTTCTAAGCCATCGTTGCAACTTTTTTGTCCTTCAGTCAGAAGCACAGTACAGAGGAGCAGATCATATTTAGCAGAGTTTCGTTAATCTTCTGAAGATATAACCACGCTCTATAAATAACGCAGTGTCTGGCTTCCTTGAAGCCCGGGCCTCAGGTGATCCAGGAAATGGTGAACAATAGGAGTTGGTTGAAAATCTAGGTCATAAAAATAGACAAATGATACAAACAGGAGCTGAACTACTGCCGTTTGCTTCACATTCCCATGGGAAGTGCGACAAGCTGCGCCAATCTTCTTTATTGATAACGAATGCCATTTTTATCTAGCTTCAAACAAAACAAATGCAGCAATAGATCAGAATGCCCATTCAGATTATATAAAGTGACTGTAACTTAAATAGTTTTTCACCTGTAAAGAAGACCGGTAATACTTACCACTCCTGCCCCATGCATAGGAGATCCTAACTGTAATGAAGAGCTCCTGTGGCTGAAGAATCTTCAATATTCCACACATATGTGCACTTCATGATTCGATCTGCCAGCCGGCACGTCACCACGGTGTCCTGTAGTGATGCCGGCGCCTGTTGGAGGAACCACAGAGTGAGGGGGGGGGGGGGGGGACTAAGCATTTGACACTGCAGGAAGTGTTAGATTCTGAAGACTTTTCAGGCAGCTGAATCTTCAATACAGTTAAAATTGCCAGTAGGGCATCTAATGGTTTCCCAAAACGTATACACTGAAGGCATGCCATGAAAAGAGAACTGTCATAATTGCTTGTGCTGTCAAACAAACTGTCAAGACATCAACTGGTGTCAGCAGCACGGCACCTGCAGATCAAACAGAGGCTAAGATGGCACCTTTCTTGACTGTAAAGGATAAGGTGGTTTAGTTCCACCTTAAAAGGGCAAGTTCCACTATTAAAAAAAGGAGCCTGCAGAGGATTGCACCCATGATCAGTGGATGAAAGGGACAATGTCAGGCCCCTGCACATACTCCCTCCAGCTTGTGTCCATACCTTTGTATGAAATATCAGTTACAAAGCAAGAGAAATGGTGAATGAACTACGAGGACGCTTATTTGCACAATTACAGTCCATTTAGAACTACAAGCCACCTGCTGCAGTGGTACACATAACTTTTAGTTTATTTATTCACAGATTTCTGTGAATCAATGACACAACTGTCCAGGTTGGAGCCCCACTCAGCTACGTTGTGTTTAAAGAGGGACACCGGCTCTGGGTGTAACACGATTACTAAAGGTGAACCCAACCCTTATGGACCCTTGCACAGGGGTGTCATAATTTACTGAGGCCAACTCAAAAACTTGTGAGGCCTGTGTGCAAGAGACCAAAAAAGGACCAGAGTAATGATGAGTATTGGCGAGTAAAGGTGTGCAAGCGCATAGATGAGTATAGACAAAATTCTTCTTCTTTGCCAGTTTTGCAATATACGCACTTATACTCAAATAAACATTAAATGAGTAAACATGTCAGTAATCTACTGCACTGAAATTAAAAATTTTCTATTTTTGTTTTATTGCTCTGTACGCAACACTGTATTACGGATCTTTACTAGGCTGTGTGCAATGTCCCATAGACAACAATGCATCTCCTTTCAGATCACTAAAAAGTTCAGCATTTTGTACTCATGTGTGCTACAGGCCTAATGGACAAATTCCCATGGGGTAAAGCAGCAGGATCTGGGGAGAAAAGGTGTAAATCAGGGGTAAACACGCAAAGCCTCTTTTGCCGGCACTGGACTCTCTCCCCATCAGAAGAGCAGCACAGGGAAGTGTCAGTGAGACACTAATGCATTCCAATCTCATAATTCCCCATGCCGCACCTGCACTGAGGGGGAGGCACTGCACCCCCACACATTATAAAAGATGGAAAACATTGTGTGGGTCTCTAACTTTGCTGTAGCTGCGATCGTCAGCTTTTGTGATGAGGAAGAGATTGGGTGCAGCTCTGCTAGGGGGGGCGGTCCCCGTTTTCAGGACGACAACAACAACTGTAATTGGCCACTGCTAAAGCAAAATCAGTCCTGCGAGCCCTGTCCATCATCTGGAGGAAGATAACTCGCTTGGTTGCCACTACAAATCTCAGAAAGAAGGGATTTACCTGCAATTGAGATCACCACAATCGGGTGACAGTGTGTGGAATTACTGTTGAGCTTCTGGGAACTTAAAATTATTCCTGTACCTTTTGCGTCACTACTGAACCCCGGCACTCTTTGTCCTTTTAAACCACAGCCAGTATTCAGCGCAATGAAAATCACACCCAACTTTTACTGTGGCGCAGAGCGCCGCACTTTTTCTCAGCTGCGGGGGCCCAACTTATGATCCTGCACACAGGCCCACTGCTTTCAGAAAATGCCCTTGACCAGAGCTCATTGCGCATCCATTCAAGATGCTTGTATGTGACATCACATACATTACATTAAAGCATGTGGGCTGGATGCGGGAGGTGGATCAGCTGGATGAGTGTGCCAGGACAGGTAGACGTCTCATCTCTGCTTCCTTTGACCACTCTGCAGATCACGCATATTATAGATGAGAAGAGGGTAAAGTGGTGAAGCAGACGAGCAGGGGGGGGGTTCAGAGGTGGAAGAGATGAGAAGGGGGTTCAGCAGTGGGACAGAAGAGCAGGGAGTACAGTGAGGGGGCAGCTGAAAGAGGGTTTAGAGGTGGGACAGATGAGCAGGGGGGGTAGAGCAGTGGGGCAGATGTGAAAGGAGGTGTATTGGTGGGACAGATGAGCAGGGAGTTACAGTGGTAGGGCAGGAGAGCAGGGGGGTACAGAGGTGGGACAGATGTGCAGGAGATACATTGGAGAGACAGATGAGAAAGCGGGTTTACAGTGGTAGGGCTGATGGGTTAGAGCTGTACGATTAATCGTATAATAATCACAATTTCGATTCACCCTCCCCTCTGCCATCTCCAGCCTGGATTACCACGATTTTTCGTCTCCCCGGGATGTAGCCTGGACTGGAGAAGAAGCCGCCGGAACCAGCATGGAACGCAAATGGTGCCGATACTGATGTGAGCAACCAGAACTAATGTCAGCAGAGAGCGCGTTGCGCTGAGGTGGATGCCTGGGCATGGGCGGTGCCACGTTTCTCAGCCGGGAAACACTGCAGTGACTGAGTGCGCACCATCATTGATCTGATGCCTGATGGCAGGCATTTTTACAAAACAAATGTGAGCTGCCTTATATATATTATGAATATGACTGCTTGACTGCTGCAGTGCTTGGACTTGATATCCAGAAAGCCCATGACATAGGAGGGGGTAATCTCAGTCCTCCCTATGTCACCATGCTGCACCACCCACAGTGAGATATACATTTCAAAATGGTCAATTTAAAAAAGTTGCAAATCTTTAAAATAAAAGTTTGAGAATCTTGATCTTTATTCTAAGCAAAAGAATTGAGATTCTCAGTTTTCCCAGAATCGTGCAGCTCTAAGATGGGTTACAGTGGTGGGAAAGATGTGAAGCTGATTCAGTAGTGAGACAGAAGAGCAAGGGGGTACAGTAGTAGGCTGAATGAGAAGGGGGTTTAGGGGTGGGGCAGATGTGAAAGGTGCATTGGTTGGGCAGATGTGCAGGGGGTTACAGTGGTGGGGCAGGTGACCAAGGGGCTTACAGTGGTGGGGCAGATAAGTTTAGTGTTAGGACAGATGAGAAGATGGTTCAACAGTGAGACAGAAGAGCATGGGGGTACGGTTGTAAAGCAGACATGCGGGGAGGTACAGTTGAGCAGGGCCGTACAGTGGTGGGACAAGAGCAGGGCCGTACAGTGGTGGGACAAGAGCAGGGCCGTACAGTGGTGGGACAAGAGCAGGGCCGTACAGTGGTGGGACAAGAGCAGGGTCGTACAGTGGTGGGACAAGAGCAGGGTCGTACAGTGGTGGGACAAGAGCAGGGCCGTACAGTGGTGGGACAAGAGCAGGGTCGTACAGTGGTGGGACAAGAGCAGGGTCGTACAGTGGTGGGACAGATGTACAACAGAAGTGTAGGGGGTTACAGTGGTGAAACTGCTTTGTAGGGGGGACAGTGATCTGAGGTGTGGAGTTGCAGGATGTTAGTTTCCCACTACTAAAGTAGTTTACAGCATTTACTTTATAAAAATTCCTTTTTGTGATTTGAGTGTGAAGTTCACATTTTTTGTTACAAAAAAGGGCACGCTCAATTTCTTTGAAAACATTTCGACACACACTGTGCTCAAAAGGTTGCCTACCCCTGGTTTAACTGTTAAAAGGTGCCTTCATGTTGTCCCGTTCCAATACTGCTGCTAGTTCTCCAATCCTTGGCAAGCTTCTGGTTCTCAAGCCAGAGTAGTTGTCCTCATATGTCTGTAGGGTTGACTACTGATGTTCAAAATATTCTGTTTTCTTAGGCTGACAGAGTTTTTTCTCTTAAGCCTAGTACACACGGGCCGAATGTCGGCTGGCATCTGCTGTACAGCGGCTCTGACCGGAGCCGTCAGTTTTTTTTCATTCAACCCACTGGGTTGAACGAGAAGAAAACGAGTGGCGAGTACCAGGCTTTACTTAGTGACCCAATAATGGTTTCACCAGCCGGGAAGTGAGAAAATTGAGCCTACGCTTTGCCGGGTTTAAACAGATTATCGGTATGTATAAGAATATAAATGAATAATAATAAAAAATATATATACAAGATTTAAAAAAAAAAAGAAAAGAAAAAAAAAGAAGAAAGAATGAATAAACAAATACAAAGCACACATCTCCATATTTTAAAGGCTTCCCGCTGGCTACATTTAAACTGCACATAATTACAAATTTTCCTTTTAAAATGACAAATACGCCTCAATTACCTTTCCAATGTTATGGCGTTTATTTATATAGATGAACATTTCATTTTGTGAGATGTTTCCTTCACTGAATATTTTATTTTACTGCAAATGTGCAAACAATTCCCAATTTGCATATAAATTTCATTTACATTTCATTAGCAATGTATTTTTACCAATCTAATCCAGAGGAAGCAGTGCCTTGTTACTTGAACAATTCCAGCCGAAAAAAAATTCAGCCTCGTTATGAAGTTTACAGAATATTCACCCACTTTCTACAATACATTTAACAGACAAACCAAAACGATGCAAGAAAACGTATAACGTTTGGCAATCTTAGACAGGGACCTTATCACCACTATGATCCCTCTATGTTGGCAATGTTTGTTGCCAAAAAATATGCTTATAGGTCAAATGATCCACATGATACAAAGATCCGCCCTCTTAAAATAACTTGCTGTACTCCTAAAGCAATGATATATTATTTAAAGTGATTAAAAGTCTTTTTTTTTTAGTTAAGCATAAAGAGGTTATACTTAGCTGCTCTGTGTAATGCTTTTGCACAGAGCAGCCCAGATCCTCCTCTTCTCGGGTCCTTCTTCGGTGCTCCTGACCCTTCTCTCCCATCAAGTGCCCCCATAGCAAGCAGCTTTTTATCGGGGCACCTGAGCTGAGCCACTGTGCAGAGTCAATTCAAACACAAAGCCACAGCCCAGCACCCCCCCCCCTCTTCCCTGATTGGTTGACTGTCAGCAGTGGGAACCAATGGCGCCATGCTACTGTCTAAGCCAATAAGGAGGGGAGCCCCAGGCAGACGAGACACTCCTTCAAAATCTCTGGGTCTAGATGGGCTCAGGTAAGTATTAGGGGGGCTGAGGAGGGCTGCTGCACACAGAAGGCTTTTTATCTTATTGTCGAGAATGCATTAACACTGCACAGAAGTAACTAATACAGATAGAGGAACGAGGCAGCAGACATCAATGACACTTAGCACTCCCGATTTAGGCAATCACACATTATAGGAGGGGTTTGCCTTCTTCCTATATCAGAGGTTTACAGACACTTTAAATGGCTCTTGTAACATAAGCTCAGACATGGTTGAAACTGCTGACCCTTGAAACTGCTGACCCGTTTTGATAACAGACAAGCAGGTGAATGTGCCCTGTCCATAAAAAAGTAAAGGTGCCACGTGTTGAGACTAAAATATACACAAGCACTGATGTGTAATTTGGAGACAGAAATTCACAGTTAAAGTGGTTTTAACCCTCAGGACATACCAAGCATATCCCTCTATAGTGTGCGCTTGTCTCAGTGCAGAACACTAAGTGTCATTTCTGCCAGCTGCTTCATTCCTCTGCTATCAGCATCAATTACTTCTGACAAGTTTTCCTGACACCAAGAGAAAACTGGTGACAGGGGAGGGAGTTCCAGCTGACTGACAGTCTCAGCTCTGTTGCTGGGTAAAGGTGGGTGTGTCCCTTCCCTCCAATCAGCTATCAGAGCTCTCCCCACTGATGTAACCTCAGCTCTCCACCCCCTGTTTTTCAGAACCTGTAAAAATTCTGCACTTTGAATGAATGTAGAGGAAAGACGAAGGTAGATAAACAGGTACAATTGAAGTAGGAGGGTGTGTTTAATCTCTGTGCATCACCTAAAGCCAGTCACTTCACTTGGTATATAAGAGGGTTTATATCTACTTTAATATTCCATGAAAATAACTAACCATACAAAAAGGCTTCTTGCAAACAAAAATAGTCACCAACATGACAAAACATTCAGTCGTATACACCGCCACATCATAGTATTAACTACTCGACTGAGATTATCAAACTCATCCTTGCCTAGCTCATGCTTCAATCTGTTCATGTCAGACATAGGATAAGCTGTTTAAGTCAAGGTCCACCATCCTCAAAAACAGCCAAGGTACACCCAAGCATGCCTTCAATTCTAATCACTCAGGCACTTGACAAAAGCTATTTACAGGATCAGAGCATATAACAACCCATCATGGTGGATAAAGTTCATCTATATAGAAAATTAGGCAAGGAAAACTTTGGCAATTAGAGTAGATGAAACATGTGGAGGGCTGCAGTACATGACGGATTCTAAAGTGGGCAAACAAAAGCAATCATGGATCCCAAAAGCATGGTTATGTGTAGTCATAAATAGCCTTGGTCATTTGAATACGACTGCAAAATATGGAATAGTTCAGGGATAATGGTTGCTACATGCAAATATCTTTCTCAGCATAGCAAACCTAAGCTGTAGCTACTGAGTAATTCTTAGCACTCGTGCAGCATCAGCCTTCATTTTATTTTATGTAAAAAATAAAAGAGTCCTTTCACAAGTGCGGACCGTTCAGATCAGTCAGTTTTTTTTTTTTATTGGATCTGGACACACACATCTCTATGGAGCGACGGTTGTCAGCGATAAAATGTCCGCCGGCATCCGATCCGCAAAGTCCAGACGTATGGAACCCCTATTTTCCATCAGTCTGGCGGGTCGGATCAAAAACGGACAGGCGGTCCGTAATCATCCAATCCCCCCCCCCCCCCCCCCCATAGAGGAGAACAGAGATCTGACAGGTTCAGTGTGTAGAGACAGACTTGTCATCTGCCGGCTCAGCGGGGATCAACGGATCGATCTCTGCTGATCAAGCGGATGGCTGGATACGGATCCGCATGTCTGAAAGGGCCCTTATTCAATTTTATTTTTTGTTTAGTTTTGGACAGAGTGGAGATGGATTAGGACACCTATTAGGTTTTCACTGTTGTCTACACCCCCATTAGGGAGATTCACCATCTCCATTTGTCCCGTTTACCATTACCAAACGCGAAAGTAAAGAAAACCCCAAATTTTGGGTTGTCCTCAGAAAAGTAACCGAGAGGAAATTTAAATTTTCCAATGAGTACACATTGAAGTCTCACAATTTGCAAGGATTATCTTTCACTTCTTGTTTTGACTATGGGGCAAGAAGTGAAGGTAAATCTCACCAATGGGACACAGAAGGTGGAAAGAAGAAGACGAAGACGAAGACAAAAAAGTCCTAAACCTCCCATATGCCTGGTACACACAATGAGATAAATCGGACAAATGATAGGCCGCGTACACACGGGCGGACTGTATGGCCTACTTAGTCCGTCGAAACACATTTCAGCGGACAGTCCGCTCGTGTGTGGGCTTCAGCGGACTTTTTCAGCGTGCAGTCTGGCGTACTAAGTATTTCGGAATTTCCGTAATACTGTCCGTCATACTTTGGTTTCAGCGGACAATCCGCTCGTGAGTAGGCTAGTTCGACGGACTAAGAATGGCGCATGCTCAGAAAGGATTTACACAGCGAAAGGGTGCATTGCTGTGTATTGGACTTTTTATTTCTAGTCCCGTCGTACGTGCTGTACACGTCATCGCGCAAGCATCCGTGTGTGGTCAAGTCCGTTCATTCGAAAGTAGGACGGACTGTCTGTCGGATTGTATGACGGACTAAGTAGGCCATACAATCCGCCCGTGTGTACGCGGCTATAGTCTACTTTTTTTGCATGCTAGTCTCACATTGAAAATTAAAAAAAGGTTACTAAAGTTCACCGACAACAGAACAAAAATTCAGAAGTGATGCAATGTATTGTAAATTTTGGACAACTGTATTGATTAAAGGAAAAATTGTATGATACGGTATCATACGAGAAAATTGTGTGTGTTCGTCCCATTGGATAATAGCATATGAACTGTTGTGATCAGCTCTTGAAAGCTGTGTGCTATCAGATTATTGTAGGATTGCTTTGAAAGTGGCCTCAACTAACCAGAATTGACAACAATTGCCCATTGTTCTTTAATTAAAATTAGGGAAAAGAAAAAAAAAAAACACATTTTCTAGGATTTACCATGCCAATTGTAACCAGCACCCGCCCTTGTACTATATACAGAATTCTATAAACAAGGCCAACGTCAACAGGTCACGTCAAGACAGGTACTCCTTAGTAAGGGAAGTGACTGATGTGTGAACAAGCAACTCATTAATGAGAGCTTTTCCACCTTCACACGTCTTGCCATTTCATGCCTGTGTACTACTGACGTGTGAGAAACTCTGGAAGGATGCTGCAGGTCATTAAACCTCCAAGCTACACACTGCTTCTCCTATGACTATAAATGACGATCCTGTTCATTCATTAAAACCACAAAAATTCTACGTATTATAAGAGCTTCATCACACGAATGCTCTTCTGTGCCACTTGGGAACCACTTGACGTATTTTGCAGAACCACATTCAACTGATATTAATGGAGAAAACCAGGACAATGGAATAAGAGCCTGTATATGCAGGTTTCAACACATCTGCCACTTTGTCTCAAAGTCGTGTTCACCACTTGGATAACTAAAAGCAACCTGGACTGGAAATATGGTCCTACTGAACTTTATAAGGTCTGCCTGTAAACATAGCTTAGGAAGAAAGGGATCCAAGACAATGGGGCAATGTCAAGCTTTACACCTCTCGGGTTCTGTTAAAGAATATGTCAAGGCAAAGCAAAAATAAATCTAAATTTCACACATTAAGCTATACAAGAATGTAATAACCAAATTTATAATTAACACTGGGAGGTAAGCTGTGCAATGCACAATACAAACATACAGAACATTTCCCAGCACACTTACCAACTAGCAAACTTGACACTAACAATTTACATTAAAACCATTTTAGTTGCACACATTTGCAAATTGACGTGGAAGTCTCCTCAGTAAAGTACATTGCCAACACTTAAATTTAGAGTCTACAAATTGGACGATATATAGCAGTGGATAAATTGAGGGCAGGTATGCCTAGAGCAGGGGTCAGCAACCTGTCAATCGTGATCTATCTGTAGACCAATGACGGGTGTGACAGGCAGATCACAAAACCTTTCTTGCTGACCCCTGAACAGCAGCAGGGGCGGCATTTACTGGAACAAATCAGATCAGCTTTCCTCTAGCAGCAGCTGTAAGCTTGCTTCTCCACCTCTCCCGCCAGTAAATATTGCTCCTGCAGCCCCTGTTCCCTACCTCCCTGCCTGTTCAGTCTTCTTTGAAATGTACATGCACATTCCAGGACAGCGCCTGTGTGCTTGGATGACCACACTCCCGAGCATGCACAGGAGTGATGTTTGCCCCATGCCAGCCTATGAAGATGGCTGCCAGCCAGCAGAAGGTGCCAGCACCAGTGAGGGACTTCAGGCCGTTTACAGATAGGCAAGTATCTTGGAATTTTGCTTTGTTTTTAACAAGCTGACGCTAGATGCTGATTGGTTACTAGTAAATTCCCCAAGAAAATAAAATAGGAGCCAAATATTTACTAAGCACATGTTGTCAGCCCCATCTACATTTCTGAGTACAAGGAATTTATACCTCTCCTCATCCCCTTCCCCACTCATCTTCATAAACCCCTCTTTGCCCAAGGTAAGAGAGAAAATGGATGTATGTCATCAGCTCACAAAATTTCTGGCAAAAACAACAGGTATTTTTTGCACCATACAGGGGAAAAAAAAATAAAAGTGGTTGACCGATGCAAAATTATTAGTGGATGCTATGGACTAAGGAGATCTGATATGCTAGGATGTCGGCAAGCAGGAGAGCCAACAATAAGACCAAGTTCCATGTGGTCATGCACTTCTGGTAAGTGCAGAGAGAGTGTTTGGTGATGGAAAAAGGATGACAGTTGTAAAACAAAAAACAAGGTGATGAACTGGTTTGCTTTTAAAGCGGCGTTCCACCCAAAAGTGGGTACCTAGTCTTGACAGGTACCTGGCTCCCATTTCCGCTTGTGCAGCCTAGGCGACTCAAGCAGAAATTCTTTCCTTCCTCCAATCTTCTGGGACATGTCACAGGTCTAAGAAGTTTGCCCAGCCAGTGGGGAGGTGCAGCACAACTTGTGCATTCGCAGTGCGCACCTGGCTGAGAAGCCGCAAGCTGTCACAGCTGGGTGCCCAAACTTGTTTCAGGTCTTTCTGTGCCAGTTTCTGTTTCAGGGTGAAATAAAAAGTAATGCAGGTCTGCAACTAATTAACAGAGAAAATGCTGCAGTATTCCATATAGAAAACGGCAGCAGATTCCTGGTAGGTGCCACCTTTTCATGGAGATGTCAGCAGACGGCTTAGATCCTTTTCCTGCTTATGTAGGGTTTACACTACATGAGCAGAACAACCCTCCTCTTCTGGCTATGTTTTGGGGAGGTTCAGTGCCCCCTGCCAAGCTTGTGTTCCCTTTGACACAGGCGTAGCTTCTGGTGTGTCTCATTTCAAAGACAAGTTGTCCATCTTGGCCTGCAAATTTCTGTCCTCCCAATAACTTGGCTTCATTTTATAAAAACAAATACATTTGAAGCAGCAGTAAATGTAACATTTTACAGAATATTTAGATAATCAAGAGATTCCCGCACACTGACCTTTACCCAGAGAACAGAATGCCTTTTTTGTATAAAGGACAATTTGTGATCTCCAGATGTTCTCAGAAAAAAAAAAAAAAAAAAAAAAAAAAAAGAAAATCACTTTAATCTGATATCACTGACATTTTCTTTGAGCTGTTCATTTAAAAATTGCAGAGACAAGATAAAGAAAGCAAAATAATGTTCTTTGTAATAGTATTTTCACCATATTGGGGAAATAAACTAAAAAAGGGACATTTGTGTGTATTCAAAGTGACTATTTTCAATTATAACTGTAGCTGAATGTCATTTGTTATACATTCCACCTTTATTACTGCAATGCGATTTAATTTTCATTGGAGAAATACATATATAAAAAAAAAAAAAAAAAAAAAGAGAAAAAGAAAAAGAAAAAGAAAAAAAAACAAAAAAAAACAAGAGGTGCTGTATCTTGTTTTTAGATATACAAACAGAATCAAAGGTTTTTATAACAGACACACAACATTGACATTATACAGTACAAAAGATGCTCCCCCATGTATTCTGAACCACTAGACGTATGCAGAATCTCAGTAAAGCACAGACTGAAAGCTTACAAAGCCGCCTTCTTTGGTCACTAGGAACCAAACATAGTAGCATTCACTAGGCAAGACCTAAGCACCAGTGTTAAAGGAGAAGTACAGCCAAAGCTCATTAGGCTGTACTTCTCCTGTGGATTACAGTCCATGCTGCACGCCGATGACCCGTTTTCAGCTGACAGCTGAAGCCCGTAGTCAGCTAGCGTCACAAAGCAGGTCCAGGCTCAGGAAGGATTGCGAATATGTGGTCGGGATCCGCCCACATTCCTGGACTGGCTCCCCAGCTTAGCCCCTTAGCGAGCGGCTGAGAGCCTGAGCCGGCCGCTCCCACCCCCTCCACAGCCCAGCGCTCCAGTGAGCAGGAAGGCGGGGAAAAGCAAAGAGCCGTGACTGACAGTTGCCAGCTCTCTGCTTACGGAGCTCTAAGGAGGTGTTTGATCACTTGGTTCTCAGTGTTGGAGCCATAGAGGTGGGGGGGGGGGGGGGGGTGTGTAGCTGTTACACCCAGTTAGGTAAGTGTCATTAAACAAAAAGCAAATCCCATACGTCTTTTAATCAACTGTCAATTTAGTGCAGGAGTGCTTTGAGGCTGCATTCACAACTTCACACATATGCAAATTGGAATGCGGATAACACCGCATCCAATTCGCAGAACATTTGGAAAGGTGTTCTTTTCAATGGGTATGGTTCACATATGTGCGTTGCATCCACACTCCGCATTGCACAAAAAACGTGTGCATTTTCTAGGCAGTTCGGTGCGAATTGCAGGCACATAAACTTCAATGGGAACGCATCTGATTTGCAGATGTGTTTTGTTATGAACAGGAATTATCTCCCCCTCCTCAACACCCCCCCCCCCCCCCCCCACTCTCCCTGGTCAGCTGATTCGCAGCTACAAAACAGAGAAACCGCTGATCATTTTTAGCTTTGGAGGGAAACCGGAGCTGCAATTCACATGAGTAGTGTGAACCCAGCCTTAAAGAAAACAAAGTATGCTTATTTTTTCCAACCACCCTCCCCCTCCACAGATGCATACTTACCTTGATACAATGTCCCCAGCCTCTTGTGCTTTACATCCTGGTCATGGCTGCCTATTACAGCCCCATCTCCCTTTGGAGTCTCAGGACACAGCCCTTTAGAAGTCTATGGGGGTTGTAAAGTGCAGCCGCGGCCAGTACAGAAAGCCTTGCGGCACCAGATGCAAACACATACTGGAGGCCACGGTCATTGGACTGAGGTCGGTAAGCATCTATGGAGGGGGAGAATTAGTTAGGATAAGGGCAAAGAAGCAAAAAGGAATAAGTGAACCTAATTTTAAAGTGTCTTCAAATAGTGTTTGAAATCCTCTCTCCCGTCTCTTTGTTGGAAGGTCAGAGGAAGTCCTTTGGGCCAATATATGGCCCCATTATAGATTTCCAACAAAAAGTCAGAGGAAAACATGCCCAGACCAACACATCTCATTACAAAAGATATCCTGGTATATAACTGATCATATATGCCTAGTGGTTGACCCCATTGCATGAGGAAGAAGTCCCCTTTAAGAGATTAGCAATTCTCTTAAAGAACTGAAAAAGACCACAAATATAAAATGACAAGGTCTTATCTTAATGTAGCAAAAAGGTAGTCCCATTTATGTGAGCGTCTTGTTACTACTTTAATTTAGTTGTATATGGCATCATGCCAATATTCCTATAGGGTACTGGCATTTACACGAGTATACCATATGCCATGCAAGCAGCACAGATTGGTTTCCAGAACACATTTATATTACACTATGCAGGAAAAATCATCGGGTGGCGCTGCGGTGGCATGGAATCGAAATCAGACCCAGGAAAGTGATATCTTATCAGAAGTTGTGTAATCATATTGATATCTAGATCAGTACCAGACAATAGCAGTCATTGATTCAAGCCAGGGGCTGTTTAATTGGAAAGCACGAGGAAACAAGTGGAGGAAATGAACTTAAACCATTATCAGAAAACATACATACTTTACACGTGTCTTTTGACTTATACACAAAGACTTAAATGACCCCAGTTATAAAGCATTTATGTTCCCATTAAGTCACATGTCCGGCCATCATGGTTTCCTGGCCAGCATTAGTGCTCTTATACACGGCTGTACATTAGAGTGTATGGTTGTAAAGAGTAAAATCTGCCTATTATGGTGCCCAGGAACCACAATTGCCACACAATTTAGCCCACTGATGTGTATTGTAGAATACGTTCCGTGCAGCTGTATGTGTGGAACCGGCAGCACGTGCATTTTCAGTGCGTATGGGTGGATTTCCAAACTTAAAATGTTCCTCTGTACGACCGTATGTTTTTCAAGAGCCATAAAACAACTTGGACATGCCCCAGCCAGCGTTTTATAAAAAGGAACACAAATTCACAGATACAATATAACTTTGTGATGTCCAGCTTTCCACTAAGCATAGCCTGCAGCGTGCATGTAGGGCCCAGATGATAAACTTATCTTTCTCCCTTTTGTTCTGTTAAATATACCATTGAAAGCATTTTGTTAGATCCGTGTAAAAGATCCTTGTTAGTCCTACCAGAGATCAAGTGAGGGAATAACTTCATGTGCTCTTTGCCCGTGCAACACCATTGTTACCAAATATAAAAAAAATAGATAAAAAAAAAAAAAAAAAAAAAAAAAAAAGGAAGAAAGTTAAAAACAACTAAAAATTCATTAAGACACGAAGCCCCGACCCTGCCCTCTCTTCTGATTGGCTAGCAGATTTTGACAGCAGTCTGAGCCAATGGTGCCACTGCGGTGTCTCAGCCAAATAGGAAGAAGGAGACTCTCAGACAGGCTGAGACATTCGTGGACAGAGAGGGACCTCTGGTAAGTGTTGGAGGGGCTGAGGGGGACTGCATAGAATGCAATAAGATAACAAAACTCAGTGCCTTTACAACTCCTTTAACCACTTGCCCGCTGCTGCACGCCAATATACAATCGGCACAATGGCAGCGGTGGGCAAATGGGCGTACCTGTACTTCCCCCTTTAATTGACAGGGCTAGCAGGTGCCCACCGCGTACAGTGTGACCGTGCCCGCGGGACCAGCAGGCTCTATGTCCACCAGTCTCCCGGCGATCATGTCACAGAGCCGCAGAACGGGGAAGTGCCTATGTAAACAAGGCATTTCCCCGTTCTGCCTAGTGCCATGACACAGATCACTGTTCCCTGTCATCGGGAGCGGTGATCGCTGTCATGCGAGTTGAAGCCCACCCCCCAGTTAGAATCACTCCCTAGGACACACTTAACCCCTTAATCGCCCCTAGTGTTTAACTCCTTCAACGCCAGTGTCATTTACACAGTAATCGGTGCATTTTTATAGCACTGATCGCTGTATAAATGACAATAGTCCCAAAATAGTGTCATAAGTGTCTGATGTGTCCGCCATAATGTCCCAGTCACACAAAAAAAAAAAAAACACACACACACACACACACACACACACACACACACACACACACACACACACACACACTTCCTTTTTTTTTAATCTATACAAAAATGTTTTGCCTTTCATTTCAATTTTAAAATGGAATGGGTTGCTTTACAAGGCGATCATTTACAATCACTTTAGGCATTACCTGGAGTTTGGTTTCAATTTATTAGCGTATCTGAATCTATTAGAACCCATAACACTCTCCTCTCCCCCAGATTGACAATGCTGATGACCAAAGGTGCCCCATGTGCACCCTCATTCATAGTGGGGGCACTCTAATACAGGAGGTGTGTTACTGGCCAGATCACCAGTTGAAAACACAGGGAAAAAAAGCCAAAAGAAAAGAAAAACAATTCAGCCACCACATCTAATGATTGGTAAGCTGCAATAGATTACATTTTTGGTTTAATACCACTTTAAAACAAGTACACAGTACAACACACATCAGGAATATGAAATGTTGGGGGTAACATTCTTTACCTTGTTACATTGCCTTGCCCCATTTTGTGTCTAAACCACATTTATAACAAAGGTGTCAGGTCATTTCTTTGACAACTGTAGTTTCTACAGCTGCAATATTTCAATAGCAACTCCTGACTGCCATTTTGACAGTCGGAAATTGCCAGCAAGTGGAAGGTGGGGAGTGGCAGTGGGGTAGAAGGGTAGGGTGTACAACATGTCCTATATACTTTGAGGAGGTTTTCTTGGACACATGTAGTATGCCCAGTGTACACAACTGGTTATATAACTGACTACACAGAATAACATTGTAAGGTTCAGATTGGCCACACACAGTGTGAAAGTTACAAGCAATGTATTTGATAATCCAGCAGCCCAATTACAGTATCCATTGGGCTCCATTACTCAAGAAGCCAAAATCCATAGCTTCCAAAAGGATCAGTTCACCATGATACGTCGCAGAAAATTACAGAAACTGCAATTTGGTTTGATTTAAAAATCAGTATCTAATCCTACAAACAAAAATGTAATATTATTCCAATTACAATCCTTTATATGTGGCAACTGCATTCATTCTTTATTTGTACATGGTGATCCTGCCAGTAACACACTTTAGGGGAGATTTACGAAAAGCTGATAATAAAATCTGGGAGCCGATTGGTTTTTGTGCAGTGTGACACCAGATTTTGCACACTCCAGTTTTAATAAATACCCCCTTTCTGTCTTGCTGAGACACCTCCTCACAGGCCTGTATGTACTGAGGAGAGGCGTTTTTTCTCATCGGACAGGACTACACCAATTTCCCCTACTCCATGTCCATTTTCAGAATTCCAGCAAGACAAATGTGCAAAAGAATGCGCAAAGCAACCAAATCAGAAACCTGTAGAACTGAAATCCGATTGTGTCAAGTTTTTTTTCACATAATTATATGGTTGAAAAGTTAGTTCGCAGAACATAATAGCAGGAAGTTTAGTATACCTGTCAGATTTCAGACAATGTACAACTCTTCAGTTATACGGCTACAAGTTCTCAGTGCAGATTTAAAGGGGTTGTAAACCCATATAAAAAACAAACCTGCAAGACAAAAAAGGCATAATGAGCTAGTAGTGCATCACATACTAGCTCATTATGAAATACTTACCTTAGATCAAAGCTGTTGCAGAGGTCCCTGTACGCCGCTGTGACAGGGGAAATATTACCCAGAGTTATTTCCGGGTTGGCGGGCTTCGGCACCATGATTGGCCGGAGCCGCAATAACGTCACTCCCGTGCGTGGGAGCAGCCGGTCACGGCACAGGCCATTTAGAAATGGCATTGAACCGTTTCTTCAGTGCGCATGCGCCAATGACATTGGTGCAAGCATACATGG
The DNA here is from genome assembly GCF_037356315.1 of Lithobates pipiens. NCBI lineage: Eukaryota > Metazoa > Chordata > Amphibia > Anura > Ranidae > Lithobates > Lithobates pipiens. The sequence goes on along the minus strand of NW_027507764.1, from coordinate 501,339,846 downwards.
TAAAAGCCTCATTATATGCTTATCTGTAGGTACAAGTGGCATAACAGGGTTTACAACCGCTTTAAAGGGATGCTGATACATGTAGCTCCAAACTTTCTAAAAAAAAAAAATGAAAGCCATACATTTGCCAAAACTACCGACATCATCAGGCCTATGATTTCAGCGAGCCAAAGTGGGACTGTCAATACCTTAAAAGTATTTGAAAGCAAGACACATTCCAAAAACAAGAGAGAGTAATGTCTACATTGCACACTCCATTCTCAACTATTCTACGTCAGCCTTTTTCAACCAGGGTCCCTTCAGGCGTCTTCAGGGGTGCCTTGGCAAAATGCACAAAAAAAAAAAAAAAAAAAACTGTATACAAGTCGGCATGTGGCCTTTTATTGTTACACCAAGCTTCGTTTTTTTTTATTGTGCACCATTACAAGCTTCTAGCCGCTAGCGTTGTAACAACCAATGATGTAATTGGTTGAGAAGGAGAATGCTGGGCACCTACACAGTGTCCTTGTTTGCACAGACCCTCCACACCTCTCCATCAGCACTGGGGTCACATTAGCTGAGTGGTATTCCAGTGTCTCTCTTCTCCTTCAATTTATCTCCGTCAGTACAAGTATACACAGGTGTATTCGCTTTGGAGAAATAAAAGCACCCCTAATGTTGGGTGTCCTACATATGTGGATGTTGCCGTGTTATGTAAAACTAGTAGTTGAAGATGATCGATGGATGGACTTTAGTACAACCAGCTGTCCCATAGATGGATTGAATCTTTGTTGGTCCCTGCTGAACCAGCCAAGATTTGATCCATCTATGGCTGGCTTTAAAATGCTTACCTTTGTTGTAGAAACCCATGCCTAGTGCTCCCTTTCAGTACCAGTCATGTGACCAAATGCCAGAACATTGGTCATGTGATCACTGGTGAAGGACAGGATCAGAGTTCAGGCAGTGCTGTGGCTAACAAAACTTTGCCAGAATAGCCGTTCCATAAGCCAGAACATTTGGCCAGCCACATTGCAGGGAGCCTGCGACACCGATTGAGCACTGAAAGCAGCTGCATTTTTTTTAGTAATGGAAATGGTTTCATTGGGCTAGCTTGGTCCAAACAAACTATTTAAAAGGCAAGTTCACCATCGCAAAAAAAAAAAAAAAAGCCAATGCGGGCAAGGGGCACCTGTAGATAAAAACAACCTATGCAGCTTTGACTGAAGTTGAATAATACCTCTGCTATAGGTGTAGGCCATTTACATACCTCCCAAAGCCTGGCCAATAAACTCCCAGAGATGGCATCATCCAGTCCTGCCTTGTTGCTAGGACATTGCCAAGACACTCCCAGCTATTACTGCTCACCCTCATCACGAAAGTGAGCTCTCAAAACACATGTGGTCAATTATCTTCTGTCACAGCATCGTTGCGCACAGAGCTACTGCGACAAGGCAGAGAGCGTTCACGTGAGGGGGGTTATCTTGGAAACAAGGCAAGATGGGATGATGCCATCTCTGGGATTTTTTCAGCCAAGCTTCCAGGGGTAGGTAAAATACTTAAGGACAGAGGAGCGCCCAATGTCCAGAATAAGGAAACTCTTGATAAAGAATGTGTTTCGGGAGAATCGCCTCCCCCTTTCTTCAGGGCTGTTGGTACATTCCAACAGAGATGTGTAGGCTCCATGCTTGTATGCAAAATTCTTATTAAAGCTGATGACTGCCTGTATGATGCAGAGGCAGCAAATGGACGTAAACAGGCCTACACTTACAAGGGCATTATGCAACATTGGTCAAAGCAACAGTTTGTTTTTATCAACAGGCGCCCTTTACCTGCATTCTGGAGAGTTTATTGACCAGGTTTTGGGAGGTATGTAAATGGCCTACACCTATAACATGGGCCATGCTTCAACTTAGGTCAAAGTACACAGTTTGATTTTATTAACAGGCGCCTCTTACCTGTATAGGTAGTTTTCGGTAAAGGTGAACAAACCCTTTAAAAAGTAACACAAAATTTGGAGTTAGGCTTTAAACTCAGTTTTTATTTATTTTTTATTTTTTTTAAAAGGAGGACTATAGGGCTGCCCAAAAACACATGGTCTTAGAAAATGAAGGCTGTAGGTGAATACTTGCTAGAAGCGAGACTTCGGCTTTTCTTACTGTGCTTTTCTTTAAAAATGAAGTATGATTTCATATGCATTTTCTTTTAGGTGCAACATTGTGGCTCGCATCTAAACAGTAGATTTACACACATTTGAACAGGCAAGCTATTTTAGAAGCAAGCAGTAGTGAGACACAAGTCCGAAACTGAGATTTTATTTTCAAGGTCCCTCCGGAGGACTAAAGGTTGCCGATTCCCCGCTGTAGAAAGTGTAAGGAATTGCCTACAGCCACATGCCTGTGGTCATGAACACTTCAGAGCATTCTTATGTACTTAAGGGAGTTGCATTAACGCACACTGTCTATAACCCACAGCATATGTCAAAACATTCTGTAGTGCAAATATTTCCTGGTTTAGCTTTTCGTTAGCGGTGAGCACATTGATTACTTTAACAGGAATAGATCATACTCAGGTGCCAAGAGAAGAAGAAGATCAAGAATTTTTACATCAGAAAAAAAAAAAAAAAATCTGAAGGAACCAACGGAAAGTTTACACGATAACCACCACCAATGTTTCACTAATAAGCTTTTCAAGGACAGAGTCAGTTGGGCCTGTCAATCTGATTTCCTGTTGAATCCCAAGCCCAGTTTCTTCTATGAATAGAATTCTATGGCTCCTTTAATAAGCTTTCATAAAAAAAAAAAAAAAAAAAAAAAAAAAGCATGTGATAAGCATTATTGCCTGACATGGGTGAACTCCAGACACAATATAATTGGGTTTGCCATTAGTGCCACCAATCTGTATCACAAGTTTAACCCTCTGAAGTGAGCAAAAAGTAAAAACAGGACGAGTCTTATTATTGTGTTGGAGAATCTGTGAGATATTCTGAACTCAGATACTTCTGTGAAGTGCGGAAACATATAATGACCAATCAGCAACAACCTCTCACTGATCCTGCTCTAACGAAAATCTAGTTGGCGTAGGTCGAAGCACAATATCCTTGCTAATAGCACCATCTAATTAAATAGGCCCATATTCGTATCTCGGTTGATAGTCCAGACTATATGCCTATCCACTCTTAACCTATTATCGACCACTTAAAATTACGTACAGCAGTAGAGAGGGTTAGACTCAAAGTGGTTGGAAAGTTGAACAAATATTACTGCCAGCCCCTCTTCTACTAAGCGATCCTACACTGTGTACATATGTCTATAAAAATGTCCCTGTAAATATCTTACTTCAGATAGTTTTGGGCGGTCACATGACCTCTGGCCGCACTCCTCCCCCGATCTAAGTTCAACAGTAGGACGGTTCACGATCCACTTCTGATGTCAGGTCGGGAGATCACATGACCTCCACACTCTTGCTCAGCTCCTCCCGCTGTAGCCCTTAGATTGGAGAGCGGCCGGAGGTCATGTAACCGGCCAGAAACAATCTGAAAAGAGGTATTTACAGGGAAAAATTTCTAAAAACACGTACACAGTGTAGGATCGCTTTGTAGGACAGAGGGATCAGCAGTAACATTTAACTGTACTGCCAACTACTAATAGCACCTGGGGGGGGGGGGGGGGGGGTTGAGGAGGAGGGTGAGCGGGATGAAAGGCACATAACCTGACCACAGTGATCATGGATCAGCAGCCATGATTACTGTGGTCAGTACACTAAACGGGGACAGAGGAACAGGCTGGATCAACCAGGTTTTTTTTACAGCATAGAGGGACAGATTAGACAGCACAAGCACTGTGCTGCATAGCCTGCTATAAGGGAACTGTATTCTTTACTGCCAAGCATTCATGGGCTTGGTCTTATGATTTTTTTCAGATTAACATTGTACTGAATAAAACTAAAAAATTGTTCGTTCTGGTATCGTACGAGAAAAATTTCCATGTTTATCCCTTGTCGTAATTTTGCATGAACTGTCGTGATCGACTTTCAAAAGCTGTGTACTAGCAATCAGATTATCGTACGATCGCCTCCAAAGCGTTATTTTTTCGTTCTGAACACCTGCCCAACATTCCTCGGGCACTGGACTCTACATTGCCCTCACTCTATATTCAGGGGAACATGACCTGCAGCGGCTTCTCTCTGGAGTGGGAGATTTAAGTATCAGCTTTCCGGTACACCTAGCACTTTTGTCTACATGACAAATACAAACTCAGGTAGTATGTGCCATATGCAATGACTATATATAGTATATATTCAGAATATGCTTGCTTTTAGCGGAAAAAAAATAAAAAAGGAAAAAGCATATGTACAGATATTCATAGATCAGGAATTTCAACCTTAGCAAGAGAAATTCTGAATGCATCTGTGGTGTGACTGATACTTGCAGCCATAAGGAGGAGTACATGCCAAATAGTTCCAAGTCTCACTAAACACATAGCTCTGAATTCTGTGGTCAAAACAACTAAAAGGTGTCAAAGCCCAACCTAACTGATGGTTTAGGACACCATCAAGTGCCTTTCCCACAAATCAAATTACACATCGGAGTTTAGTAGGTGGAATAATAGTTGCTAGCAATGGGGCAACTATCATTGCAGGGATGCATATCTCATAGTGTGGCCTGCCGCTGGTGGTTGACCAATTATATTGCTGTTGGAGTGCAGATTCCATGGTTTGGCTTGCCATTGGTGGTTGATCAATTCTATTGCTGCAGGAGTGTGGAGCCCCTGGTTTGGCCTACCACTGGTGGTTTTCCATTCTATAGTTGTAGGAGTACAGAGCCCAAAGTTTGGCCTGCCACGGATGGTTGACCAATTATATTTCTGTAGCAGTGCGGAACCCATTGCTTGGCCTACCACTGGTGGTTTTCCATTCTATAGTTGTAGGAGTGCAGAGCCCATGTTTTGGCCTACCACTGGTGGTTGACCAATTCTATTGCTGCAGGAGTGGAGTGGAGAGTCCACAGTTTGGCCTTCCTCTGGCGGTTGACCAACTGCTGCAGGAATGAAGAGCTTAGGTTGTGTCCTGTGACTGGTGGTTGAAAGATTCAAATTCTGCAGGGCATGTGAAGCCTTTGGCATGGCCTGTTACTTTGGGTTAACAAATTCTCTTGCTGCGGGGATGCCAAGCCTATAATGTGGCTTTCCAATGATGGTTGACAAATACTCCCCCCAGGTCAGTGTCCCTTCTCTCCAATAAAAGGATTTCAAAGATTATGTACAGCGAGATGTAATTCATCATCGTGAAATCTGCTGCCATGAGTGTATGCTGGGACTTCACAATAGATCCAGGATCAACAAACACCAGACCCAGCAACACAACGATGAGCTCTAGGCAGGCTTACCAATGAGCACTCAAACATGTGATAAACTCCCATATGTGACACTGAGCCTGTAAACATCGAAATCCCTCGCACCCACTTGGCCCTCCACAAAATCTCTGTGCATGTGAAGAGATTAGGAGACTATGCTAAACAACGATGACAGAATGAGACGCCCAGTACTTATATAATGTAATACCGAGGCACTAGATCTGTCTTTTACACCCACAATAATGCCAGTTTTTTTTTAATGAAATCCACATAAAGGAAAGGTACACTTTCCATAGCATGCAGTAATTTTCCTTAGATAGAACTCAGATATAGGGCACATGATGCAAATCTTTGGATTGAAGTGGTTTGAATGCTACTTTAATGACATAACTTGCCAATTATTATTCCCAGAAACAAAACCCACACCTGTACAATTTACAGCTTGTTTTTCCACAAAAGACGGGTATTTAAGATATCGTGCTGCACTTATCCAACCACAAGATGTTATCTTCTCACTCTCCTAGACGTCCCTCTGGAACGCCATAATCCATGTATCATTAGAGCGCCGTGTGTGAAGTCACATGGCCTGCCTTCTCCTTTTCATAGCACTCCGGATGTCAGCAGCAAAAGGCATTTACATTACTCTTCACGCTGCCAGTGGGATACAATGACATCTCCTGCTTCATCATTTAACACTTCACTGTGAAGAGCCTATAATGTGGCAGCCATGTGCTAAAAAAGTTCCATAAAAAAAGTATTCTATAGCAGTTCTCACTAAACCAGGAGAGAATAACCTACAGTGTCAAAAAGAAATTGATGGCCAAGGTCGTCTGTACTGAAAACATTTTGGTTGATTTTCTTTTTTAAGCCGTTTTAAAGCATGCAAATTAAAAGCGGGTCATCAAGTGGAATTTCCATGAAATGTTACACTTGATATGAATCAATCGAAAAAATAATTTTTTTTTTTTTTTTTTATTAGCGTAAAATGTAAAAAATGTGTTTTTGGTTGCAATGATTAAATAACTGCAGTGTCTGAGCCTGGATCACCTGATGTGGTTTAAATCACTAAAGATTACAGAGTGTCTATCATTTTCAATCGAATAAAACAATTGTGCTAGAGCTACAGTGAGATATGACAATCAGTAAGGCCTTATTAACACGGCATGTAAAAAAAACACTGCATACACGTGTGCATGGTCTGGTTCTGCATGCAGCATAATTGGGCCATTCACACACAGGTGCGTTGGGGGGCGTTATGTAGCATTGCATTTAGAAGCATAAAAAAAATAAAAAATAAAATAGAGCAGAGATGCATCCATGGTTGCACAGATTCTGCATTTTTGCCACGTGCAAAGATGCATGTCCAAGTGAAAAAGGCCATAGGCACACTCCCTCTAAATTTCTTAATTCACCAACAGAGAGAGAATGTTCTGAGCTTTTAAATGAAGTCCAAGAGTCTTAAATGAGCAAAGTGACAGGGGCTCTTTAAAATACCCCAGTAACTGGATTATAAAAGCAGGATACTGTTTATGCTTAAAGTGGTTGTATGTAAACCCTTACATATACCAGGTGAAGTGAACAGCCTCAGGTGATACACGGCGATGAAACCAATCCTCCTACACAAGTTGCGTCTGTCTACCTGAAGTCTTCTCTACCCCTGTTCAAAGGGCTGAATTATAAAGCTTGTCTGAGCATCCAGAAAAAAAAGGGGGTGGAGAGCTGAAGCTACATTCTGCAGAGCTCAGTGAGGAGTGCTCAGAGAGCTGATTGGAGGGAAGAAAAAAAAAAAACTCCTCCTCCCCCACCTAAGCATAGCGCGTAGGCGTGTTCCTGTTTGCAGCTTTTTGTGTGTTTTGCATGCATTAAGGCATGTAGCACCCATTAAAAAAAAAAAAAAAAAAAAAAAAAAAAAATTTATATATATATATATATATATATATATATATATATATATATATATATATAAATAATAAAATATATAATCTCAGTGTCTCCGCTCTAATTCATCCCAAAAGATGTTCTATCCTGCATTCCCATAGACACACTCCTAAACCTTGTGGACAGTATTCCCAGAAGAGTTGAAGCTGCAAAAGGGTGGTATACATATATATATATATATATATATATATATATATATATATATATATATATATATATATATATATATATATATATATATATATATATATATATATATATATATATATATATATATATATATATATATATATATATATATATATATATATATATATATATATATATATATATATATATACATACATACATACATACACACACACACACACACACACACACACACACACACACACACACTTTGCTTATTTAGCATCAACAAATTTACTTGGATTTCTTTATTAAGGCAAATGGACTCCATTAGGATATTTTTATTTAGCGCGCACTACTTACATGGTGTTTCTTTTATTAATGTGCCTCGTGTGTACTCTATTGGGAAAGTGGAAACTTTGTCGGTTATACAGTGCCTTGCGAAAGTATTCGGCCCCCTTAAACTTTTCAACCTTTTGCCACATTTCAGGCTTCAAACATAAAGATATCAAAATTGTATTTTTTGTGAAGAATCACCAACAAGTGGGACACAATTGTGAAGTGGAACGAAATCTATTGGATTTTTGAAACTTTAACTAATAAAAAAAATGAAAAGTGGGGCGTGCAAAATTATGCGTTAATACTTTGTAGAGCCACCTTTTGCTGCGATTACAGCTGCAAGTCGCTTGGGGTATGTCGCTATCAGTTTTGCACATCGAGAGACTGAAATTCTTGCCCATTCTTCCTTGCAAAACAGCTCAAGCTCAGTGAGGTTGGATGGAGAGCGTTTGTGAACAGCAGTTTTCAGCTCTTTCCACAGATTCTCGATTGGATTCAGGTCTGGACTTTGACTTGGCCATTCTAACACCTGGATACGTTTATTTGTAAACCATTCCCTTTGTAGATTTTGCTGTATGTTTGGGATCATTGTCTTGTTGGAAGATAAATCTCCATCCCAGTTTCAGGTCTTTTGCAGACTCCAACAGGTTTTCATCCAGAATGGTCCTGTATTTGGCTGCATCCATCTTCCCCTCAATTTTAACCATCTTCCCTGTCCCTGCTGAAGAAAAGCAGGCCGAAACCATGATGCTGCCACCACCATGTTTGACAGTGGGGATGGTGTGTTGAGGGTGATGAGCTGTGTTGCTTTTACGCCAAACATATCGTTTTGCATTGTGGGCAAAAAGTTAGATTTTGGTTTCATCCGACCAGAGCACCTTCTTCCACATGTTTGGTGTGTCTCCCAGGTGGCTTGTGGCAAACTTTAGACAAGACTTTTTATGGATATCTTTGAGAAATCGCTTTCTTCTTGCCACTCTTCCATAAAGGCCAGATTTGTGCAGTGTACGACTGATTGTTGTCCTATGGACAGACTTTCCCACCTCAGCTGTAGTTCTCTGCAGTTCATCCAGAGTGCTCATGGGCCTCTTGGCTGCATCTCTGATCAGTCTTCTCCTTGTCTGAGCTGAAAGTTTAGAGGGACGGCCAGGTCTTGGTAGATTTGCAGTGGTCTGATACTCCTTCCATTTCAAAATGATCGCTTGCACAGTGCTCCTTGGGATGTTTAAAGCTTGGGAAATCTTTTTGTATCCAATCCGGCTTTAAACTTCTCCACAACAGTATTACGGACCTGCCTGGTGTGTTCCTTGGTCTTCATGATGCTCTCTGCGCTTTCAACAGAACCCTGAGACTATCACAGAGCAGGTGCATTTATACAGAGACTTGATTACACACAGGTGGATTCTATTTATCACCATCAGTCATTTAGGACAACATTGGATCATTCAGAGATCCTCGCTGAACTTCTGGAGTGAGTTTGCTGCACTGAAAGTAAAGGGGCCGAATAATTTTGCACGCACCACTTTTAAGTTTTTTTATTTGCTAAAAAAGTTTAAAATATCCAATAGATTTCGTTCCACTTCCCAATTGTGTCCCACTTGTTGGTGATTCTTCACAAAAAATTTAAATTTTATATCTTTATGTTTGAAGCCTGAAATGTGGCAAAGGGTTGAAAAGTTCAAGGGGGCCGAATACTTTCGCAAGGCACTGTATTTCTGATTTTTTTTTTTTTATGGTCTCTCATACACGGGTTCCTCTTTAAACGACAAAAGCAATTAAATAGAAAGCACAGATTTTTCTTTAAAAACAGAGTGACAAATGAATCTTTAACTGGAAATTGTATGCCTCTTTATGACAGATGTCAGTATCTCGGCGCTATGCTATAGACACATGCTTGAACCCAGGGATTATTCATCTGCGGAGCAGCACAGAGGTCTCAAATCATTTCTGGTAACTTTATATTTGATTGGGAAAGCTCATCATTCCATCCAGCTAACCTCTGCAATAAAGATTTGTTTCAGTGGCCTGAGCAGTCATGAATATCCCGTTTCATTACATGGGGCACTACAGAGCTGAAGAGAAGAAATAGGCAATAAGACGGCAGACAAAGGAGGAAGAGTAAGGCTGTGGCAGTGATGCATTAAGCAATATGTTCTCACAAAGGAACCAGCAGCCCATTACACCTAGGAGCGACTGAATCGTGGCCATTTATAAAGGCTAAGACACGGCTGATCCACAGCTTTAATAAATCAAAGTACAACCTCATCTCAAGGCCAGAAAAAGTCATGGGCCAGATACTCAAATCTCAATGAACTCTTAACCAAAAGCCTATAACTTGCAGGACATTTTAACAATCTGAAGTTAACAACAATTGTGCACAGTCACCCAGAGTGCCCAATCACAAATTAGCATCAAAGTTAAATGGTTGCATAGTCAACACTTAAGCAAGGAAGTGGTAAAAAGCCTCAGTTAAATTTGTTGTGGTCTAGATTGTTCTCCCCCAAGAAACAAATCTATACAATGGGAGGGAAATACCTCTTTAGGTGCCACCAGAACAGGTATTTCTATTAGATGATTTACCTTTACTTTTTTTATAGGTGACAACTCTACAAAACTTTGGAATTCACATCACTTTCTGTGTTAGTAACAATGGTCACCAGAAAAACCAAAAACAAAAAACAGGAACTTGAATCTATTGCAAATTTATTGCGGGGACAAAGCAATAAAAAAAAAAAAAAAAAAACTTGGCAGAGGTTCGTAAACATCTCTATGCTACCCAAAACATAAGGTTTTGGTTAGCCATAAATAGGGATGACCTCAGGCGTGTTCGCATTGACCACGCGCGGAGCCCACCAGGAAGTCGGCGCAGCGCTAATCACAGGCAGTGAGACATTTACCCGATGTGTGGCTGCAGAGATCGGGAAATGTCTCAATGCCTGCCATTAGCGCAGCGTCGTGCCAACTTCCTGGCGGGCTCAGCACATGGTCCATGCGAACACGCCCGAGCTCATCCCTAGCCATAAACATAACATTATATAGCCCATTCAAAAAAAAATTATTCTAATTGGTACCCGCTTGAAATGTAGAAAAGTTCCAAAGAAGACTGCCAGGACACTGCTAGGATGGGGGATGACGAGCAGAGAATTATTTGAACAACTTTAGTGCTTCTGTTGTGGACTTTAGGGATGAATTGTTCCACAAAGCCTGCAGCTACAGATATCAGTGAAGGACTGCTTCAACCACTTCTCATCTGGGCCAATTTTGGCACTTCGCTCCTACATGTAAAAAAAATCATCATTTTTTTTTTATAACATTAAAGATGATGTTACGCTGAGTAAATAGATACCCCCAACATGTCACGCTTTAAAATTGCACACATTTGTGGAATGGTGCCGAACTTTGGTACTTAAAAGTCTCTATAGGAGACGCTTTAAAATGTTTTACAGCTTACCCGTTTAGAGTCAACACATGCAGCAATATCTCACATGTGTGATATGAAAGCTGTTTACATATGTGTTCGCTTCTGTGCACAAGCACGCAAGGACGGGGGGCACTTTAAATTGTGTCTTTTTTATCCTTTGTTTACTTTCATCGGCACGGACGTAACGTCCACCCCCGAGGGACTTGGGGCCATCTGGTCACCAGAAATCGCTATGCTCAACTTCTGGTCGGCGAACAATTTGTTCTCTGGTTCGCCGATCTCAGGGGCTCGCCAGTAGAAGCACTGGAAGGCGAGGGGGAGGAGGGACGTCCCCTCTCGCCGCCTGTAAGAACGATCAAGTGGCTCAAGTGCCGCTATGATTATTGTTAGGGTGCACAGAATTGCTGACTGAAAAAGATTATACCTGGATGATGCCTGTAGCTGCAGGTACCATTCAAATATCCCCCATCAGTCCATGATGTCATATGACGTACCTTGGGCGGCAAGTGGTTAAAGTACTACTCCAAGATGTGAATAACTCCCCCATCAATGTTCTTAATTTTGCTGGTCCGCGATTTTAATGGTATGACTGATCGGTGTATGTATCCAACGTCTAGGTCAGGTGTCTCCAAACTTTTTGGCTAAAAGGGCCAGTTCACTGACGTTCAGATTTTAGGGGGGCCAGACTGCGGTTAGTGGAAGAAGAAAATGTCTTATCAGTAGGCATCAACAATGCCCTATCATTGGTTATAATGGGAGGAAGAAGGCCCCAATGTGGCATTGATGGTGTCAGTGGGAGGAATGGTGTCCCACTATTGGTGTCAGTTGCTGGAGAAGTACCCCAAGGATCAGATAAAAGGCAAGGATAGTGTTTAGGAGGTACGCACTGAAGTTAGAAAGTGCTGATTAAATAGATATGATATATTGTAGAGGATGTACCATAGGCAATAACTGGGTGGGGTTTTGAAGGCAATTATCTCTGCACTCAAATGCCCTGCCAATTCTTTATGAATGGGGGGAAATGTTCAAAGACATTTTTAAACAACCTGACTCAGATGTCTTATTAGAAATGACTCAATGATTACATTCAGTGAATGCATTAAGCTAGTTGCTCACAGATGGCTAGAGGAGAGTGAAAGGAACATCAAAGATATGCAAGTAAATATGTCTTTACTTTAGTATTTGAACCTGTATAGAAAACAGGTCATACAATTATTTAGAGCTCAGTTCTCCTGATGAACAGAAGACAAACGATATCTCATATTCTTATATGACTGGCCCATCAATGTATTATGTTAAGGTGCATCGGAAGAGGAAACACACACAAAAACACACACGCACGCAAGACAAAGGCATAATGAGCTAGTATGCATAGCATACTAACTCATTATTACTTACCTTAGAGCGCATCCTCCGCAGCGCTCCTTGTTCACCGATCCAGCTGGCGACAAGGCCCCCAGAGTTACTTCCAGGTATTGCGGGCACTGCGATTGGCCGGAGCCGCAATGACCTCATGCGTGCGGGAGCCGACAGCAACGGTGCAGTCTAACTGAAGCAACGGCACGTACAATGTGCCCGACTCCTGCCCCGCGTGACTCAATCACTGTCCAATTGTGAGTCAGCCAGACTCAGTCAGGGCAGAGCGAGCAGCAGGTGGCAAACAGTGGCAGCTTGTTCTGGCGGCGGCACGGGCTCTCTGATTTAAAGAGACCTCGCACTGCCTGAACAGCTCCGGCCAATCAGTGAGCTGCACGGCAGCGCCTGCCACTATGGTCCAGAGAAGTCAGACGCTTTACGGTAGCTTCGGGGGCCTTATATTCCGGGTTGGCCTTGTTATTGGGGAGGCCTTATATTACAGCGAGAGGCAAAACTGGAAGTAGATCTCAGCGTGTACTAGGCTTAACAGGAGGTACTAATAGCAGTAAACGAGTGTTTAATTGTAATCTGCTTATTCTTCACCAGGGCTGTAGCGGGTCTTTCCTCTGCTTTAGTAAAAGTCTCTCCAAATGCAGCCCATTACAAGATTTTATCTGGCCCACAGTTTATGGCTTAAAGCGGAGTTCCACCCAAAAGTGGAACTTCCACTCGTTTCCCCGCCTGATGGGTATCCTACCCACATGAACATCGAGATCACCGCTCGGCTCCCTCCTCCTCTCTCATGTCGCTGGGCCAGTAGGAGAGAGGAGCAGAGGCTCACGCATGCGCAGCAGGGTTCCCAGCGTGAAGCCATAAGGCTACACTGTCCGGTTCCCTTACTCGCAATGGCGGCGGCATGCACCAGACAGTTGATGAAAACATCAACTGCAGTGCCAACATCGCTGCACTCCAGGGCAGGCAAGCGCCCTATTAAAAGCCAGCAGCTGCAGCAGGTGTAGCTACTGTCTTTTAGTTTTTGCAGCGATGGGCAGACCTCCGCTTTAAGTGTTTCGGGGATTTTTTGGCTTTGTATTACTGAAGTTATTTCTCGGTTCTAAATCATATAGCCAATTACAAAAAAGCGCCAAATTTGTTTAATTTTTTTGTTCATTCATTTATAAAAAAGTTTTTCAGGCCGTGGGCATTTTTAAAATATATTCTGTGCCTTCCATACTGAAAAGTTTAGAAACCCCTGCTTTAGTACATTAAAAGCCACTAAAAAGCAGTCTGTAATAAAGAACCTGCACATATTAATCGGCAGAAAAAAAAAAAAGATAAAAATGGAATTGGCTGGCCTTGTGTGGAATGTTTGCTTTTCAAACATGACCTGCTTTGAAAATATCAACGTAGTTTAAAATAGAAGCAAACACTTCATATGGTAAGTCACGTTGAGGAGATCTCTGGACATGTGAAAAGCTCAAGTTGTTCACGTAGTTTGGAGCTACCTTTTGTTGCTCTGTGCTCTTTATAGGATCACTATAGAGAACATGTTCCATAACTGATAAAACAAATAATTCAGCTTTGAAGAGACTGTACAATGGCCTGACCATCCTTCATAACTTTTCATGAAGTGAGAACAAAAAAAATAAAAAAATTGATACATTTTGTAATTACATTAGATAATATTTTTGCACACATTGGGTAGTAAGAGAGAGCTGTGCCAGTTGTAGCCGGCATATATCTAGGAAAGACACCTCCTTAAGAACCAGGAGCAGTCACATGTCCTTAAAATGGTTTACAGCCTCAATTTAACTCCGCTAATGAGTGCATGTGCTAAAGTTATAGTAAAAGCTGCATTTTTTTTTTATTTATTTAGGAAAGGGGTACAAAGCACTGCTAAACACATTAGTTATGTGCGAAGATGTGTATCCCAATATCTGCAGGTGGCTGCTTCTAGTAAAAGTCTTCCCTACAGTCCCTCATTTTAACCACTGGGATACTGCCCTGAATGGCTGTCTTCCTTAGGCAGGCCATACAGGATTTCTGTGGGTTGAACGAGAGAAAAAAAAAAAAAAAAAAACAATTTCCCCATCCACACATTCGATGTGGCTGTAGGAATCCCTCCCGCTAAGCTATTGTATTAGCTAAAGCCAGTAACACGGATTGTTTTTGTGTACAGCCAGCTAGCCCATAGATGGAATGACAGGTCCCTGCTGAACTGCCCATATTTTGATCCATGTTTGCCTGGCTTTAGGTGGTTTGAAAATTAACAGCAGCTGCTGCTACTGAGAAAAGTTGAGCAGCTTTGCCGTTCATATTACTAATCTCATAAAATGCACAAACAGCCTTCAATGAATGGAGGAGAAGCAGTTGAATTATGGATCTTCACCGCTCATTCACAAAATGTAACGAATTGCGTATGAAGTAATGCATGCAATATAAACGGTGAAGGCAGAAGGAGGTGGGCAACTTTTTTCAGTAGCAGCAGCTGCTGTTAACCTTCGTTGCACTGGAAGACAAACCCAGAGCAGTATCTAGTGGCTATGATAGGAGGACAGTAGGCAAAAATTCTTTAACTGAAGCAGCCACCTGCATTTATTGGAATACATGCCATTACCCATAAAAAGCTATTTCTGTAAATTTGACCTGAGAACCAAGTAATGTTCATGACCATGGCTCATACTGTCAAAACTATCATTACACGAGAGAAAAATGTCAAGAGTAGTGAGGATATAAAATCACAGAGCTGCAGACCATTTACACTATATTACAACACAAGCCGCAGAAGATGACCTTGAATATCTTCTTTATTTTGTAGTGGAGTAAAACTGCATGGATGTAGCATTTCTTGTAGACCTTTTGTTTGATCATTTTTTTATTTTTATTTTTTTAATAGTACTAGGTCAGTGCTCTCAGCATACTTGCTTGTCCAACAGAAGTCAGCCAAACGGTCAGCTTCTGTCAGATCGGCTGACATACACACGGTCCGAATGTCGGGCGGTTATTGAATCGACTGATGTCTCCCGACATTCGGCCCACGTGTACTAAGCATTAAGCTAGGCCGCCAGTTTGTGACCCCTGGTATCTAGATCAGGGGTCTCAAACTAGCGGCCCTCCAGCTGTTGCGAAACTACAAGTCCCATCATGCCTCTGCGAGTCATACTTGTAATTGTCAGCCTTGCAATGCCTCATGGGACTTGTAGGTGCGCAACAGCAGGAGGGCCGCCAGTTTGAGACCCCTGATCTATACTATACTAATGCAGAATCACTACTCTGCAAAAAGTAACGTTATTTGCTTGTATATTAATATATTGGCATTATATATGTAGCAAAAAATATATATAGAATTGTGTAAAGTTTCCACAGCTTGAGCTTAACACAGCTTTTAAACTGTTCTAGCTCAGCTATTACCAACCACCGTGTCTTCAAATAAAAAAAATAAAAAAGTGCCTAGTAAGTGGTCTGGTTCTTTAAATAGCCAAGTTATTTTTAGAATATTAAATGTACTAAGATCACATGAAAGTGACCCTAGAGAAGAGTCAGGCGTGTGGGGTAGCCATGGAGTAAGTGCAATTATCTTTTATTCTACAGAACACCTATCCAGCACAGCAAACATACTTCTTTATTCTCTGGCGGAAGCATGAAAAACATTTTATCGAGAGCTGTTAAATTAACATATCCAATGAAGAATGTGATGCTTTTTGCTGCTCAGCTTGAGATTAGCACAATGTGACAAGCTGAGAGACCTTGAGATGGAACAGCAGGTGGGAGATGTCTCTCATTGATGCCTGATAATCCTCGAATAGATACCCTCTCACCCAGAAAGTTTCCAAAAGAAGCTTTATTGCCCTTTCTGAAGGGTTCTGTTCACTTGCTTTGGAAAAATAGAGAGAGAAAAAAAGAAAAGAAGAAGAAAAAATAAATTGTCTTGTTATGTCTAACTTGTTGAAAAGGAATCTGCAAGCCAATAGTCGACTGTAATTTATACCTTTACCACCCCCCCACGGATCATGGAGACTTTATTGGTGGCCACACACACTTTAAAATAAAAATCAATCTGTTCGATCAAAGCGATCATATTTGCAAACACCCAATATAGCCATAATTTCCCTTTTGATCGACTTAGATTCACTTTAGATTTGATCTAATGGGGTCAATCAGCCAGGGGGGGGAAGGTTATTGATCGGTTTGTATGGAAAAAAAATAAAAAAAAATAAAAAAAAATAATAAAAAAAAGACAGCGCCAAGATACACCATGTTTGTGAATACGATTATATTTCAGCCAACTGGATTATGAAATTACATGGTGGAGATGCGATCAATAATTTAGGGTGATATCTTAGCTATTGATCAAAATCCACACCCCTGTGTGTGGCATATTGATCGAATGGGTCGTTGACTATAGATCAATTATTCCCGTTTTGAAGCGATTGATGGGAAAATGGATCAATCATTTTTTTAAAGGGTGTGTGGCTACCACTCACTCTTTTAGGCCTCACGCACACTGGACGTTATAAAAAAAATGGCCAGTAGCGTTAGCTGTTTTGCAGTAGTGTTTTTCAGCGTTTGCATAGTTTAGCTTTTTTATTTATTTTTTTTAAGCAAAACTATACTCCCACATAAGCTTGTGCCTCAAAAGCGTCCATAAAACACAGAACTTTTCTTTTTTTTTTTAAAGCATTTTTCAGAGTTACCGCGTTTTTACAGCTAAAAAAATCCTCTTCAAACCCACTAGTTCTGTTTTTTTTTTTTCAGCCAGAAAACGCCCCTACCAAAAAACGCAGATAAAAGCCTTTGTATGCATGGAAACACAGGATAGCATGCTGGGGTGTTTACTGGCTGCAGAAAAAAAAAAACCCTAAGGCTCCATGCACACTGAAGCTCAAAAAAGCTATTTCTGGACGCCAGATTGCTGGCACAAAACGCTGGTTTAAAAACCTGCTTTTAACAGCGTTTTATACTAGCTTTTATGAGCGTTTATGAGCGTTAGCGTTAATGGGCGTTTTTTATAAAAATACAGAGGACACTCCAAAAATCCCACAATGCATTGAAAAATAGAATGCCGAACACTAATGAACGAGCGTTTATGAGCGTTTATCGGCGTTTGTCGTTTTTTGGAGCTGAAAAACGGCACTTTGAACGCGAATTTCTGGCGTTCAGAAAAAAGCCCATAAACTCCACTGCTCATTAAAGCTGAAAAACGTCCATGTGTGCATGGACACATAGGCTAACATAGAGTGGAGTTTATGGGCTTTTACAAAAAAACGCCCAAACTCCAATAAACTGCAGTTTATCAGCTTCAGTGTGCATGGAGCCTTAAGCCAAAAACAGCAGCTGTAAAAATGTCCAGTGTGCATGAGGCCTAAAAAGTACTCCAAATTAAATTCCAAAACAATTCTACCAAGAACATTTCAGAAACAAAAATATATTTTTAAATATGAACTTGCACTGGCTTCATATTGATTTCTGATAATCTAGAATAACTGGATTTCCCCATTGAAATCCTCACCTCTTCCCTCCCAGAGTCTCACTCCTCTTGCAAAAGCAAGTGCTGCTTCAAGGGAAATAAGCAAAAGCTCCATCAGGCAATGGCTGCAGCAGATATCTGCAATTTTATTGCTTGGACATGGAGTTGGTTTACTAATAGCAAATAGACTGTTCACTTTGCAAGGGCAGTTGCGCTTTTTCTTATTAAATGTGGTAAAGTGTCACTTCTTTGTAAAGAAGACCCAATCAGGTGCAAGTAAAGAAAAAAAAAAAAAAAAAAATTTATTTATATTATAATATATATATATATATATATATATATATATATATATATATATATATATATATATATATATATATATATATATATATATATATATATATATATATATATATATATATATATATATATATATATATATATATATATATATTATTATTTTTTTGCTTGCACATGATTGGATGATGGAAAGCAGCAGAGCTTTACCACATTTACTAAGCTCTGAGGATAATAAAGTGCAACTGCACTTGCAAAGTCTTTGTCTTTAGTAAATCCATCACATTGTGAACAGGGATTTTAAGATGGTCTCTTACCAAGGAAGTGAAGGAATATCCTTCCCATGGCTGGAGGACTCTTGGAAAACCCTGCGACATTCCCATCTTGGGGATCAAATAGCCCATTGGCTGGAACTCAACAGTCACTCCTGTGAAGTGCCAGTTGCATCCCACCAACTACTCAGTCAATATCTGATCCATATGCTTTTGGCAGGATTGGCCAACCACCTCATACTATAGGCATGTCACTGCAAATCATACAAAGAGATCATTTCCAGATACAACTAAAGATCACATCCATGCAGGAACATCTAGCTGCCAAAACATATTTTTAATTACATAATTTAAGTTTAAATCTATTATTAATACATCTTGCCTAGAGCATAAAGCCCAACGCCACACCATGTCATGTGTCATTGTTGTCCATATCCTCATTAGGATTTTTTTTCCCCCTCGACACCAGGACAGGAAGTGAGTGGATCCATCTGACGTGGACGGATGCAGCAATAAAACCATGTTTATTAGTAGAGTGGGGAGGTCAGAACATCTGTTTTCCTGTTTAGAAGATATACACCTTCATGTTGATCTTGTGGCACCAGAAAAAAGAAAAAAAAGTGAGGGGATATCTACCCAATGAGGACAGTGTCACCAACAAAACATGGCAGAAGTAATCTTACCTAAGCCATCAAGAGTAAAAAAAAAAAGTCTAGTTGAAGTTTAAAAGTTATGAGAATGAATATATATATATATATATATATATATATATATATATATATATATATATATATATATATATATATATATATATATATATATATATATATATATATATATATTTTTATTATTATACACACACATATATATATATATATATAAAGTTTACAAATCTATCTATTCTCCAATGTTAATGTTACCTGGCCCAAAAAATAATAGGAGGCTAGACATCCTGTTGTACTAAAAAAATTAAAGTATGTTCATTTCCAATGTGAATCTTACCTTTACAAAAAAAAAATAAAGGAATTTTTGTTTAGTGAATGAGGAAGTTAGGATTTTTGCTTGTACATAATTCAGTCAGCATGTTTTTTGGGTTTTAAAAAAATAAAAAAATAAATAAAAAAAATAAAAACCATCAACCCACCCAACTCAACCATAATTTTGCACACAATACATAGGTGTATCACATCCAGCAACCAAACAGAAACACTTTAACAAGATTCCAAGAAAACAAAACATGGCTAAGAGTTAGGTGATAGTAGACATACAATTATTGCCTTGCAATGCCTTACTAAATTAGCCAGTTTATCTATGGGTCTCCCCAACACCTGTTACCTGTGAAATCAATTATCATAATTTATAACCAGCTACGATCGAAGCTTTAAAACCTGCAATCTTACTTTGGTTCTCAAATTAATTTTGTCAGCAGCTATCGTAAAAAAAAAAAAAACAATTTAAAAAAAAATTAAAAATAAAAAAACACCACCCCACACCTCTTTTAACCTCCCAGGAGCAGATTATGAATTTGGGAATAGAGACGAGTGTAAAATGAGCTCAAACCAAATTTTGGCAGTAGGACTATTTATTGCTGGTTGCCACTGCAAATGGTCACTATTGATCATAAAACTACAGTTAAACAGATTACGGGATTTTTCAGAACACTTTTTCCTTGCCAGTATAATCCCTTGCCGGATGATTACCGGTATATTATGTTCTTCACATCTACAGTAGGAATGCGATACAAATTTAAGAAGGAACCCCAAAATTAATTTCTTATGTGGATCAGCTTCACTGATGCATTCATAAAAGGTTAAAGTGAACCAGGGCAAAATAAGCCACAAGCAAGTTATGACAGAGCTGGATATTCCCTAGTCACATCTACTACATTATTGATCTGAGATTTATTGATGTGAAAGGTCTCTTTAATGTGTACATTTTTGTCTTCTGTGGAAATGACTGATCATTTAAAAAAAAAAAAATGAAAAAAAAAAAACACAGGATTTTACACAAATGGTTTTCCTTTGTTCATTTAGTCAAAATTTAGTAATTGACCTCTTCAATTACAAGGTGAAAATGGACAAGAGAGGAACAGCAATTCAACTGACTATGGAATGTAGTCTTCTTGTCAAGAAGTGGTAAATACACATATTAATGTAAAATAAACAATGTATTCATAGAAATATAACTTAAACTCTTTTTCTCGCATAGAATAAACTCCCCTGAAGAAAACCGTTGCTTATATAGGTCGAAACTCGTGGGGATATGTGAAACTCAAAAGTTTGCTTCTATAGACTACCCTGTTTCCCCTAAAATAAGACCTAGCGTGATTGTCGGTGATGGTTGCAATATAAGCCCCACCCCCCACCCCCAAATAAGCCCTAGTTAAAGTCCTTGTAGGTCTTAATTTCAGGGTAAGGCTTATTTTCAGGGAAACAGGGTAGGGCTTATTTGGGGGGTAGGGCATATATTGCAGCCAACACCGACAATCACGCTAGGTCTTATTTTAGGGGAAACAGGGTAAATAAGTTTGTGTGGTTTTCCCATGTTGACGAGATGTTTTTTATGCTTTTTATGACTCCCATGCATTCATGTTTCATACCCCCTTTTCAATACTACAACTAAATAATAAAAAAAAAAAAATTACTATTGTTAAAGAAATTGTTACTTGCCTTAAATACCATCTTGCTGCTAAAAAAATAAATAAAAATAAAATAAAAAATGGACAATAGTAGCTTATTAGTGTTAACACTGACTGCACCTCCCAATGCTGGAGATACCACACATCCAAAAAGGGAAGAATCACCCACAAAAGGGCACACACATAGTGACAATATAAAAAGGAACAACATTTTTCAAAACTCTGCAGCTCAGGTAATATAAAACAATCTTCCCTTTTCTCTACTGGATAATCCTGAGAGCCCCTACAATTCTAGTGCTAGATTTACACACCAATGATTAAAAGCTGGCCAGTGTGGCTTTGAACGTCATCTTCTAACCCAACTGTTCTAGGTTCTCTATAAATGTATTATGCCATTGATATGCAATTAGCGGACCTCCAGTTGTTAAACTACAAGTCCCATCATGCCTCTGCCTCTAGCGGTCATGCTTGTGGCTCTAAGAGTCTTGCTATGCCTTTATGGGAATTGCAGTTCTGCAACAGCTGGAGGTCCGCTAATTGCATATCCCTGGTATATGCCAACCACAAAGCTTACATAGTTCCCTTTGGAGGTAGGAGATGATGGACAAGGTGACAGGTTACTACAGAACAGGGGTCAACCTTTCTAAAAAAAAAAAAAAAAAAAGAAAATGCCCCAGCATCAGTGGGATTAGACCAAATCTCAGGCTTGGTCAGCGGGAGAAAAAAAATTTCATAGCACCTGTAGTCAGTAGGAGGCGGCATAGTGCCCCATCATTGGTTACTGGGAGGAGTAACGCCTCATCATTAGTGTCAAAGGATGGCATAGTGCCCCATCATTGGTATTAGTGGGGGGGGGGAGGGAGAATAATGCCTCATCATTGGTGTCAGTGGAACGAATATCACCCCATCATTGGTGTCCAAGGAAGAAATAGTACCCCAATGTGGGTGTCAGTGGGAGGAATGGTGCCTCATTGTTGGTGATAGTGGAAGGATTAGTGCCTCATGTCGGTAGGAGGAACAATGCCCCAAGGGCTGGATAAAGGTAAGCAAAGGGCCACAATTTGGAGACCACTGCTGTAGAAAATTAAACTCTACTATTTATTAAGCCGATTTTGTATGTGGTTATACCAAATAGGACTAAACGTCCCTACACAGACTCTCCACACTGCCAGTTTCTCAGTGTACGCAATGAGGTCTCCTTACAGAAATGAGACAAAGAACGATTGCATACATTCTTTACCATTCCAGATTGCCTTTTTCAAGGTGAATCACATTCAGTCTGTTTTCAGAAATGCAAAGCATGTATTCGCAATAAAAACAGGAAATTAAAGGAACGTAAAACAAACAAAATGTTGGGAACAGATGCACATCTTCGCTATGCATTCATAAAAACTGAGGCAAAGTTTTTGTGCTTAGCAGGCATTTAGAATACCACACCAATTGTCCCTATGAAAGTGAAATGTCAAAAAAAATAAAAAAATAAACTCATCACAAACACACGCGGTAAGAAAGGGTACATGAAGTCATTAATTGGCAGAGTTGCAAGAGGGTCACCACAGCACGTGATATCACCAGTTCACATCACAATACAAGTGCATGCACCTAAACGTTAGCAAGTATTCCATATGGCACGACCTGACCAGGACCATGTTGTATATACAGAGCTCTCAATGTTCCAACTGTAAGGCCTCTTTCAGATGGAGCGCATCCGCTATGGAGAGCGCACACGGTCACTGCATGTCCGTTTCCAACCGATAGTCATACATCCGGCAGATTGGATGACAAATGTATTGCCATACGTCTGTTTTTAGCAGATTTTATCAGGATTGGTTGCCTGGCGGTATCAGCGGAAATCCACCAACCCCATGGAGAAATGGTGGTCTGATCGGATCCACCTGAAAAATGGACAGGCAGACCCAATTGGTCCGCTGGTGTGAAAGTGTGCGGCTTTCCAGAGGGAATTAATAAACGGAATTACAACGAAGTCTCTGCCAGGTCACTAATAGAATGACAACAAGGGTATTGAGCAGATGCATTTTTTTTTTTATAAGGTTTAAAGCAGTTCAATTGTTTTCCCCAGAAAGGAAACTCAAAATTGGAGATGTTCAATATAAAAGGTTATTAAATCCTTAATGTAAACATACCAATATTGTTTTCTGCAGTGTTTACTTTTAAAATTACTAGCGTGTACGCAGTGAGTGCTTCAGTCAAAGCATTCCTCTGCCATCGTTCACATATCAGCTCTAAAGCCGGTGTTTTACCGCGTCACTTCCGATACGGCTATGTCACGAAACGCGGGGGGGGAGGGGCGCACCCCATGCCTCCCCCCCACTAGCATAACAAAAAATTGTCAACATCGCAACATCTATGGCCAGCCTAACTTTCAAACCCCTTTGCCTGGTTATAAATGTAACTTTTTTTCGACCAGCCCATAGATAAAATAAATAAATATAGATTAATAAAATAAAAAATAAAAAACACCACCCACCCAAAACAGATGATTTCCCACTCCAAGCAAGCAAGGTGGATAGAGGAATCCTTCCTGCTCTGCTATTGTATTCTGAAAGCAGGGATTCCTCCACTGTCAGAATACATCGCTCAGATCTGCAACTGCTTATCAAATGAAAAATTTCCAACACTCCCTTACCACAGAAAATCATTATATATGGACTTCTGTTGAGCAAAAATGGCGATAGATGAATAGAAATTTTGACCTATGGCCAGCTTCATTCATAAATTGAGCATGACAGCTGCCAGATTTATGCCCGTACACATGATCGGAATTTGCCAGTAAAAGTCCGATGAGAGCTTTTGGTCAGAAAATGCGATTGTGTGTACGCTCCATCGGACTTTTGCTGGTGGAATTTAAGCCAGCAAATGATTGAGAGCATATTCTCAATTTTTCAGTCGGAAAAAGTTTCCGATCGGAAATTCCGATTGTCTGTACAAATTTCGATGCGCAAAATTCCTACGCATGCTCGGAATCAATTCAACGCATGCTTGGAAGCATTGAACTTCATTTTCCCAGCTCGTCGTATTGTTGTACATCACCGCATTCTTCAAGGTGGAAAGTTCAGAGAACTTGTGTTACCATGTGTATGCAAGACAAGCTTGAGCGGAATCCCATCGGAAAAACCATCGTAACTTTTTCTGATCGTGTGTATGCGGCATTAGAGGCTTTTTTGGGTGTATTTTATACACCAACTTGTAGTATATGAACAGAATTGCACATTTTTGGCCCCATAAATGTTTAAATGGGAGCACTTGAAAAGCACCCATTTACATGTTAAAGTCTATGGGGCCCAAAACATTCTATTCTGCTGCAAAGAAGCTCATGTACTTTTTCTAGCTTTACATGACAGGTGACAAGCAACATAGCGCTTGGGTGTGAACAGGCCCATTGCGAATGATGGAATTCTTCGACTTGATGACTTCAGGAATTGTGCAACAAAATGGGGGGGCTAAAAGGTCTGCTGTCATTGCTGTTCATGCATGCAGCACAGGACCTTGGCAGCTAAAAAGCTAGACAGATGGCTCTGTTCTCAGCGGATAGGAGGGTTTAATTTTGCTTAAACCATGTTGAACTATTCTGAAAAAGTATAAATCCCAGTGACAGTAATTCAGCCAAACAGCTAGCCTGGCAGGTTACAAATAAATACAAAATATATGAGAGACGCCAAAAAAGGTAGATAGTCTGCATATTAAAAATATCTACATTGACCACACATAGCAAAAAAAAAAAAAAAAGATTTAATTTTCGTGCAACAGTTTCTCTGCAGTGTTCGCTTATTGTAGCTTTTTATACAGACTAGGAAACACTGCAGATTTTCAATTAAAATGTCAATCTAATTTCTGTATTAGCAGCATGGCCCCTGCCCAGAGTCCAAAATACCATCCACGGTGTAATTGGTCATTGTTGACCAACTCGCAGCTTTGCACATAATACTCTCCCGCAAAGACTCTT
This sequence comes from Lithobates pipiens, assembly GCF_037356315.1. Lineage (NCBI taxonomy): Eukaryota > Metazoa > Chordata > Amphibia > Anura > Ranidae > Lithobates > Lithobates pipiens. The sequence continues at coordinate 501,314,696 of NW_027507764.1, read as the reverse complement.
CTGCTTCAAAGAATCAGAAACCAGAATAAAAGGCTTAACCAGGAGGAAACAATACAACTCAAAAACTTCCCCTCCTCGTGTTTTCCTGCGCTGTACAGACAAATCTGGTCACACCGACACATGTTACAGCCTGACTCAAACTAAAAAAAAAAAAAAAAAAAAAAAAAAAAAAAAATTTATATTATATATATATATATATATATATATATATATATATATATATATTTATTTTATATATATATATATATATATATATATATATATATATATATATATATATATATATATATATATATATATATATATATATATATATATATATATATATACATATATACATATATACACACACACACACACACAATACGGTGTCAGAATATACCTACATACATAGTCTTAGGAGGCCCACTAAGACTGAACGTATTCATATTACACAGACCAATGTGCGAAAAATTAATCCAGATGTAAAGCTCTACCCACTTATCAGAGTAGAAGTTCTAATTGCAACAGCCATTGTAATAAATTACATTTCACAGCTAGTTTTCATCTATGAATGCTGGGAAATTTCTGCTGTGCCCAGGCAAAGCCCTAAGAAGCAACATTACCCATTCTTTCGAACCTGCTATGCCCATCTGACATTTTCCCCATCTCTCAATGATGGTGTCAACGTGGGACATAATAAAAAAGATATATAAAGAATACATAAAATAAAAAATAAAAAAAAGTTATTCGGTAGTTCTTATATTTTTATTGCACCCTGCAAGTACGAGTCCTCCCGAAAACTCTCCAGCACTTTCACCCAAGGACGTGCTTGGCCGCTGAAGCCAACAGGCTTTAGTAAATAGGCGCAGCGCGCCTGCACATACAGCTACATGTCTCTTCAATGTATGGACACCAGACCACCCACTTAGAAAAGGTCACGTGACATGCAAGCTAGACGCAATTTCAGAACGTGCACCCTGAAGTTCCTGCACCAGCCAAAAGTAGAGCAGAAAGCTGAAGCATTGCGTTTAATGCATTTTTATGAGTTTTGGCTCAACTTTAAATCAACTGCGAATGATTTTATATCTTGCCTACACCACTTTAAAAGAGGAAGGATCCTATTTCTCCATGATTTACCACAGCTGCAGCAATTCCCAATATGTTTAGAGCCCATCAGTGGGCTAGCTGGAATCAATTATTTATGGAAAGTCCGGTGAAGAGGATGACTAAAAACAGTCATACGTGGCTTTAATTTCAAACTGTGGTGGCCTTGGTAGCATCCAGCTTGACAGAGGTAAATTTTTCAATTCACTTGTCTAAAGGAGCCAGGTGGAAAATCATCAGCCAAACAGGGATTGCTTCCAATCAGATGAAGTCACTCTTCCAGTATACAGCAGACGAGTTCCACTGGCTATTACAAAAACAAAAGCACTCCTGCACATAGGCGGACCACCAGACCGGCTATGAAAAAAAAAAAAAAAAATCTATATCTATATATAAACCCTCAAACACACACACACACACACTGACCTTGCTGCCCTCAAGGGTGGGGACCCTAAAAGTCAAAAGATAAAAAAAAAAAAGGAGGGCGCACCAGCCTTGTACATTATCCTTTGGATATGCATTTATTGAAGACCTAAAAAGAAAACTACTCACAAACCATTGTATAATTTCTTGCAGTAAGACGGTAAGAGTAGTCATCAAGTGGCAGCATCTAGTAACAGACGAGCAGGACTCTCTCGTGTGTGAGCTCCTCTGTGATCTCGGGAGAGTCCTGCTCGTCTGTTACTAGATGCTGCCACTTGATGACTACTCTTACTGCAAGAAATTATACAATGGTTTGCGAGTAGTTTTCTTTTTAGGTCTACAATAAATACATATCCAAAAGGATAATGCACAAGGCTGGTGCGCCCTCTTTTCTCTCTATGAGTACCACTGGCTCTGGAATACAGTAGTCTCCGGAGAGAGTCCTTCAACTTAAAAAGAGAAGTTTACAGGCAAAACCTTGTTTCTTTGGATACGAGGCCCGGGTACCATTCAATTCGGCCTAAAAGACACTTTGAATGGATCCGGCTGGATAGCTAGTACCAGCAAGGAATGCTCCAGCAGAGCTCAGCACAGCACATCTTCACTTGTGAAAAAAACTGGAGGTACTCCCAGTATTTGGAGGGGTTATATAAGGAGTGGACATTTTGTCTTAGGGCATGCCAGTGTCCATTACCTGAAGAAGGTGGCCTATAAACCACATAGTAACTATTATGGCTCTGTGTCCCGTGATGTACAATAAGAAAATCTAAGACCCCTTTCACATTCCTAACGCGGCCACAGTAAAGTGCCGCTAGCTTTAGCGGTGCCTTACCGTCATTTTAGCAGCGTTTTTCAACCGCTAGCGGGGTGCTTTTAACCCCGCTATCGGCCGAGGATAGGGGTAAAAGCTTTGTCAGCACTGCCCATTAATTTCAATGGCAGGGGCAGTGTAGGAGCGGTGTATACACCTCTTCACCACCCCAAAAGGCGCTGCTTGTAGGACTTTTTTTTCAGTCATGCAAGAGCACCGAGCCAGTGTGAAAGCACTCGGGCTTTCCCACCGGGGAGGCTTGAGAGGCATTTTTCAGGTGCTATTTTTAGCCTTAAAGCGCCTATGTGAAAAGGGGTCCAAGAGCAGGACAGGAGCCAATTTTTTGTAGATGCGCTTGTCAGCATTTTGGGCATCGTACCATGGCATCACCATCTTCATTGGCAATACTGTCATATTACCACTGGTCCTGCTGCACCATAAAGCATTCTACTTCACATATGCATCGTAAAATCACATTTATTACTTTTATACCAACTACCTTTCCTGGAGCTATCACAAGTTACAATATAGCTAGGGAGAGAAGGAACAGCATTCTTAGGAGGTGATAACAACTGAGAATTGGTACAGTATATTACCCGAGCATTCTAGCACTAAATTAACATATACTATATTATCAAAACATCTAGAAGAAGCTGCAGGCATGAAAAATTACAGATACACTGCATTAATGGGACATCATAACATGCCGCTGTGAGACGTAGAGCAGAAAATATCACAGGCTGCACTGGTGATAAATTAAAAGCCTTCAGCGACATTTTATCTTCACTGTGAATTTCAATACAAAATAAAAAAATAATAAGAAAAAAATTAAAAAAACACATACACACATCTTAGAAAGAACAAATGCAACCAGAGACATTTCCAAGCACAATATCACATCACTGTACATGTCCATACACGAATTGGAGCCATTTTCTAGAAGCCTTCAGATGACGGTATCATATCCAAAACTCAGCAAGGATCCACATACAGTTGGTATGTCCTACGAATGTAGGCTTTCTGGTATAAGCAACGACAAGGAAACTTAACTTGTGTTGTTGCGATATAGAAAGGTTTACTATAAAATAGCAAAATCCCATCTTCAATTTCTTTATTATTCATTTGGTGTATAAAAATACATTCATATCAGTCCCTACCCTCAAGGAGCTTGCAAATTAAGGTCCCCAACTCACATTCGTACATACACATACTACAGCTCATTTAGACAGGTGCCTAAAGCCAGAATGTCTTTGGAGGGTGGGAGGAAACCGGACTACCCAGATGAAACCCACACAGGCACAAGGAGAGCATGCAAACTCCAAGCAGGTAGTGCCACGGTTGGGATTCGAACCAGCGACCCTAGTGCTGCTAGATGGAAATGCTAACCACTTTGTCACTGTGCTGCTTGCTAGCTCAAATATGGTGAAAATTCTCATTCATAACATTTCTATTTACTATAAAAACCCTACATGCAACTACAGACCACTGGCATAACGACTGCATCTTCTGACTTGGCTAAATTTTACTACATTAGATTTAAGAACGCTCATGCACTCCCCTGCAATAGAACAGACATTATATGTTAATCTCACAGCATATGGCGGGGGACAATGGTATCAGATACTCCTGAAAAAGTGTTGAGTGTGACAAAGGCTGAAACACTGAAAACGGAGGGAAGGTAGGAGATGAGATCAGGGCAACGAGTATAATACCGCTTCCATTACAAGTGTGATTAACCACTTGCTTACTGGGCACTTAAACCCCCCTCAGTCCCAGACCAAATTTTCAGCTTTCAGCGCTGATGCACTTTGAATGACAATTGCGCGGGCATACAACACTGTACCCAAATTAAATTTTTATCATTTTTTTCCCACAAATAGAGCTTTCTTTTGGTGGTATTTAGTTACAGCTCGGAGTTTTATTTTTTGCTAAACAAACAAAAAAAGATGCAAAAAAAAAAAAAAAAAAATCATGTTTTAATAGTTTGTTATAAAATTTTGCAAACGGGTCATTTTTCTCCTTCATTAAAGTGCGCTGATTAGGCGGCACTGATGGCTGCATTGGTGGGCACTGATGGGCTGCACTGGTGGGCACTGATGGGCTGCACTGGTGGGCACTGATGGGCACAGATAAGGCGGCACCGATAGGCACAGATAAGGCGGCACTGATGGGCACAGATAAGATGGCATGGATGGGTGGCACGGATAAGTGGCACGGATGGGTGGCACGGATGGGCACTGATAGGTACCACTAATAGACGGGACTGATAGGTGGCACTGATAGGTGGCTCTGATAGGTGGCACTGCTGGGCACTGAGGGGCGGCACTGCTGGGCACTGAGGGGCGGCACTGCTGGGCACTGAGGGGCGGCACTGCTGGGCACTGAGGGGCGGCACTGGGTCACAGCACCTTTGAGGCAGATTGTGGGCACTGTGGGTGGCACTGCTGGATGGCACTGTGGGTGGCACTGATGGGGGGCACTTACTTTTATTCAGGATGGCACGGCGGTGGGCAGGTGGGCACTGGCAGGGGGCAGGTGGTCAGCTGTATTGCTGGCCGTGATCGGGACTGATGTCCCGATCACGGCCGCCGGTGATCGGCTTTTTTTTTCTCTCCTCGCGCTGTCAGCGCGAGGAGGAATAATAGCCGATTACCGGCTCCGTTCTATCACATGATCAGCTGTCATTGGCTGACAGCTGATCACGTGATAAGGGGTCGGGATCGACCCCTTGCACGGATCGGTGATCAGGCGAGTCTCACGGACTCGCCGATCACAGAGCGCGCAGCGCGCGCCCCTCAGGGGGCTCGCAGGCCGCTCGTATCTGGGACGACGTCAATAGACGTAGTCCCGGAAATGTAGGTCCGCGCTGTTGCCGTCATTTGGCAATAGCGCGGATCTGAAGTGGTTAAACCCACATCATAAAAAACAAAAACAAAAATCAGCCTCAATAAATGGTGCATTACATGCCGTTTATACACATGCAGTCACCATTCAAAAAAAGGGCAGAGACAAATTCCTGGAAACTACAGGCCAGTCAGCCTAACATCAATAGTAGGCAAATTATATGAGGGGATAAGGGACTACATGTAAAAAGTTACAGAAGAAAAAAAAAAAAAAAAAAAAAAAAAAAAAAAAAAAATCATTAGTAGTAATCAGCATGGGTTTACAAAAGGTCATTCCTGCCAGACCAATCTGCTAACATTCTATGAGGAAGCCATCTAGATAGGGGGGAGGCCTGTGGAGGTGGTGTATCTGGATTTTGCAAAAAAATTTGATACAGTTCCCCACAAATGCTCAATTTACAAGCTGAGCTCTGCAGGCATGGACCAGAAAGGTTTGTTCTTAGGTAAAAAACTGGTTACAGGGGTGTGTCTAAAGGGTAGTGATAAATGTGTACTCAGACTGGTCTGGAGTGGTAAGTGGGACACCCCAAGGTTCTGTTTTAGGGCCAATTCTAAAAAATTGCTTCATAAATGATATAGAGGATGGGATAAATAGCTCAATCTCCGTTCTTGCAGATGGCAAAAAAATAAAGCAGGGCAAAAACTTCACATGAGGATATAGAAGTTTTACAGAAAGACCTGAACAAAATAATGGAGTGGGCGATTACATGGCAAATGAGGTTTAATGTGGATAAATGTAAAGTAATGCACTTTGGGGCAAAAAACATAAATGTAAAACTACTCACTAGGGGGAGAACCTCTGGGGACTCTAGGATGGAGAAGGATCTGGGGTTCCTAGTAGAATATATATATCTCCACGTGTTGTGACTTATACACAGATATGCCACAATAGACCGATGGACTGGGCAATGAAATGCTGTCGCTTCGATTCATCTGTGGTGCAGAACCTGTGAATGCCTCTCTCTCTGTGTGTGAGCATCCTGGCATTTGACATACACACAAATAATAATATGTAGAGCAATAAGAGGGGGAAAAAATAAAAATAAAAATAAAAAAAATAAAAAAAAAGGGAGGAAAGTAAAATAAATATGAAGGCTCTTGTATTAAATTGGCACATCTAAACTCTGTCAGCAGGACTGCCAATGGGACATGCCTACACTTCCTGTAATGCAAGTTGTGGCTGGAGGTCTTCCAGAAATTGTTTAGCGTTTCAAGGAGTCATGACTTTGGCACATCTACGAGTGTCCCCAAAAATGACACATCTGCTTATACATTTAGCAAAGCACAGAGTTAAGTATTTTGGGACACTTTCCTTTGGTGTACAATCTGCATGCTCCTGATGTAACGCCTTGATCACAAGACCCGACACCTTCATACAAAGCTGAATGTACTCAACTATCATCAGTAGAGGAATGTCCAATAACCTGAATACCTCCAAGGCACAAAGTGTTGTATTTGACTAAGGCCCCTTTCACACCGACGTGCCGTTCAGGCCCGCCTGTCAGTTTTTCAGGCGGACCTGAACGGGTGCTCCATAGAGCTCTATGGAGCGTCGGATGTCAGCGGTGACATGTCCGCTGACATCCGACCCGCTCCGATCCGATCCGAAAAAGTGTGACGGAGGAAAAAGCTATTTTTCCATCCGTCTGCGGATCGGATCGGGTGACGACGGGCACTGCGGTCCGTCGTCATCCGATCTCCCATAGGGGAGAGCGGCGCTGTGACAGGTCCGTCCCTGCGCAGTGTGCAGAGACGGACCTGTCATCTCCCTGCTCAGCGGGGATCGGCGGAGTGATCCCCGCTGAGCAAACGGACATCCACGGGGCGGATCAGAACTGATCCGCCCCGTGTGAAAGGACCCTAAATGGCAGCTTAAAACAGTACTGTAGAAGCTTCTCTTATTCACAGTGACATTTAAAAAGGTGAACAAGAACTCAAAAAAGTACAGATTTCCTTTTTTATAAGGCTGGGGTAGGCAACCAGTCGCCTTCCAGCTGTTTTGGAACTACATTTCCTATAACGCAATGGTCATCAACCCTGTCCTCAGGGCCCACTAACAGGCCAGGTTTGCAAGATAAGTGAAATACATCACAGGTGTTACAATAACTGCTCAGTGATTGCAGTGTTCTAGTCTGCATCTCTCCAAAGTAATACATAAAACCTGGCCTGTTAGTAGGCCCTGAGGACAGGGTTGATGACCACTGCTATAAGGCATTGCAAGGCTGGCAGTTATGCTCTGTACACACAACCGGTTTTCCCATCGGAATAAACTCTGAAGGTTTTTCCAACAGAATTCCGGTGAAACCATCTTGCGTACACACGATCACACCAAAATTCCGGCCGTCAGGAACGCGGTGACGTACAACACGTATGATGGGACTAGAAAAGGGAAGTTCAATGGCCAGTAGCCAATAGCTTCTGTCTCGTACTTGCTTCACAGCATGCGCCGTTTTTGAAATGTCAAAACAGCATACAGACGAGCGGTTTTCCCGATAGGAATTTGTTCCGTCTGAAAAATATAGAACATGTTCTCTTTCTAGGTCCGTCAGAATTTGCGACGTAAAAATTCAGATGTGGCATACACACGGTCGGAATATACCAGGGGTATGCAATTAGCGGACCTCCAGCTGTTGCAGAACTACAAGTCCCATCATGCCTCTGCCTCAGTGTCATGCTTGTGGCTCTCAGTCTTGCTATGCCTCATGGGACTTGTAGTTTTGCAACAGCTGGGAGGTTCACCAATTGCATATCCCTGGAATATATGATGAAAAGCTCCTGTCTGAGTTTTTCTGTCAGAAATTCCAACCGTGTGTACGGGGCTTGACAATTACTCCCAGAGGCATGTTGGAACTTGTAGTTCTGCAACAGCTGGAGGGCCCCAGGTTGTCTACCCCTGTTAATATAAGAAACATCTAGGATATACTACTTTTACCTAATCAGAACCCTGGAATGTATCACTGTGTAGAATTCCTTCTAAAAATAGCAGTGCGCTTCTTGGCATGCGACTGTCTAGGCATTCCTGTTCTGTAGCCTCATAGATATATACATCTGCAGTGGGTGATCATCTAAAGCACTGCTGTCCCCAACTGCTAGTCTCATTTGGTGATGTGACTACTGTACTGTGCTACTGACTGTTCACCTTGCTGGAGAGAACATGTCCCTGAGGACCTGCACTGCAAGGATCTCCCTGCTTTTACTTCATTAATTCTGTAGATCTGTGCTTCCTCTAAACCTGCAAAAGGTGTTCCTGCACAGATCCCTGTCCACACATATCCAACACATTATCTTCCCCTTGAAGTGATTTAAAGATCCTGATGGGTTTTACTTCATCTTTTGTTCCCTGTAAAAGTTAAAGCTTAATAGGCTAGTATGCATCACCTATTATGTGCCTGGGAAATCCTCTCTTTATGGTGTAGCCAGTCCCCGAACTGCTACTCCTGCCCCTCCAGTTTGCAGGGGTCTCCTTTAGCTAGCCAGATAGTAAGGAGGCATCCATGTGTATGCGCCCCCAGACAGGGCTTTGTCTGTCCATTCAAACACACAGCACCTCACAAGCCACACCCACCTCCTGACAGACGGCTGAAGGAGCCAATCGTTCCCCTTTCATCTCCACCCTTCAACCAGGAAGTTCAGGAACAGTGCAGATTGCAGAGGACCTGGGCTGTATCCTTTAGTACTACACTAAAATAGCATTTAACATATAACTAAAAAGGAAAAACTTTTTTTCTTTTTAGTTCTGAAAAGAGTGGCGAGAAATTAGAACCCTGTCAGTTTGTATTGTAGTCTGTATACCCGTTAGAGAGACTGACTCCATTTGTCCTGTTTTCCGTTATAAAAAGTAAATGTATAGAGAATTGTGAGTGGTCCCCAGAAGAGTAATAGAGGGGACATCGGTTCTGGTGACAGACAGGGTTTCCCTCATTTTGGAAGGATTTACTCACTTCCCGTTTTGGCTATGGGACAGGAAGTGAAGGAAAATCTCCCCAATCGGACATATTACTATCCAAAATTGAAATACTACTTTGATGCAGTTTTTTTACCCGCATGTGCCACAATATAAAAACGGGGGGGGGGGGGGGGGGGAGGGATCTTCCAACCCTTTTAAAAATGAACTTTGGACCTTAGCATCCTGCTATATTATGTACTTATGCAATATTCTTGTATTTTAGAAACGTACACATATTTTGGATATTATTTATGCAGTTTTCTGATGTTTCCCCCCCCCCCCCCCCTCTTTTTTTCCTAAATAAGATCCAATAAATAAAAATCTGTGCATACAAATCTGGTACCAAGTTATAGCCCAATGTAAGTACCCCACACAAATAGTCAAACCGTGCAAGGTCAGACTACAAAAGCGAAAATGTTACTTGGCACCAAAGTGCCAACTCAAAAAACTGCATCCCATTGGAGGAAATGTCTGTAGCCATGAAGTAGTTAAGAGGCAAAACATTTTATTGGAAGGTTATGACTGGCTGCCAACAGAAATACAATGAAAATCCCAGTAATTGTTAGCGTTTCTTTTTGGAGACAGGAATAGCGCAATGCCCTAATCAGAAGAAGTCTGAGGCTATAGAATCCTGAAATAAGAATGACTGCACCACAGCAGGAGCAAGGTTAATTAGCAAATGTAAAAATTAACAATGAGTCACTTTCAGAGCAAATGCAGTTTTAAGCATAAAAAAAAATAAATAAAAAAAATAAGGAGGAAGGTGATTTTCCACGCATATTGCAATAGATTAAATCCATCTCTCACTTATCCTGCTGTCTATTATTCACCAGAGAACTGGCGTTTAACATGCACAGATCAACATGCCCAGTCAAAAGAGGGCCAATGAGAGCTGCAGAGCTGAGAGCTGCAGGAAGTGAACAGGCAACAGCTTCAGCTGCCCACAGCTAAAATGGCGGGAGATTTCTGCAGCATATTTGCCAAGTACAGAATCCCAGTATATAGATAATATGCAAAGTAGTTGGAGGGAAGCTTCAGAATGGCAAAGACGTTTTTATTACAAAGTATGTGAGCAGACTGCAGTTCCTCTTTAAATCATACAGAAGAATAAAGGTTCACTTTTAACACCTGAATTTTACTTGGTATCAATTCCTGTACAGCAGAGCTTAGAGGGAGATATTGAGAAGCAGTACAAGGAGCCAAACAGTAGTACAACCATGTTCACATGCATACAATGATCATGCTGTCAGCAGGAGAGAGCAGAGAGAAGAGAACAGCTCTTCATTCTCCTCCTCTTTCGCTCCTGTCCATCCACCATCTTAGCCACAGGCTAGACAAGACCTGGAAGTGTAACTTAAATCGTGTAAATCTCAACTCTGGATGGCCAGAAATACAAATCCTCTGGCAGGTAAAACAGCTCACTTACATGTATTTTTACTTTCTCTTTTTAGGTGTCTGCCTGGAGCTCAGCCATAAAATAGAACTTTATTTATTTATTTTTTTTTTTACCACCCGTGTCCCATTGGGGAGATTTTACTTCCTGTCCCATAACCAAGACAGGACGTGAAAGGAAATCCCTGGTTGCCACCATTGGAAAATGTGCCCTCTGTTCCTGTTCTGGTGACCACCCAAAATGTCAGATGTACTTTCACTGACGATGATAAACAGGACAAATATAGAGGGTGAATATCTTTCACGGGGGACACAGACAGCAATAAAAACCAGAACGTGTTCCAATCCCTCTCCACCCTATTCAAAAATTTAAAAGTTTTGGTCTTTAGTTGTACTAGAACTTGCAAGGAATAGCAATATACTTTATATTCTGACAACTTCCAGTAGTGGCAAGGCACTAATGACCAAAATGATTTCCCAAGCTTTAGTACCTTAACCACTTCCCACTCGGCCTATAGAAAAATGACAGCCGGGCGGTGGTTCAGTTATCCTGACTGGGCGTCATATGATAGGTGCGCGCATCACGGCAATTGGTGATGCGGTTTGTCAGTCTGACGCACCGCTACACCAATCTCGGTAAAGAGCCTCCGTGTCCAATCAGCTGATCACGATGTAAACAGGAAGAGCCGTTGATTGGCTTTTCCTCACTCGCGCCTGACACGAGTAGAGGAGAGCCCAGCTGCTCTCCCGACAAAGGAGATTCCGCCCCAGACCACCAGGATGGCCAAAACACACTGGACCACCAGGTATGCCCCCCTTAGACCACCAAGGAAATGCAAATCTGTGCCAAGGCAGCTGCCAATTAATGCTCAGCTAGCTGCTAGTGCCCACTCACAATACCTACCAATGCCACCATGGATGCCTATCAGTGCCATGCATCAATGCCCATCTTTGCAGCCTTTCAGTGCCCAGTGTCACCTATCAGTGCCCCTTCTGTACTCTTATAGTGACCAGGGACGAGGATTCTGTCTCCCCTTGCTTCCTGTCTGGCACCCCCCCCCCCCCGCTCCCCCAAAGATCTTACGATTGTAAAGCCAAAATCTTTCTGGAGAGCACTGGTGACGTAACCTTCCCAGGGCACATCTGTGGGGCCCTGGCTATGTCACCAGTTTCAACTGATAAGGAAGGAGGATTTGTTTTTATGCAAGTAACTGAAGAAATAATTGACTAAAAAGTGACTGCTAGATGTTTCAGGACATGGGTAGGGAACCTCGGCTCTCCAGCTATTTTGAAACTACAAGTCCCATGAGACATTGCAAAACCCTAACAATCATAGGCATGACTCCTAGAGGCATGATGGGATTTGTAGTTTCAAAACAGGGGTAGGGAACCTTGGCTCTCCAGCTGTTTTAGGAGGTGCATTCAACAAGTATTTATAATGTAGGAATGGTCCGCTTTAGGTCAAAGATGGGCATCTAGCATTTTCTTCAGCCCACTAACGGGAAGGAGAAAAAAAATAAAAAAAAATAAAATAAAAACAAACAACAACAACAACCAACACAACACAAAAAAGTTTATACTTTAATGCAGCGTTCACCAAACATTTACAATAGGAGTAGCTTCCGGATGCATGCATTTTAGATTACAATGAGAGACTCATCTATAATGAGCGCCACAATCACTTCTTTATACATAAGACTCAAGATACATTTACAAAGAATCGTAATTTTTAAGTTAAATAAATAAAATAATAAAATTACAAAACCAACCGCACAGTCATCAGATCCTACTAAAATCAGAATAAAATGGGGGAAAAAAAAAAAAAAAAAAAAAAAATACGGAATATAAATGTCTACAGCGACATACATGATGTGTCTTTTCTGCCAATAACCCACAACCTTTAAAAACTTTTAAAATTTGGCTGCTTGAGCTAATTTTGCCATTTAAATGGCTGAGGGGAACTAAACGCCCGCCTTTAGTCCCTCTTGTTGCAAGGCAATACTTCAATACCAGAGCTCATCAACAGGTGGAGCTAGAGATGAAAATTGTTTCTGTTACTCCGGGACCCTCAACTCCAATCAGCTAAGAGGTAGTGCTAGCATTGGAGTGGGGTTCCCTTATGTATTAGAACATAGGATTCTTTTTTTACAAAATGTACTTTTTTTCTCTGTGTTCATTTCAAATAATCCAGTTAAACACATTTTTTTTTCTCTGAATATTTAAAAGTGTGGAAAAAATAATGCCTTGTACATATGAGCTTCAGTATGCGAAAAAACAATGACTTATACTCTAACCTCCCCAAGTGAAGCTGAATGGCTCTTTAATGGCGTCAATAAACCTGCCTGAAGCTTAAAGCTTTGCGTGTGCTTTGTAAAAACTTGCGGTACACAATGCCTCTTATACAAGCGGATACAAGAAGAAAAGAAACTGATTAACGCAACACAATGTCAATAAGTAACAAAAGCACAGAACATTAAATACAAAAGATACAGGTTGCCATCAGTATATTCCTTTTTATACAGCAATTTATTCAAAACCTCCATAAACAACTTCAATGTAAAAGGAAAGAAGAAAAAGAAGAAAAAAAAAAAAAAAAAAAATATAAGAAGGGGGGGGGGGGGGGGGGTAGATGACATGCATGGCAAATCTCCCAATGAAGACATACAATGGAAGCAAATAATCATTATCCAACCAGCAAATCTGAAGACAAGACTACAGTGATCTAATATTTATAGCAACAAATCCCAACTCGTTTCCTCAATAATTGCCTTTCAGCGCAATAAAACATTAATTAGAAATTGTCTTTCGACAGAAATAAGCATTTATTTACTCACTGCCAGGGCTGAAATAAAACTTTCATTTTAGAGCCAATAAAACATTTATAAAAACACAGGCTGCAGTGATAAAATATTTTTTTTTCAGGATTTTAAAGTCCATTTTCATAATTTCAATGAATAAAAATTATCTTATAGCACAGCTATGGTGTCCGACTGTGATAGGTTAGGAATAGCAGTGATCATGTTGTGCATAACAGACGTTTCAAATTTTAAATAAAAAAAACAAATATATGATAGCAATTTTTCTGAATGAACAAATGCGTTATTCTACCGTTATCGAAGTTTGCTTTTTAAGAGAGCAGAGGAGGAAAAGGAGAAGGAGAAGGAGAAGGAGAAGGAGAAGGAGAAGGAGAAGGAGAAGGAGAAGGAGAAGGAGAAGGAGAAGGAGAAGGAGAAGGAGAAGGAGAAGGAGAAGGAGAAGGAGAAGGAGGAGGAGGAGGAAGAGGAGTGGAAAAGAAGGGAAAGTCAGTTTGAAAAGTGCAGGCCTTGTGAATGAACTAGGAGAGCATTCATCAACACCCTCATAGTCCATTCAGAAATACAAGCCGTTGGCCGAGGTGTAGGACAGTACATGTGGTTCATTCATGGTAAACTGAACAAATGAAGTGACAAGGGGTGCGATGACCATTGGAAAGGTGAATATTGATACCTTTCGTCCTGCTTTAATGGCAGCGTTGTACAACTGCTAAAGGGCAGCAAACAAAGTGTGAACTGTAAATTCACATTCAGTGCTCTCACTTCTGGCTTTATGAATGACATGAAAATCTTGTTGAGACGGGGTGGCGGAAAAAAAAAAAAAAAAAAAAAAAAGGATGCCCCCATAAATGGCCTCTGCAGAATTACAGTGAAGAACCTTTAAAGTGTGTATAAATTTGGATAGAGTAGGGAAGGATTATACCCTCCCATTTGTTCTGGTGACCGTTGTCGTCTCGTTGTCGTCTCCAAAAAAAATGAAGTGGGGTAAAATCTTTTAATGAGGGCACCTGTTCCTGGGACAACTATGGAGAGATATCTTTTTTCCCTGGTGGGTCTGCAGGACAGGAAGTAAAAGATGATCTCCCCAGTAGGACACTAGCAGAAAGAAAAAAAATCTGTCAAATCATTCAAAATTTGTTGAATCAGTCCAGTTGGCACAACCCAACTTGACACATTTTAATCTAAAATGCCAAAATGCAGTTTTTAAATAGAATACTACTTTGTTGTAGCTGCCTATAGGCGACTACCTTTATCTATCACTACTTCATTATATTCCCCTTCTTTAAAAATCTGAATATCCACAGCCTCAAGTGTCTCCTGTGTCCGCTGTGGGTGGGGAGGGAATTACCTTCAGGTGCCTCAATAGGTGCTGCTTTGTGTTCTGCTGGACCCCACTGGTAAGCAACGCACAAATAGGAACCTCAATATTCAAAACTGTATATAGTTTTGATTTTTTTTTTGATTTTTTTTATTTGTTATTAAAAACTTAAATGATTTTTGAAAATGCAACTATGAAGATGTACTTACCTTATAGTTGGGAATGGTCGACTCCTCCTGAGGAAGGGACTATAGTCACAAAACTTGTAGAGGACCACGTCAAGACATATCTCAGCTCCCCATACTACCAATGGGGTTCACTTGTTCCTTCGGAACCATCTGTATTTACCATGTACAGTTGTAATTAACGGTTTATCAATTGATGTACAATTGTTTTTAATCATGTCCTTTTCTTAAAATAAAATTGTTAAAAATGTTATTACAATCCCTGCTTTATCCATGGGTACCGTGACAGTCCCAAGTCCTTTCTAAACCAGGGGCATGCTTGGAGCAGCCAGCCAGGTGTTTCTCCATCAGATCACTAGTTGACAGCTGGTTGGAAAAAAAAAAAAAAAAAGAAACAAGTCCATTCAGTTGAACCAATATGGGTTAATGGATGAATGTAATATGTTTAAAAAAAAAAAAAAAAAAAAAAAAAGGGTCAACTTATCCTTCAATATGCTCAGCTATCCATAAAGTACTTTGACATGGGTATTGCTGCTGACTAGTGACCTATGGTGGATCCCTTAGACCAGTGGTCATCAACCCTGTCCTCAGGGCCCACTAACAGGCCAGGTTTTAGGCATTACCTTGGGGGAGATGCAGACTAGAATACTGCAATCACTGCAGTGAGCAGCAAATTATATCACCTGTGACGTATTTCAGTTATCTTGCAAACCTGGCCTGTTAGTGCCGGTTCACACTGGGACGACTTAGCCACCTGACAAGTTGCGTCCCATTCTGTACAATGGAACCATTCTAATCGGAGTGACACAAGTCCCTCTGACTTAGAAAAAGGTTCCTGTACGACTTTGGGGGCGACTTGAGGTGACTTGCATTGACTTCTATAGAGAAATCGTTTTGCAAATCGCCGCAGCTGTCATGTCCAGGTCGCCTGAGGAAGTCGCATTGCAAGTCGTGCTGCCTCAGTGTGAGCCGACACTTAGTGGGCCCCGAGGACAGGGTTGAAGACCACTGCCTTAGGCCAGCTGCTGCTGTCTATGGTTAGCAGGCGATCAGGAGGAAATAAACCCCACCCGCATATTTGAAGAAAGCCTTCACACTAAA
Organism: Lithobates pipiens; assembly: GCF_037356315.1. Taxonomy (NCBI): domain Eukaryota; kingdom Metazoa; phylum Chordata; class Amphibia; order Anura; family Ranidae; genus Lithobates; species Lithobates pipiens. The sequence goes on along the minus strand of NW_027507764.1, from coordinate 501,298,718 downwards.
TTCCCTTTTCCCTGTGCAGGAAACATGTCTATTAAATGCAGTTGTAGCGTGGTTCCATTCACTCCTATGGGATGAATTGGCAGGCGATTTTGGCTAAACAGATACAAGGTACATTTTTTTGACACGCCATGAGGCAAAGTGCATATATCCTCAACCGCCTGGCTTTACGTCACTGTCATGCCCATTTGATAGTGGCTTTAGATCAGCCTCTCTCAACCTTTTCAACGCAGAGGAACCTTTGAAATAGTTCTCCAGTCTCGGGGGAACCCCTGCTAAAAATTAGAAATCTACAATTCATGATACATTAGTGTGATGGTCAGTGGGAGGAATAGTCCTTACACTTGTGGTCATTGGGAAGAATTACCTCTTTACATATAGCTAAAAAGAGCAATGGTGCCGGTGGGAACTTATCCAGGGGGCAGAAATTGCCCAATGCTGAAGGAACCCCTAGCAACCGCTGGAGGAACCCTAGTTGAGAATCACTGCCTTAGATAGGGAAACCTGAAGGTAGCTTTTGAATTCCTCCACAGAGGAAACATATTTCTTTCCAGATTCCAGAAAAAGTTCATCCACACAGAAGATACCTAGAAAATCCTACAGGCAGGAGAGGTTAACTATTCATCATGGTTTTATATCCAGCTGGAAGGCTCTACAGCCCCTGTTTGCCACTAGCCAGACACCTAAAAAAAAAAAAAAAGAAGACATGTTTTCTCTGGCCTGACCACGTGACTTAACCGCACACGCTGCAGACGTAGCATCACCCCTCCCCGATGAGATCACTGACATCTGGATTACATGGAGGCCGGGATAAAGGGAACCTTTGAAGCAGAACACATAGAACAGGGAGTGATTGACACACAAAGATTGCCTAAATCTCAGAGGTAAAAACTGTGTGAAAATGACAGACTAACAGCGTGAAAGTAATTATTGGGTGCGAAGAAATGAGAAACAATATACGGAAGTTAAGCTCCACACTGCCTGCGTACACAAGCAGGCACTACCTGAGCCAAGCCATTGTTAACCAATACGTTCACAATACCAATTACAAATAAATACCATATGCTTAATCAACAACTTTCCCTGTACCCGCTTCTTTCGAATTTGTACAGAGTTTAATGTGCCGCAAATATTTTAGGCCTCCTAGAAGCCAGACTTTACGGTACTGGGCAGCATGATACTACCATAAAGGGGTTGTAAAGGCAGAAAGCTTTATCTTAATGGCTTCTGTGCATTAACAAAAAAAAAGGCCTTCTGTGTGCAGAAGCCCTCCTCAGCCCCCCTAACACTTGCCTGAGGTTCCTCTCTGTTCAGCGATGTCCGCGATTGTCTCAGCTGTCTGAGATTCTCCCTCCCAATTGGCTGACACACAGCAGTGGCGTCATTGGATGTCTTTGCTGTCAAAGTCAACTAGCCAATCAGGGAAGAGAGGGGGTGGGGCCCGGGCCGGGGCTCCGTGTCTGAAGGGACACAGGGAGCTGTGACTCAGCTCGGGTGCCCCCATAACAAGCTGTTTGATGTGGGGGCACTGAACAGGAAGGAGGGGCCAGGAGCACTGAAGAGAGACCTGAGAAGAGGAGAGGAGAATCCGGGCTGCTCTATACAAATCCACTGCAACAGAGCAGGCAAGTATAAAATGTTTGTTATACTTTACAATCACTTTATATAACCTCCCTATGAAACTCAATAGACACTACATGCAATGTTCCCTGCAGTACGAAACAGTAAAAAGTTACGTGCATAAATCTCCAACAATGAAATTTAATTTTTTTTTTTAAACAAACCAAAGCGCTTTCAATAGTATTTTTTTATTTCATTTTAAAAAGTGCATAGAAAACCTGCTGATCCTGACAGAAATCTAGTGATAACATCCTATGATCTTTGCTAGTCATATCAGTTATCCTTGCTTCTGGTTACCTTCTGTAACCGCGCAACAACTCCTCCCCTTCCTAGGTTATGGTTATGAAAATGGGAGGGGTTTTGTACTCTTAAAAGTGATATTAAAGCTAAAAAAAAGTTTTTTACCTGAATGCATTCCTTGCATTATGATGAAAAAAAAATAAAATAAAATAAAAATGTTTTATATTGCTCTGTTCTCCCCCTTCCCCATGTGAAGGAGGAGAGAGGGGAGAAGAGATCCAATGCTATGCACGGTTGCATCTCTTCTCCCCTCTTCACATGGGGAGTCGAAAAGCAGCAGGAGCCATTGGCAGTGAAGCATTTGGGGGCGTGGCCAAGCCCCACTGTGTCCCCTGAAAAGTATCTACTTTACAGACTTAATACTCTCTGGCCTTGCAGCTGAACGGCATCAATAAAAAGCAAATTCAGCCTAATACAAAATTAATTAATTTTACAAATTGTGTGTCGAGTAGAGACCATATTTAAACCTCATGCTATCCATGTAACACTTGTATGGCAGCAAAGGCAATGGACTTCAAATGCTCACATGCCACACATGTGCCCATGGTCGGCTGAGGTTTCTATGCCGAGAGTGCCCCCAGTACAGTGACCGAGCTGTCAAACAGCAATGATCAGGAGCTGACAGGAAGGGCCATCGTGACAGTCAATCATCTCAGTGGTCACTTGATTGGACAGTCCTTTCTGCCCCCCAGATGCAAAGACCCCGTTAAAGGGACACGGAGGCTGGGCAGGAAGGGGTTAGCTACCACATGGTATCCAGCATTATAAAAAGGGTGACAAATTACTTTTAAAAACACATCAAGGTCTTTTACTGCCATTAACATTTGGTAATTTTGTATGTGGCCACTTTTCAGCACAGTTCCAGTCCCCTGGAGGAAAAAAATAAAAAATAAAATAAATAAACCACACACACACACACACACACACACACAAACACCACTGTACCAAGTGGGAAGTGGGTACCCATCAAAAAAATCAGGTACCTGCTCCACCCCCAGCTCCTCAGAATTGCCAAATGCGGGAACAAGTCCTTAAAGGGGAACTTCCCCTTTGAGTGGAGCTCCAGACAAAACTTCTTTCTAGCTTTTAATAGAGTAGGGAAGGGTTTGGACCTCTGTTAGATTCACTTTTAAAGCCTCATTAAAAGATTTTCTCCCATGTGCCAAACTGAAGACATAAGAGGCATGAGCTCTCCTCTACCAAAGATGAGGGGCAAGTCCAACATTGACACCCATCAGCAAAACAGGGGGCTGATTTCTCAGTGACAGCAGACAGAAAAAAGCAACAAAACCGAGTGAATTCTGAAAACAAGGACAAAAGAAACATGCCAGGTTTTAGGGCCTATTCACACCAGTGGCTACACTAGAACATTGGCAAGTGGTAGGACTGTGCTGGAATAGCTGCCCAGTGAAGTGTGAGATAGCAAAAAAAAAAAAAAAAAAAACACATACATATGTCTGCATTCCCATCTGGCTCGAAGACCGAGAACTGAGCGATCACATGACTGCTGATTGCCTTCAGTCACTTTTGTCTGCTCTGCCCCTCCAGCGCTCACTGGAGATTTGGGCTGGAGAAGGGGCAGGACCCAGTTACATCAGCTGACCGAGAGTTTTAGCCCGCTGTCAGCTGAATCTGGGTGTGCAGAAATAAGTGCACTCCTGTGACCCAAAAAAGCAATATTGCAAAATAAATAGTTTATTTTTTTACTTTTTAATTATTTCTGAAGCCTGGTTTTAAGCAGGTTTGAATCATGAAAAATCTGTTCCCTTGATTTTGCTTTGCAGAAGCTTCCTCTATCCTACATTATAAATTAAACAGGATGTAGTAAAGGGGTTGAACACACAATAATGGTGCCAGATCTGGGCGCACATATTAGCTTCTCTACCATGACAACAAAAAGTCAGTTCTATTAAATGTTTTTAATGGGGTTTTTTTCCATACTAAAAAGAGAACTTTTTTTTTCCCTGGATGCGTTTTTTTTTTTAAATAAAACACACACACACACACACACACACACACACTGCCTGTGGATACCTTCATTGGGCCCTGCCTTGCCTGCGGAGTATGTAATCTCCTCCTTTTCTTCCCAGGATGCAAAGTTCAGTGCATTAAAGACCAATCATCCGGCCCCAACACTATCACATGAGAGAGGGAGGTCATTAACCTTGTGTAAGCGCTGACACCACCCGTCACCGCGTCTGCAAAGGAGCGCGGGGAAACAGAGTCAGCTGGTGAAGGTGTTCTAGCATGGGCATCTATCGCTTTGCTCGTTGTAAATATTTTTGATGTATTTAGAAGCAACATTTCTCTTTAGTTTTGGCTAGAGTAGAGAATGGGTAAAATCCATCATTTTTTTTTCTGTATGTGTCCCATTGGGGAGATTTTCCTTTACGCCATGTCTCAGTGACACAACAGGTCATATGTCCATTGAAATAAACTGTAAAATTTTTGGATTTCCCATCACTTTCCATTAGCGATGCATAGAAATTTCAGCCAAAAATAGGGTTTTCAGCATTGCGCCGAAAGAAAAAAAAAAAGAAAAAAAGAAAAAAAAAGTGGCAATAATGGCTGCCAAAACCACTAGAGACTTTGCCGTGATTTTACCTGACTCAAAATGCATCAAAAACACAACAAGGGTGCATTTTCATGTATTCTTGCTGCGTTTTGAATGTATTTCAATGGGGAGGTGTGCTTCTGGAGTGGTTTGCCAAATACACACCAAAAATGCAGTAAGCAGGACTTTTAATACTGCTTCATATTCATTTAAATTCATATTAAAATGGCAATTTATAAAAAATATATACATATAAAAAATAAAATAAAAATAAATAACCAACAACACACACACACACACACCAATTTTGGTTTCAAATTTGGCATCCTGAATTTCCGGTACCAAAATTTTCTTTTTGGTGCACCACTACTTTCTGTGCTGTTGGCAGTGGTCACCCAAAAAAAAATTAAGAGGGTAAACCTCCCCACCAGCAACATACAGCAATAAAAACTTGACAGTTTGAAAGTTTTCCTATGCTATCCAAAAGAAAAAAAAAAAAAAAAAAAAAAGTTTCAACTATACGTAAAAAGTTTAAGGGCAGTTTTATGCCATGAATCATGCCATATTGCATGTACCCACAAAGCAATGAAGTGGCATTTTGTGACATTTTTATAATGAAATAAAATATAAAAAAGGGAAGAGGACTCCCCCTTACTGCCCAAACACAATGTACACCAGAGAACGCATTTTACCACTTGGGCTAGTATGAAGATTGTAGAGAGACAGTGAGGGGTCCCCCCCCCCCCCCCCCCATCTAAAATGCTCATGGCCTACACAGCCTATTGAATTTTGACTGCCACGCCAATACAAACCCTTTAAAATTAGCTTGTGTGTGGCCATCTGAATCTAGGCCAAACTATTTTTCTTTACAATAGTAAATAAGAGTGGCCAAAACTTTCACCCTCCAGGCCACGTCAATGGATCACAACAAACCTGCCCATGTCTGGAACTTGATAGACACCAACTTCAAGCATGAGAAACTACAAGAGCAGATGTTTTTACTCAACAATTCCATTTTCACTCAATTGCTTCCAGACGGTTTGGGGGGGGGGGGGGGGTTTGGTATTTATTTCGGTCACAGCGATGGGTAGGGCACAACACCCCCTCCTCTTTGCTCTGGAATGTGGAGATTGTATCTGTTTGATTTTCCATATAGCCTGTTTTTTGTTACAAGAGACTTATCTGGATTTGAGGGAATAAAATATAAGTCAATGCAAGCCACATTCTTTTCAAATCGTAACTAAAGTCAGAATTTTCTGTTGCAAACACAAGCTCTGAAAATGTTAAAGTGGACCTTTTATAAAAAGCACACGGTCCGCTTTACTGGCGTTCCCCCACCCGCTGAATAAAAACAAGTCAAAGCTGCTAAAATAAAGCCTTGTGAACTCCGGGAAACGGGTAGAAACCACAACCAAGGTAAGAATTTTTTTTTAACAATTATTTTTATTTAGGAGGTGGGGGGGGCTTTTAGCAAAGTGGACCTTGTATTTTCATGCAAGGTCCAATTTCGAGAAGACCGTTATGATCCATTTGACCGGTCATAGATGACGCCAATACCTAGAATGGTGGTCGGTATGGTGACCACAATCATCCAATCATGAACGAACCTTTTGTACCATCAGGAAATAAAGACACGCAAACCGATTTCTGAGGCTTGGTTCACACTGGTACGATGCGGAAACCCTGCGAATCCAGTGTGGGTTCCTGCATCTCACCTGAATCGCCGCCAGTCCACACTGTCCTATGCGAACCACCGCAGGTTTCAATAGCAAGTTAATGTCACCCCCAGATCGGTTCCCAGATCGCAGTGCAAAACGGTCAGTTCAGACAGGAATTGGATCACATGGGTGTAAAGACCCATGCAATCCGATTCTGGCACTGACAAAAGATTTAAAAAAAAATAAAGGGTCCTGCACAAGTTTGGTCCGAATGCGATGCGAATTCAGCCAATCTGTATGGCTGAATTTGCATCAGACATCTGCACAGCAATGCCGGTGCGAATCACATGTGATGTCTGGCATCGCACCAGTGTGAACCACCGAATGATTCTTATGAGAGCCTGCCTATTCTTAGCCTGCCCATACTATGTGTTGCATTAATGATTACATTTTTGTGTATGGAGGTCTGATTTTAAATAGGCTGGAGGCACGTTAAAAAAAAAAAAAAAAAAAAAAAAAACACAAACACACAACACACACACTCCACCAACTTACATAAACCTTTTCTCCACTCTGTACATTGCTGTGGTTTATATTCAAAAATGAACACTACTGCAACGCATCACACTTGACTGCATCATTGCAGCATATTTAAAGCACTAGCGTGTATTAAAGGACACAACCTACTTAGGAACACATACATGCAAAAATAAACGATGCAAACAAAAAAAAAAAAAAAAAAAAAAAAACAGTCCTCTTTTCTCGGTAGGGTTCACAATTCAAGATGTGAAAAAAAACACAACCAAACAGACAAGTCAATAACTACCTAATGCATTAGCCTGGGGTATTACTTTTACCAGCATATCATCACAAAATTAAAAAAACACGACACACAAACACGACACACAAACACAACACACAAACACGACACACAAACACAACACACAAACACAAAACACAAACACAACACACAAACACAACACACAAACACGGATCAAAAAACTTTTTATTTATTTATTAATTTTTTTGACAGTCAAGTGTCATTAAATGATCCTTGTAAAAATAACATTCAAATTCAGCATAATTCCCTAAACCACACCACCTTAGTGGAATCAAAGTTTATATATTTTTTTCTACTATTGTGTTCTCATACACGATTCACTTTACTTGAACTTCTGGTTCTTAGTTGTGAGTAGTACACATACAGTATATTTCGGTCACACGTACTCACAGCACAAATCGCGGAAATCATGGCGCCTGCCAATTCAAATCTATTTACGTCTCAGTTGATGCCGGTACCTCCCACAAGCGTCTGCCACCAAGTACCCTCACAAAACGTAAGTCAAACATTTGCTTTTCTTGGTCCCGCGGTCAGTCCAGAAGCCCATAGGTGGAAATTTTGTGAATGGGAGGTTTACGCAGCTTTTGTGAGTCGCATGTATTAACATCATCCATCTCAGCAGTGTACCGATGAGGGTGGATACACTCCCACATATAGTGGGGGACTAAACATAGCCTCCCTGATAACACATATTAGATCAAAGGGCGGCTACACTCCCATGTAGAGTGGGACTCTGGAGACCAAATGTAGCCACCCTCCTAACAGAAGTTGGATCCGAGGCCGGCTACATTTCCACATACAGTAAGAACATGGAGACCAAGCAAAGCCACCCTCACAGTAGGCGTTGAATCAGAGGGTGGCTGCACTCCCTCATACAATGGGAACATGAAGACCAAAACGTTGCCACCTTCATAATGAAAGTTGGATTTGAAGGTGGTGGTTATACAACCACATGTAGTGGGACCATGGAGACCGAACACAGCCACCCTCGTAGTAGAAGTTGGATCATGGAGACCAAAACACAGTCCCCTTTTCGATGGAAGTTGGATCAGATGAATTTATAAAATGTTTATTTCTAGATGGACTATTACAAGGTAAATCAGAAGACATCAGAAGCAGGTATTGGATAACGTTTTTTTCCCATATTGGGTTTAATGATACTTTGACCCTCTCCCCTCTGTAAACTAAACTACCGGCCACCATTAAACAGAGCAGGATCCAAAAATGCAAGCAATGCTACAGACTGGATGGTAAAACAGATGCAAGCGATCAGTACCACTGGCTGCACACATCCCGCCCAACAGCTTAGCACCAGATGTGTAAGTTGGAGCGGAGACAAAGGGAACTCAGAGCTGCTGACAGGTAAATAGAACGGAGTTACAGGCAGCTTCCATTACAGAGGAAGTAGTGGGAGTTGAAAATAGATGAATATCAAAAGCACATAAAGAAAAAAAAAAAAAAAATAATAAAAATAAAAAAAAAACCTTTGATTCTTGAAAAATACTGTATGGGCACGGCAGTTTGGTGGTTAGCACTTCTGCCTTGCAGCACTGAGGTCCTCAGTTCAAATTCCAGGATGATAGCTGAACAGAGGTTGTATTATTCTCCCTGTGCCTGGGTGGGTTTCCTCCGGGTACTCCGGTTTCCTCCCACACTCTAAAGACATGCTAGTGGGTTAACTGGCTCCTGTCTAAATTGTCCCTAGTATGTGACTGTACGAATAGGAAGTAGGGACATTCGATTGCAAGCTCCTTGAGGGCAGGTGGGACTGATGAATCTGCAATATTAGCAGATGATCAAAGCTCGCCACAGCGCCTAGAGGCGATTCAGTTCGCATTATGCGCTATACAAGTATTTCATTCAATATGTAAAATGCTGCATAAATGTTTGGTGCTCTATAAATACAATCCAGAATACCCCCTGTGATTGACAAGTGTGGTCTATATGACACACATCCCCGGGAGGGGGGGGGAAGTACTGGAGATTTTACCACCACTCAGAGCCCGTTTGATTCTACTTTGCAGCCTAGCCTTGGAACATCAAAGCAGAAATAAGCAGCTTTCAATGGCGGGGCCCTTTACCTACAGTACCCAACAACTTTGCTCAAACAAATGATCAGCAAGATTCAGCATGGGGGGTGCCAACAGGGTTGGTCCACTAATTGAAAGTGGAAAACCTTTCAGAGCTTCAGTGAGGAAGCAAAAAACCAGTGTGGAAGGCTCCAATGCAAGCTGCAGCTCACCAACTCAGATACACATCCCAGAACAGCAACTTCAAACGAAATATCACCCTCATCTACATCTGATCCTCTGTGTAGTAAGTTGGAAGCTCTGACTACCATTCTTCCAAAGCAAAACGGGAGCTACCACACTATTTATCAAAAACCTTCATAAAGCCCGTATATTGCATTCAGCCGTTTCAGGACTCTCAGCTACGTATGGAGCCCATTAATTCTAAGGAATGGGGTTTGTGAAACAGGAAAATACAACCAGCAATGAAGGAACAGATACTGTGCAGTAATGTTGATGGGCATTATCCGCTACACTTCCAATGCACCAATAGGTATCCCTAGCACATAAAAAGTCCACTTCATTAATAACTGGGAATTACACAAACATTACCCTCTTAGCCCTTGTACACACGGTCGGAGATTCCGACAACCAAATCCGTCGGATTTTGTCCGAAACTGTTGCATACACATGGTCGGACAAAGTTGTCGGAAAATCCGACATGATGACGTTATTTCTTTACGACGGGACTATGTTCACGCTAGTAGCCAATAGCTTTGGTGTAGAAATTTGATCTGAGCATGCGTGGCACTTTGTCCGATTTCTCTACACATGATCGGAGTATGTCCAATCGGAGCATTTTGTCAGAAAATATTTCCGGCAAGTTGGAAAAGTTGGTCCGACGGATATTCCGACTGAAACAGTCCGATGCAGACCACACAGTCGGAATATCCGACAAAACGCTCTGGACACATTCCGTCTGAATCTCCGACCGTGTGTACAAGGGCTTAGTGGCACCCCCACACTACAAGTGTTAAATGCTTGTTAAGGATAGACAAATAAGGTGCAATACTTCCCTTACTCCTCGCTCTCATAGGCTCCCTCCATCTGTGTGACCCATCCCCTGAAACTTTTCACCAAGAAGCCCCACTCGGATGCTGAGGTCATCAAGTACAATGCTAGACCAACAGCCTTGCATTGTATGGAAGAATGGCAAAGAACTGTCTAGAGCCCAGGATGTAGAGGAGAGTGCTAATGCAAGGAATACAGTGGCTATTACAACTTATTCCTCAACCCCTAGACCAGTGGTCTCCAAACTGAAGCCCTTTGCTTGCCTCTACCCAGCCCTTGGGGCACTATACCCCCCACTGATACTAGACACTATTCTGCCAATGGACACCAACAATGGGGAACCATTCCTCCCAGTAATGGGACACTGTTCCTCCCCCTAATACCAAATGTGATGTTTACTCCTACTGGTCACAGTCTGGCCCCCCTAAAGTCTAAAGGAAAAAAAATTGGCCCTTTGTTTATAAAGTTTGGAGACCCCTGCTCTAGGCCTAACAAGCATTTAACTCTTGAGCCAACAGTAAGGGTCATCATTTCTGAATCGTTCATGAAGCTGGGCTTTAAAATACTGCATGGACCAATTTATTTTTTTATCTTAGGCACCATCGTTTTTAGGGACAATCATGTGTCATGCCTTAGTACACCGTGCCATGTTCTGAAATACCAGCAAGTGGCAATTTGCACATATCACCCGACATAAAACCTAAAAATGATAAACTGCATTGTAGTTCTGATACAGAACTGAAACATTTGAGGGATTGGTTTACATCCATGAGTTGCAGCTATGCACATAGTACAAAGCACGGATACATCGTGGTTCCATTCATTCTGAAAAGCATCCCAATGCACCAATACAACACATACACACTGGAAAGCAAGGCAATGTGCCATAGTCAATTGCAGGGTGTTGCTGCAAACATTGGCACATGTCTGATAATTGGGATGTTTTTGTGCCTCAGAAACTCATTAATTTCAACTAATGCAATGCATGTTAACAAGTGACATAACGTGCATTAGCAAGCATGCAGCAACATACCGCACAAATGCAAATGGGCCCTTCATGTTACGGGAGGTAGATTTTTACGTAGAGATGCACCGAAACATATCATGGTGTGTTTTTCATGTGTCATGCGACTCAAAAAAATACATCAAAAAAGTAACAGGTGCGTTATTGATGCGCTCTTGCTGCATTTTCAATGCATTTCAACAAGGAGGTGCATTTTATTTTTAACTGACCAAAAATGCAGCAAGCAGGATTTTTAACACAGCAAGAAAGTGCAACAGAACAGTGTGGAGATATACATAGAATTTAAAAGGCTGCATTTTTCTTGAGCTTTTCTTGCGCTAAAAAGGGGCAGACAACGTTCGACAATAAATTCACATTCATGCTATTATGTAAAAAGACGAATATAATACATACATTTTTTTTTTATTTATTTTTTTTACACATACATATCAACTGTCATTTTCGGTTTCTGGCAAAGTGCATCCCTGCATTTTTTGGTTTTGGTGCAAAATTTAAATTCGGTGCACCTCTAATTATTAGAAAAAAAAAATAAAAAAATAAATAAATAAAAGGGGAGGACATTTGCTCAGACTGTAAACATTATACAAAGTTCCCCTACAGCTGCCTCTAAAGAAAACGCTTGTGTGAGAAGCCAGTCAGGGCCGCTGATAAGGTGGAACCAACGGTACCTCTATACAGTACTCAGGCCCCATCAGTTCAGCAGGGACAGTCCAAGCAGCAGGAGGAATCGGATCATGGACCGGAAGGGGTGACCGGTGTGGCAGAGGGTGCATTATAGAACCAATCCCCTATATGGCTCTTTGCAGCAACTGAAAGTCAGCTTCATCTCCTACTACAAGGGATCTGTTCTAGTAAATGCCCCCCACCACACTGATCATCCCTCCTGCCCACCTGTGTGCCCTTCCAGCAGCACTGACATCTGCTTCTCCTCTCCCTCCTACCAGCTGCTGCAGGGTATGAGGGATCACTTCAGGATGGCGAGCAAGTCATATAGGCTGTATGGGGCCCTGTGATTTCTAATAGCAGCCCTGGCCACAGCTGTAAGCTGCCACCCTGTGACTCCTAAGCCACGTACTAAATTCCCAGGCAGTGAAGCTGAGCCTATTAAGTTACACTATGAGTGACACCATTGTCCTGAACCACGTTGGCATCTCAAGAGTCAGAACAGGACAGCTTTCCTCTGAGAATTCTCATACAGGTATGACGCTTTATGAGATTACTTTAACTAGGCTTACAGATCTCCGCTGTATCATATCCCCCTTCATAGAGGTCACGTTGAAGCAAGTATCAAATTGCTCCTGTGTTTATGTCAATGGACAGTCCATACTGGACAACGTGCTCCAGAAATGTATTTGCAAGGCTTGCCATCACCCCGAATATGTCCGTAGTGCTCGGGAGATTCTCTATACACATCTGTATGTACAGAAAACGCTCCATCTGTATTACTCAACCTTGTTTGCATAATTTGTCTATGTTGTACAGTCCCATGGGATGACGGTTATAAGGAATAATAAAAACATAAGTGCATACAATTACTGTATAAATCAGCCTTTAGGGCATATGAAAATGACAATACAAACTTCTGTGTAACAGTGTACAAGATCAATAAAGTTACTGATGTGTCTAATATAAAGCATACAGATGGTAACAGACTGAAGATCTACCCCAAGCTATGTGGAAGCCTTGATCTAAAAGAAAGGACGATCGTACACCGCGACACTGAACAAAATCCCCCCCTGTATTACATTGTTGTCTAATATGACTGTTCACTGTTATAAGGATCTGTATGTAGCCTTTCAGCATGACATACACAGTACCATTACATTGCTCCCAGGTCTGACCGCAAGAGTTAAACAGAAAAAATAATAATAATCATCATCATCAGCGTCTATAGGAGATGGGCTTATCTGCACAAAAAGTTTGGCTTATTTCAGCAAGTCTTCCCAGGAGTCTAGACAGTCAGCACTCCAGGGCAGGACCCTGCAACCCATTCATGTGTCTGAATTCTTTAGGTTTTCTATAAAAAAAAAAAAAAAAAAAAAAAAAAAAAAAAAAAAAAAACACGGACGGGTTAAATAGATTCCACTGAGATTTATGTTGTCAGTCTCCAGGAAATAAATTCCACAACTGCCCTGCAGTCCTGGGTGACATTTATTAAAAACCGAAAGCTACAAAAACAAGCTCAGTCCTCTGCCAAATAAGAGGTACGGGAATCGGCACACAAAGCAAAGTCGTAGATTAGAAAAAAACAGGAACATAAAGAAAAAAGTAAATCGAAACAAGAAGGGGGAAGAAGAGGAAAAAAAAAAAAAAAATATATATTATATATATATATATATATATATATATATGAGCAAAAAATAAAAAAAATATTTTATTTAATTATTACAGGTATGTCTATATCGCTGTCAATTTATGCAGCACTTTACACATTTATATTGTACATTCCCATTGGTCCCTGTCCTCCAAATGCAAGATCCCTACCCTAACTCACATTCATACATACTAGGGCCACATTTTGACAGGAGTCAAGTAACCCACCAACATGAGTGTGGGAGGAAAACTGCACAGGGAGAATATGCAAACCCCAGGCATGTAGTATGGATGGGATTCGAGGTAAGGATCCTAATAAAAAAAATAAAAATAAAAAAAAAATAAAAAAAAACACACACACACACACACACACACACACAACAAGAAATAAAGAAAATTGTAAAAAGATATAGAAAAAATAATTATATATATATATATATTAAAAAAAGAGTAAAAAAAATAACAGCAAAACAAAGAAAGAAAAAAAAACTAGCATTAAAAAGCCAGGACCAGAAATACCTTCACACACAAAAAAAAAAAAAAAAAAAAGTTGAACGTCTGAAAACAAGTTTCCATCCTGCCCAGGGCTGGTGGCTCTGTCAACAAAAGGGGGGTATTTGTAGTGGATGGGGCTTAGCAGGAAGTGGGGGAGGGGAACACAATATCATAAACACAGCTGAGGCTCTGGGGGGTCTCTCTTTTTTTCCATTAAAGCCATCAATAAGTTGAGTGAATTTCTAGCGGCACTGAAAATAGTCCTTCCCACACCCCACTTAAAAAGTGTGTTTACAATTTCCATCATTGAGACTATCAAACAAACCCACTATCCAAGGCTAACCAGCTCCATCCCCCTGTACTAAACTCATGTGACCCCTGCATTCCCCGACATCAGGGGGCCCATAGGGACCCCGGGGCTCTTCCAAAACGTCTTCAAAAATCTCAACTGGCATGAACCCAAAAATTATTTTGAATGGATGAGTAGATGATGTGATGTATAACCAGGTCTGGGGCTCACTGCCACATATGGAGATACAAACACAAAATCCGGGACTCTGCGACCAAAAACACCACCGACTTTCCACCACCAATACGGCAAACAATCCTCAACATCACGGCTACTCAGTCAACTAAAGTACAAAAAAAATAAAAAATCTAAGTAGATAAGATTAGAGCCAATTAGCCATTAAATATTCCCCATTGGTGAGTGTTGGGTATTGCGGAGTAGAATGAGTGGAATTACTGCCATTGAGTCGAGAGGTCTCCTATGGTGGAGAGTGGGGGGGTCACCTATGGTGGAGAGTGGGGGGGGGGGGTGGGTTTCCTGTGACCAGGGAGTGAAGAGGTCTCCTATGGCCAGGGGGGGTCTCCTATGGCAGGGAGCAGGGGGGGGGGGGGGTCTCCTATGGCGTGGAGCGGGTCTCCTATTGGGCGGAGAGCCTCCTATTGGGCGGAGAGTGGGGGGGGTCCTATGGCCAGGGAGTGCGGGGGGTCTCCTATGGCCAGGGAGTGCGGGGGGGGGGGGGGGGGTCTCCTATGGCCAGGGAGTGCGGGGGGGGGGTCTCCTATGGCCAGGGAGTGCGGGGGGGGGGGGGTCTCCTATGGCCAGGGAGTGCGGGGGGGGGGGTCTCCTATGGCCAGGGAGTGCGGGGGGGGGGGGTCTCCTATGGCCAGGGAGTGCGGGGGGGGGGGGTCTCCTATGGCCAGGGAGTGCGGGGGGGGGGGGTCTCCTATGGCCAGGGAGTGCGGGGGGGGTCTCCTATGGCCAGGGAGTGCGGGGGGGGGGGGTCTCCTATGGCCAGGGAGTGCGGGGGGGGGGTCTCCTATGGCCAGGGAGTGCGGGGGGGGGTCTCCTATGGCCAGGGAGTGCGGGGGGGGGGGTCTCCTATGGCCGGGAGTGCGGGGGGGGGGGGCTCTCCTATGGCCAGGGAGTGCGGGGGGGGGCTCTCCTATGGCGGGGAGTGGGGGGGGGGCTCTCCTATGGCAGGGAGTGGGGGGGGGGGGGGGCTCCTATGGCAGGGAGTGGGGGGGGGGGGGGCTCCTATGGCAGGGAGTGGGGGGGGGGGCTCCTATGGCGGGGAGTGGGGGGGGCTCTCTTATGGCGGAGTGACCTCCTGGGAGCTCACATCTGCTCTGCACATGACATTTACACAAAATCCGCCATTCTCACAACACCTCCTATGGTGGAAGTTCGCTGTCACATCTATACTTTGCTGGGAGGGGGGAGGGGGAAGGGAACAGAAGCCGATTCCTGTAAACAGGCGTCATCATAAGTCAGCCAGGATTGTTGCTATGGGCAACAGCTACACAACACCCCACGGCCTGGTAGCACCAGCTTTTGTGCTATGCGTGGCTGTATCAGATAAAGTCAGTGCAAAGGCTTCACCTTTCCCCATTAGCACCAGTACAATGCACAAGGAAGGATCAGATGTCAATATAGGAATTAAGTCATGCTGGTTGCCATGGGCAACAGCTGCAATGTCCCCCCCAATCAGCTCTAGTGCCATGCAGTAGAGGTTGTCTGATCAAGTAATGCTGGTTGCTAAGGGCAACAGATGTGCTTTGCCCCCCTCCCCCAGTAGCGCCGGCTTGTTTACCATGCAGAAGGCTGCATCAGATAAAGTCAGGTTGGTTGCTAAGGGTAACAGCTGTACTTTCTCCCAATCAGTACCAGAAAATGCAGAAGCGGGAAGCAGATATCAATGGGGGGGGGGGGGGTGAAACCAGGGTGGTTGCTAGGGGCAACTGCAATTCCACCCCCTCTGTCAGCTCTAGTAAAATGCAGAAGGGGTATCAGATGACACCAGACTAGTTGCTATGGGCAACAGCTGAACCCCCCCATCAGCACCAATACATTACAGTGAGGTGTATCAGAACCGGGCTGGTTGTCATGGGCAACAGACGCCCCTCCTCACTACCTCCTTACTAGCCTGTGTAGCATGCAGAGGTCTGTGTCAGAGAACACCAGACAGGTTGTTATGGGCAACAGCCGCACTGCCCCCTCTCAGTACCACAACAATCCAGGAGGGGGCATCAGATGCAGCCAGGATGGTTGCTATGGACAACACTCCCCTCCCCCCGGTGTGTGGAGTGTGGGGTCCCGGTACACTCACCGTCTCCCCGGACACAAGGGCCAGCCAGCCGAAGCCCAGCACGATCCATATATTCCTCATTGTCACACGCCGCAAACTTCTTCAGCCGGATCCCAGATCACTTGTTGCTATAGAATTCCCCAACACCGAGCCCCGAACACCGCCGGCTTCCCGGCCACTCCGCTCCGATCCCCAACCAGGTCTGGGCTGCCCGTCTCACGTGATCCCCGGAGGAAGCGGCGGAGGTCGGCCGATCAGTCCCGTACAGTGTGATCGCCGCTCACTCACTGCTGAAGGCTAAAGACTGACTACGACTGCACAGTGCACCGCTCTGATCGCTTCACTGTGTGTGAGAGAGAGAGAGAGAGAGAGAGAGAGAGACCGTCCTCCTCCGCCTCACTGCACTCCGCTGTGTGGACTAGTGCGACTCCTACCGTACTACACCCGGGAGAGAGACGGGGGGGGCAGGAAGTGTCTGATCCCTCCGTCCCTCCTACTCTCCTTATTTACTACTCCTTACTACCCCCTCCTACCACAATTACCCTCCTCCTACCAAAACTACCCCTCTCCTACCACCATTGCCCCCTCCTACCATAACTACCCCATTCTACCACAACTACCACCATCCTACCACAACTACCACAACTACCCCATTCTACCACAACTACCCCCATCCTACCACAACTACCCCCCTCCTACCACAACTACCCCCCTCCTACCACAACTACCCCCATTCTACCACAACTACCCCCCTCCTACCACAACTACCCCCATCCTACCACAACTACCCCCATCCTACCACAACTACCCCCATCCTACCACAACTACCCCCATCCTACCACAACTACCCCATTCTACCACAACTACCACCATCCTACCACAACTACCACCATCCTACCACAACTACCCCCCTCCTACCACAACTACCCCCCTCCTACCACAATTACCCCCCTCCTACCACAACTACCCCCATTCTACCACGACTACCCCCTCCTACCACGACTGCCCCCATCCAATCACGACTACCCCCATCCTACCACAACTACCCCCATCCTACCACAACTACCCCCTCCTACCATAACTACCCCTCTCCTACCAAAACTACCCCATCTTACCACAACTACCCCACCCTACCACAACTGCCCCACCCTACCACAACTGCCCCCACCCTACCACAACTGCCCCCATCCTACCACAACTACCCCATCTTACCACAACTGCCCCCACCCTACCACAACTGCCCCCACCCTACCACATTTGCCCCCACCCTACCACAACTGCCCCATCCTAAAACAACTACCCCTCTCCTACCACAACTACTCCCATCCTACCACAACTACTCCCATCCTACCACAACTACCTCCATCCTACCTCAACTTCCCCCATCCTACCACAACTACACCTCTCCTACCACAACTACCTTTTTCCTACCACAACTGCCCTTTTCCTACCACAACTGCCCTTTTCCTACCACAACTGCCCTTTTCCTACTACAACCGCCCTTCTCCTACCACAGCTACCCATGTCTTACCACAACTACCCTTCTCCTACCTCAACTGCCCTTCTCCTACCTCAACTACCCCTCTCTTACCACAACTACTCCCATCCTTCCACAACTACCTCCATCCTACCACAACTACCCTTCTCCTACCACAACTACCCTTCTCCTACAACTGCCCTTTTCCTACCACAACTGCCCTTTTCCTACTACAACCACCCTTCTCCTACCACAAACTACCCTTCTACTACCACAGCTACCCCTGTCCTACCACAACTACCCTTCTCCTACCTCAACTACCCTTCTCCTACCTCAACTACCCTTATCCTACCTCAACTGCCCTTCTCCTACCACAACTGCCCTTTGCCTACTACAACCGCCCTTCTCCTACCACAAACTACCCTTCTACTACCACAAACTACCCTTCTACTACCACAGCTACCCTTCTACTACCACAGCTACCCTTCTCCTACCACAACTGCCCTTTTCCTACTACAAGCGCCCTTCTCCTACCACAAACTATCCTTCTACTACCACAACTGCCCTTTTCCTACTACAACCGCCCTTCTCCTACCACAAACTACCCTTCTACTACCACAGCTACCCCTGTGCTACCACAACTACCCTTCTCCTACTACAACTACCCTTCTCCTACCACAACTGCCTTTCTCCTACCACAACTGCCCTTTTCCTACCACAACTGCCCTTTTCCTACCACAACTGCCCTTTTCCTACCACAGCTGCCCTTTTCCTACTACAAGCGCCCTTCTCCTACCACAAACTATCCTTCTACTACCACAACTGCCCTTTTCCTACTACAACCGCCCTTCTACCACAAACTACCCTTCTACTACCTCAACTGCCCTTCTCCTACCTCAACTACCCCTCTCTTACCACAACTACTCCCATCCTACCACAACTACCTCCATCCTACCACAACTACCCTTCTCCTACCACAACTACCCTTCTCCTACAACTGCCCTTTTCCTACCACAACCGCCCTTTTCCTACTACAACCACCCTTCTCCTACCACAAACTACCCTTCTACTACCACAGCTACCCCTGTCCTACCACAACTACCCTTCTCCTACCTCAACTGCCCTTCTCCTACCTCAACTGCCCTTCTCCTACCTCAACTGCCCTTCTCCTACCACAACTGCCCTTTTCCTACTACAACCGCCCTTCTCCTACCACAAACTACCCTTCTACTACCACAGCTACCCTTCTCCTACCACAGCTACCCTTCTTCTACCACAGCTACCCTTCTCCTACCACAACTGCCCTTTTCCTACTACAAGCGCCCTTCTCCTACCACAAACTATCCTTCTACTACCACAACTGGCCTTTTCCTACTACAACCGCCCTTCTCCTACCACAAACTACCCTTCTACTACCACAGCTACCCCTGTGCTACCACAACTACCCTTCTCCTACCACAACTGCCTTTCTCCTACCACAACTGCCTTTCTCCTACCACAACTGCCCTTTTCCTACCACAACTGCCCTTTTCCTACTACAAGCGCCCTTCTCCTACCACAAACTATCCTTCTACTACCACAACTGCCCTTTTCCTACTACAACCGCCCTTCTCCTACCACAAACTACCCTTCTACTACCACAGCTACCCCTGTGCTACCACAACTACCCTTCTCCTACCACAACTACCCTTCTCCTACCACAACTGCCTTTCTCCTACCACAACTGCCTTTCTCCTACCACAACTGCCTTTCTCCTACCACAACTGCCTTTTGCCTACCACAACTGCCCTTTTCCTACCACAACTGCCCTTTTCCTACTACAAGCGCCCTTCTCCTACCATAAACGACCCTTCTACTACCACAACTGCCCTTCTCCTACCTCAACTACCCTTCTCCTACCTCAACTTCCCTTCTCCTACCTCAACTACCCTTCTCCTACCTTAACTACCCTTCTCCTATCACAACTGCCCTTTTTCTACTACAACCGCCCTTCTCCTACCAAAAACTACCCTTCTACTACCACAGCAACACCTGTCCTACCACAACTACCCTTCTCCTACCACAACTGCCCTTTTCCTACCACAACTGCCCTTTTCCTACTACAAGCGCCCTTCTTCTACCACAAACTACCCTTCTACTACCACAGCTACCTCTCTCCTACCACAACTGCCCTTCTCTTACCTCAACTGCCCTTCTCCTACCTCAACTGCCCAACTGCCCTTCTCCTACCTCAACTGCCCTTCTACCTCAACTACCCTTCTCCTACCTCAACTACTCTTCTCCTACCTCAACTACCCCTCTCCTACCACAACTACCCTTCTCATACCTCAACTTCCCCTCTCCTACCACAACTACCCTTCTCCTTCCAGGATCTAACAAATACCACTGTCCTAACACAACTACCCTTCTACCAGATACCACAAACTACGCCTGTCTGACAGGATGCAAAGCACCACAACTATCCCTGTCCTACCAGAAACCACCCCATTCCTACCAAGATACTACAAACTGCAACTACTCCTGTCCGACAATATGTAACACACCACATTTTCCCTGTCCTACCAGAAACTACCCCTGTTCTACCAGGATACTACAAACTACAATTACCCCTGCCAGCAGTGCGCTGCTAATAGCTGTACTGTAGTTTTCTGTATCTGTAGCGATGTGCTGAGTACATACCTCCCAACATTTAAAGATGGGAATGAGGGACACCTACTAACAAATGTATGTAGGCTTAGGACACACCCCCTGCCACAAACCATTAAAGGAGAATTAACCAAAAAAAGGTTAATTCAATCCACAAGGGATTTTTTTTAACACTACTATTCCTTTTTATTGGCTTTTAAAATTTACAAATGCAACAATTTAGAATTTGGATGAAAGGTTTAGCACTGGAAAACACTTTTTGAAAGATAAAAATTGCATTTTATATACAACTATATAGATCAGACCAAAAGGAGGGACAGAGGGACATTGCTCCAAATCGGGGACAGTCCCTCAAAATCAGGGGCAGTTGGGAGTGAGCTCCTGCACCCGGCACAAGCCTAGACGGGCTGCACCAGCCCTTCACTCCAACTATGAAGGCGCTTTGTAGTCCCGGGTGCATTAGTGGCTGACTAGTGGCAGTTAATTAACACTGACACTGGTGCCACTAATGCAGCACAAAGGGGTTAATTAACTGCCACTGATCAGCCACTAATGCATCAGTGGCAGTACGTTAACCCCCCCCCCCCCCCCCTGATGCTGCATATTACAAATACCATTGCTATTTAACCACTTGAAAACTGATTTGTTGAGACTGTCCCAGCGAATCAGGGTTGAGTCCCGGATCACCTGCAGTGCGTGTGGGGTGTCTAGGTTCCCGGGCGCTGGGGGCAACATTGTGAATGGCAGCCGCCAGCCGGCATCTCTCCTTGCTGGTTCGGCTTCCTCTGTCACACGTGCGGTGGGGGGGGGGTAGGTCCACCCTAGGTGCCACACGTGGGGGCTGTCTGTGCTGACGCTATGGAGGTGCACTCCGCAGCCAGGTCGGGTGACACCCGTCAGAGGAGACACCATTTCAAGGGCGGCGAAGGCTCTGGCTGCTTCCTTTGGCAGTTTTCTTTTGGCCAGAACACCCCCGGTGCAGCGGTCGTGCTAGCCTGGCCTGGTCTGTGTGTTCCTCCTCGCTCCTCCCACCACTTCTGTGCTGCCAAGTCAGGCCTGTCACTATTCTCCGCCTGGACGTCGTGGCTGCCGCTGTGTCCTCCAGAGTCCAGCCCTCCCTAGCTGCTGCCCGAGTGTACCTGAGGCTGAGCCAACTGCCCGCCCTGGGGGGAAGGGGTTGCACTGATTGGCACTGGTGAGCCTGCACGGATTGGCACTGGTGAGCCTGTACCGATGGGCACTGATTGACACTGGTGAGCCTGCACTGCTGGGCATTGATTGACACTGGTGAGCCTGCACTGATTGGCACTGCTGAGCCTGCACTGATGAACACTAATTTTGACTGGTGAGCCTGCACGGATTGGCACTGGTGAGCCTGTACTGATGGGCACTGATTGACACTGGTGAGCCTGCACTGGTGAGCTTGCACTGCTGGGCATTGATTGACACTGGTGAGCCTGCACTGATTGGCACTGCTGAGCCTGCACTGATGAACACTAATTTTGACTGGGGAGCCTGCACTGGTGAGCCTGCACCACTAATGGGAACTAATTGACACTGGTGAGCCTGCACTGATTGGCACTGCTAAGCCTGCACTAATGGGCACTGGTGAGCCTGCACTTATGGGCACTGATTGGCACTGGTGAGCCTGCACTGATTAGCACCGGTGAGCCGGCACTGGTGAGCCTGCACTGATGGTATGAAAGTTGGGGGGGGGGTTGCTAGATATAGGATTTGCCCCGGGTGCCAAATACTCTAGGTACGCCCCTGCACACCTGCATTGTGTAGAGTGGAGCACACTGAACCAGACCCCTCCTCCTGCTGCAATGTTTTGTTTTCCCGTACAGAGGAGGAGGCGGGGAGCATGCACTCCTCTCTGGAAGAACGGCAATCTTTTTACTGTCCAAGTGACGCTTGCAGAGGAAGGGCTGCTTGTCCAAGACGCAAAGCTCCGCCCACTGGACTCTGGGAATGTGGGGGGACTCTTAGTGATGGCCGGTCGTTTCGCGGCGAATTTCGGCTGTTCGCGGTCCGCCCGTTCGGCGGACTATTGGCGCCGTTCGCTCGGCGGACTTCCATGTTTACTGTGTAAAAGAACTTTGACCTATGATGACACATCCATCATGGGGTACAGGACAGCCAATTGAGACATTACAGCACATGGACACTTGGACATTCCCCCTAACTTATAAATAGACCCGATCCGGCGGCCATTTTACATTCTTTCTTCTGTCACTATAGGGAGAGGTTGCTGTGTGGAGCAGGGAGAGATTGCAGTGACCCAAATCGCTAGCTATTTGGTACACAAAAGTTCTTTTCAGGACTGGTATAGGTGTTAGGTGTATATAGGTTTGCTGTGCTACTGATTGTTGCAGCAGCCTGAGTGTCTTTTGTCAGTTTAGAGAAAGGAACAGGACGGTGTGTCTGCTGTAGGGACAGTCAGTTTAGTCATTAGCTGTTACTATCAGGTCCACAAAAGTGCTATTCCAGTTATTGTTCCAGTAGCCTCTGTTTTGTCAGTTTATATAGGGACAGGCAGGAAGCTGTGTGTGAGGCAGTGAGGGTCAGTTTAATCAGTAGCTGTTACTATATTAGGTCCACAAAGGTTCTTTTCAGGACTGGTATCAGTGGTATGGTAATAGGCTTATACACGTATAATATTCTTTCTTCCAAATATAGAAAGAATATTATACTTGACTGCTGCCCTTCTGCTGCAGTCTGCTAATCATTCACAACCTACTTGTTCCACAAAGGTCCTTATAAGGACTGGTAAGGTAATAACCTGGTGTAGGGTGCTACAGTACATAGGGTTGAGTGAGGTACAGTCTGCCATTCTATAAGGACTGGTATAGGTCCACAATACATAGGGTTGAGGTGCACTACTGCTGACCGCTGCTCTATACTGCAGCAGTCCTTCATCGGTATAAGGACTGAAGTACAGTCTGCTAATCACTCACACACAACCTACTTGTTCCACAAAGGTCCTTATAAGGACTGGTAAGGTATAGGGTACTAAAGTACATAGGGTTGAGTGAGGTACAGTCTGCCATTCTATAAGGACTGGTATAGGTCCACAATACATAGGGTTGAGGTGCACTACTGCTGACCGCTGCCCTATACTGCAGCAGTCCTTCATTGGTATAGGGACTGACGTACAGTCTGCTAATCACTCACACACAACCTACTTGTTCCACAAAGGTCCTTATAAGGACTGGTAAGGTATAGGGTACTGCAGTACATAGGGTTGAGTGAGGTACAGTCTGCCATTCTATAAGGACTGGTATAGGTCCACAATACATAGGGTTGAGGTGCACTACTGCTGACCGCTGCCCTATACTGCAGCAGTCCTTCATCGGTATAGGGACTGAGAGTTTTGTCACATGGTCATTTAAAAAATGACAGGCAGAGGAAGAGGCAGGCCCTTCCGCAGGGGTGGTAGGGGTAGGGCAGGAGCAACAGGCTTGAGCCAAAGTGGGAAGTTGCAGAAGGTGCGTTCAATTACTTTAAAGGACGCACCAGACTTGGTTGAGTGGCTTACTCAGCCTTACTCTTCTGCACCCTCCTCATCCTCTCGATCTGCACCCTCTTCTTCACTCTCTGCTATGTGCACCCCCAAAGACACTACCACCAACAACACCACCACCACCACCACATACCTTCCGCTTGAGTCACAGGAATTATTTTCCGATCCATATCAAGACATTTCTGATGCGCAGCCACTCTTGGTATTGGGTCAGGAAGAGGAGGTAGCAACAACCGCTACTCAGCAGTCTGACGACAGTACCCAGATTAGCCCAAGGAGGAGGTTGGTCCCCGGTGTTGCTGCCTACTCCGAGATCTCTACTTATAGCGGTGGGAAGGTGACGTCGATGATGACGTGTCTAGTGATGTCACGTGGGTGCCCACAAGAGAGGAAGAGGAGGGGAGTTCAGAGGGAGATATGGACCAGCAGATAGGGAGGAGAAGCAGGAATAACTTACATTGCACAGGAGGGACAAAGCAGACTGCAAATGTATCAGGAGCGAGTTATCGACCATGTACGGTCACATCTGGCGCTCCCAGGACACCGGCACATGGCTCTGCAGTGTGGGCTTTTTTTAACGTGTCCGCTGCTGACAATAGCGTTGCCATCTGCAATCTTTGCAGTCAACGAATTAGTCGCGGTAAGCCCAACACTCACCTAGGAACGACTGCCTTAAGAAGGCACATGAGCAGCCATCACTGAGCCGAGTGGGAGCATCAGAACACACAAAGCCACACTCCAGGCTCTCACCGTCCAGCCTCGTCTTCTACTTCTCCTTCTCCTCTCTCCTCACAATTGTCCTCCACTCCACCTTCCATCACGCCAAGCTCACGTTTTTCTGCAAAAAGGCAGGCTTCCGTGGGCCTAATGTTCGAGCGTAAAAAAATGATGACGTCGGATAATCCTCTTGCCCAACGGTTGACGGCTGGCTTGTCAGAACTGATAGCCCGCCAACTACTGCCATATAAACTGGTGGACTCGGAGGCCTTTCGAAAATTTGTGGCCATTGGAACACCACAATGGAAGATCCTAGGAAGGAAGTATTTCTCACAGAAGGGCATCCCAGAGCTATATGGCCATGTTCAGCGGCAAGTGAATGTATCTCTGGCACACAGTGTCGGTGCCAAGATACATCTGACCACAGACACGTGGTCTAGCAAACACGGGCAGGGAAGGTATATCACTTTTACTGCCCACTGGGTGAACCTTCTGACGGCCGTCAAGCATGTAACCCGTGGCACCCGTGTAGATTTGGTTTTACCGCCACGGATTGCATGCAGGCCTGACTCTTCTTCTCCTCCTCCTACTCCATCCTCCTCCCTCTCCTCCTCGGCTGACTCCTCCTTTTCCGCTGCTAGCGTCTCTTCCGCTGCGCCGCCCAAGCTCCCCAGAACCTATTCGACATGCCAGGTGAGACGTTGCCATGCCATGCTGCGTCTGTTGTGCCTGGAAGCCAAGAGCCACACTGGCCCGGCACTCCTTTCAGCTTTGCGTTCACAGGCAGATCAGTGGCTAACACCGCTCAATTTGACAGTTGGTAAAGTGGTGTGTGACAACGGTGCCAATCTGCTTAGCGCATTAAAACAGGGCAAAATCACGCACGTGCCATGCATGGCACACGTCTTAAACTTGGTCGTGCAGCGATTCCTTGTCAAATACCCTGGGGTCCAGGACATCTTGCGGCAGGCAAGGAAAATCTCGGCCCATTTCAGAAGATCTTACACGGCCATGGCTCGCCTTGCTGACATTCAGCGGTGACACAATCTGCCGGTCAGACGTCTTATTTGCGATTGCCCGACGCGATGGAACTCAACCTTCTATATGCTTGATAGGCTGCTCCAGCAGAAACGTGCAGTTAACGTCTACCTGTATGAACTCTGCGGCAGAACAGGTTCTGGGGAGCTGGGTTTTTTTTCACCGCGCCAGTGGCTGCTCATGCGCGACTCATGCAGACTTCTGCGCCCATTTGAGGAGATCACCAAACTGGTCAGTCGCAGCCATGGCGCCATCAGTGACATGGTACCTTATGCCTTCTTTATGGAGCGTGCATTGCGTCGTGTCATTGATCAAGCTGTGGAGGAGCAGGAGCGGGAAGATGAGGAAGTCGCAATGCTGGATGAATTCCCAGGGGGGGGCTACTCTATCTGAGACAAGTCAACAACAGGAGTCTGAAGAGGAGTCAGAGGAGGATGGTGCCGGGGCGGATGAGGAGCAAGAAGAGCATGCTTTAAACCTTTCTGGGACCCCTGTTGTTGTGCGTGGATGGGGAGAGGAGAATGAAGAGGACGACATTATCCTGGATGATGAGCAGGAGCCAGGCCACCACACTGCTTCCACTTTAGTGCAAATGGGGGCCTTCATGCTCCAGTGTTTTAATAGGGACCCCCGTATAAAAAGCATAAGGGTCAAGGACCAGTACTGGGTGGCAACATACTTAGACACCCGGTACAAACACAAAATGGCGGAAATGCTACCGCCGTCACAGAGGGCTGTCAGAATGCAGCACTTCCAGGCCTTGCTTTGAGAAATGCTGCATTCTGCCTTTGCGTGTGCTGGCAGAGGAGCAATTTCCACTCCCAGAGAAGGAGTTGCGGGTACCAATCCAACAACGCCTGCAAGAAAAGGCCGGTTTTTATGATGTGTTGGTGACTTCGGATATGAGGTCATTCTTTCAGCCGACCCATCGACAGGTGTCATCCAGATCCAGCATCAGGGAACGCCTAGACCGTCAGGTGTCCGACTACATCGGGTTAACGGCCGATGTGGACGCTCTGAGGAGTGATGAACCCCTGGACTACTGGGTGGGCAGGCTTGAAATCTGGCCAGAGCTTGCCCAATTTGCAATCGAACTGTTGGCTTGCCCCTCATCCAGTGTCCTGTCCGAAAGGACGTTCAGCGCAGCAGGGGGGATCGTGACCGATAAGCGCACTCGCCTAGCTCACGACAGTGTTAACTACCTCACATTTCTAAAAATGAATGAGGCATGGATCTTGGAGGAATTCAACACATGTGACCAGTAGACCATGTATATGTCTATAAACAATTTTTTTAATCAAGCACACAGACCTTCTTTCTTAATTTGGCTCACTTCCTTGTCCAAAAAAAGCACACTGTACTATATGCCCGTACCCTCCTGTTTGAAGAGGTTGAGCGGTGTCATATTTCTACTGGGGCTTCTTATTATGAGGGGCTTCCTCCTGGGGCTTTACCTCTGCTGTGCATATTATGAATGGCTCCCACCATCCCTGTGCTGTGCTGACTTCCTCCTGGGGCTGTACCTCTGCTGTGCATATTATAAGGGGCTCCCACCATCCCTGTGCTATGCTCATTATGAGGGGCTCCCACAATCCCTGTGCTGTGCTGACTTCCTCCTGGGGCTGCTTATTATGAAGGGCTCCCACCATCCCTGTGCTATGCTGACTTCCTCCTGGGGCTGCTTACGGTGCAGGTGTCAGTGCTGTATATCACGGTGCTGGTGTCAGTGCTGTATATCACGGTGCTGGTGTGAGTGCTTTATGTCACGCTGCTGATGTCAGTGCTCTCTATCACGGTGCTGTTGTCAGATGACTCTATCACGGTGCAGGTGTCATTTCTGTATGTCACGCTGCTGATGTCAGTGCTCTCTATCACGGTGCTGCTGTCAGTGCTGCATTTCACAGTGCTGGTGTTAGTGCTGTATGTCACGCTGCTGATGTCAGTGCTCTCTATCACGGTGCTGTTGTCAGATGACTCTATCACGGTGCAGGTGTCATTGCTGTATGTCACGCTGCTGATGTCAGTGCTCTCTATCACGGTGCTGCTGTCAGTGCTGTATTTCACGGTGCTGGTGTTAGTGCTTTATGTCACGCTGCTGATGTCAGTGCTCTCTATCACGGTGCTGCTGTCAGTGCTGTATATCACGGTGCTGGTGTTAGTACTTTATGTCACGCTGCTGATGTCAGTGCTCTCTATCACGGTGCTGTTGTCAGCTGACTCTATCACGTTGCAGGTGTCATTGCTGTATGTCACGCTACTGGTGATCATCTCCTGCACCCTCTTTGCCTACCCTGACCTTCCCTCTCCTCCATTGCCTTCATGCGCTCCACAGTCCTGAATTGTCACAACAATTTCCCATATAAAAAAAAGAATGCTTGTAGTTGTCGATCCCAGATTCACCTCATACATGTGTTATGTCATTGGCCATGTGGTGGGACTATGTTTGCACAGGTATTAATTATTTTGTGGCTGCAAATTTGACCTGTAGGTTTGCGAAGTTCGCCTCCCATTGAAGTCAATGGGGCCCGCCGCGAACGTTCCGGTTCGCGAAATATCGGCCGCGTTCGCGGTCCGCGTTCGCAAAACGTTCCGTCGGAAGTTCGTCCATCACTAGGGACTCTGATGACCAGAGACGACCTTCCACAGAAAGAATACACTAAGGTAAGGTAAGGAGGGGTGAGTTACTGATATAAGGGGGAAAACCTTTATATCAGTGCCCCCTTACATTATTGTTAAACTTCTTTCTAACGCCCACCTGCCCCCCTCCCTCAATGCAGCCTTACTGTACCCATCAATGCAGCCTTACTGTGCCCATCAATGCAGCCTCACTGCCCATCAATGCAGCATCGCTGTGCCCATCATTGCAGCCTCACCGTGCCCATCATTGCAACCTTACTGTGTCCCTCATTGCAGTCTAACGGTGCCCATCATTGCCACCTCACTGCACCAATCATTGCAGCCTCACTGTGCCCATCATTGCCGGCTCACCGTGTTAATGATTGCCACCTCACTATGCCCATCATTGCAGCCTTACTGTGCCCATCATTGCAGCCTTACTGTGCCCATCACTGCAGCCTCACCGTGACAACCATTGCAACCTTACTGTGCCCATCACAGCCACCTCACCGTGCCCATCATTGCCACCTCACCATGCCCCATCATTGCAGCCTTACCATGGCAATCTTTGCAGCCTCACCGTTTTAATAATTGCCGCCTCGCCATGCCCATCATTGCCACCTCACCATGGCAATCATTGCAGCCTTACCATGTCCATCATTGCAGCTTCACCATGTTAATAATACCCACCTCACCGTGCCCATCATTGCAACCTTACTGTGTCCCTCATTGCAGTCTAACGGTGCCCATCATTGCCACCTCACTGCACCAATCATTGCAGCCTCACTGTGCCCATCATTGCCGGCTCACCGTGTTAATGATTGCCACCTCACTATGCCCATCATTGCAGCCTTACTGTGCCCATCATTGCAGCCTTACTGTGCCCATCACTGCAGCCTCACCGTGACAACCATTGCAACCTTACTGTGCCCATCACAGCCACCTCACCGTGCCCATCATTGCCACCTCACCATGCCCCATCATTGCAGCCTTACCATGGCAATCTTTGCAGCCTCACCGTTTTAATAATTGCCGCCTCGCCATGCCCATCATTGCCACCTCACCATGGCAATCATTGCAGCCTTACCATGTCCATCATTGCAGCTTCACCATGTTAATAATACCCACCTCACTGTGCCCATCATTGCCGCCTTACTGTGCCAATCAATGTAGCCTCACCAGTCAGTGCCAGTGGATTACGTACAGCAGGCATCTCCCGCTGTGTCATGGAGCTGAGTGTGAAATGTTATGCTGTGCTTTGACAAAAGTCCTGTCCTCCTCCTAGACCAGCTCGCGTGACAGACAGAACACGGCATCTATCACATGAGCTGGTCTAGGAGGAGAGCGGGACTTTTGTCACAGCGTGGCCAAAAGTTTCAGTCAGCTCTGAGACACAGCTGTCTCTCGACTCCCACTGTGTGACAAGAGGAGGAGGGAGGGGAGAGCTGCAGCCACAGCGTAACTCAAAGCGGCCCCAGGGCAGGCAGGCTACTGGGAAATGTCCTAGTATCCCGGTAGGCCAGTCGAGCCCTGCCTTCTCCTCCCCCTCTCCTACCCCAGACAACACGGCGCTGGCCCCGCTTCCTCCTTAAGACACAGCCACGCTCCATCCTCTCTCTCCACTGCCTGGCCATGGAGCACACAGGAAATGTTAAACCACTCCTGACCGGGGCTTAACGCCGCAGCGACATTGTTGTCAGCAGAGGGGGCTCTTCACTTCACTGCTCCCCCACCTCCAATAAATTGTACCGCCCAGGGCATCTGCCCCTCCCTTGTACCGGCTCTGCTCCCATGTTCCCACCCACCTACTCCCCTGTGATTTTACTAACTTACTGACATCCGCATGGATGTCGCACCACTTCCTTAAACTAAATCTCTCTAAAAAAAAAAAAACTATTAATATTTCTCCCTACACGTGTCCCCCTCCATGACTTTTCCATCATAATCAACAATGCAACTATCAGTCCCTCCCCTCATGCCAGGGTACTAGGTGGAATCCTAGACTCTTACTTGTCATTTCAGCCTCAAGTCCAATTGTTCTCAAAAGTATGTAGAATTCACCTCCGTAACATCTCTAAAATGTGCCCCTCAAAGCTCCTCATTCACTCCCTTGTTATCTCTCGCCTTGACTATTGCAACTCCCTTGCCGATCTCCACCATTACTAGTAGTAAAAAAAAATCTAGAATATATCCCATTGTTTGTAGGCATTTTAGCTTTTACACAAACCAATTAACCGCTTAAGGACCGCCATATGTACATAAACTGCGCAGGGCGGCCCTTAAGCGCAAAATCACGTACTTTTACATGATTTTTTTCAAGGGTCTGCTGTAATTGGACACAGCGGGAGCCAATCAGTAGTTCCGCCAGACCCGATATCCACCAGAAACCCACCAATCGTTCTAAATGAGGCAGAACGGGCAGTCTGCCTATGTAAACAAGGCAGATCGCCGTCCTGCTAGTAAGGAAGACAGAGATCTTATGTTTTTGCTAAGCAGGAACACAGATTTCTGTCTCCATACAGTTAAATCATCCCCCACACAGTTAGAAATCACTCCCAGGGAACACATTTAACCCTTTGATCGCCCCCTGATGTTAACGTGGTTGTAAACCCATTACAACCACTTTAACCTACAGGTAAGCCTAGATTAAGGCTTACCTGTAGGTGCAAGAAATATCTCCCAAACCTAAAAGGTTTAGGAGATATTTGCGGAACTAGCTGCACCCATGTCTACGGCGCAGGCGCACTGAGCATGCCGTTTCTAACGGCGATCCTGCCATTAGTGGTGGCACCAGCGTGCATGCGTGGGAGTTACGTCATTGGGGCTCCGGCCAGTCACAGCGCCAGAGCTGCGATACCCGGAAGTCACTCCGGGATAGACGGCGGTGTCAGAGGAGGGGAACGAGGACTGCTTCAGGGGCTTCGATCTCAAGCAAGTAATTCATAATGAACTAGTATGCTATGCATACTAGCTCATTCTGCCTTTGTCTTGCAGAGGTTATTTTTTATTTTTTTTTATTTCTGAGGCTTTACTTCCTCTTTAATCCCTTCCCTGCCAGTGTCATTAGTACAGTTACAGTGCATATTTTTTTAGCACTGATTACTGTATTGGTGTCACTGGTCCCTAAAAAGTGTCAGGTGTGCAATTTGCCTCCCGCAATGTCGCAGTCACACTAAAAATCACTGATCGCCACCATTACTGGTAAAAAAATAAAAATATATAAAAAGCTCATAAATCTATTCAATAAATCTATTCCATAGTTTGTAGACACTATAACTTTTCTGCAAACCAATCAATATACACTTATTGTGATTTTTTATGTAACAGAATACATATTGGCCTAAATTTATGAAGAAATTAGATTTTTTTACATTTTTATATTCAATATATTTTTATAGCAGAAGAAGTAAAAAAATGTTTTTTTTTTCAAAATTGTCAGTCTTTTTTTGTTTATAGCGCAAAAAATAGATACTGTAGAGGTGATCAAATACCATCAAAAGAAAGCCCTATATGTGGGAAAAAAAAGGACATCAATTTTATTTGGGTACAGTGTCCCACGACCTTGCAATTGTAAGTTAAAGCAACACAGTAATGTATCGCAAAAAATACCAGAGTATGCTGGGACTGTGACATCATAAGGGGCGGGGACATCACCCATTGACCCCTCCCATTGTCCCTATATAAGTCGCCGCACAACGCGTCCCTGTCATTGCGGCCAGAGAGAGTGTCGAGTCAACATCTCAAGGGAGAAGAAGGGAAGGCGGCGACAGCGGCGGCAGAAGACCGGGCCACCGCTAGTAAAAGAGCTGGGAGAAGAAAGCGGAGGCACGTCAACAAGAAGAACCGAAGAGGGGGACAAGACCCCCGAAGTCTGAAGAAGACCCCCGGGCGGCAACAAAGAAGAAAACAGGGCTCCTCCTCTAGTAAAAGAGCTAGCAGAAGATAGCAGAGGAGTCCGGCGAGAAGGCCCCCCAAGGCGGAAGAAGACCCCCGGAGCTGTGCAATAAATTATTTTAAAACCTTGTGTTGTGTTCTTTTACATTTTTTTTCACCAGGTGAATGGGTAGGTGTACATTGTACCCCATACACATTCACATAGGGTGGGGGGCCGGTATCTGGGGGTCCAGAGACTCCAGAGCTGGAAGGTTTCACCATTCAAGCTGGAAGTAGCTGCAAACCAACCTGAGTAGACCGGGGTCGCCTGGACTTTCCTGAGCTGGCCTGGGAAGAAATCTCAGAACGTGAGAAGGCAGGTGAGGCCTGGGACTTCCAGCATTTCAGTAGTACCACATTCTTTTCAGAGGGGCATGTGCCAGTTCATTAAAAGGAAAGGGTTCTATCTACTCATGCGGCACATTCGAGAGGTAACTTGTACTTCTCCTGCACTAGACACACAACAAGGATCAAGAATAAATGTTAATGTTTCAACTGTTGAACTGCGTCTGTGATTAATACAGCAGGGGTGAAAGAAGCAGCGGTTAAACCAGCTGCACTGTAATAAACTAAACCAGCAACTCCCAAGGGAGTAGTGCGTTACACACACACACACACACACACACACACACACACACACACACATATATATTGTGAGGGGGTTAGCTCGGCAGCGGGTGTGTGTGACTCCCTGGATAGGTTCACAAAATTAGGCACAGCAGACAGCGTTGTAGGTGCAAAAAAACAAAAGATGCAGTTTATTTATGCTACATGCAGTGAAACATATAACAGCCAAACCAAAATAAAACATGAAAATAAATCCTGGTCAGCTTGACCTCTAATTACACACTTAGACTCCCTGTCTAACAACTGAGTGCAGCCTTGTGCTGCACCAGTCCCTGTCTCTGTTGTAGAGGTTTGCCACACAGGCGTTAACTCACCGCACAGAACAGGTATCACACTCCCCAGTCTATACAAACACAAAACTGGTTCCAGGATGGAGCATCTCCCTAAGCATGCTGGGGTTTTTTGTAGAGGTCTTAATGAGCCCACTTACTTCAGCTGGGCTCATTAACTCTTCCCCTCTAATTGTAAAAGTCTGCATAAAGCCTGAATCTAGGGCACACATATTTCCCATCCTGGATACAACCAGGTGACTTTACCTGCGTGCTGCCACATACCCCCCCCCCCCCCCCTCTTGTTTCAACCTTGGGGTTGTAACACAAGCAGTCAGACACGCATGTATCCGAGACAAAGCATCCACATTCCCCATTTTAACACCAGGGCGATGCTTAACTGTAAAGTTAAATTCTTGTAGGGCCAGGAACCACCTATTTACCCTCCTATTGGTCTCCTTGTTCTGAGCCATCCACTTTAAAGGAGCGTGATCAGTCACCAGGTCAAAGTGCCTACCTAGCAGATAGTACCGAAGGGAATCTAGAGCCCACTTCACTGCTAAACATTCCTTCTCAATCGTGGCATAATTTACCTCATGGGACTTCAACTTCCTGCTGAGGTAAATGACTGGGTGCTCTTCCCCGTTCCAGACCTGGGATAACACTGCTCCTAACCCAACGTCTGATGCATCAGTTTGTACAACAAAGTCCTTAGAGAACACTGGCTGGCTACATAAGGCTTCTTCAGCCTCTGGGGACCATTTAACCATAACAGACTCTTTCCCTTTTGTCAGGTTGGTGAGGGGCACAGCCTGAGAAGCAAAATGGGGAATTAATCGTCGATAATAGCCAGCGATTCCCAGAAAGGCTCGTACCTGTTTCTTGCTGTTGGGACGTGGCCAACTCTGTATGGCCTCGACTTTATTGACTTGGGGTTTTATCACCCCCCTCCCAATAGTGTACCCAAGATATTTGGCCTCCTCCTGTCCAATGGTACACTTCTTTGGATTGGCCGTAAACCCAGCTTCCCGGATAGAGTCTAGGACTGCTTGTACTTTTGGCAAATGTGAGACCCAGTCTGTGCTATGGATAATCACATCATCCAGGTAAGCTGCAGCATATTTCTGATGGGGCCTCAGAATCTAATCCATTTTCCGCTGGAATGTTGCCGGTGCATTCTGTAACCCAAACGGCATTCTCTTATATTGGAATGCCCCATCTGGGGTTACAAACGCAGTTTTCTCCTTGGCCGACTCGGCCAGGGGAATTTGCCAATACCCTTTGGTGAGATCAAGAGTTGTCATATATCGGGCTGTTCCCAGCCGGTCAATCAACTCATCTATACGCGGTATGGGGTAGGTGTCAAATTTTGTAACTTTATTTAATTGTCGAAAATCGTTACAAAACCGCCAGCTCCCATCAGGTTTGGGCACTAGTACGATAGGACTGGACCAGTCACTCTGGGACTCCTCTATCACACCCAATTCCAGCATCCTTTGAACCTCCCCACGTATTGCCTCCCGTCGGGCCTCTGGTATTCTATGAGGTTTTAGTTTTACCCTTTCTCCTGGTGGGGTGATAATGTCATGCTCTATGCCAGATGTTTGTCCCGGAAGCTCAGAGAAAATCTCTTTGTTACGAAGTACAAACTCTTTAACCTCCTGTTGTTGGGGTTTCGATAAGGTGTCTGCTATTCCAACCTCAGGAACTAAGCAATCAGGCTGTGCTTGTGACAAAGTCTCTGCGACTAGGGATTCCCTATCCCTCCAGGCTTTCAGCAGATTGACGTGATAGTTCTGCTCCGGCTTTCGCCTTCCTGGCTGTCTAACCCTGTAGTTCACCTCACAAATTTTTTCAATTATTTCGTATGGACCTTGCCATTTGGCCAGAAATTTGCTTTCAACCGTAGGGACTAGCACCAAGACCCTATCCCCCGGGGAAAAAGTACGTGTCTTGGCCCCACGGTTGTACACTCTCTGCTGTGCTGACTGCGCTTGGGTTAAATGTTCCTTTACGATTGGCATTACCTGTGCAATTCTATCTTGCATCAGGGCGACATGCTCAATCACGCTCCTGTGAGGAGAACTCTCATTTTCCCAAGTTTCCTTGGCGATATCCAGCAGTCCTCTTGGGTGTCTCCCATAGAGCAACTCGAAGGGTGAGAAACCCGTAGAGGATTGGGGTACCTCCCTAATGGCAAACATCAGATAGGGTATTAGACAGTCCCAATTCTTTACATCTCTATCCACCACCTTCTTTAACATTTGTTTTAGGGTTTTGCTGAATCTTTCAACCAACCCATCTGTTTGGGGGTGATACACAGATGTACGCAATTGTGTCACTTTGTACAACTTGCATAGTTCTTTCATAACCCTGGACATAAAGGGTGTACCTTGGTCCGTAAGCAGTTCCTTACAAATACCCACGCGGCTGAAAACAAGAGATAGCTCTTTGGCTATGGTTTTGGCCGAGGTATTTCGGAGAGGAATTGCTTCCGGATAACGGGTGGCATAGTCCAATATAACCAAAATGTACTGATGCCCCCTAGCAGACTTCATTATCGGACCTACCAAATCTATTGCAATCCTCTCAAAGGGGACCTCAATGATAGGAAGAGGTACCAGCGGATTACGGAAATGTGGCATAGGTGCCGACTTCTGACACACAGGGCAGGAGGAACAATAATTTTCTGTTTCCTTCATGACCCCAGGCCAATAGAATCTCTGCAGTACCCTCTCTCTGGTTTTCTCGGTCCCCAGATGACCTCCCAGAATGTGCCCATGGGCCAATTCTAACACCAACTTCCTGTAAGGTTTGGGCACTACAAGTTGCTCAATGGTTTCTTCTGCCCTTTGAGCCACTCGATACAGCAGGTCCCTTTCCATAGTGAAGTAAGGATAAGTGCAAGTCTTATCTGGGTTCACTAACTCGCCATCTATTTTCACCACATTTTCCCGTGCCTTTATTAGGGTGGGGTCTTTTAACTGTTCTGTGGCAAAATTTTCCCTGTGAACCTCAAGATCCGAAAACTCCACAGACGGCATGTTTTCATCTGAGGATGTTGGCTCCTCCCCAGTTTCTCGAGTTTCCCCCGCCAATACCGACAAGGGAAATTCAGGAGAGTCCTCACCACTTCCAGAGGAATTCTGGTCATCTTCCTGGTTTATAGGGGCACCAGTGGGGGGCTCAGGACAATCCCAGAGTTCCCATAATTTTGGAAAATCCCTTCCCACAATAGCATCATGTGGTAAGTGAGACACTAACCCCACCTGATGAGAGAGGTTACCTTTGGGGGTCTCAAAAAACACTGAAGTTACAGGATACTCTTGGGTGTCCCCATGCACACAAATAACAGCCACCTTGTTCTTCCCAGAGACCTCTGTAGTAACTAATTCAGCTTTTATCAATGTTACCAGGCTACCTGAATCCAGCAACACATCAACATTTCTACCATTAATACACATTTTACATAAATGTTTCTCAGGTCCCCGAATGGCAGTGCATGCAACTGTCGCAAACAGCGACTGACGTCTCTCACTTATAAAGTCACATTGCATAGGCTCATCCACAACTGGGCAATTGGCTGCAATATGTCCCTCTTGGCGGCAGCAGTAGCAAATAATATTTTTCGCTGCCTCTTGCAGCATGGGCTTCCTGGGCTGCTCCCGCCAGACCTTAGGGTAGAACTCCCACCCTCTCACTCTCTCCACCCTCACCCCTTGGAGTCATCTTACCCGCCACTGGGGATGACCTGGTCTTAGGGTGGAAAGTCCGTGAGTCCCTGGAAGAGGTGGTCAGGTTCTCTGTAGCCAAGTACCTCTCAACCAGATCCACAAGTTTATTTGCATTTTCTGGATCTCCATGGCTTACCCATTTTTGGATGGCAGTAGGAAGAGCTCTCAGGAAACGATCCATAACAACACGTTCCACAATGTTTGGTGCGGTCAAAATCTCTGGCTGCAGCCACTTCCTGCTCAGGTGAATGAGATCATACATTTGAGACCTGGGGGGTTTCCCAACCTGAAAAGTCCAATTATGCACACGCTGAGCCCGGACGGCCAGGGTGAGACCCAGCCGTGCCAATATTTCTGTTTTTAGCACCACATAGTCTTTTGCTTGGTCAGGCTCTAGGTCATAATAAGCTTTCTGCGATTCCCCAGTTAACAGAGGGGCCACCAGTCCAGCCCATTGCTCCTTAGGCCACTTTTCCCTTTCAGCAGTCCTTTCAAATGTGGTCAAAAACACCTCCGGATCATCCTCTCCAGTCATTTTTGTCAGTAAACGGCTCACACCAAAGGATGCGGTATTAGTGTAACCACTTGCCTCATTGGTCTGCGGACGTTGCTGTATTAATGTCTCTATTTGCTGTTGAAAACTCTGCTCTTGCTTCTGTAACAGGTCTATGAAGCGGGCTTCAGATCGCTGCTGGGCTTGTTGCTGAGCTTCCAGACTCTGCAGGTGAGCTTTCCGCTGAGCTTCCAGACTCTGCTGCAAAGTTGCATTTGTCTGCTGCTGGGCTGCAAGGCTCTTTTGTAAACCTGCATTTGTTTGCTGCTGATTTGCATTTGCTAGAGCCAGCTGTCTCAGTATCTCTTCCATGCTGGCCTTAAAAAAAAAACTGCCAAAATTCTCCACCAACTGTGAGGGGGTTAGCTCGGCAGCGGGTGTGTGTGACCCCCTGGATAGGTTCACAACACAAAATTAGGCACAGCAGACAGCGTTGTAGGTGCAAAAAAACAAAAGATGCAGTTTATTTATGCTACATGCAGTGAAACATATAACAGCCAAACCAAAATAAAACATGAAAATAAATCCTGGTCAGCTTGACCTCTAATTACACACTTAGACTCCCTGTCTAACAACTGAGTGCAGCCTTGTGCTGCACCAGTCCCTGTCCCTGTTGTAGAGGTTTGCCACACAGGCGTTAACTCACCGCACAGAACAGGTATCACACTCCCCAGTCTATACAAACACAAAACTGGTTCCAGGATGGAGCATCTCCCTAAGCATGCTGGGGTTTTTTGTAGAGGTCTTAATGAGCCCACTTACTTCAGCTGGGCTCATTAACTCTTCCCCTCTAATTGTAAAAGTCTGCATGAAGCCTGAATCTAGGGCACACATATTTCCCATCCTGGATACAACCAGGTGACTTTACCTGCGTGCTGCCACAATATATATATATATATATATATATATATATATATATATATATATATATATATATATATATATATATCACACACACACGTATATTATATACATGTGTATGACTTTCTTTACTTCGCTGCTATGGGCTCTAGCCCCAGATGTTTGTAGACCTAGCAACACCCCTGCCGATAGGTGTCCGATCTAAGGTCCATCCAGTGCATTACCCATACCTCCCAACCAGGGCCGTCTTTAATATTGATTGGACCCTGGGCACACATTTTCTTGGGCCCCCCATTCTGAGACATACAAAAAAAATAGCAAGTAGACTCAAAATCTGTATACTGCAGCAGATCAAGCAGTGATTGCAATTGGTTGCCAGAGGTCATAGCCCATCATTACCGCTCATTGACTGGTTGCTAGAGGTTACAACGCATCATTTCCGCTTGCTGATTGGTTGCTAGAGGTTACAGCACATCAATACTGCTAATTGATTGGTTGCTAGAGATTACAGCAGATCACTATTGTTCACTGATTGGTTGCTAGAGGTTACAGCACATCATAACTGCACACTGGTTGCTAGAAGTTACAGCACATCATTACTGCTAACTGGTTGCTAGAGATTACAGCAGATCACTACTATTCACTGAAAGGTTGCTATGGGTTACTGCACATCATTAGCACTCACTGAGCAATGGAACAATCCCAAATAATTGAGAAAGTAAAGTGCCACATTAATACACATACTACAGGAATTGTCAGAAACTGCAGCCATAGTACAGGAGATGGTCAGAGACTGCAGACATACTACAGGAGATGATCAGAGACTGCAGACATACTACAGCAGATGGCCAGAGGGAAAATCCAAGGGAAAGTTTGTACAAAGTCCTATCATGTGTATGAGGCTTTAGAGGTATTCCCTTGATCCAGAGGACAAACAGCTTCCACAGACTGGATCTAGCAATCACCGGATAGGCCTCTCTCACTGACCTAGCAGCCGGTGAGATGCTCGAACAAAGTCTCTGCCACAGACTTGTCAGTTCAACGAAATCGTTGTGCAGTCCTCTGCCACAGTAAAGCACAACCAGCAACTTGTTGAGAAATGAAAGAGTTGTCACACAGTACCAGTTTCTTTCAGCCGATCCGGCGATACTGTGTGATAGGTGACCCGGGATGCGTCCTCCAACTGAGTTTCCAGGCTCTTTCAGAGATACCAGCCTTGTTGCTCGGTCCTCTACTGAAAAAGTCCTCCCCTGGATTCTCCAGTTCCTTGGCTTTTCCTCGCAGGCAAGACAGCACAGGACCACCCCTGGATCGGTGGGCCCCAAAACTTTTGGGCCCACCCTTTCAGTTACAAAGCCTCGGGCCAGCCGGCCCCAAGACATAGAGACAGGCAGCACACACCTCAGGCCCGGAGGGCCATGAGGTCTGGATAACGAACTCCGAAAAGAGAGCCTCCTCAAAATGGCGTCAGTACCTTAAGTACCCAGAATGCACAGCGGGTGAACCACTCCCATCGGACTGTTTCTGAGTAAAAGGGGTACTCAATGCATTCAGACTGTTGCATTTCCAACACTTACCAGTGGTGCCAGCGACACCCACGGCCAAGTGGAAACTAGCACAACCCAGCTGAACTGATACAGAAACCAGAACTTTGACATAATTAGTCTGAGCCAAACAGAAGCTTCAGACAAACTTAAATTTACAAAACAATAGCGTCTGCTCATTAGGAGCAGGGCGCTACAATTTCTATAATCACTTAAGCAACAGATCATAAAACTGGAAGAATACATTTAAACTATCTCTTCAGTTTGTGATTTTTTTTTATTCTTAAATTATAACTGAACATAAAACTTTTCATAGTTTTGGATAGAGTGGAGAGGGCTACTATCTGTCCTGGCATTTCAGGGCTTCTAGAACTGAGATAGGCCTTCAGAACATAAGGATTTATAAATTTTCAAATATACAGGGGCTTGAAATAGTATTCATACCCCTTGAAATTTTCCACATTTTGTCATTTTACAACCAAAAACTTAAATGTATGTTATTGGGATTTTATGTGATAGACCAACACAAAGTGGCACATAATTGTGAAGTGAATTGAAAATAATAAATGGTTTTCAATTTTTTTTACAAATAAATATGTGAAAAGTGTGGTGTGCATTTGTATTTGGCCCCCTGAGTCAATAATTTGTAGAATCACCTTTTACTGCAATTACAGCTTCAAGTTTTTTTTGGGGATGTCTCTACCAGCTTTTCACACCTAGAGAGTGACATTTCTGGCCATTCTTCTTTGCAAAATAGCTCAAGCTCTGTCAGATTGGATGGAGAACGTCTGTGAACAGCAATTTCCAAGTCTTGCCACAGACTCTCAATTAGATTTACGTTTGGACTTCGACTGGGCAATTCTAACACATGAATATGCTTTGATCTAAACCATTCCATTGTAGCTCTGGCTGTATGTTTAGGATTATTGAACTGCTGGAAGGTGAACCTCCACCCCAGTCTCAAGTCTTTTGCAGACTCTAAGGCCGCGTACACACGGGCGGACTGTTGGCTCAACTTTGTCCGCTGAACAGTGTTTCAGCGGACAGTCCGCTCGTGTGTGGGGCTTCAGCAGACAGTTTCAGCGGACAGTTTGACGAACAAAGTTTTTCGGAAATTCCGAAAAACTGTCCGCTGAAACTTGGTTTGAGCGAACAGTCCGCCCGTGTGTAGGCTACTTTCGAAATGAGCAAACTGTTCCCGCTCGGAGGGAAGTCTGCTCATCTCGAGCGCGTGTGCAGGTAGGCGGGGCCCGCGACGAAGACGTCGCGGGCTCCGCCGCCTGGAATGGACTTAAAGGGGAACCCCAATGCCGAAAAAAATCGGCGTGGGGGTCCCCCCAAAGTCCACAACAGACCCTTGTCCGAGCACGCTACCCGGCCGGCCAGGAAAGGGGGGCGAGCGAGCGCGCCCCCCCCTCCTGAGCCGTACCAGGCCGCGTGCCCTCAACATGGGGGGTGCCTTGGGGAAGGGGGGGCCGCGCGGCCCCCCCACCCCAAAGCACCTTGTCCCCATGTTGATGAGGACAAGGGCCTCTTCCCGACAACCCTGGCCGTTGGTTGTCGGGGTCTGCGGGCGGGGGGCTTATCGGAATCCGGGAGCCCCCTTTAATAAGGGGGCCCCCGGATACCGGCCCCCCACCCTATGTGAATGAGTATGGGGTACAATGTACCCCTACCCATTCACCTGTAAAATAAAAATACCCAAAAAAAAACACAACACACGAGATAAAATATTTTATTGCACAGCTCCGGGGGACTTCCGTCTTCGGGGGTCTTCTCGCCGGACTCCTCCGCTATCTTCTTGTAGCTCTTTTGCTAGCGGAGGAGTCCGGCTTTCTTCCTCCCCGCCGCCGGCCTCTTCTCCCGACTTCGGGGGTCTTGTCCCCCTCTTCGGTTCTTCTGCCGGTTCTTCTGTCGCCGTTGTCGCCGCCGCCTTCCGTTCTTCTTCTTCTTCTTGTTCTTCTTGTTCTTCTCCAGGAGATGTTGACACGTCGCTCTCTCCGGCCGGAATGCCAGAGCCCCGCTGAGCGGCCACTTATATAGTGACAATGGGGCGGTGTCACATGGTATATGTCACATGGGTTGGTCACATGGTGACCCCGCCCCCTTACGATGTCATAGTCCCCATGTGACATCAACCCATGTGACCAACCCATGTGACATATACCATGTGACACCGCCCCATTGTCACTATATAAGTGGCCGCTCAGCGCGGCTCTGGCATTCCGGCCGGAGAGAGCGACGTGTCAACATCTCCTGGAGAAGAACAAGAAGAACAAGAAGAAGAAGAAGAACGGAAGGCGGCGGCGACAGCGGCGACAGAAGACCGGGCCACCGCCTGCAAAAGAGCTATAAGAAGGCGCGGTGGCCCGGCAGAAGAACCGAAGAGGGGGACAAGACCCCCGAAGTCGGGAGAAGAGGCCGGCGGCGGGGAGGAAGAAAGCCGGACTCCTCCGCTAGCAAAAGAGCTACAAGAAGATAGCGGAGGAGTCCGGCGAGAAGACCCCCGAAGACGGAAGACCCCCCGGAGCTGTGCAATAAAATATTTTATCTCGTGTGTTGTGTTTTTTTTTGGGTACTTTTATTTTACAGGTGAATGGGTAGGGGTACATTGTACCCCATACTCATTCACATAGGGTGGGGGGCCGGTATCCGGGGGCCCCCTTATTAAAGGGGGCTCCCGGATTCCGATAAGCCCCCCGCCCGCAGACCCCGACAACCAACGGCCAGGGTTGTCGGGAAGAGGCCCTTGTCCTCATCAACATGGGGACAAGGTGCTTTGGGGTGGGGGGGCCGCGCGGCCCCCCCTTCCCCAAGGCACCCCCCATGTTGAGGGCACGCGGCCTGGTACGGCTCAGGAGGGGGGGGCGCGCTCGCTCGCCCCCCTTTCCTGGCCGGCCGGGTAGCGTGCTCGGACAAGGGTCTGTTGTGGACTTTGGGGGGACCCCCACGCCGATTTTTTTCGGCGTTGGGGGTCCCCTTTAAGTCCATTCCAGGCGGCGGAGCCCGCGACGTCTCCGTCGCGGGCCCCGCCTACCTTGACACGCGCTCGAAATGAGCGGACTGTTGCCTCGTGTGTGGGCGAGTCCGCTCATTTCAAAAGTTGCGCGGACTTAGTACGACGAACAAAGTTTGCCGTATTTGTCCGCTCAAAAAGTGCCGTGTGTGGGCGTGTTCGTTCATTCAAAAGTTTGAGCGGACTGTTTGACGAACTTAGTTTCGGCAGACAGTCCCTGCGTGTGTACGCCGCCTAATGGGTTTTCTTCTAAGATTGTCCTGTATTTGGCCCCATCCATCTTCCCATCATCTCTGACCAGCTTCCCTGTCCCTGCTGAAGAAATGCATCCCCACAACATGTTGCTGCCACCACCATGTTTCACAGTTGGGATGGTGTGTTCTGGGTGATATACTGTTTTCGTTTTCTGCCACACAAAGCGTTTTGCTTTTAGGCCAAAAAGTTCCATTTTGGTCTCATCTGACCAGAGCACCTTCTTCCACTTGTTGGCTGTGTCCCCCACATGGCTTCTCACAAACTGCAACAGGACTTCTTATGGCTTTCTTTCAACAATGGCTTTCTTCTTGCCACTCTTCCATAAAGGTCAGATTTGTGGAGTGCAGGATTAATAGTTGTCCTGTGGACCGATTCTCCCACCTGAGCTATGGATCTCTGCAGCTCCTCCAGAGTTACCATGGGCCTCTTGGCTGCTTCTCTGATTAATGCTCTCCTTGCCTGGCCTGTCAGTTTAGGTGGACAGCCATGTCTTGGTAGGTTTGCAGTTCTGCCATATTCTTTCCATTTGCGGATGATGGATTGAACAGTGCTCTGTGAGCTGTTCAAAGTTCAGGATATTTTTTTAGAACCTAACCCTGCTTAAACACTTTTTCACAACTTTATCCCTGACCTGTCTGGTGTGTTCCTTGGTCATTATAATGCTGTTTGTTCACTAAGGTTCTCCAACAAACCTATGAGGGCTTCACAGAACAGCTGTATTTATACTGAGATTAAATTACACACCAGTGCACTCTATTTACTAATTAGGTGACTTCTGAGGGCAATTGGTTCCACTAGATTTTAGTTAAAGTGGTTGTAAACCCTTACAACACACTTTGACCTACAGGTAAGCCTAGATTAAGGCTTACCTGTAGGTCCAAGAAATATCTCCTAAACCTATACTGTTTAGGAGATATTTGCCCGAAGACAGGCACCACTGTCTACGGCGCATGTGCCGTAGACAGCGGCGTGCAGGCGCACAGAGCGCAGCATTTTCAACGACGGAGCTGCCGCGCGTGTCGGCTCCCGTGCGCATGCGCGGGAGTGACGTCATCGCGGCTTCGCCGAATGACAGCGGCAGAGCTGCGAGACCCCACCGAGAAGATGGATGCGGCGGACTACAGGGGACATCGGTGACTTCGCTGGCTCCTGTGTCAGGT
Organism: Lithobates pipiens; assembly: GCF_037356315.1. Lineage (NCBI taxonomy): Eukaryota > Metazoa > Chordata > Amphibia > Anura > Ranidae > Lithobates > Lithobates pipiens. The sequence continues at coordinate 501,254,273 of NW_027507764.1, read as the reverse complement.
AAGTGACACATAATGGACTACTATGCGATGCATAGTGGTCCATTATGCTTTGCCTTTGCAGGGAATGAAAGAGGAAGTAAACTCATCAGGGTTTACTTCCTCTTTAAGGGTATCCCAGTAAAGGGGGCCGAATACAAATTCACGCAAAATTTTTCAGATATTTATTTGTAAAAAATTTGAAAACCATTTATAATTGTCCTTCCACTTCACAATTATTTGTGTTGGCCTATCACACAAAAATCCCAATAAAATACATTTACGAAAATGTGGAAAATTTCAAGGGGTATGAATAATACTTTTTAAAGGCACTGTATATACCATAGTTTGTAGACTCTAAGTTTCACACAGACATACACTAATTTATAACATACATAATAATATACATTGATTTGGGTTATTTTAACCACTTTACGACCGCCTTATAATAGTTTTACTGCTACAGGGCGGCCACTGTGCACCGGATCACGTATATATATTGAAATGCTAGCCTAGTGTTGTATAAATGTGTATAATTCCTTTCACATCCCTCTATGTCATTGAAAAAAACAAAAAATACGTTGTTTCTTCAATGCTCACGTATATAACTGTTCATGATCCCACACTTCCGGGTAGAGTTGTGATTATGCACAGCAGGAGCTGATCAGTGGGTATCACAAACTCAATGTCTGTCTGCACCTGCTGATTGTTTGTTACAGAGGCAGAACAGAAGTCTGCGTATGTAAACAAGGCAGGTTGCCATTCTGTCAGTAGGGAAGGCATGGATCCTGTGTTCCTGCAAAGCAGGGACAAGGATCCATGTCTTCCCTTAGTAAATGCACCTCCTGCACAGTACACAAACACTGGCTGAAACTGATCGCACCTGATGTTAACTCATTCCCAGCCAGTGTCATTAGTACAGTGACAGTGCATATTTTTTAGCACTGATCACTGTATTAGTGTCACTGGTTCCCAAAAAAGTGTCAAAAGTGTCAGTTAGTGTCCAATTTGTATGCAGCAATATCACAGTTCCACTATAAGTCGCTGATCGCCACCATTACTAAAATTCCATAAATACAGTGGCTTGCAAAAGTATTCACCCCCTTTGGCATTTTTTGTATTTTGTTGCCTCACAACCTGGAATTAACAAGGATTGTTTGAGGATTTGCATAATTTAATTTACAGAACATGCCCACAACTTTGAATATTTTTTTTTTATTGTGAAGCAAACAACAAATAGGACAAAATAACAGAAAAAGTCATAACTGTGCATAACTATTCACCCCCCTAACGTCAATACTTTATAGAGCCACCATTTGCGGCTATCACAGCTCCAAGTCACGTTGGATAAGTCTCTATGAGCTTGCCACATCTTACCACTTGGATTTTTGCCCATTCCTCCTTGCAAAATGGCTCCAGCTCCCTCAAGTTGAATCGTTTGCACTTGTGAAAAGCAAACTTTAAGTCTGACCACAGATTTTCTTTTGGATTGAGGTCTGGGCTTTCACTAGGCTATTACAACACATTTACATGTTTTCCATTTAAACCACTCAAGTGTTGCTTTAGCCATGTGTTTGGAGTCATTGTCCTGCTGGAAGGTGAATCTCCATCCTAGCCTCAAATCACACACAGAGTGGTACAGGTTTTGTTCAAGAATATCCCTGTATTTAGCACCATCCATTTTTCCCTCAACTCTGACCAGTTTCCCAGTCCCGACTACTGAAAAACATCCCCACAGCATGATGCTGCCACCACCATGTTTCCATGTTTCACTGTGGGGATGGTGTTCTTTGGGTGATGTGATGTGTTGGGTTTGTGTCAGATATAGCATTTTCATTGATGGCCAAAAAGTTAAATTTTAGTCTCATCAGACCAGAGCATCTTCCTCCATACATTCTGGAAGTCTCCCACATGCCTTTTTGCAAACTCAAAAATTTTGTTTTTTGTTGAAAGTAATGGCTTTCTTCTGGCCACTCTGCCATAAAGCCCAACTCTGTGGAGCGTACGGCTTATTGTCGTCCTATGTACAGATACTCCAGTCTCTGCTGTGGAACTCTGCAGCTTCTCCAGGGTTACCTTAGGTCTCTGTGCTGCCTCTGATTAATGCCCTGCTTGCCCGGTCTGTGAGTTTTGGTGTGCAGCCATCTCTTGGCAGGTTTACTGTTGTGCCATGCTCTTTCCATTTGGTTATGATAGAGTTGATGGTACTTTTAGAGATCATCAAAGATTTGGATATTTTTTTATAACCTAACCCTGACTTGTACTTCTCAACAACATTGTCCCTTACTTGTTTGGAGAGTTCTTTGGTCTTCCTGGCAGTGTTTGGTTAGTGGTGCCTCTTGCTTAGGTGTTGCAGCCTCTGGGGCCTTTCAAAAAGGTGTGTATATGTAATGACAGATCATATCACAGGTGGACATCATTTCACTAATTATGTGACTTCTGAAGGTAATTGGTTGCACCAGAGCTTTTTATGGGCTTCATAACAAAGGGGGGGGGGGGGGCGGGGGGGGGGGAATACATACGCACATGCCAATTATCAGTTTTTTATTTCTGAAAGATTGCTGTATGTATATATTTTTCTAATTTTACTTCACCAACTTAAACTATTGTGTTCTGATCCATCATATACAATTCATATAAAAAAAAACATTCAACTAACGGCTGAATACTTTTGCAAGGCTATATCCCATAGTTTTGTAGACGCTATAACTTTTGCTCAAGCCACTCTATATACGCTTATTGAGATTTTTTACCAAAAATATGTAGCAGAATACATATTGGTCTAAATTGATGAAGAAATTTGATTTTTAAAAAAAATTGTATTGGATATTTTATAGCAGAAATTAAAATATTTTTATTTTTTTCTAAATTGCAGATCTCTTTTTTGTTTATAGAGCAAAAAATAATAAACACAGAGGTGATCAAATACCACCAAAAGAATTTATGGAAAAAAAGGACATCAATTTTATTTGGGTACATTGTCTCACGACCGCCCAATTGTCAGTTAACGTATCGCAGTGATGTATTGCAAAAAATGGCTTAAAGGGGAGTAAATCTTCTGGTGTTGAAGTGGTTAACTAAATAAATGTAGCAGAATACATTTATGAAGAAAGGTTATTTATTTGTATAACAGAAAATAAAAAAAACTTTTTGTTTCAACATTTTTTTTCCTTCATATAGCAAAACAATAAAAGCCCAGTGGTGATCTGTCTCATAAAATGATATAAAATTAATTTAAGTAAAGTGTTGTATGACTGAGTAATTGTCATTCAAAGTGTGACAGTGCTGAAATCTGAAAAATGACCTGGGCATAAAGAGGGTGAAAGTATCTGGTCTTCAAGTGATTAAACTCCTGCCCAGCCTTAAAAAAATGTATTTTCCCCCCTGATTGCCTTCAATGGGGCTTCCTGCCCACAGGAGTTAATTGGGCCTGCATGTGCATCTGAGAATGGACACTCCTCTACACAGACAACTAATAGTTGAAAGTAGAATGCCCATCTATAGGGGTTGCTTTTGCCTTCCTTATCCTTATTCCTGGCCTTCATCAATGTTGCTGTCTAATCTGCACAGTGCCAATTGTAGACAGGGTGAATGTAAATTAAAAACAGTTTCCACAGCACTTGGACATAGTCTATGGCAGCCTTTCTCAACCCTTTCAGCACAGAGGAACCCTTGAAATAGTTCTCCGGTCTCGGGGAACCCCTGACAAAAATTAGAAATCTACAACTCATGATAAAATAGTGTGATGGTCAATTGGAAGAATGGTCCTTACACTTGTGGTCACTGGAAATAATTGCCTCCTTACAGATAGCTAAAAAGATCAATGGTGTCAGTGGGAACTTATCTGAGAGTTCCACCGAACCCTGGTTGAGAACCAGTTCACGCAAATGTGCTACGTAGATGCATGGTGGGAGAAACAAAAACATGCTACATTAAAAGTAGTGCTATGCAAAAAGAAAAAAAAACATTTTGGCTCCTGCCGTGGAAAAAAAAAAGAAATGCACATAATGCAACTTATGAAAAAATACATGTCAACTCAAATGAATTTAGCTTGTGTCAATGCAAGCTAAATGCAACGTACGGTAAGTGGTGTGAATTCAGCCTCAGTTTCTAAGCAAAGCACAGGATAGCAATATGCAATAAATGTACTAAATTTTCAATTTTTTTTTCTGAGTCAATACAGCCAAATGTAACACTTCGGAAAGTGTTAGAAAGCACAGAGTCCTTTCCATTACACCCCCCTTGCCCCAAGTCACCACCTTATGGAGCATGGTGCAGTAGCAGAGAACACTCAGAGTCTAGTTAGAGTGACAGAACTGTATTGTAGTTAAAGTCCAAACAAACACAACTACCCAGCAGAAAGACAACCCCACTGGGTGCACTCACAGGATGTTGCAGTATAACAGTGTAACAACAGGTCTCGGATGCTCCCACAGCATCTGTCTTGTGAGATAGAATATGGCCTGGCCAGTCTGTGCCCAAACTGGGAGGCTTCCGGGAAGGATAGCGTGTCTCTGCACTTTTCCTACTCATCTGGAACCTCTAGCTACTGCTAATACTGTCCCTGTTAGATGGGTGACCTATCCCTATGCTACCCAGACATAAAATTCATGCTATGATTAGGAGCCAGGGTCTTAAATAGGCTCTGCCTTACACAAGATGGTCACCAGAGTCACATGGAGCAGCAGCATCCAACTGGATAGCTTCCCTAGTGACCCAGGAAACCATATAGGAACCATTCCTCCTCGTCTGCACTGTTTCTGTGGTTGAGCACATGGGCGTCCACAGAACTTTTTTCAGGGGAGGACCTTTTAGGGTCACCCATGCGCCACCCCTTTTCGAAAATGTCATTATCACATTGTCATGGTCAAAGATAGCAGGCATAGCACAGTCCCTAGGTTAAGTAATGGATAATAGTTCACAGTCCCTCTTACCAGACCCAGGGAAACTACAGCAGTGATTCCTCCAGCTGGACGATCGCTCACTCTGTGTTTCCCGGGGGCAATTCTGGTCAGTAGTGTAGCATGTCTGTACCCTTGCAGTGGCTCAGTCTTTCTCTCTCTGGCGGCGCTTGGCAGCATGCCTCTCTCTCTGGCGCTGGGTAGCGTGGCTCTCTCTGGTGGCGCTGGGTAGCGTGGCTCTTTCTGGTGGCACTGGGCAGCGTGGGTCTCTCTCTGGTGCTGAGCAGCACAGCTCTCTCTCTCTGGCGCTGGGCAGCGTGGCTCTCTCTGGTGGTGCTGGGTAGCGTGGCTCTCTCTGGTGGTGCTGGGTAGCTTGGCTCTCTCTCTGGCACTGGGTAGCATGGCTCTTTGTTTGGTGGCGCTGGGTAGCGTGGCTCTCTCTGGTGGCACTGGGTAGGGTGGCTCTCTCTCTGTTGACACTGGGCAGCGTGACTCTCTCTCTGCCTTCTGCCCAGCACATGCCTCTTTCTTTGTCCTGTATCACTCACTCCCTCAGCTTTTTTCCATGGTGCAGTCTCTCAATCACTCTCTTGATTGAGCTGTAGACTTCTTCCTGTGGAAAATGGAGCTGCCAATCTTTGGGACTACATGTCCCATGATGCTCTCCTCTCCTAGTCTCCTTTGATTGGCCCTCAGTTATGGCCAATGGGGAAGGAACAAAGTGGGCAGGAAGCTGTACAGGGATCCTGGTGAGACCCGCCTTCTCTTCTCCCTGACAAGAAAAAGGGGGGACGAGCAAGGAAAACCGCTGACAGCCTGCAGCTCGCCTTTCTCCTGACACAGCGCCGCTGAGTTCTCTGCTGGACTGAGGAGGGAAAAGAGCCCTCAGTCACACTACACTGATGGGGAACTAAACAGCACCTTGATGGTGTTACCCCATGGCTGCCCACACCCCCGTAGCGACGCCACTGTGCTGAATGTGCCGATCCCTGATTCGAGGGGGGGGGCACTTGACCCCCCATTGCCCCTACCTGCAGATGCCCATGGTTGAGTTCCACCTGCAGCAGAGAAAGTAGACTGTACCTGCCTACAACCTCACATGTGCAGAATCTGGCAGCAGCATCACGGGGGTCGAGATTTTGCCCCAAAAGGAAGAACGTGTTTTGGGGCCATTAATAAAGGCTATAGCAATAACATAGCAATATCAATTGAATTTAAAAGAAAAAATATTTTAGGATAGAAACAAAAGGGGACAGGGTCTCTTTAACACTCCTTTGATTATTTTTACATTAACCTGATCCCACTTACAAAAACATAAAAAGATTACCATAGTCTGAAAATGTATTTTTATTTTATTTTTTGTTAAATGTCTTGAAATTAAAGCCAGATGAATAACAGAGTCTGCCTGTTTTATTAAAGAAGTGTGACAGTTTATTCACATCTCTTCTTCTGCGTTATTTGTCATTACAATTAAGCGTTTTCTTTTATCTATTTTTATATGTAAAAGCTGTAACCCCAGCTCCACTGAAGAGGAGAAGATTTTGGCTTGACTTAAAAAGAACCCAGAGATCTGAGATGTCCCGAAATAGTCTGTGGGAAGGATGACAATGTACAGAAAACATGTATATGTTACCCCTAGTAATGCTATTGAAATTCATTCACTGGAAAGAATAACAAATGCAGAGGAAAATTCATCTGTGCTTGCCATGCATCCTATCTTTTAGAACATGTTCTATGGATTAGCAGTCGATAAACAAAAACCCGCCTAACACCTGTGCCACGGAAAGCGCAATAAGGTAACATGATTACACGCTTGAGTAAACGCCAATTTCTGCTATCTAAATGTTAAGTGTACACTTAGACGCAACAGAGCTGTCTACACATGAACTGACTTAGAAGATGTGTTGAAAAGCTTTACAGTGAGCTCATCTGAATGGGATTTACTAAATTGCCTGTGAGGGGTTTCAAAATTCTTTACTGGAAATGTACTTGGCCTTTCCATCATCTAAAGCAGCCATCCTAAACTGGTGTCTTGTGAGCCCCATCTGGCACTATTGCTCGTGACAGCTTTTTAGCACATCTCAAGACACAACATTCTGCATTGCTCTATCTCTATAGGTTGAAAATTCAGTTCCTGATGGACATTTAACAGGAACTAATGTTACTGCATTATGCAGGACTCTTTTTCTTGCACAAGATGTCAGCAGCAGGTGTGCTTGTTTGGAGTCAACTTAGACAGCAGAATGCTGGGAAAGCTAGTTCAAGCAGAAAGACCCTTTTCCACTGCTGGGAAAGGAACTACTGTACCCAAGTGCACCTGAGAGCGGGAGGAGAGGAGAGAAGGGGGTAGAGGTACTGTTGGTGACTCACCGAGGAAAGAAGGAGCTGGTGAGTGGATTCCATGCTGGGTGCTACTGTAACCAGACACAGACTGCTAGATTGAGTTAGTCTAAACCTGCACTGTTGGATACTCCAATGCTAGTCTGATTTGCTGACATGGAAATGTATAGATAGGCAACTCCTATCCTCATATTGATTAGTAGTTCTAAATTAATAATAACTACTGCAGTGGGGAACAGGCACAAAAGATACACTCTGCATCTTTCCAAATAAATGTTCTGCCTTATTATGATGCAATTGAAGGTTTTTATACACATGATTAGGTAGGTATCACATTAATATTACAATTGTACTTTTATGGTTACAAGGGGCGTAACATAGGCAGGCTAATTCTAATCAGGACTCGAAAGAATGCAAACATGTACTGAAAACATTATTAGTGCCGTGTGCACAGTGAGGGCAGTGTGCAATACATATAAAATAGAATACAATTATATACAGAACTTACAAATTTCCTTTACAAGTGATCCCAATAGTTGCTAAGGCCTGCTGCAGGAGCAAGGGAGTAAGGGAGGCGTCTCAATGCTACGGTACACATCATTTTTCCAGCCAGACTGGTAAAGTACATCAAAGAAGGGCCCACATTTTTTTTTTTTTTTTTAGGTGGAGCTTGCTGGTTCAGGTGTTTCTAGTGCTGGTTGCTGTTAATGCTACAGCATACAGAACAAAGATATTTTATACAATTGTCTAACTTCATAGCAGTTAGGAAAACTCCCTTTTCTGTTCCACCAGTACTGTGCACAAAGCCTGGTCCATGAAGTTACCAGCTAGTCTCAACCAGAAGTTTCTTAGCTTTTCTAAGTCGGTACTTGTCAGGACCAGTGTCATTACTTGGGTCACCTGCTGATGGCACTGTTGTTTCTGGAACCAAAGGGTGTAGTTCTGGTGGCCACAAGCAGGTGTCTCCCAGCAGCTGGACTATACAAGGGATTAGGCTGCACCTGATGTGGAATGCTGGGGGTATATAAGCCTGCACTTCACTGAGGTCCAGTATTCTTCTTGCAAGCCATGTCCAATCCTGTTTATGATTGGTTCCTGATCCTTGTCTCCTGTCCTGTCTTGCTTATGTGTGCTCTCTCCGTTTTGTATAGGTTGTTATTTAGGTTTTTACACTGTCATGTTTATTTTTCACTTACTTTTCCATATTCCTCTGGATCATGATTTCTTAATCTGCACCCAACTGATCTGATCACCCTTGCTGTATGCCTGCATGTGCTAACCATGACAATACTTCAGTTCTAATCATTGCCAGGAAAATGCCCCAGCATTTGTTGGTGTTACCCTTGTGGATATAAATGCTGGGGTATTTCCCTTACACTCATTAGAGCTGAATAAGTGGCTTGGGTAAGCTATGGAACATCTTCAACATTGCAGAACAAGTCCCATTGAATGTGCATAATTACTATTAGGTATATCAAGACCTGGATAAATGAGAATCTTCACAAATTTACAGTTCCTTAAAGATATGGTTTGAGTGGGAAACCATCAAATCAGACCGAGACAGAAGTACAGTTAAATCACACTTGTTTAATAATAAAAGTAAATAGAACAAACGTAGTCAAAACATAGCCAGAGTTCAGGAACCGGAATTAATAGTCAGACAAGCCAAACGGCAGGGAGCCGGAGATGAGCGTAGAAAAACAGCAAGCTGGATCTGGAGCCAGAAGGGATGTCAGCCAAGCAAGTCTTTTAACAGGAATGCAGGAGAGTGTCTCTGTAATGTTGACTAAGGTGAAGGCAGAGCTCCTCTGGACTGGATGGCTTAAGTAGGCAGGATTGACGAGCAGGATATCATCAACAGCTGAGGAGAGATAGGAGCTGGCAATTAGCTGACAGCTGAGCAGCCAGCTCAGAGGAGGAGGGGCTGAGCCCAGCCCTGACACAGAACTTCTGATTCAACACCAGTATGCAACCTCAAAAATGCTCTTTTGGCTGAATGGGCACAAATACCTCAGAATATGTTGGTATTACCTATGTGGAAAAAATGCTGAGGTATTTCCCTTGCACTCATTAGAACCAAAGAAGTGGCTTGGGTAAGCTGTGGAACATCTTCAACATTACAGAACAAGTTAAGTTTAATGCGACTAATTACTAATAGGCATACCAAGACCTGGATAAATCAGAATATTCACAGATCTACAGATCCATAAAAATATGCTTTTATAAGTTTGGTGTGGAGGAACTCTATTAGCCTGTTCAGAACCCCAACCTCAATCCAACTGAATACCTTTGAGATGAATGGTAAAATAGACTGCAAGCTTGAGCTTCTTATTCCCCATCAGTACATAACCTCACAAATGCTCTTTTGGCTGAATAGGTACACATTTCCACAGACAACACTACAGACAACTTGTGGAAAGCCTCCATGGAAGAGTAGAAGTCTCTTACAGCAGAAAAGGACGGGGGAAGGGAAACTCTGCATTAATGGCCATTGTTTTAGAATGGGATGTCCAACAAGTTCATAAAGGTGTAATGATTGGGTGTTAACAAACGTTTGGCATTATAGTGCAAGTTTGAAATTCTCCAACAGTCAAATCTCCCTGCCCCTAATTCTTTGTCCACCTGGAAGTTATGGGGTTTCTCCATCTCCTTTAAATGTTGCAGGACCTCCCATTACATTTGAGATAGATTAAAATAAGTAAGAATAAAAATTTAAAAAGGGAGAGCGGGACCCCCTCATAATGGCCACTGCAGGTGTGCAGGCCCAGGAGCAAAATGTCAGGCCTGTTCCATGACAGCTGCTGATCTGATTCCAGAATCCTGGTTTTCGCTGAACTGCATTCTCCCTGTCTGCCTGTCCACCTGCAAGGTGATTGATGTAGCCAGCCTCTGGGTGAAGACCAAACCTGTTTTAAGCCAACCAAACCCTCAGTGTCTTGCTTGTTATAGTGTTTGCAACACATGCTTCAAGCATCCTGTTTGTCTGCCCTGTACCTGTACCTGGACATTTGCCTTCGCCTGATCTATGCCCTGTCTACTAGTTTGAATTCTTTTGTTGATGACCTCTGATGGGATATCAAAAGCTCAGAACTCAACCTGCCCTGACTGACACTGACTACTCTGCCTGTCTGCCAACTGCAAGTACGTGTTCACTGTTGTAGTGCACCCCCTTAAGCCAGGCAGACCGAATTTTCACAGGATCTTCAGAGTCAGAGAACAGTCCGTGGCTGTGCTGTTGTTTTTTTTATTGAGGGTAATAACTTGGATAGGGATAAGAGGTTATGGGATGCCCACTTGACTTCAACAACTTCAGGTACAACTTCCTATATACAGTCTCTATATACAACTCCACTTCTTCCTCCAGCACACACTTGCTTGCAGAACGCAGCTGGATCACTGTGTAAAAATCTGACAGTCACTCAGTTAGATTAAAGGCAAGGCCCATTACAGGCAGGAACCCAAGGCTCCTTGGTTGTGTAGCAAAGTATCACAGTGTCCAGCTTGTACTCTTCCTCCTGTGGCTACTGATCCCAGCACTACCTCTTCAGGCACTGCTAAGCCACCTGGCTGCAGCTGCCCCTTTACTAGCCCTCCAGGATCCCTCCAGCACCCAAGCCTCGTCCCCAGGTCACCCCCCCAGACTAGGGGGCACTCTCGAGGGCCATCAACAGCCTCCTCAGCACTCCATCGCCATCTTCCACCCGACTGCCCCGCCTGGCATGACTCATGCCTATTTATGAGATAGCCTGCCCCCTGCCAGCCCTTTTTTCTGGGAAATGCCTGAGGCCCTCATAAATATTCTAAGCAGCTCCTCCTTACCTCCACCCACTATGTCTAGAACATTCTCCAATGTCCCAGAAAACAGGGGAGGCAAAAGAGCCTGCTAGTATGAGTCACCCAGCCCTGAGTCACTGAACCCTGACCCAAATTCACAGCTCAGCCTTAGACCTGAGCTGATTTCCCTACACTTACAGTTCTACACTAACAAACCTAGTACACACTAGAATGTGATACACTGTGCTCAATTCAAGTATCTGTTCGCTGTGCTCAGTTGTGCTTGCTGTGCTCGACGTGGTGGCCAGGCACTACTGTGACCATGTATAAGACCTGAGGGTAACTGAGTACCGGTAAGCCTGCTTTCTTTAGGGGAAAGGGGGCTGCTATAGGTGAAGAACAAAGTGGCTAGCGATGGTACCTGACCAACTGGGCAAGGGTAAGTGTGACATTAAAGGATAGAGATTTTAAAAAAGTTCCAAAGATAAGAAATTGCCAAATGCATCACATGTGGATGTTGCTTGTAGCAGCATTATAGTTAGTGTTAACTTTGAAATATATATCTTGCTGCTTTGAGATGCAGCCTCAGAAATGAAATGTATTTGTTTGATTTAAGTCTGTTCCACCCAGAAATGGCCAGATTGGACATACCCTGAGAAACACTAACACCCTGATAAGTAATCCATCTGAGTAAAGTTATAAAGGTTCAGACAACATGTTTTTCACATTTCCCAATCTAGGACGAATCAATCATACTAGACTCATCCATTGGATGTTTGACCTAAAGCACCATTGATGACTATGTCTATGTGAATGTACTTACTCACTTCCTATTGTCTTTCCACACTCGCTGTTTAGACTATACACAGGGGTCAGGTGAAGTTAATGGATGACAGACTGATATTTTAAGGTCAGTTTCCTCATGTGGGACAGCTGCAATGATTTGCTGATTAGAAATGTTATTGGCCATACAACTAATTCATGTAGCTTTTCATTTTATTTATTTAGTTATTGTTAGAGATTAACTTAATTATGAATGAAGGTTGGATGTATTCAGCCCCATGTAAAGGCATGCATGGCTTTCCTCCCATTTATTAGTCTACTACTGTAGTGCTCAAACTTTTTGTGGGTGCTGCTCCCAGTCTCCCAAGCCACATACTTACTGCCCCATATATACACACAGCTCTTTCTTACTATTTGATCTACTACAAGTTAAAATCAGAGACTACTAGTCTAACATAAACAGAGGCATCTATTAACTTAACTTAAAAATAACCTAGTAAACCACTGTATTTAGCAGCATGAAAGAATACATTCATAGCTCACCTACTGAAGTGTTTTGTCTACGTCTAGGGTGCTTCACATCAATTGTGGTGTGGAGAATGTGCATGTTTCCTGCACCACCTAGGAACGAGCTGCCCTTATTAGGCATGTGCAGGTTAATTGTTAATGGTACCCCAATCACATCTAAGAAGCGCATGCACATTGCAGGAACCAAAACACATGATACTACAGCACAATGCAGTTTGAAGCCTCATGATTTTAAAAGTCCTTCATTCTATACTTCTTGCACAATTCTGTGTGTTTGGCAGCCCATTGAAATGAATAGGTTCCCAAAAATGCGCAAAAACTAGTGCACGAGAACGCATGTGTTTTCCAGTGTGAACCAGCCCTTAATGGGTAGGTGTCATTAGAATCCAAACATTTGAAATGTAACTCTGATGTCAGCCCGCAAACAAAAAGCTAAAATAAAACCATAAAAACATGTTGTCAGGTTAATTATGTTAGTGTTCATTCTAAAGGCCCGTACACACGGTCTGACTTTTTGACAACAAACATGCAAATTAGCTGTTTTGGAGCAACATCCGACTGTGTGTACACTCCATCGGACAAACTTTTTCTGTTTTCATCGGACTTTTGTTGGCTGTGCGAACGGACAAACTTTCTGGCAACAAAAGTCCGATGGAGCAAAGTCCGACCGTGTGTACGCAAAAGCATCGGACTTTTGTACAAGGTACAAACACGCATGCTCAGAACCAATGCAAAAGATCAGACTACAATACAGAAGTTCACCAAAGGTGGCGCTGGAGTCATTGAACGTCCTCTTTTGAAGCGGCGTCAGTACGTTGTGACGTCATTACGTTCGTGTTTGTTGTCAAAAAGTCAGACCGTGTGTATGCAATACAAACTTGTGGACCACGCTATTTGTACAAAAGTCCACGGAAAAGTTTGTACAAAGTCCGACCGTGTGTATGAGGCTTTAAGGCCCATACACACGATCAGACTTTTTGACAACAAACATGCAAATTAGCTGTTTTGGAGCAACATCCGACCGTGTGTATGCTCCATCGGACAAACTTTTTTGGTTTTCATCAGACTTTTGTTGGCTGTGTGAACAGACAAACTTTCTGGCAACAAAAGTCCGATGGAGCAAAGTCTGATCGTGTGTACAGAAAACCATAGGACTTTTGTACAAAGTACAAACAGGCATGCTCAGAACCAATGCAAAAGATCAGACAACAATACAGAAGTTGACCAAAGGTGGCGGTAAAGAGCAGAAAAACCACGTGGTTTGGTGAAAGTTGGCTGAAAAAGTCCTGCTGTGTGTATGCAATACGAGTTCAGGGCCGACGCCCTTTGTACAAAAATCCAAGGGAAAGTTTGTACAAAGTCCTATCGTGTGTATGAGGCTTTAGTATGACAAAAGTGTTATCACTGATTTTTTTGTGCATAGATTTTGTGATATAGCGTTTGCAGAAAAAAAACACTCTAAAGCCTCATACACACGATAGGACTTTGTACAAACTTTCCCTTGGATTTTTGTACAAAGGGCGTCGGCCCTGAACTTGTATTGCATACACACAGCAGGACTTTTTCAGCCAACTTTCACCAAACCACGTGGTTTTTCTGCTCTTTACCGCCACCTTTGGTCAACTTCTGTATTGTTGTCTGATCTTTTGCATTGGTTCTGAGCATGCCTGTTTGCACTTTGTACAAAAGTCCTATGGTTTTCTGTACACACGATCAGACTTTGCTCCATCGGACTTTTGTTGCCAGAAAGTTTGTCCGTTCGCACAGCCAACAAAAGTCTGATGAAAACCAAAAAAGTTTGTCCGATGGAGCGTACACACAGTCAGATGTTGCTCCAAAACAGCTAATTTGCATGTTTGTTGTCAAAAAGTCTGATCGTGTGTATGGGCCTTTAGTTATGGATGAAGTTTTCATGTGGAGCCACCTTGGGTTTGGCGAAACTCAGAAAAATTTTGCACCTAAAACCATAATGCACTGCATAACCCAAGTCTCTACTCAGATGGGTCCCTAAAGGCCCATACACACGATCAGACTTTTTGACAACAAACATGCAAATTAGCTGTTTTGGAGCAACATCCGACCGTGTGTACGCTCCATCGGACAAACTTTTTTGGTTTTCATCGGACTTTTGTTGGCTGTGCGAACGGACAAACTTTCTGGCAACAAAAGTCCGATGGAGCAAAGTCTGATCGTGTGTACAGAAAACCATAGGACTTTTGTACAAAGTACAAACAGGCATGCTCAGAACCAATGCAAAAGATCAGACAACAATACAGAAGTTGACCAAAGGTGGCGGTAAAGAGCAGAAAAACCATGTGATTTGGTGAAAGTTGGCTGAAAAAGTCCTGCTGTGTGTATGCAATACAAGTTCAGGGCCGACGCCCTTTGTACAAAAATCCAAGGGAAAGTTTGTACAAAGTCCTATCGTGTGTATGAGGCTTTAGACACAATAAGCTGAAAGAATGGACAAGCCAGTCTCCTCAATATTAAAAGGTGGGCTCCTGGCAGCCATATTGTCAGGATGTGTTGGAGCTGGTTAGGGAAATGTGACAAATCTGTCTAGGGGCAGTTTTTCCTATACAGATTTTACTGAATTATACAATGCTTTACAGTGCTATACATTGGGGTGGATTTACTAAAACCGGAGAATGAAAAATCTGGTGCAGCTCTGCATGGTAGCCAATCAGTTTCTAACTTGAGCTTGTTCAATTAAGCTTTGATAATAAAACCTGGAAGCTCTGCATAGAAACCTGGTTTCTATGCAGTGCTGCACCAGATTTTGCACTCTCAAGTTTTAGTAAATCAACCCCTTTGTTATACAAAGAGCTATACTGGGCTATACAGTGCCATACTGTGCTATACAGTGCTGTACTGTTCCTATACTAAGCTATATTGTGCTCTACTGAGCTATACAGTGCTGTACTGTGTTATACTGAGCTATACAGTGGCATACCGTGCTATAAAGTGCTGTATTGTTCCTATACTGAGCTATACTGTGCTCTACTGAGCTATACAGTGCCATACTGTGCTATACTGAGCTATACAGTGCCATACAGTGCTGTACTGTTCCTATACTGTGCTCTACTGATCTATACAGTGCCATACTGTGCTATACTGAGCTATACAGTGCTGTACTGTGCTATACTGAGCTATACAGTGCTGTACTGTTCCTATATGAGCTATACAATGCCATACTGTGCTATACTGAGCTATACAGTGCCATACTGTGCTATAATGAGCCTTACAGTGCTATACTGTTCCTATACTGAGCTATACATAGTTACATAGTTACATAGTAGGTGAGGTTGAAAAAGACACAAGTCCAACCTCTGTGTGTGATTATATGTCAGTATTACATTGTATATCCCTATATGTTGTGGTGGTTCAGGTGCTTATCTAATAGTTTTTTGAAAGTATCCATGATCCCCGTTGATACCACTGCCTGTGGAAGGGAATTCCACATCCTTGCCGCTCTTACAGTAAATAACCATCTATGTAGTTTAAGGTTAAACCTCTTTTCTTCTAATTTTAATGAGTGGCCAAGTGTCTTTTTAAACTCCCTTCCACGAAAAATGTTATCCCTATTGTGATGTCACCAGTATGGTATTTGTATATTGAAATCATATCCCCTCACAAGCGTCTCTTCTTCAGAGAGAATAAGTTCAGTGCTCGCAACCTTTCCTCATAACTAACATCCTCCAGACCCTTTATTAGCTTTGTTGCCCTTCTTTATACTCTCTCCATTTCCAGTCCATCCTTCCTGAGGACTGGTGCCCAGAACTGGACAGCATACTCTAGGTGCGGCCGGACCAGAGTCTTGTAGAGCAGGAGAATTATCGTTTTATCTCCTGAGTTGATTCCCTTTTTAATGCATGACAATATTCTGTTTGCTTTGTTATCAGCAGCTTGGCATTGAATGCCATAACTGAGCCTATCATCTACTAGGACCCCCAGAGGTTAGCATATAGGGTATAGATTGCATTCATATTTTTGCCACCCAAATGCATTATTTTACATTTTTCTACATTAAACCTCCCACAAAATCCAAACCTCCTCATACAACAGTATCTCTAGTTCATCCATCTTGTCCTCTAGGCTCATGGCATTGGTGAACATGCCACGTAGTTTAGATCGATCGCATTCTATCATCTTATTGGGTGTTCTAAGATTGCAACTAGGACTTTTTACTATACTTATCTTGGATTTATGTGCTTTAGTCAACCTACCACTAATGCCCCCAATACTCCCCTCTGGAATATGTTCTGCGCTGACTATCTCTACCTCAGGGCCCTCCCCCCGGGGCCTAGTTTAAAAACTCCTCTAACTTTTTGGCCATATTTACTCCCAGCTGATTTGCACCCTCCTCATTTAGGTGCAGTCTGTCCCTTCTATAGTATTGGTGACCAACTGAGAAGTCGGCCCAGTCCTCCGGGAACCCAAACCCCTCCTTACTACACCAGCTCCTCAGCCACGTGTTTACTTACATAATCTCCCTCTGCCTTTCTGGTGTGGCTTGATGGACCGGTAATATTCCTGACACAATACTACCTTGGAGGTCCTTTTCCTCAATTTAGCTCCTAAGTCCCTAAAATCGTTCTTTAGGACACTCCATCAGCCCCTGACTTTGTCATTGGTGCCAACGTGCACCATGACAGCCGGGTCTTCCCCAGCCCCTCCCAGTGATCTGTCCACCAGATCCGTGATGTGCCAAACCCGAGTGCCCGGTAGACAACATACAGTTTGGCACTTCAGGTCTTTCTAAGAATTGAGTCCCCTACCACCAGAATCTGTCTTTCCTAACAGGTTGTGGAATGCACGCCGCTACTCGGAGAGGAGAGGAGAGATTGGGTGACAGATCTGAACCCCATCCCCATGTAAACAGCTGGATTTGCTTTCTGCCAGCATATAGGCACAGGCACATGTGAGTTTAACTATCTTTTTTACCTTTTTAAATACATTTTGATTACATACTATGCCATGATGGCTATTTATATATCTTTGTGAGAGACAGCTAGTGCAAGAGGCATTTATATACTGCTTGGAGAGGCTGTTGGTGAAACCCATAACGGAGTGGTTATCCTAAATAAACCAAAGGCACATATTCTGGTTTATCTGGTGAGTAGCCATTGCAACAGGTGGTGGTGAAGTCACTCATTTGGTGGATAAAGAAGCACTTTATATAGGAGGAATATATTTGCAGTGAAGTGATCACTCACTTAGGACATTAATTTGCACTGGAATTATTTTTCTGTCATTTTTTTATATATTTTTTGTTTGCATCTTTTACAACATGGAATTGCACTTTATATATTGGTGTTGCATACATATGTCTTCATTAATGGTGCATTTGTATTAAGGAAATTATAGAGGTTTTAATATATGCACGGCACTTTAAAATTGTATACGGTACTGTGAAAGTAATATTTAATGAGTTGGCATAGAGTGGTGATAGTTAGCAGAATCCATATCATATACACATTTTTTTTCATTTGTGACATTCATATTTGATTGCAGCGAACTAGGATATCATTTGTTGGTTCCTTTTTGCGCCGGTAGTCCATTGTTTTCTATAACTCCTATAGCATGTCTGCAGGCTCCGATAGCTTTCTGTAGCATTATATTTCAGTGAATACAGGCATACCCCACTTTTAAGTACACAATGGGGTTTATTTACTAAAGCTGGAAAGTGCAAAATCAGGCTCACTTCTGTATCTAGTTGGGCAACTGTGTGGCAAATGAGTTTTAATTTTGAAAAATGTAAAGTTGTGCACTTGGGAGAGAGAGAGAGAGAGAGAGAGAGAGAGGGAGAGAGAGAGAGAGAGAGAGAGAGAGAGAGAGAGAGAGATCATTTTGCCCCTGTACAAATCATTAGTAAGACCTCATCTGGAATATGCAGTTCAGTTTTGGGCACCAGTTCTCAAAAAGGATATCGGGGAACTGGAGAAAGGGCAGAGAAGGACAACCAAACTGATAAGAAGCATGGAGGAGCTCAGCTATGAGGAAAGATTAGAGAAACTGAATAAATTCTCTTTTGAGAAGGGGAGATTAAGGGGAGATATGATCAACATGTACAAGTACATAGGTAGTCCATAGAGTGAATTTTTTTTTAACTCAAGAAGAGTTTATTTAACAAGCATACAGAATAAACAATACACCAAAAACAGGTATGTTCCAGCAGAAAAGACATACATCAACCTGACAAAGGACCATTTTACCTAAAAGAAACCAGAAACACAAAAACATACTGATCCGTATAATAAATAAAAATAAAAAACAAACAGGGTTTAGAAAGACCAGAGAAGTGCCGTAGCTCCTCAGCTCAGGCACTGCCATACAGGGTAGTATGAGGAAGGTAAGGGAGGGAGGCATGAAAGCCAATCAACCCAAATTCTATCAGTAACCAAACCAAAGGGTTTAAACCAGGGACTGCTAGCCAGTCTCCCCATAGCTTCTCAAATTTTCCTGGACACCCTCTGTGTTGAAAAATAACCTTTTCCAGCCGGAGAGTGTCACCCAATTGAGTAACCCATTCTCTGTATGTTGGGGGCTTATCAAATTTCCAATATTGCAAGATAAGTTTTTGGGCCTGATAAGGGTTCTATTAATAGCAACCTTTTGAAAGTCAGTAAGATCAAGGTCATATAGTGAACTTGGTGTTGAGTTATTCACTTTAAAGTCTTCACAGAGGACAAGGGGCACTCTTTAGGTCTAGAGGAAAAAAGATTTCATCTCCAAATACGGAAAGGGTTCCTCACAGTAAGAGCTGTGAAAATGTGGAATAGACTCCCTCCAGAGGTGGTTCTGGCCAGCTCAGTAGATTTCTTTAAAAAAGGCCTGGATTCTTTCCTGAATGTGCATAATATAATGGTGTACTAACATTTATAGGTAAAGTTGATCCAGGGAAAATCCGATTGCCCTTTGGGGCATCAGGAAGGCATTTTTCCCCTGCTGTAGCAAATTGGATTGTGCTTTGCTGGGGTTTTTCACCTTCCTCTGGATCAACTGTGGGTGAAGGATTCTGTATATGGGATTGTATTTTTTTTTTTTTATTGAACTGGATGGACTTGTGTCTTTTTTCAACCTAACTATGTAACAGCTATTTACGTGGTAAAGGGCTGCTGTGATTGGCCCTTTACCCTGATCTGTGATCAGCTATGCCCTAAGGACGCAGCAATCACAGAGCGCAGCGCGCAGGCATCACAATCACGGGAGGACATCCTTGGATGCCCTCCCAGCCATGTAAGCCCACGCTGTAGCCATCTTTCATCTTTGACAATAAAACCTAGAAGCTAAATGGTTACTATGCACAGCCGCACCAGATTCTGTGTGATCCAGCTTTAGTAAATCACCTCCACTAAGTACCCATAATAACAAGTTTCTGTGGTGCTGCCCACCATTAGGAGATTGTGGCATTCATCCATGGGGTTGATTTGGCTTTAGTAAATCAAAGAAAAAAGGGGAAAAAAACTGCGCTAAGATAAAAGAAATATATGAAAATGTGTATATAAAAAATATGTTTAAAAAAATATGTGAAATATTTGTGAAATGAAGATATTCAGCTGCGGCTCAACTGTGTCACATAAATACAGGATGGATAAAACAAAAGAATCATAAGCCGCGCTAAACAAATGCTAGCAACTAAAAAGGCAATGTGCAGTAATATTAGAATGAATATTAAACAGGGTATGGCAACCCTATACATATACGTGATGCAAAGCACACATGTGTAGATATATCAAAACCCAGAATCTAGCTAGTATAATTTAACATATACGTATACAATAAGGTTTTTTAGCATAAACCTCTAAAGACATAAAAAAAAAATTTTAAAAGAAAAACTTAAACACCCAGTGTGCAAAAATAAGTCCGTGTATAAGAGCCACCAAAATGGTTGACGTAGAGCTGTACATAGAAATCTTCTATAGATAAACCACAATATTCTTAGAGGTTCACTGTTAGATCCAAACTGGAAAACGTTGTGTTCAATCCACCACCAACATATGGTAAGGTTTACTGCTTACCAGATAGACATGACCCCCCACTACAGAGGGTCACACGAGGCTTTATGGAGTTGGACGCCACTTCCAGCCAAGGGGGGGTTCCTCGATATCCTCCTGATTCCACTGCTCCAAAAGATCTTGAAAAGAGGACTCACTCCCAGATACTTCACTTTGAGGTCCAGAGGAAGAACTCAAAGGCAGGGGCACCAAAGATCATAAAGGGAAAAAGAGGGGCTCAAAATAGTGTAAAACCCTTTATTTATAAAGATAAAAAAGTAAAAATGCACTTACAAGTATATAAAAGAAAATAAGCCTTAAGTCCGTGGCGCCGGCCGGACGCACACAGACAGACCCGTTCTCCTGGGACCCGTCACAAACACGAGGTGATAAGTAGCGTACCATTCAGCCCTACGCGTTTCGCAACAAAATTGCGTCATCCAGGGGCACGAGCGGCACGCTGTGTCACCTCCATTTATATGTCTCCAACCATCCAAACCTCACTCTGGGCACCTGGCTTTTTCCCGCCAAACCAAGCCTCATCCTGATGTCAGTACCTGATTCGTCAGGCGCTGACCCCAACGACCAATCTGGGAACTGATCCCACCCCGATGACCGCCCTCGTAATCAACCAATCATATTAGTCTTAGTAATCAGCCAAATCATGTCAGGACAGGTGATCCAATGTGTGTGAAAATACTGGTCAATGGTATCTAATTATATCTTTGGGCTATATATCAATCCACATAGGTACATACCTCTATTATGGCAAAGAAAATGAAGAGGAAGGGAAGAAAGTATATGTGGGACGCCATAGTGTGTACATCTACCGCCCCACTTCCGGTTCATGACCCTCCCGAGTGACCAAGCCTCGCTGTCAATCTCCTATAACTTCCGGTCCAGCAGGACCTGGTATATTAGTTAATGGTAGTAATGTGCACATAAACCCCCAGATTACTACCCCTTTATAAGTAGAAATAGGTCTCCAACCTATTCCAAACGGAACGGCTGGGGAATTTATCTAAGGCGGACCTGTATGTCCGAACGAAAACTCCCATGCCCCACTTCCGGTTTCTGGTTCTCGGACACAGGCCCCACTTCCTGTGCCCACTCACTTCCGGTTAAGTATATCCTATCGAGAGCTGAGCCGAAGGCAACCAAGCCTCGCTCCCACTATGTGAGGTCACTTCCGGTGTACGGCCGAGACAACCTCACCCGCACCAATCCACATTGCACACAGCGTCCGTCCCGACGCAAGGGATGGGGCACGACGTCACAAACCTACATTCCCCTAAACGAATTACATCCAGTGATCCCTCACTCTCCGCGCATGTGCAGGACCGCCAGCTAAACCAGCAACACACCACACATCGCATAGATCCCAATTGAGACAGCCATAACAGCACCTCCCAATGTGCCAATAAGGGACTACATCCTCCCCACTTGTAACAAACCTACATCACTGGTTTATATTGACAAATATCCCCCAACCTTACCAACTCAGGCACCTGGTTCCGGCCATTACAATAGCCACCCAGCATACCCCAAGTAAGGAGGGGGAGTGTGGAGATGTCCCACCCAAAAAGAGGGAGGAAGGAAAGTTAAAAAATTAAAACATAAAATATATAATAAAAAGGGGAAACTAAGGCTTATTAAATACTGCCCAAAGCAATACAATGGATAATTGTTCCGCTATTGTTCAGCAGTCCCTAAAGGATCAACCAACAATAGACAGAAAAAATAGAGAAAAACATTGTGTGAGTAATAAATTCCTGCATTACATCACCATGTTTACTTCCTCACCACAACCTTAAACTCGGGGCATATCAAAAATCAACCGTATCTATGGCTATAGGGATACCACCATATGGACCCTTACAGTTACCTTAAAGCCACCGGCCCAGAGTGCGGGTCTAATGGGAAGAGCTCACAATGACATAAAAAAAGCATAATAATACAACAAAAAATCAGATGGTTAACATCAATAACATAGTAATAAAAAAAAATTTTTTACGTTCACCAATCTCAAAAACATATCCGTCATATACACATGGAAAAATATTTCCAAATGTTTTGGGACAAATATCTATAAAGGATCCGAAACAGTCCCCAATCGAGACCCCACATAATTTGGAACACCTAACACCCCAAAGGGCGACTAGGAAGTAACCAGGAATTGGGAGAACGTAGCAAGGGTGTGTGCGCCCTCATAAATTATTAATGAAGGCGTTCACATCCGTGTCAACGTTCAAACCAAAAGGAACATAAGTTTTGAGCCTGTGGATCCATGCCATTTCCTGTCTAGAAATCTCCCTGACAAGTGACCCGCCCCTCCAATGGGGTCTGTACTTATCAATACCCACATATAATGTGTTAGAGGGGTCTCTATTGTGAACTTGGTCAAAATGGCGTGACACCGGATGCTTATCGAAGCTTCTCCTGATATTACCGATATGTTCATTGAGCCTCGTTTTCAGTGCCCTTTTGGTCCTCCCCACGTACTGGAGGCCGCAAGGGCACTGTATCAGGTATACTACACCCTCAGATGAACAGGTAATGAATGATTCAATGTCATAAGATCTTAATGTACTTGTAGATGAAAACTTATAAATCCTCCTATCCTTACAGCCATTTAAAGTGCAAATTTAACAATTTCTACACTTGTAGTAACCTTTCATATCCTGAAAGAAGGATCTGATCGTCCTAGGTGGGTCGTGCACACTTGGTGCCACACGACTCCCCAAGGACGATGCCCCCTTAAAAATTACCTGTGCTTTAGGTGGTAAGATAGTACCTAGGACCGAGCCACTTGTCAACAAGTGCCAATGTCTTTGTATTAGTTGTTTGATGCTGCGGTGTTGTGCTGAGAAAGTGGTGATAAATGGAATTCCATTCACTGCCATTGTATCCACAGATCTGCTCTCCCCTAACAGAACTGCCCTATCTTTTTCTCGAACCATTTGAAGGGCTTTTGACAAATGCTCATTACTATATCCCTTTTCCAAAAATCTATTTGAAAGAAGGGTTGCCTGTTCCTCAAAAACGCTCATTTCAGTACAGTTACGCCTCAGGCGCGTAAACTGTCCCTTAGGTACAGCCCTCAACCAAGGTTCGTGGTGACAACTGTCTAGGGGGATATAGGAATTCCGGTCAGTTGTTTTGAAAAAAGTTGATGTTACAGCAGTAAACCTTACCATATGTTGGTGGTGGATTGAACACAACGTTTTCCAGTTTGGATCTAACAGTGAATCTCTAAGAATATTGTGGTTTAGTAAATCACCCCCACTAAGTACCCATAATAACAAGTTTCTGTGGTGCTGCCCACCATTAGGAGATTGTGGCATTCATCCATGGGGTTGATTTGGCTTTAGTAAATCACCCCCACTAAGTACCCATAATAACAAGTTTCTGTGGTGCTGTCCACCATTAGGAGATTGTGGCATTCATCCACTGTTCCCTTAATCATTCTCTGAGCACCTTGTATTTTGTGAAATCAGATACAAGACTTTTTGCAAATGGATGAGGTGAATAGATGAGCTGGAGCGTGAGGGGTAGACTAT
Source organism: Lithobates pipiens (assembly GCF_037356315.1). Classification (NCBI taxonomy): domain Eukaryota; kingdom Metazoa; phylum Chordata; class Amphibia; order Anura; family Ranidae; genus Lithobates; species Lithobates pipiens. Next base: position 501,230,414 of record NW_027507764.1, on the reverse strand, counting down.
CATCTCTGTAGTTTTAACTAACACAGAAGCTTCCACATATGGGGCCCACATCATTAGAGCTAATTTATTGCTACATGGCCAACATAAAATCATTACTAAGCTTTAAATGTACTAAAATGGCTGGCACCCAATTTCTTCCACCCAACAAAAAGTCATAGATTCCATCTTGGGAAGTAAAATGCTATCACACTGAGCCACTTAGAGGTCCTCCTCTTCTGCCCAGGTGTAAGGGGTGCTATCCTACTTTTGCTTTATATATTGGCAAAAATTATAAATGTGCAATAATGGAATAATCAGAATTCTATTTTCTGGGGTCTTTTTCATGGTAAGAGAATTCATTCTGGCAGTGCTCAAGATTACCTAAAAATATAATTGCTTGGGAACACAGTATATAGCTCACCTTTTGCAGCATACTGATATTATTTGAGGCAGTTGGCATAAAGGAGTTAAATTTAATGCTCAAAAACAATTATAATCTAAAGTGTAGTTATGCATTAAGTCTTATATGAGAACAGTTAGGTATCTCATTGTGTGCTGTATTTATGACAGCATGAGTGTCTCCAAGGTATTTGGGCTGCATTGTTAGCTTGTTATCCATTATTATAATTGTGTGTGGGTAAATGCTATTCTATCTTTGCTTAATAAGCATTATAATTGTGAGCTATTTGCCCTAAATATGCCGGATATTAATGAAGGCACGAGAAGAAAAATAAAGCTAGAATAAAATGTTCCTATTAAAGAGATATAGTTTGAGCCATTTCTTACTGTATCGCTTTTTAATATAACTTTATTACCTACATTTTTATTGAGGTGGATTTTCTAAAGTCACAGTGCAGTGTGCTACTAGGAGTAAAGAGTATTAGTGTATGTCCCTTAAGGCTTGTTCACACTAACAGTTAAGAGACAGTAAAGCTCTGTGCTTTTACTGCCCCCCCCAGCCAATACCCCATTGAGCTGCAGAGGCAGCAGTGGGGGGGGGGGGGGGGTGTACACGTGCCAAGGCCGCAATGCTTTGCCTCACAGCCGTGGCATTAATTATACCCCCTGATACTTTTGATGGGCATAGCACCCGCCAAACACAGCCCACATTAGTGAATGGGGCATCTCTGCAAGCTCCCCACAAAGGCGTGCAATTGTGGGGTTCAAGGGGTTAAATGTATTGCCTCCTCACTGAATATCAAGTGCTCTCTGAAGAGCATAGGCTGTAAGGGCTCGTTCACACTAGCTTGGGTCTCTGAAGCGCAATCTGCATTCAGCTAGTGTGAACAAGCCCTTACAGCCACTAATGGCATTGCTGCTTATTGACAGCTGGTAACGGAATTATGATGCATCTTGCCTGAGGAGGTAGTCATATGCTTGCTATGAAATGCTTTGCTGGTGTTGTAAACCAGTTTTAGCTCCAATAAAGTCTATTTTGATGACATCTGACCTAACATTTTCCCCTAATTTGAGATTTCCCAATAATACCTACTGCAAAAGGGCACCCCTGCACCACCATGGCAGAGAGCAATGATAGAGTTTAGGAAGGAGATTGAAGGGTACATACAAATAGTTAGGACTTATCCTGGTCACTTTTTTCCCTATAAATGTCCTTTACCAGGGGCTGTGCCCAGACTGGTGCAGCAAGGCATCTGTGATCAAATAAAGGTTGCAACCCCCAACGATTTTCATACAGATGGGAAAAAGTTACGGACATGCCGATTTATTTACTGGCAACCAAAAATATGAAAGAAACCCAAATAAAAATCTGCTTGACTTTACATTTCAAAAGTAAAAACAGCATGACAAAATATGAGCATGACTAGGATTATGAAAACCTGGGAGAGTGAGAGAGAGGGGTGGGAGAGAGGAGAGGGAGAGTGAGAGAGAGGGGTGGGAGAGAGGAGAGGGAGAGTGAGAGAGAGGGGTGGGAGAGAGGAGAGGAAGACTGATAGGGGTGGTAGTCTGGGAGAGAGGAGAGGGAGAGTGAGAGAGAGGGGTGGGAGAGAGGAGAGGGAGAGTGATAGAGAGGGGTGGGAGAGAGGAGAGGGAGAGTGAGAGAGAGGGGTGGGAGAGAGGAAAGGGAGACTGATAGGGGTGGGGGAGAGGAGAGGGAGAGTGAGAGAGAGGGGTGGGAGAGAGGAGAGGGAGAGTGATAGAGAGGGGTGGGGGAGAGGAGAGGGAGAGTGATAGAGAGGGGTGGGGGAGAGGAGAGGGAGAGTGATAGAGAGGGGTGGGAGAAAGGAGAGCGAGAGTGATAGACAGGGGTGGGAGAGAGGAGAGGGAGAGTGAGAGAGGGGTGGGAGAGAGGAGAGGGAGAGTGAGAGAGAGGGGTGGGAGAGAGGAGAGGGAGAGTGAGAGAGAGGGGTGGGAGAGAGGAGAGGGAGAATGATAGAGAGGGGTGGGTGAGAGGAGATGGAGAGTAATAGAGAGGGGTGGGAGATAGGAGAGGGAGAGTGATAGAGAGGGGTGGGAGAAAGAAGAGCGAGAGTGACAGAGAGGGATGGGAGAGAGGAGAGGGAGAGTGATAGCGAGGGGTGGGAGAGAGGGAGGGTGCGTGAGAGAGAGGGATGTGGAGAGAGAGTAAGGGAGGAGAGAGAGAAGGGGGAGAGGGAGATGGGGGAGGGGAGAGAGGGACGAGAGAGGCATAGGGGAGAGAGAGAGGAAGAAAGGGGGAAAGAGTGTGGGAGAAAAGAAGAGTGGGAGAGAGTGGAGGGGAAGGAAAGAGACAGAGAAGGTGGGGGGGGAGAGAGAGGATGGGGGTAAAAGAAGGATAGGGAGAGAGGAAGAAAGGGGGGGCTGAGAGAGATGGGGGAAAGAGAGGTGAGGGGGGCAAGAGAGGGGAGGGAGGTAGGAGGATGGTGGAAAGAGGGAGAGACACACAGGGGTGAGAGTGAGAGAGGGAGATAAAGGGAGAAGAGAGAGGGAGCGAGAGAGGGAATAGAGAGGAAGGGAGGAGAGGTGGAGGGAGGGAGAGAGGGGGAGGGAGTGAAACAGAAGGGAAAAAAGAGGGGAGAGAGATGGGGAGAAAGAGACGTGAGGGTGGAGAGAGAAAGGGGGGAGGGGCGAGAGAAAAAAAGAGTGTAAGAAAGAGCAGGGGAGAGAGGGGGAGAAAGACAGGGTAAGAGAGGAGGGGGTGAGAGAAGAGGGGGTGAGAAAGGGTGGGGGGAGAAAGTGCTGAGACAGAGGACAGAGAGAGAGGGGGTGTAGAGAGAAGGAGTGGGGAGGGGAGAGAGAGAGAGGAAAAGGGGGACAGAGAGGAGAGTGAGATGGGAGAGAGAGAAAAGAGAGTGAAGACAGAGAGGAGGAGGCACACAGGGAGGTGTACCCCATCCAGTGTCTCCAGGCGGCAGGGTGGCTTTCAGAAAGTTTGAAGGTTAATGAGAAAATCCGATAAGACCACATCATAGAGATCTCCAGGCCGCGGTACCCAACTCACCCTCTCCTGCTTCCATACCACTTTGTGCTGTTTCTTCTTCCACTCCCATCCCATTTAGATACAGTTTCCATTTGCAATCCTCAATTGTTTATTTAAGAAAACATAACTTACAGTGACTTAGATAATATTTGATTCTTGTTGGAATGGCGATAGATCCTATTACCTATTATGGGTTGTGTGATGATACAGTATCTCACAAAAGTGAGTACACCCCTCAATTTTTTGTAAATATTTTATTTTATCTTTTCATGTGACAACACTGAAGAAATTACACTTTGCTACAATATAAAGTAGTGAATGTACAGCTTGTATAATAGTGTAAATTTGCTGTCCCCTCAAAATAACTCAACACACAGCCATTAACCACTTGCTTACTGGGCACTTAAACCCCCTCCTGCCCAGACCAATTTTCAGCTTTCAACGCTGATACACTTTGAATGACAATTGCGCGGTCATACAACACTGTACCCAAATGAAATTTTTATCATTTTTTTCCCACAAATAGAGCTTTCTTTTGGTGGTATTTAGTTACAGCTGGGAGTTTTATTTTTTGCTAAACAAACAAAAAAAGATGCAAAATAAAAAAAAATAAAAAATCATGTTTCATAGTTTGTTATAAAATTTTGCAAACAAGTAATTTTTCTCTTTCACTGAAATGCGCTGATGAGGCGGCACTGGCGGGCACTGATAGGCGGCACTGGTGGGCACTGATAGGCTGCAATGGTGGGCACTGATAGGCACAGTTAAGGCGGCACTAATAGGCACAGATAAGGTGGCACCGATAGGCACAGAGAAGGCAGTACTGATGGGCACAGATAAGGCGGCACTGATGGGCAAAGATGGGCACAGATAAGATGACACTGATGGGTGGCACTGATGGGTGGCACTGATGGGTGGCACTGATGGGTGGCACGGATGGGTGGTACGGATGGGTGGCACTAAGGGGCACTGATAGGTACCACTGATAGATGGGACTGATGGGCACTGATAGGTGGCACTGATAGGTGGCTCTGATAGGTGGCACTGCTGGGCACTGATGGGCGGCACTGATGGGCACTGGTAGATGGCACTGATGGGCACGGATATGTGGCACTGGGGTGCAGCACTGTTCTTGAGGCAGATTGTGGGCACTGATAGGTGGCACTGTGGGTACTGATGGGTGGCACTGTGGGCACTGATGGGTGGCACTGTGGGCACTGATGGGTGGCACTGATGGGGGGCACTTTTTTATTATATAGGTGGCACTGTCAGGGGGGCAGGTGGGCACTGATATGCTGGCCGTGATCGGGAATGATGTCCCATTCACAGCCTCCGGTGATCGGCTTTTTTTTTTTCTAAAATACCCGATTACCGGCTCTGTTGTGTCACATGATGAGCTGTCATTGGCTGACAGCTGATCATGTGGTAAGGGGTCGGGATCGACCCCTTGCTCCGATCCGTGATTAGGCGAGTCTCATAGACTCGCTAATCACAGAGCGTGCCGTGAATAGACGTCGTCCCAGCAAAGCAGGTCCGCGCTGTAGCCGTCATTCGGCTATAGCGCGGATCTCTAGAGGTTAATTTCTAAACCGCTGGCAACAAAAGTGAGTACACCCCTAAGTGAAAATGTAAAAAATTGGGCCCAAAGTGTCAATATTTTGTGTGGCCACCATTATTTTCCAGCACTGCCTTAACCCTCTTGGGCATGGAGTTCACCAGAGCTTCACAGGTTGCCACTGGAGTCCTCTTCCACTCCTCCACGGAGCTGGTGGATGTTGAAGATCTTCCACTCCTCCACCTTTGGTTTGAGGATGCCCCACAGATTCTCAATGGTGTTTAGTTCTGGAGACATCAAACAAAATACATCAAACAAAATAAAATGACTGCGCTGTCATGAAAAACAAGTGAACTGGTGAATGGATGAAAAGTAAATATGTTTGTTTATAGAAAGATAAGCTGCAACTTCCTTCTATATTAAGTGAAACCTTCATGTAAAGTGAATCCGTGCAATACACATTGATAATGCAAATTTTGTATATAAAGTGACTCCGTGCAAAATAAAAAATGAATTGATTATTTATCACATTGTATCATATTAGAAATAGTCCACTGTATTAAAGATGATTTTCAGATGTGAGACTTACACACAATGCACCCAAGAGTCGTGGTTGAAGTTATAACCTCCACCTCTACACACACTGCCGCTTACCGACTCCAAATTATCTCCTATTACAGGAGTTCACACACGCTTTGCCTTTAAGAGGTGAAGCGATAATCACAGCGTCTAACCAGGTATTATCCAATGCCAAAGTTGTGCAAATTTGTCCAGGTAAGAAAAGAAATTCAAGATCTTCCAGATTCAATTGTGAGGACCAGACACTTTGGGAACAGCTGTAACTGTTGTAACACCGCGCCACACAGTAACTTCATTAGCCGCTCTAACATGGGCCCGAATAGCCTAGGCCATCTTTATGTAGTCACCGACAGAATTCCTTGAGCACTATAAATTGTCAGCCATATACGTGGGTATACAAACCCGCCAACCGCTGGAAAAACGGATAACAAAAAATAAAAACAAAGAAGCAGCGCTCTATGGGTGACACATAAATACTTGTAGACCTTTAGTCAAGTAAAAAGTTAATTTATTTATTGCACTTCTGGGAAATAAACAACAACTGGATTGCTGTGGCTTACATGTTTCGTGGGCATGCGCTTTTTCAAAGGACATGTAAGCCACAGCAACCCAGAGCTTGCGGTCCACCCCGACAGACGGGTATCCTGTGTCCCTTAATTGCCGGCGTGACGCCAACATCATCCTGTGCACCCAGCTTCAGCCAGCTCGTTCGGCTCTCCTGGTCCCATTCCTGAGAGGTGGACATCACATCATACCGCCCGCAGATCAGCGGGGTTCACACCTGAGATCAGCTATAGAGCTGACAGCTGTCCACAAGGGTGTCCTCTGCTATTGTGGTTTTCCATCTTGGACACCAGCTGAGTCTGACTTCTAGCCAGAGGTAAAAGGTTGTGATACAACCACCCCTTTTCAACTAGCGGATTTCCATCGTTATTGACATTGATTATTACATCACTTTCCACGTTCATAGCTGATTGGTTGATGTTAATCCCTCCCCACCCAGGTGTGACAGTTGTACCGTTCCTTTTAATAATATTCTTTTACATTAGTATCTACATGACTATATGCTTTTATGATTGCCTCTGCAACCCCTGCAAGCTTTTATCATTGACATCAGTTGTAATTTATTTCACAGAAATGCAATAAATAAATTAACTTTTTACTTGGCTAGTATTTATGCTTCACCCATAGAGCGTTGCTTCTTTGTTTTTGTTTTCATCTTTATATAGAGCAACAATTCTTTTTTTCAGATCCTCAGAGAGTTCTTTGCCACGAGATGCCATGTTGAACTTTCAGTGACCAGTATGAAAGAGTGAGAGTGATAACACCAGATTTAACACACCTGCTGCCCATTCACACCTGAGACCTAACACTAACGATTCACAAAATGGTTAATTAGGCCCAAATTAGACATTTTCACTTAGGGGTGTAATCTCACTTTTGTTGTGTGTTGGGTTATTTTGAAGGGACAGCAAATTTACACTGTTATACAAGCTGTACACTCACTACTTTACATCGTAGAAAAGTTTCATTTCTTCAGTGTTGTCACATGAAAAGATATAATAAAATATTTACAAAAATGTGAGGCCCAGAGTAAAGGAAGAAAGCAATAGACGCAGGGCCATTATGACAGGAGTTAAAGGGGCTTGTTTCAAGGTTTAAGGGCATTTGGGTAATTGTGCAGGATAGGTTATCAAGCTGTATTGGGCAGGGTTTGAGCTGGGTGGAGCAAAGGGGGTGACTGGAAGGGGAGGGCTACAATCGGAGAGCAGAGTGGAGCAACTTCCCACCCTCCTGCCCTGAATATGGTGGTTTGGTGCCTGTTAGAGAATTGGGGGTTGTTTTTAGCCAGATGTGGTGGTGGTGGGGCGCAAGGTCCTTTTTTCGGTTCATATGGGCACCAAAGGTATGATGTAGGGACCCGTCTGAGGTGGATGTGTACCTGCTAGTTGTCTCCAAGTTGGTGGTTTTTGCGGCTGGAGGCCTGTGACGTGACAAGCAGGTACTGTCCGGGGTTTTATGGCTATTAGGACTTTGTGGCCCTTTCTCTTTAATAAACAGTCTGGTCTGTTGTTTATGTTATTAATGTTAATTATTGGTTATTTATATTTGTTTAATAAAAAGGCTGCTATTGCCAATTTAATTCCAATTTTGTGTGGTGTGGTCAATACGGGAAAGGTGAGTTTTTTGGTATAGCATTAACAAGACATATTTAATACCACAGTCATGTGAGGGGTATACTCACTTTTGTGAGATACTGTATAATGAAGGTGGAAAATGGTTTTGTTAAATTGGAGGATATGTGGATAATAAAAAGAAATAGCCAGCTATCACCTTACTCTGGGTCACAGGAGTACATTAGTAATTGACGTCCTGCGACCCAAAAAAGAAATACTGTATAGCCAAAAGGTTTGGCCTTAGTTCTTTTTAAGGGGAAGGGAGTGGGTGAAAGAATGAGGGAAGGGACCTCTGGATAAAATATCTGACGGGGGACCCTTGAGATAGTCCAGTTTGGGTGACATCCTAGGATTGGAGAGTCAGCAAGTGGCTTTTCTCATTTGTCTTACTCTTTTTTTCTTTCCTATTTCCTATTTGTTCATCTCCTTAGATGTGGAACGTTCCTGTACAATATTTGTGGGACATGTGCTTTTTCTTGTTAATTGAGTTGCAAGGCCTTCCTCCCCCTTGCAAAGGATGTAATTTTCCACGAGTATAGCATGTGAGCCAAAATGTCTAGCAGGACCCCCCCCCCCCCCCCCTTTTTTTCGTTTAGGCTCTATAGCTATATTTTTTTACTTCTTGGATGATGAGCCCTTGAGAAATTGTTATCATTCATTCTTCGTTGTCATTCATTTGCCTAAGTGGCCATGTGCCATAGCTGTACTATAATTACTTTGTATAAATAGTTACATTCTTTGAGACAATGGAATATGAATGTCTCCTGTTATTTTTGAATGTGACTGCTCTCTGTATGTGGAGGACTTTTTTTTTCTACTTCTTTGAAATCTTCATTACAAATTATTATAAATGAACGGATGAGGGAAGTGGAATGAAGGAAAGAAGGAAAGAAGAGGGAGAAAAAAAGTAAGTGTGAGAGAGAGGAAAGAAAAAAAGGTGGGGGGGGGGGGGGATGTGAGGATAGTAACCAAAGAGGCCCTAAAAGTCTCAGATTCCTGGTATAATGTTTTTGTATTGCTGAGAGTCCATTCACACAGGGGCAACTTTGGATCCGACTTGAAGTCGTCCCAAGTTGCCTCAAGTCGCGCAACATGATAAAATCAATGTAAGTGAATGAGAGCCATCTTAATATACACTACTGAAGTCGCTCCGACTTCAGAAAAGGTTCCTGTACTACTTCAATCCGACTTCTAGGCAACTTGTACCCATTGATTTCAATGGAAGTTGCCTCCAAGTCGGATCCCCTGTCTTAACTGAAGCAACTTTCCAGCAAGTAAAAATAGTTTTCTAGGCACAGAGCTGATTATTATGTGATTGGCCACTGGCAAAGTCCCCTGTCCTGGAGGCAACTTCAAGTTGCCTTGTAAGTTGCCTCACGTCTTGCTGTGATTCATACTCAAGTCTTGTCTAAGTTGCCTCCCAAAATCTCGCTGGAAGTCGTGTTGCCCCTGTGTGAATGGACTTAGAGGAGGTGTAATGTATCCATGATGCCTATAGGTTTCATAAAAAAGGTCACTTTTATATACGTGCAGCATTATATTAAACCCCTCAAATTGCAAACCAGTCTAATATTTCACATAAGGAGCAAAAGCAACTGCCAGAAAGAATCGACTACCAACAAAAGAAATCCTCCTTTTCTCATTATAAAAGATACATTAATGCATGAAAAGCCAATTGCACATTTTCCTGTGTTTCTCTAGAAGTATTATTATCTCAGGGCACATTTGTAACCTACTGCTGTTTGTATGCTGCCTCTGAAGGATTTCATCCCCGCCACAAATTGTCTTTCAGCATGTTAAATGTCAGATGCAGTACAGGGACATATCTATTTCCATTTAATAAGGAAAAAAAGGAAAAGTGCAGCCAAGTGTTTTTTTTCTAATATCTATGGGTAGCACAGTGGCTAAGTGGTTAGTACTGCCACCTAGCAGCACTAGGATTTGTGGTCTGAATCCCAATCATGGCAATACCTGCCTGGAGTTTGCATGTTCTCCCTGTGCCTGAGTGGGTTTCCTCCGCAGTGCCGAGACAAGGTCATGTAGAGCCCAGGGCAGTGTTTCTCAACTCCAGTCTTCAAGGCGTCAAAACAAATCATGTTTTCAGGCTTTCCATTATTTTGCACAGGTGATTTGATCAGTTTCACTGCCTTAGGCTGGGTTCACACTTGTATGACAAACACTCTGACATTGGGAGCTCATATTGCATGACGTGTGGAAATCAATGTTTCATCAATGTTTCTCTATGGGAGCCATCTTAACTGGTCCGACACAAGTCGGTCCGACTTTGAAAATGCTCCCTGTACTACTTTGGTCAGACGTTGATCCGACTTCAGCCCATTGCATATCACTGAAGTCGGTTCAAAGTCAGATTGCCTTCTTAACTGAGGACTTTGGCGTGCAACTTGTGCTCTGATGATCTTGAAGGGGAACCCAACGCCAAATTAAAAAGAAAAACGGCATGGGTTCCCTCCTCCAGGCCCTTCGATCTGGTATGCTCTTGGAGGGGAAACCCATTCCGTTTTTTTTTACATTTGGCGTGCAGTTCTCCCTAAAGATTCATACCAGACACAAAGTGCCTGCATTGTCGGCAACAAAGTCGAATCCGGTTCATTGAAGTTTGACGGATGTCGGACTTCAAGTTACAGGGCAAAGTCGAAACCATAGTCTTACCACTGTCGTGCTATACCAGTTTGAACCTGGACTTAGTAATTACCACAGCCATTTCATTTGAGGGAAATTATGAAAACATAACCCATTGGGGCGCCTTGGGGACTGGAGTTGAGGCCCAGGTACAAATCCCCTGCTAAAATCCCCCCTCCTGGCACAAATCTTTGCCTCCCCACCCCCCCTCCCTAGTTCAAATCCTTTCTCTCCCCATATGCCCCCAGCACAAACCCCCCTCAAACGTCCCTTTTTCTAGCACAAATCCTCTACCCCTCAAATTTCCCCTCTGAACCAAAGTCCTCTCCCCCCCACTCCAAATCCCCACCTCCTGGCACAAATACCCCCCAAATATCCCTACTAGCATAACCCCCCCCAAAAAAAAGATTCTGATCTTAGTACAAATCCCCCCACATATTACTTTTTCTAGCATAAACACCCCAAATCCTCCTCCTAGCACAAATCCTCTTCACCCACCCTTCCTCCCAACACAAAGCCCTCCAAATCACCACTTCTAGCACACCTTCCCGAATTTATCCCCTAGAACTAGTCTTAACCGCTGCCACTCCACCCCCCAAATTTAATCTCTCAACACAAATTCCACCCCCCCCCCACATGATATCACAGTGCCCAGGGCAGCGGACACCTCCTGCCCACCCCTTGTCCCTGCCCTGTTCCTCCGGATACTCTAGTTTCCTCCTGTCACGTACCTTTAAGGCAGAGCCCGGAGTGCAGGGAGTGGCTACTCGTAGACCTCTGACTCAAGAGACCCTGGTAGTGATGACAGGGGCTCAGGAGCACAGAGGGGCACAAGTGCCTGACTGGATGGTAGGTGTAAGCAGCAACAGACCGTTGATGGTGGAGGTGTATTGTAGTCCAGTATCGGAATGCAGGCAAAGGTGAGGTAGGGTTCAGCAGATAGCAGAAGGATTCCTGTAGTCCAGTAACGGGATGCAAGTGATTGCAGGGAACAGCGAACAACGGAGGGGTACTGTAGTCCGACAGCGGATGCAGGTGCAAACGGAATACTGCGGAAGTGGGAAGAGTCTAGTAGTCTGCAGCAAGAGGTAGAAGGCTACAAACACAGAGGGAGTAGCAGCTGGGTATGGTGGAAGACTGGGAGGTGTCCTGTAGTACAACAGCGGTGAACAAGCAACTTACAGTTGACGGATGGTGTAACAGTCCAGGTCAGGCACAGGCGGGCAGATCAGGTACAGAAACGGAATCCAGAAGAGTAGTCGGGTACAAAGCCAAAGTCGGGGGGGGGGAACAAACAGCAGAGTCGGGAACAAGCCGGGTTCAATACGGATCAGGATACGGATGCAGGTTCAGGTTCAGATGCAGGTTACCAGGAAGCACGGGAACGCTGTTGATCAGGCAGCAAGGCAGTGAAGCATGGATCCAGTTTAAATAGCGCTATTGGCGCCAATTTGCGTCAAACGGCCGCGCGGTAACGCTCCCGAAATTGCGCAAAAGATCTTCTGCGACTTACGCCGCTCGGACGTCCGTGAGGAGGATCTTCCTGACACCTCCCATACTCCAAAGACATGCTGGAAGGTTAATTGCCTCCTGTCTAATATGTGTATGTATGAATGTGGGTTAGGGACCTTAGATTGTAAGCTCCTTGAGGACAGAGACTGATGTGGATATATATTGTACATTCACATTGCATGTGTAAAGAGCTGTGCAAATTGATGGTGCTATATAAGTACCTGTAATAAATAAATACAACTGGATGTCCTTGTACAGACTGCCTGCAGTTAGGATACACATGAATATTATTTTAACCATACATTTATCTAGTCATACATGGAAAATTTGTATATCAACTCACACTGAGTTACACAATACTCCTACTAAATGGATATCTTAGCATTCATCCCATGCAGCTAGCTAACTGGCTCAAGAAAACCTTATGCACCACCCTACTAATTTTTAAATGACCCTAAATTTGGGATTCTGAAAAAACACAGGATTTAAAGCAGACAATAAATAAGATTAACCTTTTTCTGATTTTGCAATGCATATACAGTCTGCAGTTGGTTTTTCATGCCCAGCTGTTGCACATATGCGTCCACAGCAGCCTGTGGTTGTGTGCTGAAAGCACTCCTAGCACAATGCCCAAGCTGTCATCAACAGATCCCGGTCACAGATTCTGTTCAGGAGCCAATAGAACAGATTCCCGATCATGTTATCACTGTAAGAACCAATCACAGTGGTCAGGTGATAGAGAATCTATACATTTTTAAGGTTTTAATGGATAAATAAAATTAAAAAGCAGCTTTTGCTTCAATAATTACCTTTAGTTTTTAGCTGTCATCTGCAGTAAGTTCATTCCACCATTAGATATCACCAGTCTTTCAGGATGAATGGTGGCCAGCGTCATTCAACACGCTTTGCCCAGGCTGTCATGGGCCCGCCTCTCAGGGTGCACCTTCACGTCGGCTGGACTCAGAATGCTACTGCACTGAAAGTGAAAACTTCAGTCATTTTCTCATAATTCCATCTGTTAAATCCTGTGCCCTTGTTGTTTTAACTTTGGATAGTACAACTTTTTTTTTTCTACCAGTAAATACCTTATACAGCCCACTTCCTGTTTCTTGTCTGGTAAAAAGCCTAGGCTTATGACATCATGCACAGCTCGCTCTCTAATTCTCGTGAGAGTTTGCCAGGAAGGGAGGGGGGGATGAGTCATAAGAGGGCTAATGAGAGCTGCAGAGCTAGAGGTGTGCCTCTGTGTGTCTGTGTAAATTCTGGAAGTTAACAGGCAGCAGCTTTAGCTGCCCACAGTTAAAGCGGTAGTAAACCCGCACATTTTTTTTTTTTTTAAACCTGCAAAGCAAAAGGCATAATGAGCTAGTATGCACCGCATACTAGCTCATTATGAAATACTTACCTTAGAACGAGGCCCCGACATCTGGCCCGATCCACGCCGAGGGAGCTGACATGCTCCCTCGGCGTTTCTTCCGGGTATCGCGGCTCCGGCGCTGTGAGTGGCCGGAGCTGCGATATCGTCACTCCCGCACATGCGCGCGGGAGATTTCAGTCCGGCCGCTCGGCTGCTGCCGGATTTTGACGGCGAGAAACCCCTTGTGCGCATGCGCCGCTGCAGTCAGCGGCGCATACCGAGGGGAATATCTCCTAAACCGTACAGGTTTAGGAGATATTTTTTTTACCTACAGGTAAGCCTTATTATAGGCTTTCCTGTAGGTAAAAGTTAAAAATGTGGGTATACAACCACTTTAAAAAGGTTGCAGCCAGACTCAGTGGAGGGAGATTTCTGCAGTGTATTTGGCAAGTACAGAATCACAGTATATATATATATATATATATATATATATATATATATATATATATATATATATATATATATATATATATATATAATATGCAAAGCGGTTCAAGGGAAGCTTCAGAATGGCAAAGATGTTTTTATTAGACGTATGTGCAGTTCGTTTCGTACGAATTTCCGAAAATTCGTACATCCGGAAGCATCCGAAATACGAATTTCTATGCTTCCGAATTGTATACGAAATATGAAATTTCATTGATGAATTTCGGATCCAAATTCTATTACAACGGAAACGGGACTTGTGTTTTGTTGACCAATCAAAGGTTTTCTTCTGCTGCTGAGTGAGGGTTGGGAAAATTACCTTTTTTAACCACTTATAGACCGGACCATTTTGCTGGTCAAAGACCAGACCATTTTTTGTGATTCGGCACTGCGTCAATTTAACTGACAATTGCGCGGTCATGCGACGTGGCTCCCAAACAAAATTGACGTCCTTTTTTTCCCACAAATAGAGCTTTCTTTTGGTGGTATTTGATTACCCCTGCGGTTTTTATTTTTTGCGCGATAAACAAAAATAGAGCGACAATTTTGAAAAAAACGCATTATTTTTTACTTTTTGTTATAATAAATATCCCCCAAAAATATATAAAAACATTTTTTTCCCTCAGTTTAGGCCGATACGTATTCTTCTACATATTTTTGGTAAAAAAAATCGCAATAAGCGATTATTGATTGGTACAAAATAGGGATAGTTTTATGGCATTTTTATAATTTTTTTTTTTTTTTTACTAGTAATGGCGGCGATCAGCGATTTTTATTGTAACTGCGACATTATGGCTGACACATTGGACATTTTTGACACATTTTTGGGACCATTGTCAGTTATACAGCAATCATTGCTATATAAATGCAGTGATTCCTGTGTAAATGACACTGACAGTGAAGGGGTTAACCAGTGGGTGGCAGTGTAGGGGTTAAGTGTTCCTAGGGGTGTGTTACTAACTGTGGGGGGTTGGGCTTTCATTTAGTGAACACTGATCTCTGCTCCAATCACATGGAGCAGAGATCAGCATCACTAGTTGCTAGGCATAATGGAGAAATGCTGTTTACAACGGCACTTCTCCATTCAGCTGTCCCGTGAGACGATCGCGGGTATGCCCGCGGCGATCGAGTCAATGGGACCCGCGACTGGACTCACGGGGGTTCCGACCGTCACGCGAGCGCGCCGCCAGCGGCGCGCTCGTGATGGCAGGGCGGCATTGAAGATTGGACATACCTGTACGCCAATATGCCTGCCGTGCCATTCTGCCGACGTACATCGGCGTGCCCTGGTCGGGAACCGGTTAATATGGCAGTGGGAGACTGGTACTGGTAGTCAATGGGAGATTCAGAATCGGACAAAATTAGAATGTTCGTTAATATTGTTTTATTATAGTCATAATAATTACGATTATTCATTATGATGAAGTTAAAAACCCAGTAAGTCAGCACAGCACAGGGATGGTGGGAGCCCCTCATAATGAGCACAGCACAGGGATGGTGGGAGCCCCTCATAATGAGCATAATGTGTCAACGACTGCCATATTGAGAAAGATATTTTTAGCTTTTTAATTTCATCATAAGGAACATTCGTAATTGTTACGAAAAGTTAACGAACCTACCGAAAATTCGTATTTTGTACGAATCCAAATTGAATTTCGGACACGAATTACGAAATACGAATTAACGGCTAATACAAAATGGAACGTAACTAAACAAATTTATTGACGGTGCACATGTCTAGTTTTTATTACAGATTATGTGAGCAGACTGCATTTGCTCTTGAATGGTGTTCACATATCATTAGATTTATGACATTTAGGAGTAGGGACAGTTTATCAACGGAGTGGAAAGGGGGAGGAACCGTGACAGGACTGGACTGACCACAAGAACCTTGGAAAAAATATATTTTATGAAAATATTAATTTTTTTGTATAAGCAGAGCACGCTGTGAATTAATAGATAACATTATTGTTTTATATGTCCCAAAATGAATTTATACATGTTGATCATTTGTTGATTTGTAATTGTTGAGCAAACTTTGCTATTTCTGTTCTCAGGTTGGTAACATGGCTAGAATTTAGATCAAAAGGGCAGAAAACAGGCTGTGGCAGACTATTTTTTAAGTTACTGTTTTAAATAGATTCATAAAGCCATTATAATAAAAAAAACTTCCATATGAGCATGTGCTCTGCAGCCTCTTCCTTGAACAGTGTGTGTGGCTGAAGCTGCACTGGAACATGATGCGTTGATAAGTGAAGATGATGAAAACACAAATCTCCCACAAGTACAGTGCTAACTGTTAAATAATGCAATATACCAAACACAAACATTTTAGATAATGCAATATACCAAACACATAAATTAAGCAATGTGTTACAAATAACAAATATTTTAAACTACACTCTTGTAATAAAAGTATTCATACATGAAAAGCAACATGAAGTCCCTTCCACATTGTGTAGTCAAAAGCCTCGTACACATGATCATATTGTTGGCCAACAAAACCGTGGACTTTTATCTGAAGGGCGTTGGCCCAAACTTGTCTTGCATACACACAGCCACACAATTGTTGGCCAACAATTACGAACATAGTGACGTACTACATTGTTTTTCAGCTCTTTAGCGCCACCCTTTGGAGTCCTTCTGCTAATTTTGTGTTAGTAGAAGTTTGGTGAGTGTTGATTCGCATTTTTCATTTTGCACTTTTCATTTTGCGCTTTTCAATTAGTTTCAGAACGGGTGTTCGTCAACCAGCCATACTGTGGAATCAGAGGAGATAATGTGTCCTTGGCCTTGGAGTTATTGCTTTGACATTATTTTTTTTGGTTGAATGATGATTTTGTTTGGTATATTTTCTATATTTTTGGATGCGTAGAATGCACTTTTTGGTTAAGTTCTATTGACAGATAGCATGTCTAATTTTATTTGTTTTCTTTTTTTAATGCACAATAAAAAAAAAATTGTAGAATAATACTTGGCTATTTGTTTTACTTCAAATGACAGTTTGGGAGTAGGCAGTTACATTTAAAAAATACAATGTAAAATTGACAAGGGACACCAACGATGTTGTATCTTTGATCTTTAAAACTACAGGATAATGATGTTGTGGTAACTTGCCCAAATAATAAAAAAAAAGAAAAAGCATAATAGTATTCTTGAATGATATCACTAGAAAAAAAAAAGCCTTTGAAAATTGTTTGCAATAACTCCATCAGTATCACCAGCAAAGCAACTTCATTATCATCCTATTAAAGAAGAAGAAAATGTGTGCTGCATTTCGAGATTTCATAATTTGCCATGTCACGAATGTTAATTCTCCATTACAAACACTAGTTTACATGACCGACCGCTTCTGGCTCATCCTTGCTTCCGAGCATGCGTGTTTGTACTTTGAACTTTTGTCTGATGGACTTGCGTACACACGCTAGGAAAATCCAACAACACACATTTGTCTGTGGAAAATTTGAAAACCTGCTAGCCAACATTCGACACGGTCAGATTTACTGCTAACAGCCTGTCATCGAACATTTCCTGTCGGAAAGTCCAGTCGTGTGTACGCGGCTAAAGGCTTGAAAAACTGTAGAACACAAAGTTCAAGTGCAATCATTTGTAGGCAGTTTGCAGTTAGTGGCTGACCCTAGCTGAGGGGGAAACCATTAGGCCTCATGCACACTGGATGTTATCAAAAAGCCAGTTATGTTAGCTGTAGAAAGCTGTAGCTGTAGAGTGAGTTTTTCAGCGTTTTTGCACTAGCGTTTTTCAGCGTTTTTTAGCTGTAGCTTTTACTTAGCTTTTTTTTAGCAAAACTATACTCCCATAAAAGCTTAAGGCTCAAGCACGCTGATAAACACAGAATAGCAGCGTTTTTCTGCTTTTTTCAGAGTTAGAGCTGTTTTACAGCTCAAAAACTTCTCTCAAAACACACTAGTTTTGAGTTTTTTTCTAGCCAGAAAATGCCCCTGTCAAAAACTGCTGATAACAGCCCATGTGTGCATTGACACATAGGATAACATTCTGGGGAGTTTAATGGCTGCAGAAAAAAAACATCCGAAGCCAAAAACATCAGCTGTAAAAATATCCAGTGTGCATGAGGCCTTAATGTGAGTACTTCAATTCCTAGGCTTTTTGGATTCAGCCTGCCCAAAAAAGTGGAAGGCTGAGGTCCAGGGTTGCCTTTTGCCCACTCTTAGCCGCACATGCTGTAATTGCATTGGAGAGAACTGCTGTGCCTTGCAGTCCGCTGGAAGAACAGGGGTTCCTGAGAATATCCATGGACAACTACCTTTCTGAGGTACGCCCTGGGCAGCCATTTAGAGGTAGTTAGGGACACTATGATAATACCACTGTTCATGTTGGACTGTATAATAAAGTTCTTCCTTAAAGTTGCATCAACTGTTCTGAGCCTGGTCTAAAGTTATTTAAAGTGGTGCACGTTGGTTCTGGCATATCCAAAAGAACCAGGGTCTGTAAAGCACATGTGGGGTATGAAGCTCAGCTACTACAAAGGACTACTCGGCAAGTCAAGCAGAAGAAGCAGTGTAGTTGCCATGGGTAACCAAGCACTAGTTTGAGACACAATGCAACTAGTCGTTAGGCGTGGTACCTGGTAAAGGGGACAGATCCACCAATAGATGTTTTGGTTCTCTCCCTAGTGGTCAACTTCCAGTTGCAGCTGGAACAAAACCCGAGTTACGGAGATCCATGACCTGGTCACATGGTACAGGAAAAAAGTAGTTAAAGAGGGATTCCACCAATAAAAAAAATATTAAAAGCCAGCAGCTATAAATACTACAGCTGCTGACTTTTAATAAATGGACACTCACCTGTCCCGGGTTCCAGCGATGCCGGCAGCTGAGGCCGATCGATCGCTCGGCTCTCGGCTGCTGTAGTCACCATTCTAGGTGAGGGAATCAGGAAGTGAAGCGAATCGGCTTCACTTCCCGGTTCCCTACTGCGCATGGAAATCTCTGCGCTGTCACTGGGACCCGTGTGTGTCCCAGCAGACAGCGCGGCAGGGCAGGAAATGGCGTAGACTCCCACGGAAGTCTATGCCCGGAAGTGGGTGAAAATACCTGTCTTTGACAGGTATCTCCACCCCCCTCCCCCCTGAAAGGTGTCAATTGTGACACCGGAGGGGGGGAGGGATCCGATCAGCGGAGGTTCCACTTTAGGGTGGAATCCCGCTTTAACAAGTGCATGCATGAGGTCAGCGCTAGGTACACGGCTGGAACCCATTCTGTTACTGGGAGAGAGGTAACAGAGGTACACTGGACTGGTGAAGAGGGCATGACTCAGTGGTGTCCCTCCTAATACAACCTACATAAGGTTGCAGTGTGTAGTGATATGGGACAGTACTTTTCAGATGAATTTTGCACTTTTACTGCACACAGTGTGCTGGCTCATCTCTAAGTCGGGGAACTGTCAGACTTTCACATGACCGCAGTCCCTGCCTGGCCTGCCTGGCAGTGATGAGCGTGCTCAGGACGAAAGGTACCCTCATGTGTAGGGTAAGTAGGCTCTACACACTGATCCTGGAAAGCACCCAGTGAATCTTCAACAAACGGTTGTTTTTGTGATCCCTTCACGAGTCATTTGGATTGTCGCTCACCAAAAATCTCAGCCTATCTTTTTTTCATATTACTCTAACAAGGCTTGAATTTGTCTCTCATGGTTAGAGTAATGCCCCATACACATGGTCGGACATTTTGATCACAAAATCAGTCGGATTTTTTTCGATGGATTTTGGCCGAAACTAGTCTTGCATACACACAGTCACACAAAGTTGTCGATAAATCAGATAATTCGTAACGAGGTGACGTTCGGAACGTATGACTGGACTACGTAGAGGCCAGTAGCCAATAGCTTTCGTCTCCAATTTTTTTCTGAGCATGCCTGGCACTTTTCTACACACAATCGGAAAAAGTCCAATCGGATTTTGTTGTCGGAAAATTTTAGATCCAGCTCTCAAACTTTTTCCTATGGAAATTCCGACGGAAAAAGTCCGATAGAGCCCACGCACGATTGGATTTTCCGACAACATAATCCAATTGGACTTTTTCCATCGGAATTTCCGACCATGTGTATGGGGCATAACACCAACAAGGCATCTGAAATAGCAGTTATCCTCCTTAACTTGTTTCCTTCACAGCTCCACAAGACCCCTGGGTGGATGGATGGATAGGGTCATAAAAAAAGAGACTCGCATCATGTAATACTGTCTCCACAATATTTAATAAATGAAACAAAGTTATACTCACACCCTAAAATAAAACTTTTAACGAAACCCCAGCTACACTTTGGGAGGGATTTACTAAAACTGGTGCACACAGAATCTGGTGCAGCTGTGAATAGTAAACGATCAGCTTCTAACGTCTGCATGTTCAAATAGGCTTTGGCAACACCAGAGTAACACAGCAGTGGCTACACCAGAATAACACAGCAACGTTCTCATTTTTGGTGTCATAGATATTGCAGTTGGGTTACATCCTCCATTAACATACTGAAGTAGGGATGAGCGTAACACCCCCCGGTTCGGTTTGCAGCAGCGCACGTGAACAGGCAAAAAATTTGTGCGAACATGCAAACACTGTTAAAGTCTACGGGACACGAACATGAAAAATCAAAACTGCTCATTTTAAAGGCTTATATGCAAGTTATTGCCCTAAATTAAGTGTATGGGGACCCGGGTACTGCCCCAGGGGACATGTATCAATGCAAAAAAAAAGTTTTGAAAACAACTGTTTTTTCAGGAGCAGTTAGTTTTTAATAATTCTTAAACTGAAACAACAAAAATGAAATATTCCTTTAAATATCGTGCATGGGGGTCCCCTTAGCCTGCCTTTAAAGTAATGCATCTTTCCCATGTTCATAACAGTCTCACAGCAAAATTATATTTCTAAAGGAAAAAATTACATTTAAATTTGCTTGCGGCTGTAATGTATTGCCGGCTCCTGGTAATATAGATAAAAATCAAGGAAAAAAACGGCGTTGCCCCCCCCCCCCCAATACCATACCAGGCCCTTTGGGTCTGGTATGAATATTAAGGGGAACTCCATGGCAAAATAAAAATAAAAAAACAGACTGGGGTCCCCCTCCAAAATTCATACCAGGCTCTTCGGGTCTGGTATGGATTTTAAGGGTAACTCCACACCAAAATGAAAAACAATTGGTGACCTTTATCCCCAGACCCTTATCCCAGCAAATCGCCTGGAGGACAGGATGGGGGGGCAAGCAAGTTCCCCCCCTCCTGAACCATCCTAGGCCACATGCCCTCAACATGGGGGGGTGCTTTGGCGTCCCCCCGAAAGCATCTTGTCCCCATATTGATGGGGACAAGGGCCCTTATCACCACAACCCTTGCCCAGTGGTTGTGGGGGTCTGCGGGTGGGGGTTTATCAGAATCTGGAAGCTCCCTTTAACAAGGGGGCCCCCAGGTCCTGCCCCCCCTATGTGAATAGGTATCGGGTACATTGTACCCCTACCCATTCACCAAAAAAATTGAAAAAAAGCTCTGCCTCTACGGGGGGCATCCCACTGACTGCTGTCTTTTCGCAGTGACAGCTGTTATAAAGGCAAGGGCGGGGCCACCCGGTGACGCAACCGGGTGACCCCACCCTCCTCTGATGGCACACAAATTCAGAAGGTATGGGGTTACTCGGTTATGCCACTGGGTGGCTCCGCCCTTGCCTATATTTTTTGGGTCTGTTGGCGCCGTGATTGAAGAAGGATGGACATAACTGGTGTCATGAATCAGACTGAGAAAGAAGTACAGTCACACTTGTTTAATAATAAAAGTAAATAGCCAGAAAGTCAGGAAGCCAGAGATCAGCATAGTGGAACAGCAAGCAGGATCTGAAGCCAGAAGAAATGATAGCCAAGCAAGTCTTTAACAGGAATGCAGGAGATAGTCTCTGTGTTGTTGACCAAGGTGAAGGCAGAAATCATTTGGGCTGGACGGCTTAAGTAGGTGGGACTGATGAGCAGGATATCATCAACAGGTGAGTCACTGTGGAGAGATAGGAGCTGGCAATTACCCGACAGATGAGCGGCCAGCTCAGAGGAAGGAAGGGCTGAGCCCAACCCTGACATTATCCCCTCCTTAATGACCCCCCGCCCCCCGGAGGACCATCAGGCTTGAGGGGAAAATGTATATGGAAATCATGGAGGAAGACAGGGGCATGTACATCTGAGGATGAGACCCAAGAGTGTTCCTCTGGACTGTACCCTTTCCAATGCACCAGGGACTGTGTGTGCCCACAGAATCTATGGGAGTCAACAATGGACTGTACTTCATACACCTAATGGTTCTCAACCTGTACAGGGTGAGGACGTGGCACCGAGGTGGTAAAGCGATTGCAGACCAAAGGTTTTAATAAGGAGACATGAAATACATTTGAGATACGTATATTAGAAGGAAGGTCTAATGCCTAAGCCACTGGGTTAATCCTGCGAAGAATACGGAAAGGCCCAATAAACCAAGGTGAGAACTTCAGAGAAGGAACACGAAGTCGGAGGTTGCGAGCTGACAGCCAGACCCTGTCCCCAACCTGGTAGGAAGGCACAGGCAGGCGTCTGCGGTCATCATGGAGTCTGTACCTATCATTGGTATGTCTCAAAGCCTCCTGGACTTGTGCCCAAGTGGAACGAAGACCACAGAAATACTCCTCTAATGCAGGAATACTCTACGGAACAAATTAGTCAAGCAACATGTAAGATTGGAAACCATAGTTCGCCATAAACGGGGACAATTGGGAAGCAGAATTCCAGGCACTATTGTGAGCAAACTCCGCCCATGGAAAGAGGTCTGACAAGTTGTTATGATGGTCAAAAATATAGAAACGTAGGAATTGCTCCAAGGACTGATCGGCTCGTTCTGCGGCCCCATTAGACTTCAGGGAATACCCAGAGAAGAAAGCAAGCTGAATACCCAACTGTGCACAAAAGGCTCGCCAGAACCGGGACACAAACTGACTACCCCTGTCTGAGACAATCACTTTGGGTAGCCCATGTAAGCCAGTTCCTTGAAGTGGGCAACTTCTTAAGTGGAATACAATGAGATATTTTCAAAAAACAGTCAATCGCCATAAGGATAACTGTGTTGCCCTGGGAGTTGGGTAACTCCACAATGAAATCCATAGACAGGTGGGTCCAGAGCCTCTCTCCATTTGGTATGGGTTGTAGGAGGCCCACTGAAAGGTGTTGTGGAGTCTTAGGCCGCGTACACACGGGCGGACTGTTCGCCCAACTTTGTCCGCTGAACAGTGTTTCAGCGGACAGTCCGCTCGTGTGTGGGCTTCAGCGGACAGTTTCAGCGGACAGTCTGGCGAACAAAGTTTTTCGGAATTTCCGTAAGACTGTCCGCTGAAACTTGGTTTGAGCGGACAGTCCGCTCGTGTGTAGGCTTGTTCGACAAACTAAGTCTCGCGCATGCTCAGAAAGAATTTACACGGCGAAGGTTGCATTGCAGTGTATTGGACTTCGAATTTCTCGTCCCGTCGTACGTGCCGTTCACGTCATCGCGCAAGTTTTCAGCGGACTGTTCGTTCGTCGTGTGTGGTCAAGTCCGTTCATGCTAATTTTGAATGGACTGTTTGTCAAACTGTTTGACGAACCTAGTTGGGCGGACAGTCCGCCCGTGTGTACGCGGCCTTACTCTGAGCATACACGGAACAGGCAGTTATGAAGGTGCTTACATCAGCACGTAGACTAGGCCATCAAAATTGTTGGGAAATGGCCCAAAAGAGTTGATTCTTCCCAGGGTGGCCAGCAGATTTGGGAGAATGGTAAATCTGGAGCACTGCAGTATGGAGACTCTCTGGGACAAAACAATGGTCACAAGGTTTCTCAGGAGGAGTATGGACCTGAGCAGCAAGAATTTTGTCACCCAAAGGAGAAGTAAGACTAGTGCGAACTGGAGCCAGAATGCGATCAGGAGGAATCACAGGAACCAGAACCGACTCCATCTTGGAAGTGGAGGAAAATTGTCGTGACAAAGCTCCAGGCCATACATTCTTAGTAATGGGTAAGAATGAGACAATGTAATGGAAACTTGACAAGGAAAGAGCCCATTGTTCCCTTCTGGGAGAGAGGTGTTTAGCCTTAGGCCGCGTACACACGGGCGGACTGTCTGCCCAACTAAGTTCGGCAGACAATCCGACGGACAGTCCGTCCAAACTTTTGAATGAACGGACTTGCCCACACACGGCACTTTTTGAGCGGACTAATTACAGCGGACTAAGTCCGCCAAACAATCCGCTCAACTTTTGAAATGAACGGACTCGCCCACACACGCGGAGGAAAGTCCGCTCATTTCGAGCGCGTCTCCGTCGCGGGCCCCGCCGCCTGGTATGGACTTAAAGGGGAACCCCAACGCCGAAAAAAATCGGCGTGGGGGTCCCCCCAAAGTCCACAACAGACCCTTGTACGAGCACGCTACCCGGCCGGCTAGGAAAGGGGGGCGACCGTGCGCCCCCCCCCTCCTGAGCCGTACCAGGCCGCGTGCCCTCAACATGGGGGGGTGCCTTGGGGAAGGGGGGGCCGCGCGGCCCCCCCACCCCAAAGCACCTTGTCCCCATGTTGATGAGGACAAGGGCCTCTTCCCAACAAACCCTGGCCGTTGGTTGTCGGGGTCTGCGGGCGGGGGGCTTATCGGAATCCGGGAGCCCCCTTTAATAAGGGGGCCCCGGATACTGGCCCCCCACCCTATGTGAATGAGTATGGGGTACAATGTACCCCTACCCATTCACCTGTGAAAAAAAGTACAAAAAAAACACAACACAGGGTTAAAATATTTTATTGCACAGCTCCGGGGGTCTTCCGTCTTCGGGGGTATTCTCGCCGGACTCCTCCGCTATCTTCTTGTAGCTCTTTTGCTAGCGGAGGAGTCCGGCTTTCTTCCTCCCCGCCGCCGGCCTCTTCTCCCGACTTCGGGGGTCTTGTCCCCCTCTTCGGTTCTTCTGCCGGGCCACCGCGCCTTCTTCTAGCTCTTCTACAGGCGGTGGCCCGGTCTTCTGTCGCCGCTGTCGCCGCCTTCCGTTCTTCTTCTTCTTCTTCTTCCCCAGGAGATGTTGCCTCGACGATCTCTCCGGCCGGAATGCCAGAGCCGCGCTGCGCGGCCACTTATATAGTGACAATGGGGCGGTGTCACATGGTATATGTCACATGGGTTGGTCACATGGGTTGATGTCACATGGGGACTATGACATCGTAAGGGGGTGGGGTCACCATGTGACCAACCCATGTGACATATACCATGTGACACCGCCCCATTGTCACTATATAAGTGGCCACGCAGCGCGGCTCTGGCATTCCGGCCGGAGAGATCGTCGAGGCAACATCTCCTGGGGAAGAAGAAGAAGAAGAAGAAGAAGAAGAACGGAAGGCGGCGACAGCGGCGACAGAAGACCGGGCCACCGCCTGTAAAAGAGCTAGAAGAAGGTGCGGTGGCCCAGCAGAAGAACCGAAGAGGGGGACAAGACCCCCGAAGTCGGGAGAAGAAGCCGGCGGCGGGGAGGAAGAAAGCCGGACTCCTCCGCTAGCAAAAGAGCTACAAGAAGATAGCGGAGGAGTCCGGCGAGAAGACCCCCGAAGACGGAAGACCCCCGGAGCTGTGCAAAAAAATATTTTAACCCTGTGTTGTGTTTTTTTTGTACTTTTTTTCACAGGTGAATGGGTAGGGGTACATTGTACCCCATACTCATTCACATAGGGTGGGGGGCCGGTATCCGGGGGCCCCCTTATTAAAGGGGGCTCCCGGATTCCGATAAGCCCCCCGCCCGCAGACCCCGACAACCAACGGCCAGGGTTGTCGGGAAGAGGCCCTTGTCCTCATCAACATGGGGACAAGGTGCTTTGGGGTGGGGGGGCCGCGCGGCCCCCCCTTCCCCAAGGCACCCCCCATGTTGAGGGCACGCGGCCTGGTACGGCTCAGGAGGGGGGGCGCTCGGTCGCCCCCCTTTCCTAGCCGGCCGGGTAGCGTGCTCGGACAAGGGTCTGTTGTGGACTTTGGGGGGACCCCCACGCCGATTTTTTTCGGCGTTGGGGTTCCCCTTTAAGTCCATACCAGGCGGCGGGGCCCGGGACGTCTCCGTCGCGGGCCCCGCCTACCTGGAGACGCGCTCGAAATGAGCAGACTTTTCTCCGGGCGGGAAAAGTCTGCTCATTTTGAAAGTACAGAGGACTGGCACACACACGGGCGGACTGTCCGCTCAAACCAAGTTTGGACGGACAGTTTTACGGAAATTCCGTAAGACTTTGTTCGTCAGACAGTCCGCTGAAAAAGTCCGCTGAAGCCCACACACGAGCGGACTGTCCGCTCAAATGTGTTTCGGCGGACTAAGTTGGGCAGACAGTCCGCCCGTGTGTACGCGGCCTTAGACAAGAATGTGAGTAGGGATGAGCCGAACACCACCCCGGTTCGGTTCGCACCAGAACTTTCGAACGGACCCCAAATTCGTACGAACGTTAGAACCCCATTGAAGTCTATGGGACTCGAACATTCGAAATTAAAAGTGCTAATTTTAACGGCTAATATGCAAGATACTGTCCTAAAAAGGGTTTGGGGACATGGCTCAATGCAAAAAAAAGTTTTAAAAATGGCCGTTTTGGCGGGAGCACTGATTTTAATGACGATTAAAGTGAAGAAAAAAGGGAAAAATTCATTTAAATATCGTGCCTGGGGGGTGTCTATAGTATGCCTGTGAAGTGCCACGTGTTTCCCGTGTTTAGAACAGTCCCTGCACAAAATGACATTTAACGGAAATAACGTCATTTCAAACTGCTTGCGGTTTTGATGTTATATCTGGTTCCTGCAATATGGTTGAAAATCATTGAGAAAAATGTCATGGGTAGCCCTCCCTGCCCATTACCAGCCCCTTTGGGTCTTGTACGGATATTAAGGGGAACCCCGTACCCATATTAAAAAAAGGAAATACGTGTGGCCCCCAGGCCCTATATACTCAGAACAGCAGTATACAGGCGGTGCAAACAAGACAGGGACTGTAGGGTGTAGATTTGTTGTGTTAAGTTGAATCTGTTTGTAATTTTCGACTGGTACATTTTTAAAGTGTAGCTCCAGTCAAAAAAACTATTTTTAAGCTTTTTGGAAAACATAGGGAAGGGTTATCACCCCTGTATAATTTGTTTTGCCGTCCGTCTTTTTTCATCTCACTTGCTGTTGTCTCCTTCCGTTTGCAGTAGGAGATGTTTGTAAGTTGGATGTTTGAAAGTAGGGGCCTGCCCTATATGCTCTGCAGAAATAGCGGAACAAGGTGTTGGTTTTGCCACAACATTGTAAGCCCTCAAAGTGACTCTTGGTGGGTGCTGGAGCGCCCTGCTGTGAACGATTATATCAAGAATTGTAATTACATGCCATTGTTGAACAGTGGTAGAAAAAGTGACCTTTGGTGGTTGTGGTGCTGGTACCACAACACTATAAGTCCTCACAGTTACTCTGGGTGGGCACAGGAACGGGCCCTCCTGTGAAATATTATATCAAGAATTGTAATTACATGTCCCTGTTAAACAGGGGCAGAAAAATTGGGCCTTAGGCACTGGTGCTGGTGCCACGACACTGCAACCTCTCCCATATACTCTAGTTTTAGTGCAGGAATTAGCCCTGCCGCAAAGCATTGCACCAAAAATTGTAATTAAATGCCCTGTTAAACAGGGGCAGAAAAATTGGGCCTTAGGCACTGGTGCTGGTGCCACGACACTGCAACCTCTCCCATATACTCTAGTTTTAGTGCAGGAATTAGCCCTGCTGCAAAGCATTGCATCAAAAATTGTAATTAAACGCCCCTGTTAAACAGGGGCAGAAAAATTGGGCCTTAGGCACTGGTGCTGGTGCCACGACACTGCAACCTCTTCCATATACTCTAGTTTTAGTGCAGGAATTAGCCCTGCTGCAAAGCATTGCATCAAAAATTGTAATTAAACGCCCCTGTTAAACAGGGGCAGAAAAATAGGGCCTTAGGCACTGGTGCTGGTGCCACGACACTGCAACCTCTCCCATATACTCTAGTTTTAGTGCAGGAATTAGCCCTGCTGCAAAGCATTGCATCAAAAATTGTAATTAAACGCTGATGGCATTACCCAGAACCAAAAATGTTCTTCCAACATATCAGCGGAGGAGGAAGAGGATAGACAATCAACATATCAGGACAGTCACTCAGCATAGGCAGTCTTGAAGGGATGTGATATTTCAAAAAAAATTATTCGGTTACATCAGCTTCAGGTGCTTGGTAGCTGTGGGTGATCCAAGACTGATTCATCTTGATGAAGGTCAGTTGATCAACTGATTCGGTGGACAGGCGCACCCTGCGATCGGTAACAAAGCCACCAGCAGCACTGAAGGTGCGTTCCGAAAGAACGCTGGATGCAGGACAGGCCAGTAGCTCAATTGCATACTGTGCAAGCTCTGGCCAGTGATCCATCCTCAAGACCCAGTAAGCCAGAGGATTTTCAGTGGGAAAGGTGTCCAAGTCTGACCTTGCCCCTAGGTATTCCTGCACCATGTAAATCAGACGCTGGCGATGGTTGCTGGAACCGATCATACCTTGGGGCTGCGGACTAAAAAATTGCCTGAAAGCATCGGTCAGACGGCCACCTTCTCCACTGCTCCTTCTGACCGATGCCTCAGCAACACGTTGTCCAGGACCAGGAGTTTGTAACCTCCCAGTCTCTGGAAACGCGTTGCACAGACGTTTCTGCAGGGCCTCCCGGAGATGTCTCATCCTCTGCTCCCTCTGCGATGGCAAGATAAGGTCGGCAACCTTACCCTTGTACCGTGGATCAAGGAGAGTGGCCAGCCAGTAATGGTCCCTCTCCTTGATCCGAAGAATATGAGGATCCTTCCGCAGGCTTTGCAGGATAAGGGAGGCCATGCAGCGTAGGTTAGCTGAGGCATTTGGTCCGGAGTCCTCTGGGACACTAAGGACATAATGATCCGCAGCTACCTCCTTCCAGCCACGTACAAGTCCACGGGTTTCTTGGGACTGTAAATCATCCCTACAAGACTGCTGCTGCTGCTGATGCTGAGTGCCAGCCTCCACCTCCATGCTGACACAATCATCCTCCTCCTCCTCCTCCTCCTCATCCTCTTCCTGTGTGATGGGTGGCACAGCAGGAACACTGTCTGGATAAAGGGGGCCTTGAGAGGCAAGGAAGTCCTCCTTTTCCTGCCTCTGTTCTGCCTCAAGTGTCCTGTCCATTATTCCACGCAGCGTATGCTCCAAGAGGTGGACAAGAGGTACTGTGTCACTGATGCATGCACTGTCACTGCTCACCATCCTTGTGGCCTCCTCAAACGGTGACAGGATAGTGCATGCATCCCTGATCATGCCCCACTGGCGTGGTGAGAAAAAACCGAGCTCCCCTGACCCTGTCCTGGTGCCGTAGTCGCACAGGTACTCATTGATGGCCCTCTGCTGCGTGTGCAGTCGCTGCAGCATGGCCAACGTTGAGTTCCACCTGGTGGGCATGTCACATATAAGGCGGTTCTTGGGCAGGTTCAACTCCTTTTGGAGCTCAGCCAGCCGAGCACAGGCATTAAATGATCGGCGGAAATGCACAGACTTTCCTGGCCTGCTTCAGGACATCCTGTAAGCCCGGGTACCTGCCCAAGAACCGCTGCACCACCAGGTTAAGGACGTGAGCCACACAGGGCACATGGGTCAGTTGTCCCTGTCGGAGGGCGGAGAGGAGGTTGGTGCCATTGTCGCAAACCACCATTCCTGGCTTAAGCTCGCGTGGCATCAACCACCTCTCGGCCTGCCCCTGCAGAGCTGACAAAACATTCGCCCCAGTGTGGCTCCTGTCCCCCAAACAAACCAGCGCAAGCATGGCATGGCATCGTTTTGCCTGCGTACTTGCGTAGCCCCTGGAACGCCTACGGAGCACCGCTGGTTCTGAGGACAGAGCACTGGAAGAGGCCATGGAGGAAGAAGAAGAGGAGGGGGTGGAGGAGAGAGGTGTGTCACAACCAATAGTAGCATTTTGGAGGCGTGGTGGCTGAACCACCGCTAAAACAATACTGCAGCATGTCCTGCATCCTTCCCAGCTGCCAGAAGAGTGACCCAATGGGCCGTGAAAGACAGGTAACGTCCCTGTCCATGCCTGCTGGACCATGAGTCAGCGGTAATATGCACCTTACCGCTGACCGCCCTGTCCAGCGAGGCAAGGACATTGCCTTCCACATGCCGGTAGAGAGACGGAATCGCCTTCCATGAGAAAAAGTTGCGTTTGGGGACCTGCCACTGAGGAACCACACATTGTACAAACTCACGGAAGGGGGCCGAGTCTACCAACTGAAAAGGCAGCAGTTGAAGTGCTAGCAATTTAGCCAAGCTAGCATTCAACCGCTGGGCATGTCGATGGCTGGGAGTGAACTTCTTTCGCCGGTCCAGCAGCTGGGGCAGGGACATTTGCCTGCTATAATCGGACGTGGGTGTACTGCTAGCAGAGTGCCTGGAAGCACTTGGCTGTGACACACCTAATTGTACACCTTCATTCCTCTCAGATCAGGTTTCAGAGAGGACTGAAGGTCTAGTGGGGCTGGAGATCCCAGCTGATGAGGAGCAAGGAGAGGTCCGCTTTGTTCTTTGGTGTGGGTCTTTGAGGTACGCTTGCCAACGAGCTGCATGGCAGGTCAACATATGTCTGGTCAAGCATGTGGTGCCCAAGCGGCTGATGTTTTGGCCACGCGAGATACGCTTGAGACATATATTGCAAATAGCAGTGGTGCGATCTGATGCACTCGTCTCAAAAAAGGCCCACACCAAAGAACTTTTAGAATAACGCGCAGAGGCAGCGCCCTGCACAGGCGGAGCTCTGCGGTGTGATTCAGTCGGTGTGCTGCCCCTAAGCTGGCCCCCGGAGGGAATCCTGCCTCGTTGGACATGTGCCTCCTCCTCCTCTTCCTCCTCCTCCTCCTCTCTCCTACCAGGCACCCACGTGGAGTCAGTGCCCTCATCATCCCCTCCCTCTTCATCGCTGGAGCAAACCTGGCAGTATGCTGCAGCTTGTGGAACATGACTGCCAGATTGCTGTCCTTCTTGAGCATCCCCTCTGTCTGCATTCACTCTACTGCCTTCCTCTAGCTGAGTGTCATCATCAGAGCCTACAAAACACTGGGCATCCTCCTGGAGCATGTACCCAACACTGTGCTCAAAGAGTTCAGGAGACTCCTCAGGAGGACGTGGTGGGTCTAGGGAAGGAGTCACTGATGATGACATTGAGAGGAGGGAAGACGATGCGTTGGCAGCTGCTTTGCTAGTACCCTGAGCCTGGGTGAGAGAGGATGAGGAGGATGAAGAAGGCTTGGTCATCCACTCTACCAAGTCGTTGGCATGTTGCGGCTCAACATGTCCAGCTTCCGAAAAGAAGGACAAGCGTGTCTCATGGCCACGTGCTGATGATGACGATGCACCGCGTCCACAACCAGCACTGTTGTCTCTAGACACAGAGCCTGCTTGCCCTCTTTTATCGTCTCGTGCCCGTCTGCCTCTCCTTGCTGGCCTTCCAGACATGGTAATGGCCTGAAGGGAGTTGGGAAAACCAGCAATTGGGTAGTGTATATTGTGCTGGAGGCACACACAACTTCCACTAACTCCTGCAGATGGCAGATGGCTCAAATAGAGAAGAGCTATGTAGGTGGATATAGCGGTGTATACTGGGTTCAGAGCACGTACAATCTCCTACCACTGACTGCAAGCTCTATTTAAAACGAGCAAGATAGTTAGCTATATAGGTGGATATAGCGGTGTATACTGAGTTCAGAGCACGCAGACAGCACGCACAATCTCCTACCACTGACTGCAAGCTCTATTTAAAACGAGCAAGATAGTTAGCTATATAGGTGGATATAGCGGTGTATACTGGGTTCAGAGCACGCAGACAGCACGCACATCCTCCTAACACTGACTGCAAGCTCTATTTAAAACGAGCAAGATAGTTAGCTATATAGGTGGATATAGCGGTGTATACTGGGTTCAGAGCACGCAGACAGCACGCACAATCTCCTAACACTGACTGCAAGCTCTATTTAAAACGAGCAAGATAGTTAGCTATATAGGTGGATATAGCGGTGTATACTGGTTTCAGAGCACGCAGACAGCACGCACAATCTCCTAACACTGACTGCAAGCTCTATTTAAAACGAGCAAGATAGTTAGCTATATAGGTGGATATAGCGGTGTATACTGGGTTCAGAGCACGCAGACAGCACGCACAATCTCCTAACACTGACTGCAAGCTATATTTAAAACGAGCAAGATAGTTAGCTATATAGGTGGATATAGCGGTGTATACTGGGTTCAGAGCACGCAGACAGCACGCACAATCTCCTAACACTGACTGCAAGCTCTATTTAAAACGAGTAAGATAGTTAGCTATATAGGTGGATATAGCGGTGTATACTGGGTTCAGAGCACGCAGACAGCATGCACAATCTCCTAACACTGACTGCAAGCTCTATTAAAAAAGAGAAATATAGCTAGCTATATAGGTGAATATAGCGGTGTATACTGCGGTCAGGGCACGCAGACAACAACCACTACAGAAGAGCAAGAACGAAAAATCGTCCGATAACGATCGGTGTATACAGTGTTGAAGGTACACAGGACACCCACTAACTCCTACAGACGCCAACACACTACACAAGGCCGCCGCGCTGGCGGCCTTATATAGTGTGGGGCGTGTACTACACAGCCTGAGCTGTGATTGGCCACAGGCATCCTGCCTGTGGCCAATCATGGCTCTCCTCGCTGCCGGCGCTGTGATTGGCCAAGCATGTTGGGTCACAGTGCATGCTTGGCCAATCATGAGCCAGCAATGCACTGCGATGGCGCAGTGCATTGTGGGCCGTGAGCGCCACACGAATTTGGCGCGAACAGCCCATAACGTTCGGAATTCGCTGAACGGGCGAACAGCCGATGTTTGAGTCGAACGTATGTTTGACTCGAACACGAAGCTCATCCCTAAATGTGAGATTCTTATGGTCAGTGAGAATGAAAACCAACACAGTGGTACCTTGAGGAGATGTCTCTATTCTTTCAGGGCTAAAATGATCACTAACAGCTCTCTGTCACCAATCTCGTAATTGAACTCCGCAGGTGAAAATTTCACAGAAGGGTGCCAACTCCAGTCTCAGAAGCATCAACCTCAAGGATAAAAGGAAACGTAGGATCAGGATGTGCACAGGAGCAGAAACAAAGGCAGCCTTGAGACTCTCAAAGGCCTTAATGGACTCTGGAGACCAACTCTGTGAGTTAGTGTCCTTTCTGGTCATATGAGTCAGGGGCTTGACCAGAGATGAGAACTTACAAATAAACTTCTGATAGTAGTTGGCAAAGCCAAGAAAACGCTGCAGAGGACGTAAACCCACGGGTCGGAGCCACTGCAGGGCTGCTGAAAGTTTCTTTGGGTCCTTCAAAAAACCAACAGTAGAAATTACATAATCTACGAATTTACCCTGTTCACGATGGAATTCGCACTTCTCCAATTTACAATAGAGACTGAAGCAGATGACAGACATCTGTGTGGTGGCTCTCCAGGGACTTGCAAAATATGAGGATATTGTTGAGATAAACCACCACACATAACTGCAACAAATCTCATAGGACATTGTTAATAAATTCCTGGAAAACTGTCGGGGCATTACAAAGGCCAAAAGGCATTAGGAGGTACTCATAATGGCCTGTTCTGGAATTAAACACATTCATCGCCCTTCTTAAACCTTTACAAAATTGTATGTCCCTCTCAAATAAAGCTTTGTGAAAACAGTTGCTCCCTTGAGGTGGCCAAATAACACAATAATCAACGGAATTGGATAGGCATTCTTAATTGTGAAACGATTGAGACCCCTATAATCAATACAAGGTCTCAGTTCACCACTCTTCTTCTTCACAAAGAAGAAACCAGCACCAGCAGGAGATGAGGATTTGCAGATGAAACCTTGAGAAAATACCTCTGCAACATACTTCTCCGTGGCCTTAGCCTCCAAGACCGACAAAGGGTAAACCCGGCCACGAGGGGGTATGGCACCAGGTTGAATGTCAATTGCGCAATCATACGACCGGTGTGGAGGCAAACTACTGGCTTGACCTTTGACATCGCTAAATTTGCGGTACTCCTCCGGCAAGGAGGAGAGTGAAGAGGTGCACAGGACCTTGGCTAGCTTCTGGAAGCATGTCTTACTGCATTGTGGTGACCAGGAGAGAACCTCAGCAGGGAGCCAATCAAAAGAGGGGTTATGCCTCTGTGACCATGGATAACCAATAACCAGGGGAAACTTAGGTGAGGAAATAACTTGGAATTGGATTATCTCATGGTGAAGAGCCCCTACGGCCATGGACAATGGAACAGTCTCATGAGTCACATGGGCAGGCTGTAGATGTCTCCTGTCAAGTGCCTCAATGGCAAGTGGAGTGTCACGCAGCTGCAGCAAAATCGAGTGCTTTGATAAAAAGGCACCATCAATGAACAGGCCTGCAGCCCCAGAGTCGATTAGAGCCTGTATCTCAATGGACGACTCAGTCCAAGAAAGGGTAACCAAAATCAGGGGCTTATCCTTCTGGATAACTGGGTATGAAACAAGCCCACCTAAGGTCTGTCCGTGACAGGATCTCAAGGTTCGGGCATTCCCTGGACAGGTAGAATAAGACTTCAAAAAAGGGACCTGCCTGGCCACAATAAAGGCACAATCTCTCTCTCCTCCAAAGGGTTCTCTCATCCGCAGAGAGACACGTGAAGCCCAAGTGCATGGGTTCACCTTCATTGACTGACTCGGTACCAGGAGGCATGGGAGCTGAGGGAGGCAAGGGTGGGACTGCAAAGCTCAGAAACAAATGTACAGGAGGTTTCCGCAAGCGCGTCATAAAGTGAGCCTTTTTGAGTCTGGAGTCAATGAGGATGGCAAACGTGATCAACTTTTCCAGCTCAGTGGGTATATCTCGGGCTGCTATCTCATCCTTGATGGTATCCGAGAGACCATGAGAAAAAGCAGCCACAATGACCTCATTGTTCCAAGCAACCTTTGCTGCCAGAGTAGGGAATTCAATGGTGCAATCTGCAACAGTTCTCGCGCTCTGTTTGATGGACATGAGGCACTTGGCAGCAGAAGTAGAGTGTGCCGAAATGTCAAATACTCTTTTAAAAGAAGCCACAAACTCAGGGTATATCAAGACAACAGATTTTTGCATCTCCCATTGAGGGTTTGCCCAGGCCAAGGCTTACTCAGAAAGCAAAGATATCACGAAAACTACTTTGCTTCTGTCTGTGGGAAACGCTTTGGGCAGCATCTCAAAGTATATCTCAACCTGATTGAGAAACCCTCTGCATTGGACTGGATCGGCCCCAAATCGCTCAGGAAGTGGAGTGAACCAGACATAGCTCTAGACGGCGTACACCGAGATCGAGGCTTGGTTCAGGTCCACAGTGGAACACAGGCGTCGAGCGTGGTGATGTCACTGCCAATAGCGACAACGTTTCTGAGCATGTGCACTGCGTGTAGACAAACAGGCATGCTCCTTCCTCAAGCTTAGGGATACTCAGGCTGTGTTCAGCCTTAAATGTGCTGGCCAATTTGGCCTGTTTGTCTACAAGCAGTGCGCATGCTCCAAAACATCGTCGCTATTGGCAGTGACGTCACCACGCTCGATGCGTGTGTTCCACTGTGGACCTGAGCCAAGCCTTGATCTCGGTGTACGCTGTCATACAGGGAAGTTCTGCGGGTTGGGACCCTCCATCTGATGGGAAAAACATCTACAGGCTCCCTAATGCTGGCTGACGCCACTGAGGACTTTTGTGCTGGAAATTCTCATAACTGTATGCACCTGTGTGTTTCAAATAAATGCAACTGTTTTTAATCTGGTGGCGCCTTTCCTGTCTCTATTTTTGCATGTAACTTGGAGTCTGCTTCCAACTCCCCTCTGAAGGCTTGCCCTGGAATATGGACTTGTTGCTAAGAAAACACAATAAGGTTTTTCTCCTACTTGCTTTTTAATCATTATTATTTCATCTCCAAATTAGAACTGCGTTCCTCTGAATGGACAATAAGATCTTAACACTATTATTCGAGTAACAGCGCCACTTTCCCATTTGTTTCATCTTTCCCTCAACTCTGACCAGTTTCCCAGTCCTGACTGCTGAAAAACATGGTGTTCTTTGGGTAATGTGATGTGTTGGGTTTGTGCCAGACATAGCGATTTCTTTGATGGCCAAAAAGTAAAATTTTATTATCATTAGACCAGAGCACCATTTGGGAGTCTCTCACATGCCTTTTTGCAAACTCAAAACGTGCCATTTTGTTTTTTGCTGAAAGTAATGGCATTCTTCTGGCCACTCTGCCATAAAGCCCAACTCTATGGAGCATATGGCTTATTGTCGGCCTATGTACAGATACTCCAGTCTCTGCTGTGGAACTTTGCAGCTCCTCTAGGTTTACCTTAGGTCTCTGTGCTGCCTCTCTGATTAATGCCCCCCTTGCCTGGTTTGTGAGTTTTAGTGTGCGGCCGTCTCTTGGCAGGTTGGCTGTTGTGCCATGTTCTTTCCATTTGGTTATTATAGATTTGATGGTGCTCCTAGGGATCATCAAAGATTTGGTTATTTTTTTATAACCTAACCCTGACTTGTACTTCTCAACAACATTGTCCCTTACTTGTTTGGAGAGTTCCTTGGCAGTGTTTGGTTAGTGGTGCCTCTTGCTTAGGTGTTGCCACCTCAAAAAGGTGTGTATATGTAATGACAGATCATATGACACTTAGATTGCACACAGGTGGACATCATTTCACTAATTATGTGACTTCTGAAGGTAATTGGTTACACCAGAGCTTTTTATGGGATTCATAACAAAGGGATTTACACACATGCCAATTATCATTTTTTTATTTCTGAAAAATAGTTTTATGTATATATTTTTCTAATTTTACTTCACCAACTTAGACTATTGTGTTCTGATCCATCACATATAATTCAAATTAAAAAAAACATCAAACTAAAGAACTAAAGGCTGTAATATATTAAAATAGGTAAAAAGCCAAGGTGGGTGAATACTTTTGAAAGGAACTGTATAGTCTATACTGAATGCACAGTATATATACACTATACCAGTATGTCGCTGGATTGGAAGAGTGATATCTCAGTCATCACTACAGCAAGGATCGAGATATAATTTTTTACCCCAGCCATTCTGCACAATGTAAAAGTAATCCTAGTGGCTAAGAAGCTACTGCATTACTTTTATAGGCAGTGGAAGGGGGTTCCACCACCACCTTTACTGCCTTTAACCACTTCAGCCACAGAAGGATTTACCCCTTCCTGACCAGTGCATTTTTTGTGATTCGGTACTGCGTCATTTTAGCTGACAATTGTGCGGTAGTGCGACGTATTACCCAAACAAAATTGACGTCCTTTTTTTCCCACAAATAAAGCTTTGTTTTGGTGGTATTTGATCACCTCTGTGGTTTTTATTTTTTGTGCTATAACAAAAAAAAGCAATATTTTTTACTTTTTGCTATAATAAATGTCCCCCAAAAATATATATAAAAAAACTAATTTCCTCCACAGTTTAGGACGATATGTATTCTTCTACATATTTTTGGTAAAAAAAATTGCAGTAAGTGTATATTGATTGGTTTGCGCAAAGGTTATAGCGTCTACAAAATAAGGGATAAATGGGGACGTACAGGTACGCCCTTTTGCCTGCCTGTGGCATTCTGCCGATGTAAATCGGCGTGCGATGGTCGGCAAGTGGTTAAGATGTGACCAGTAGCATCCAGTTTCTGAGACACAGTGAAAGGGATGGAAGTTGTTCCTCCCACTGTGTGATGCCAGAAACCGGCAGAGACGATCATTTTATCAATTCCGGTTTTGGTCTCATGTAAAGAAGCCATTACCGGCTTGAACAAGAATCTGATCAAACTGATTTTGGTTTGATCAATTGCTTTGGAGGCCAGAGGACAGATGTGGCCCATGCTATCACAAGGGATGTTTTTCATCCCTTGTGAAAGCAAAAAAGACAAGAAAAAATGTTTTTTTTTATTTGTAATAAAAGACAAGATTTTTTTATTTGTAATAAAAAAATAAAATAGAATTTAAAAGAAATTTAAACTGCCCCTACTCCTTCATGCTTATTAATTGCAAATGCATGAGTTGGCTCCGCACGCATATGTAAACCTGCATTTTGTTTCAAGCCGGGGTCAGGGACGGGGCCAGGGGTGGGGTCAAGGGCATGGTTGAAGGGGGCCCCATCAGGTGGGCTGTCCGGTGCCCCATTATTTCTAACAGCGGACCTGACTACCACCAAAGAACAACCCAAAATAATTTCTCCTGCTCCTGGTGATAGCAGTGATACCACATATGTACCCGTAGTACAGAGTAGAAACAATAGTGCGCATTTTGATTTTTTTTTTATCCTGCCTAAAACACACTGACACTAACTGACACTGATACTAACGCTGTGCGGCATGCTCCCAGCACAAAGGGAGATACCCAAATATGCGGCCCAACAGAAAAAAGCCCAGTCCAGTGGGGCCGCATATTTGCCTACAGTCAGCGTAAAGGGGTTAACCATCTCATTGCAGTTCAGCTGATGCAGTTCATCTGTAAATTGAGCCTTAGCAAGTAAGATAACCCCTTTTGTGATGGCACAATTGTCACCTTTTAAGGTCACTACATTGCCTTGTTGTGTGAGCTTCTTCACAGACAAAAGATTAATTTCAAGAGCAGGGACATACAGGACATTTTTCACAGGTATCTTTCTGGTGACACTCTGGGAAATAGGAGAGTAAAGAAAACTGTTTCCATTTTCTTCTGATTACATTATTTGCCCATTAGCTGTGGTGATGTTTTCTGTTTAGAATGCATTAAGATCAAAAACCTTCTGCCTTAAGTCTTGGTTCACATTGATGCTACTTTGAAATCGCGCTACTTCATTTGAAGTAGCGCGATTTCAAAGTAGCAAGGTCAGCGCGATTTCAGGTGCTACTTGATAGACATCTATGTGGCTTCATGCACAGATGTCTATTGAAGTCGCACCGGAAATCGGCAAAAGTAGTGCAAGAACTACTTTTGCAAATCAGTGCAGCACCGCAGAGTCGGTGTTGCACTAATTGGAACAGTGTCATTGCATCCAATAGGCTGCGACTTGTCATGCGATTTGATCTCTCAAATCACATGACAAATCGCTCCAATGTGAACCTAGGCTTAGAACCACTTTAATACATTCCTATGTCAGTTCATCATCTGGCTTGCATCAAGTGCTGTGACAAGCTTTTATAACTTTCTGGTGATTCACTGATTAATTGTGCTGCAACATGAAAACCTTTTATTTCTTCTCTTATATCTCTCATGCTTTCAATCATTTTCAAGGTGTGCCTTATACAATCCTGCATATCCTGGCCTTTCATCAGTTGGTTTGGTATAGCTTTCTAATCACAGTTTATTGCTAAAATTAACTCTCTAGTGCACATTTTGTAATCCTTCCCACATTTCTTTAGCAGTTGCACATTTACGTAATTGTACAATTTGATCATCTTCTATGCTAAGAGAGATTGTGCTCTGAGCTTTTGGGTCTTCCTCTATTCACTCATCTGAAGGGTTTTCTAGCCTGACTTCATTTATACATTTCCACGTACCTTCTCTTATTAGCAGCAATAATTTCCAAGACTGGTAGTTCTGGTTTGTCAGATTTGCAAATGAAAGCTTCGTTGCAGCTGTGTTACTGGCCCTTTTATTTTATTTTTCTGCAGTCTTGTTTCTGTTCATGTATCTTGCACATTCCTGCTGTAGAGGGGTGGGTGTCTGGTCTATACCTGGGTCCATAACCTGTTAGAAATTCTGTATATAGCCCTACAAAACAAACAGTGCACAGTCCACATGGGCTTTATCTGCTGCTTAACTGCAAACAGGAAACAAGGACCTTTATTATACAGAGAAAAGACATAGCATTTAACCATAGATACAGCCAAAAATGTATAAACACTGCCATCTACTGGCTGATATAGTTGTTGCACAAAATACATGAACAGTGTATTCCAACAGTTTTAGCGTCCTGTTTGCATGAGGTCTTACATGATGTGTCTCTCTTTTTATGACCTGAACCATCCATATACCTGGGGGTGTTGTGTAGCTGTGAAGAAAACAAGTTGAGGAGGAGTACTGCCTTTTTGATGGATAACTATATATATGAAAGATAAACTCAAGCCTTGTTAGCCTAATATAGGCTGACATTTTTTAGTAGTGAGAGTCCAAATGACTGGTGAAGGGATCAGGAAAATCACTATGCAGGTTCAGTAGTGTGGGCAGCCTGACACACAAAATGAATGCCAAAATCTAAATTAAATTCTCTCATATTTACCAGGTAGTTTAGTTTAAATTCAAAATGTTAAACTTCAGTCTGTCTCTAAATAAATCTTATATATATACAGAATGTTGGACAGTTTCTAGAGACACATCCACATCCCTGGTGAATATAGAGAAAATTGAAGAGAGCACACCAAACCCTCATAAAGTGGTGGGATTTTTAAGGATGTGTTTAAAACTGTCACTGGGGTAAGCACAACCACAAAAAAGTGTTCATAAAATTATTACATTTATTACAAAGATTAACAGGTTAAAAGGTTACAATAATGACATTTGGTCACAGAGAAGTAGACCAATGATCAATACAACAATAACATCTGGCCATAATTGATACTCAATACACATGATAAAGGCAGATGCTTGTATATGTGGAAAGCCGAAGCGTTTCACAGACTTCTTATCTGCTTCTTCAAAGCAGCTATAACATTGTGTAGATTATAAAATATAATACCAATAACAATTATTTTATTCACATTTATAGAAGATTATACAATGGGTATAAGTGCTTACCAAACTTGTGGTATTGATTCTTCAGGGACCGCAACACCAAAAGGGAGTAGAGATGACACACCTTACAATGATAGGGTGGTGAAGCCAGATTCACCAGCCTGATCTGATGGACATTGGACCGTATAGAAGAAAGCTCGATATAATGAGGCCAATGATCACCTAGGAATACCAAACAATATTGTTCAAAGAAAAACGGGTCTATCTTGCCTATGCGTGTGTGTGCTATGGGTGCATGAGGGGTATGGATTGATCCTAAAGGGGCTGAACCTGGGTTAACAGTAGGATTAGTTTGACCAATTTTGGGGGTAGCTCCAAGTTCTTTTTGTACATTTGTATCACACTGTTCCTCGCCAAACATTGATATCTGGGCAGTGCCTGTCACCAAATCACCACGGATGTCTACTGGTGCTATCATCCTTTCTCCCTGTTAGGGTCCCAGGTGGGGTGCCTGAGATGAAACAATATGCTTTTTATTGGTACCCCCCTGTGTTTCATACCCACTACCGTTACCATGCTTTGGTATGCGTCCTTTTCCTGAGGTTCCTTTGTGGATCTTGTTTTGTGATCTCTGGGAGGAAACAGAAGAAGAAACAGAAATATCAGAGTCAGATCTATGCATTGGTGTCTCATAATAGGGGTACTATCGAGTAGGTCTGCCTGTCCTGTTAGAGAATCCCTTCTGCCATTTATATGCATAGTTGCCTGAAAAGGCTAGTTTATGTTTGTAGAATTTTTGATCCTTTTTAAATACTACTATTTTTATTGTATTTTTCTAAGTACGGTATTAAATCCTGTTTTTTCCTTTTAAACTCAGTATTTTGGGCAAATTGGTTCCCACTAGTACGTAGAAGTAGAAGCCAAATGGATCTATAACCAAAGAGCAACTAGTCCGCCTGGTATGAACACAGCACTTT
The DNA here is from genome assembly GCF_037356315.1 of Lithobates pipiens. Lineage (NCBI taxonomy): Eukaryota > Metazoa > Chordata > Amphibia > Anura > Ranidae > Lithobates > Lithobates pipiens. The sequence goes on along the minus strand of NW_027507764.1, from coordinate 501,188,929 downwards.
CTTTTAAACCTTTCCTTTAGTAATCTGATATCCACCCAATTCTGGGACCAGGTACTACTCCTCTAAATTTATGTCATAACACCATGGTTATTGCATTTATAAAATAACATCTCCTACATACCCAATTCATAACACTATTGAATTTTTAATGTTGTTGTTTTCGGAGCGTGTTGAGATTGAGGTGCACTTGTACCCTACTTCTCGGTCTTTTTGGGATATTTGTTCTCGACAGTCACTTCGAGGTAATGTCCCATATATTTATGTTTTAATAACCCTAACATATATTCATAGGCATTTAGGATTTGGGTTCTGTTTATCCCACTTTCTTATTGGCAAATGTATATCTAGCAGGTACATTACATTGTGGCAATGGTAGTTTTCCCTATGCCCCATGTTTCTGGTTTATTTATTTATAGTGCAATGGCCATAGCCATCCTACTCGTTAATGAGGATGATTACCCCTGCTGTCCTAAGCTTTGCTCTTTTTGTGTGTGGGTGAGAGGCTGTGATGATTGTGGTGGTGGGGGGGGGGGGGGGGGGTTTGGGTATGGGCCAATTGGATGTCTTATATCCATGCCTTATCCCTGAACTCACCTTACCATTTGCCACATATGATATATATATATATATATATATATATATATATATATATATTGCTATGGTCATGGGTATATAAAGGGTTCTATTCTTTGAACAATTTTGTTTGGTATTCCTAGACGATCATTGGCCTCTTTGTATCGAGCTTTCTATATTGTCCAACGTCCATCAGTCCAGGCTGGTGAATTGTAGGGTGTGTCATCTTCGCTCCCTTTTGGTGAAGTATCAATACCACAAGTTTGGGGAGCACTTATACCCATTGTATAATCTTCTATAAGTGGGAAAATATTTGTTATTGGTATAAATGGTATCTTTTTATAATCTACACAATGTTATAGATGCATGCTGAGCTGCCTTGAAGAAGCAGATAAGAAGTGTCCGAAATGCCCTGGCTTTCCGAATATACAAGCATCTGGCTTTAACCTGTGTATTGCGTATCAATTATGGTCAAATACTTATGACCAAATGTTATTGTTGTATTGATCATTTGTCTACTTCTGAGACCAAATGTCAATATTGTAACATTTTAACTTGTTAATCTTTGTAATAAATGTAATAATTTTATGAACATTTTTTTTGTGGTTGTGCTTACCTCAGTGACAGTTTTAAACACGTCCTTAAAAATCCCACTACCTTATGAGGGAGTGGTGTGTTCTCTCCAATTTTCTCTAAATAAATCTCAGTTTGTGTAGAATGGACTAGCTTACAGTATATATTTTTCTTTATGCCGTTTGTTAAGGGAAGTGACCTCTTTAATACAATGTAGAGACATTACATTTTTCTGTTTGGAAGTATCAGAAACACATATTTCATATTTCTGTGATTATTATCCTGCAGCTACATTTTATTATATGAAAACAGTATGACTCCAGTGTAATGAATGCAGAGCAGCTTATTCTTCAGACCCTTTGGCAAATCTTGTTTTTTTTCTCATTGGGTAGTCAAAATCATTTAGACTGTAACTCTGCAAGCAAGCTGAACCAACAATAAACTCCTTCTGAAATATTGTACTTTTACTGAATCGTTCAAGGTTGTGTATTTTTCTGAAATATAGTATTATTGCTCCAAAAAAATGCCACCAAACGGCATGAGTTCCACCCAAGCCGTTTCCATATGAGAATATACTCTTATGTCTCGTACACATGATCTGACTTTCCGCCAACAAAACCGTGAATTTTTGTTCGAAGGATGTTGGCTCAAACTTGTCTTGCATACACACAGTCACACAAATGTTGGCCTACAATTACGAACGTGGGAACGTGGTGACGTACCAGATGTATGACGGGCCGGTAAAAAAGATAGTTCAATAGCCAGTGCGCCACCCTTTGGGCTCCTTCTGCTAATCTCATGTTTATCTCATGTTAGTAGAAGTTGGTGAGAGACGATTTTCACTTTTCAGCCTCGTGCTTGTCGGTTCGTTCCTGTCATTCAGTGCGTTCTATTTATACTTCGCTTCTTAATTTCAGTGCCATCTTATCCACTCGTTTCTGATTTTCAGCTTGTTCTTCTCAGGTCCTTTCTGATTTTCAGTGTGTTCTGTCAGTTCATTCTGAGCAGCCGTTCTTTTCCTAGCCATGTTGCAGTTACATACTTGTTGTAGAGTTCGTGCTGTTGTTGGGCTTGGTGTTGGAGTTCTTGCTTTGACCCAAGTCCAGTCCATGAACAGGGGGAGGAGGAGTTCTTGGACCAAGAATTGATTACTTAATCGTGACCAATTCTCTCATATGCCTTTGTTGCAGGAACTCCAGCAGAATAATCTTGATGATTTCAGGAACTATGTCCGGATGATGGACCCCGTCTTTCCCCGTCTGTTGGCTTTGCTGTCCCCCTATATTACCAAGCAGGACACCTGCACGCTGATAACCATCACTCCTGAACAAAGGCTCATCGCCACCTTGCGGTACTTGGCAATGGGGAGAAGTCTCCAGGATATCAAGTTTCTTGACTTGGATCTCCCCCCAGGCTCTGGGAATCATTATTCCAGAAACCTATTCTGCCATCATTCCGGTCCTGTAGAAGGACTATATTAAGGTAAGTTTTATCCTTTAACATCACATTCGATTTTTTTTAATGTTTTCTAATGTATTGTATTTATTTCATCATTCCCTAATTACCATAATTGTAATATGCTGTGAATGTCCTCTTCCTTCATGCATATTTGCCTTCATTAACCTCGCCAGCATGCTATCCTGGGCCCATACACACCTAGCCTAGTCACTTAACAATGTATTTTGTCAGCTGCATTGTAGTGCTTACCCTAAACACCCCCTACATTGTGTACAAATATTATTGTTGTCCTTAAATTCAGACAGAGTGCAAGAGGCTTTTGGGAGGCCCAAACTCATTTGGAACCCTCCCCCCAACAGTTAACCGATATCAATACTCTATCTGCTGACTTTGCCAAATCCATAAACACTATACCTACCTTTTTTGTGTTCATATTTATGGATGAATTCACCAAAGCATGTAGTGCAAGTGCCTGCCTGAATACTTTCAAATTGCACTGTTTAAAGTTTTGTTCTCCTATTGTATTGATAGGTAATTGCAGAATGTCAATATGTGCTTCAATTTGAACAATGCGTATTCCTATTTTTAGATTATGACACTTCTTACCTGCCCAGTAGGCTGCCAATAGTGTAAGTAAGGAGGGGCTGGCCAAAGTAACACACATTATGTATGCATTCAACTCTCAATGAAGTGGAGAGGATTACCTGTCCAAAACATCTCCCCCTCCCCACCATAACATTTTTACAATGGGCCATCAGAGGGGGTGAGGAATCTGTTAAGGGGACCTTATACTTTTGTCGTTAAATACTAATTTCAATAAATATTATTCTTATGTTGGCCAAGAATGTTTGTGTCTAATCTTCTTGCAATGTTATGTGCAAAAGTACTATTTTTTTTTCTTGTTTAACTCCACAGTTTCCATCCAACTCATGGGAATGGCAGACTGTGGCCTCCCAATTCGACCAGCAGTGGAACCTTACCCAACTGCGGTGGTGCGATAGATGGGAAACACGTCCGGATTGTCCCACCCCCCAACTACTTCAATTACAAGGGGTACAGTAGTATTGTGATGTTGGTGGTGGTGTCGGCGAATTATGAGTTCCTCTATCTGGACATGGGGAAGAATGGATGTCTGATGGATGAGTCATTGCCGAGACAGAATTTTACAGGCAGAATGGCCAGCTGGTTCAGGCTTTTCCAAATGGCCATCAATATGGCCGAATACAAACTCAGCCGTATCATTATGAGCTGCTGCATTCTTCATAATTTCATAAGGAAGAATGCAGCCAACTATCTGGCCTCAGTTACGACTGAGCCGGACTCACCGGCACAAACAATGATGGTGCTTGAAACTGGCCATCCTGGCTTGCCCCCCCAAAGCGCCGCGAAGTACGGCAAAGCTATGTAGAGTACTTTGTGGGTAGGGGGGCAATTGATTTACCAGAGAATCTGGAAGCTCTTTAAAATAAATTTGTTTTGAAAAACTACACTAATATTTCATTTGATTTACTACTTGTGTTTCTTATCTGTCACCTAGGTTCTCCAATGGCCTTTTATTTTTGGCCATTTTCTTCAATAGTGCAAACGTAACTTATTTGATACATGAGGTGACAATCTCTTCTTCAGCTAACTATTATAATGGTATGTTGTGCTGTGCATCTGCTACACACACACACAATGTTTTTGTTGTTAATGTATGTAATGCATTAATGATAAATTAATCATCCTTTTCAACTCCATGAATTAATTGCTTGTAGTCCCTAAAATGGCCTGATTTTGGCAAATTTTACAGCACAGTGGGGGTTATTTACTAAAGGCTAATCCACTTTGCACTACAAGTACACTTGAAAGTGCACTTTCAGTGCACTTTAGTGCAAAGTGGATTTGCCTTCAGTAAATACCCCCATTGTCACTGTAACTACACCAACTTAATAAAAAAAACTGGTATTGAGCATTGAAAGAAGAAGCCACACATTGTTGAGTATAAAACATTTTACTCCAAGCACATTCACATGTGCATTATAAAAGTTTTTTTTTAACAAACCAACATCTTGTGTATAACATGTATGTTTGTCAGTATATAGCCTTTTTTTGACTAAACAGGCATGTTTAAAACCATAACATACACATCCCCAACTCAGGAACTTACAAAGTTCAACTTTGATAAAGTGAAGGCCAGGTCTGACCAGCGTTTCCTCAATTGCTCCTTGGATCGTCGTACCTCAAATGTCCTGTGCAGACTTCTCACAACTTTAGTCATGATCTTGACCTTTGTCACATTTGGGTTTCTGTACAGTTCATGCTTCCCATCATAGTCTGCCCTCTTCAAGATGTCCACCATCTCCACCATCTCTTCAAAGGACATATTTGAAACCTTATATCTCCTCCTGGATCTGGAACTGCCTTTCTCCGGGCTTTCCTTGTCGTTGCTGATAACAGCACACACCTGCTGTGTCTCCGCCATGTGCTCTCCCACTGCCCCAAAAGAGAAGATGCGGGGAATACACTAGAAAGAAGGACAGGGGCGGAATTTCATGCATGCGCAGTGTATATAAAGCATAACACGCAGGCGTCATATGTACGATCGGTGAGTGGAGGATGGAAGATCGTAAGCGCAAACAAAGGTACAATTGTAACTTGGGGCATCAGTGGTTAGTGGCCTATACTGCTTATAGATTCATACACAGGAAAGTCTCAGCCAGGAGGAGGCTGTGGCAGGCAGCCTGATGGAATCCCAGGTTCTTCTCCTCCACGCGCCAACCAAAAGGATCAGGAAGGCAAGGAATCTTGAGGAGTCCGCAGCTGTTTTCCGCAAACAGTCTACTGCAGCACTTAACAGGAGGCATTTGGACTTGTCACTGCAAGTAAACTAGAAAACACGGAGGAGGGCCAATGCGCAATCTGTGAAGAACTAATTTTCAAGGGGATGTGGGGCGTACTCACAACACAACTGAATTGGTCCATACTCCTCCCCCACCTCTAGAAACACTACCAACACCACAGCCACCCAACCCACCACAGCAGCATGGAAGGAAGAGTGGAAGGAAGTGTTGAGAGTGATGGCCTGGGTTTTCTGTGGTCTGTCAAAAAACACAGGCTGTTGTAAGCCTTGGAACATATATGTTATCTGCTGCTCCTTACGATCTCTCGGAGTCCTGGACCATATTATGCCCCCTATTAAATGGACTCCTCAGGTTACCAATTTTGACAGTCAAATAATTGATGTCTGCCCTGGGGTACAAAGGCTTCACCAATTCCAACTGTTTCTCCAGCATTGCCTTCCTCTTTATTTTGTTATGACCTTGTGCTACCATTTGAATTTCACATTTTGTTTTGGACAAATACTTGGCTATGTGTTTTACTTAAAAAAGGGCAGTTTGTTTGTGAGTAGGCAGGTACATTTCAAAAATACAATGTCAAATTAAAAGGGACACCAACATAGTTGTATTTTTGAAGTTAAAAAATACTTAAAGATAATTATGGTGTTGTGTTAATTTGACACACAAAACGAAAAAATTAATTATGGAGATCACTGGGAAAAAAAAATATTATTCTGGAGATTATGAGAAAAAAACAACAAAAACAAATATTATTCAGAACATCGCTATTAAGAATAAAAAAATCCATTTGTCAGGACTCTCTGAATATCAGCAGCAAAGCAATTTCATTATTATAGCATTATAAAGAAGAAGAGAATGCACTGCTTTGAGAGATTTCATAATTTGGCATGTGACGAATGTGATATCTCCATTATGAACGCTAGTTTTACAAGACTGAGCTCTTCCGGCTCATACTTGATTTTGAGAATGCGTAAACTTTTGTGCGTGGACTTTTGTACACACGATTGGACTTTCCGACAACAATGTTTTGTTGGCGTAAAACTTGAGAACCTGCTAGCCAACATTTGTTGGCAGAAAGTCTGACAGCAAATGTTCGATGGAGTATACACACGGTCGGACTTTAGGCCAAAAAGTTCACATCCAACATTTCCCGTTGGAAAATCCAACTGTGTGTACGCGGCATAAAAAAATATCCTTCCTTGTAACACCTATCTCCGGCTTCATATACCTCCTTTGGCACCCTAATGTGTGCTGATCAGTAGGGTTAAACATACACATTTAGATTTACCAACTTTAGATTTAACAAAGCTATGTATGAAGACCTGCCTAAACTACATGGATAAAGGTGACCTAATAATAGTGAATAGCTGAAAGCTGGAAACATAGAATTTATGTAGTGTGGAAATAAAGAATGAAATATTTATTAGCCATGGGTATGGGCCAAAATATGAATAAATATACTTACAAAAAAAATTTGCCATATTGCACAAACAGTAAACGCAGTGTTAACTGCAACAGGGTAAAAGTTGGACGTAAGTGCAGGAATTATTGGGTGATCCTGACAACACCAAGTGTCTAACAGTTCTGAAAATAGGAAAAATTTGTTAACTATAATTACTTAATAATTATAAAGTGATATTAGAAAGGGAATAAACTATGAAAGGGTAAAGGAATCTGTATAACAGACACTCACCACAAGGGGGATCAACGTTGAGGTAACTGCTATATACCATGGAAAATGTTGGGGTACTCACGGCGGTCCCTAGAAACTAACACAGCACTGAACAGATTCCTGGGTAAGGAATCAGTGAACAGTCTCCAGCCCGGATGTATAATCTCAAAAGTATACCAGAGGGTTTTGAAAAGTAGCTCAAGTGCTGGTAGTCAGAGGTATATACACAGATATAGACCTAAATGGAATGAAAGAGTAGACAATAGGAGAGAGGACTGGAATTAGTTCCATATGAATAACATAAGATGAAACAACAGTGGGAAAAAAAAACAACGCTGTCACACTCTACCTCAGTGATCACCATGCATAGCAAGATCCCTGTGTAGAGCCGCCGCTCAAGTAAAAACAGCTGTAGCAAGTAAACAAGTCAAGGACGCTGAACAGCGTCATTAACCACTTAAGCCCCAGACCATTTTGCAGGCCAAAGACCAGAGCACTTTTTGCGATTCGGCACTGCGTTGCTTTAACTGAAAATTGCGCAGTCGCGCTACTTGGCTCCCAAACAAAATTGACGTCCTTTTTTTCCTACAGAGATATCTTTTGGGGGTATTTGATTACCCCTGCGTTTTTTATTTTTTGCACTATAAACAAAAAAAGATCGACAATTTTGAAAAAAACGCATAATTTTTTACATTTTGCTATAATAAATATCCCCCAAAAATATATAAAAACATATTTTTTCCTCAGTTTAGGCTGATACCTATTCTTCTACATTTTGTTGGTAAAAAAATAAATCGCAATCAGCGATTATTGATTGGTTTGCGCAAAAGTTATAGCGTTTACAAAATAGGGGATAGTTTTATGGCATGTTTATTAATATTTTTTTTACTAGTAATGGTGGTGATCAGCAATTTTTATCGTAACTGCGATATTATGGCGGACACATCAGACATTTTTTACACATTTTCGGGACCATTGTCATTTATATAGCAGTCAATACTATACAAATGCACTGATTCCTGTGTAAATGACACTGGCAATGAAGGGGTTAACCACTAGGTGGCAGTGTAGGGGTTAAGTGAGCCCTGGGGAGTGTTTCTAACTGTGGGGGGGGGGGGCATGGCTGTGTGTGACACGTCACTGATCTCTGCTCTGATCACACATATATCGGCGTGCGACGGTCAGCATGTGGTTAAGTACACATGTCCCGCCTATAGCCAACTACATCATGTCACAACTGAGTATAAGGCTCGGTTCACACTGCCACAAATTGGAACTGATTTGTGAGACTCCAAGTCACGTGACATGTAAAATCCAATTTTAGTCAATGAGAGCTTTCTTAAAGTGGAGGTCCACCCTAAAGTGGACCTTCCGCTCATTGGAATCCTCCCCCCCTCCGGCGCCACAATTGGCACCTTTCAGGGGGGAGGGGGGTGCAGGTACCTGTACAGTACAGGTATCTGCACCCACTTCCGGCGTAGATTCTGCAGAAGGTACGCCCCTTTCCGCAGAATCTACGCCCCTTTCCGAAAGTCCCCCGCTGCCTGCTGGGAAACACACGGATCCCAGAGACAGCGGGGACCATCCTTATTGCGCAGCGCGACTCGCGCATGCGCAGTAGGGAACCGGGAAATGAAGCCGAAAGGCTCCACTTCCTGATTCCCATAACCAAGATGGTGGCGGCAGCACCAGAGAGACGATCGAGAGATCGGCTTCGGGTGCCGACATCGTGGGCGCGCTGGGCGGGTAAGTGTCACTATTTTAAAAGTCAGCAGCTGCAGTATTTGTAGCTGCTGGCTTTTTAAAAAAAAAAAAACGGTGGACTCCCGGCGGACTCCCGCTTTAATTAGCACTACTGAAGTCGCTCCAACTTTATAAAAGGTTCCTGTGCTACTTTTTAGATTGTAAGCTCTTCTGAGCAGGGCCCTCTTAGTCCTCTTGTATTTTATTGTATTGTAACTGTATTGTCTCCTTTTTATATTGTAAAGCGCTGCGTAAATTGCTGGTGCTATATAAATCCTGAATAATAATAATAATAATAATACTTCAATGCGACTTCTATCCGATTTGTGCCCATAGACTTTAATGGAAGTTGGCTCCAAGTAGGATCCTTATCTTAATTGATGTGATTTGGATCTGATATTACAGGAAGATTACCCAGGCATTCCTTGAAGTTTCCTCAAAGTTTCCATGAAGTTGCCTCGATCTTGGCTCGAAGTTGCCTGGCAAAGTCGTGCCTACTAGGGATGAGCCGAACACCCCCTGGTTAGGTTCCCAAAAAATTTGTTCGAACACCGTTAAAATCTATGGGACATGAACGTGAAAAAATCAAAAGTGATCTTAAAGGCTTATATGCAAGTTATTGCCATAAAAAGTGTTTGGGAACCTGGGTCCTGCCCCAGGGAACATGTATCAATGCAAAAAAAAGTTTTAAAACTGCAGTTTTTTCGGGAGCAGTGATTTAAAAAAATGCTTAAAGTGAAACAATAAAAAAAAATTCTTTAAATATCGTGCCGGGGGTCTGGTATGGATATTAAGGGGAACTCCGCACCCAAATATTTAAAAAAATGGTGTGGGGGTCCCCCAGGCCCTATATACTCTGAACAGCAGTATATATACTATACGGCCTGCCATACGCTGCAGAAAATTGAGCCTTAGGTGTTGGTTACCAGAACACTGTAAGCCCTCACAGTTACTCTTGTTGGGCGCAGGAATCGGCACTGCTGTGAAATATTCTAACAAAAGTTGTAATTACATGTCCCTGTTAAACAGGGGCAGAAAAATTGGGCCTTGGGTGGTGGTGGTGCCACAACACTGTAACCCCTCATAGATACTCGTGTTGGGCGCAGGAACGTTCCCTGCTGTGAAATATTATATCAAAAGTTGTAATTACATGCCCCTGTTAACCACTTGACCACTGGGCACTTAAACCCCTTAATAACCAGACCAATTTTCAGCTTTCAGTGCTATCACCAGTGCTATCACCAAATAGAGCTATCTTTTGGTGGTATTTAATCACCGTTGGGTTTTTTATTTTTTGTGCTATAAAAGAAAAAGACAGAAAATTCAGTAAAAAAATGAATGTTTCTTTGTTTCTGTTATAAAATTTAGCAAATTAGTAATTTTTCTTGATAAATTTTGGCCAAAATTTATACTGCTATATATCTTTGGTAAAAATAAGTACAAATTGGTGTATATTATTTGGTCTTTGTGAAAGTTATAGAGTCCACAAGCTATGGTGCCAATATCTGAAAATGTATCACACCTGAAGTATCCTTTTTCATTTCTTGAGACCCTAACATACCAGAAAAGTACAAATACCCCCCAAATGACCCCTTTTTGGAAAGAAGACATTCCAAGGTATTTAAAAAATGAAAATTGTCATATTAGCAGGTTATTTCTCACACACAGCATATGCATACCACAAATTACACCCCAAAACACATTCTGCTATTCCTCCCGAGTATGGCGATACCACATGTGTGAGACTTTTACACAGCATGGCCACATACAGAGGCCCAACATGCAGGGAGCACCTTCAGGCATTCTGGAGCACCCAGGCCAATTCTGACATTTCTCTCCTACATAAAAAATCATCATTTATTTGCTAGAAAATTACATAGAACCCAAAACATTATATATGTTTTTTTAGCAAAGACCCTAGAGAATACAATGGCGTTGTTGCAACTTTTTATCTCGCACGGGACTTGTGCAACAATTTTTCGAAACGCCTTTTTTTTGGAAAAAAACGCTTTGTGCATTACAAAAAACAAAAACAGCCCAATGTTTTTACATAAACAGTTACGCCGAGTAAATAGATACCTAACATGTCACCCTTCAAAATTGCACACACTCGTGGAATGGCGCCAAACTTCGTTACTTAAAAATCCCCATAGGTTTAAGACCTCTTTCACACTGAGGTGCTTTTCAGGTGCTTTCACGCTAAAAAAAGCACCAGAAAAGCTCACGAAAACCTATTTCCATTAAAATCAATGAATGCTTTCACACTGGGGCAGTGCACAGGCAGGGCAGTGAAAAAATGCCCCTCTCCATTGAAATGAATGGAAAGCTCTTTAAAAGCGCCAGAAAAGCTCTTCAAAAGCACCTGAAATCTCTTCAAAAGCGCTCAGTGTTTTACTGGCAGTTTAGAAGTGCCTCAGTGTGAAAGGGACCTACATTTTTTTTTACTGGTTACATGTTTTGAGTTACAGAGGAAGTCTAGGGCCAAAATGATTGCTCTTGCTGTAACGTTCGCACCAATACCTCACATGTGTGGTTTGAACACCGTTTTCATATGTGGGCGGGACTTATGTATGCGTTCGCTTCTGCATGCGAGCACACGGGGACAGGGGCACATACATTTTTTTTTTATTGTTCATTTTACTTTATTTATTTTAGTTTGACACTTTTTTCCCCAAAATATTTTATTTGATCACTTTTATTCCTATTACAAGAAATGTAAACATCCCTTGTAATAGAAATATGGCATGACAAGTCCTCTTTACAGTGAGATATGCGGTCAATAAGACCCACATCTCACCTCTAGGCTGGAAAGCCTGAAATAAAAAAACGAAAAAAAAATATTCTGGCTTCGATTGTAGCGGTCGGTAGAAGCACCGGAAGCGGGAGTTGGTAGAAGCACCGGAGGGCGGCGGGAGGGGGCAATCCCCTCTCTTCTCCTGTAAGAACAATCAAGCAGCGGAACCGCCCTTATGATCATTCTTATGGTGTAGGGAATCGCTGGCAGAAAATGCTGATGGTGGTGCCATGACACTGTAACCCTTCACAGATACTCTTGTTGGGTGCAGGAACGGGCCCTGCTGTAAAACCTGACTGCCAGTTTCTTGTCCTTCTGTGGCACCCCCTCTCTCTAGGCTCACGTTAATCCCTTCCTCAACCTGGGAACCAACATAGGAGCCTTCAAATCGCTGCGCATCCTCCAGCAGCATATAACCGACACTGTGTTTGAATAATTCTGGGGACTTCTCCGTGCATGATGGTGGGGCTACGGAAGGAGTGACTGTGGACAAGGAGCCAGTGGAATAGGCCCCTTTGGCAGCTGCATAGGAAGAAAAACTACTCTGAGCCTGGGTGACAGAGGATGAGGAGGATGAGGATGGCTTTATTATCCACTCCACCAACTCTTCTGCATGTTGAGGCTCAATAACACGGCCAGCAGCAGCAAAAAAGAACAAGCATGCCCCACGGCCACCTGCAGAGGATGTACCATATCCACGACCACCACTGTTGACTGTAGACACATAGGATGCTTGCCCTCTTTTAGTGGCCTGTGAGTGTCCGCCTCTCCTTGGTGGCCTTCCGGACATGATGTATTTTTTGTTTTGCAACAACACACTACACTGTATTAGATACTGTGTACATCGCTTGAACTGTAATATATTGTACACACTGTATTAGAGTATCAGGTTTTTAACCTTGAAGAGGTGATATTGAATTGATATTGTATTGATATGGAGATTTCCTTATGTTTTTTCTAGCCCTGATGAAGTGGGCATTTTTGCACACCCAAAATGCATTGTATGCTTTTTGGAATGTACCCCTGAATTTTAAAGGAAAAAAAGTTGGATCTAGATCTCTTAGCAGATGTGTATTGCTTCAGCTTACACTTTTGTTACATTACCTGCCTGTGTTCCCCGCTAGGGAGATTCAAATGCCTATTTTTCCTGGTGACCATTGTGATGGGACTAAAAGTGAAATCCATACCTCCCAACATTTGGAGATGGGAATGAGGGACACCTGCTACCAAATATATGTAGGCATAGGGCACGCCCCCTGTCACACCCCCTTAGAGATGAATTAACCAAAAAAAGGTTAATTAAATCCACAAGGGCTTTTTTTTTACCACTACTATTCCTTTATATTGGCTTTTAAAATTTACAAATGCACCAATTTAGAATTTGGGTGAAAGGTTTAGCACTGGGAAACACTTTTGAAAGATAAAAAGTGCATTTTACTATATAGATCAGACCAAAATGAGGGACAAATAAGGAGGAATGAGGGACAGAGGGACATTGCTCCAAATTAGGGACAGTCCCTCGAAATCAAGGACAGTTGGGAGCTATGGAAATTCACAATTTTACAATTGTCATTGTAACAGAAGGTGAGGGGAATTCCTCTCTGGTAACAACCATGTCAGATGTGATTTCCACCCACTTCCTGTTGTGTCCCTGTAAAACGATGTCCAGGAAAAGCTCCCTGATAAAAGACAGACAGCAAAAAGAAAACTGACAGCAGTTTTACCATTTTTTACTTGATCCCAAAAATAAAAAAATAGACATTGCACTTTTATATGTCGCCCAACATGAACATCTTGACACAGTTTTATATGATTTGCATGTGTTGTGAATGGCTCAGTTCAAGAGATTTGAACTTGACAATTCAATTCAATGTATGGCATGGTGTGAAAAGGCCCTAAAGAAAACAATGGATATTGTAAATTCATAAAAATGAGCAGGTAATCAGAAAAAAGTTTCCCCATTATCTACTGCATATAGAAAGTGGTCTTCATCATATAGAGTGCAGTATTCTAGAGGAAGTGTATGTTTGTTGGAGCTTGTAATAGAACGTTACAATCATGTCTGATGATGTTCCATGAATCACACCACAACATCACTACAGCCAGAGCATTGTGCAGACCAGGCAAACTCGCAGTGTCTGTACTCTCATTATCTCACTTCCATAATGATTAACACCCCTGTAACTACATTTGTGACATACATCACCATGAGCCACATCTGGATGGCAGAAGTGATGAGCAAATGATTTACAAATGGAAAATGTGTGGATAGAATATCTGCCATTGTTCTCTATAGGAGGGGGAAAGAAAACATTGGCTGCAGTTCACAGTACATTGCAAGACAGAGAGGCTCTATAGGGGCTAGGCATTAAAACAAAGCAATAAAAGAACATGTGCTTACATTGTTTTACTTAATTAACAACGATTCTTTGTTTCACCAACCCCTTGCCTGTGCATACAAGAAATAGAAACAGACATTTGAAGCAAAGAGTTTTGTAAAAATATGATAACCCATAGGGCACTATTTATAACTATTTTCACTCAAGATTGACCCAATTTTTACACATTGTTCCAACTGAATCTAATGAAAAAAATGTGTACACATTGGGTAAAGGTTATGTGAAAACATTTATGTAGCACTGACCCTCCTAGGAGCAGCTGATTTTGTTGGGCTTACTGTTACCTTCTTGACCTCGTATACGTCTAGGGGTTTCCCAAGGTAGATGGCCCACAGAACTGTAGAAACTGACACTGGATCCGCTGTTGTGATTTTTATTTTCAAAAAAGAGTAGACAAAACACAGTCTCTCAATGAGGGTTAGAGGGTTTAGGTAGAAAGTTCAGGTACTCTTGGAACTGCTCAAAATAGAAAGTCTCTAGAAATAGCCACTCACAACTGGATTCTCACAGCTACCAGATAGACCTCTTCTCACTAGGCTTAGCAGCCGATAGAGTGTTCAGATAAAGCAAAGTCTCTGCCACAGACTTGTTGTAGAACATTTGTGAATAAAGTCTCTGCCACAGACTTGTACAACGTTTGTGTATAAAGTCTCTGCCACAGACTTGTTGTAGAACGTTTGTGAATAAAGTCTCTGCCACAGACGTGTTGCAGGACACTTGTAGTAACTGAAGGATGTAGACAAATTTAGAGAGCCCTCATACGGTACCAGTATCTTGCAGCCGGACCGGCGATACTGTACGAGTGTAGATTCACTTGATGTCTTTCTACTAAGTCTCCAGGCTCTTTCCGAGAATCCAGCCTTCAGCGTGGCCTTCTCCCGAAGAGTCCTTCCCTGGTTGCTTCCTCAGTTGCTGGGCCTCTCCTCAGACGAGACGGCACCAGACCACCTTTGAATCCTGCTTCCAGTTACTTTGCCTCAGGCTACCCAGCCCCGAGACTCAGAATTGGATGGATCCGCACCCCAGGCCATGAGACCCATGGGGGCTGGTCAGGAGGACCAGGACCAAACAGACAGAAAGAGCTTCTGGACCGGAACCCAGAAGCACGTGATGTCAGTACCTTAAGTACCCTCTCCCAGAATGCGCAGCAAGATGACACTCCCACTGGGCTGGTTCAGAGAAAAAATGTCACTCAATGCGCCCAGCTGAACTGCATTGTCACACTTGCTAGTGATGATAGTGCCACCTGTGGCCAAGCAGAACACAGTGCAATCCAGCTAGACTGGTACTGAAACCATAATTTGGTATAATCAAGCCCAAAAACAAACTGTGGTTTTAGGAACTTAAAATAGAGAAAAACACATAGCATATGCTCTTCAGGAGCCAGCGCTACATTTATAAATATATTTTACAGTAACTAATATCCAAAAGAGGTAAAAAACAAGGGGGTAGATGTATGAACAGTTATTTTTACCAAGAGCAGATAGGAATCATATGCCATAAATTGATCGAAATAAGGCTAGGCCCAATTTTGATTCGTTTGTGGCCATTCCTGCTGGATGGAAGTCTATCTAGCAATCAGCTTCTGTTTATTGGAAATCTTGGAAAATGCAACAGTAATCAGTGTTTTCTGATAGCGGAGGTGTCCCCACTGTTCGATATACAATAACACAATGAGGAGGATTCCTCTATCTTCCTCACTTGTATGAATGGGGTAATCTGTTCATTTTTTATGACCCATCTATGGGCAGCCATAGATTTAATGCACATGGATGCAATACAGCCCACTGTAGTATGATTGACGGTAGTGTTACTAGAGTACAGCCTCTGCTGGGAGGGTGGCAGTATTTTATATAACCACCCTACACTGGCCCACTGAAAGGGATCCTTAAAAGGTTCTTAAACACTGGACCCTTACTCTGTCCCTTCTTGCTAGAAACCTCTCCCTGTGCTAAGCACTGTCCCCACTTCACCCTAACCTACCACCCACTCAAAGCATGCCCAAATGATGTGGGATTCCTTATTTAAAGGCTCCCTCGTTAAGATCTCTGCCTGAACTCTAGTTAGACACCTTCTTCTTAAATAACTAATAGAGTTTCTAAGGGGACAAATTCTCTTAACAAACTCTCCTTCTCCTGCAGCACTGGTACAGTGCCACCTAAATGAAAAAAGAATGCCTACATCTGCCTACATGCATGCACAACTTTATGCAGCTAATGCATAGCTGTCTACAGCTGCCTTCACCCAGGGCGGCACAGTGGGGTATTGGGTAGCACTCTTGCCTAGCAGTAAAAAGGGTCCCTGTTTCAAATCCCAACCATGACACTACCTTCCTGGAGTTTGCATGTTTTCCCTGTGCCTGCGTGGGTTTCCTCCCACACTCCAAAGACATGCTGGGAGGTTAATTGGCTTCTGTCCAAATTGGCCCTAGTATATGAATGTGAGTTAGGGATCTTAGATTGTAAACTCCTTGAGGGTAGGGACTGATGTGAATGTACAATGTATATGTAAAGTGCTGTTTAAATTGACGGCACCATGTAAGTACCTTAAATAATAATAATTTATTTCTAAAGAACATTCAAGGCACAAAACTATACAGCTTGTTTATGTTGTTCTGGCGAATGCAACCATGTACTCCTACTTCTGGACCTCTCTGCTGCCTTTGATATGGTTGAATTCCTCCTCAAAAAACTCCACGTCTTTGGTCTCCATGACTGTACTCTTTGCTGGTTCTCTACCTACTTATCCAACCACACCTTTAGCGTTACTTACAATTCTACTTCCTCCTCTCCTCTTCTTTTCTCTGTTGGAGTCCCCCGAGGTTCTGTTCTTGAATCTCTCCTGTCAATCTGCACCTTCTCCCTGGGACCATCTCTACGCTGACGACACTCAAATCTATTTCTCTACCCCTCAACCCACTCCTTCAGTTTCCTCACGTATCACTAATTTAATATTAGATATATCAGTCTGGATGTCACACTACTTCCTCAAACTTAATCTATCCAAAATCAAATGTATAATTTTTCCCACGTGCCTCTTCCCCTAATCTCTCTGTCAAAACCGATAGCATAACTATCAGTCCATTCCCACATGCCATGATCCTAGGCGTAGTCTTGGACTCTGAAGTCTCCATGTCCAATCACTGTCCAAATCTTGCCGCCTCAACCTCTGCCTCAACCTCAACATCTCCAAAATACACCCCTTTCTAACCAATGACACAACAAAGCTCTTAATCCACACCCTGGTATTTCTGGCCTCGATTATTGCAGTTCCCTTCTCATTGGCTTACCTCCACATACTCTATTCCCCCCTTCAATCCATCATGAATGCTGCTGCCAGACTCATCCACCTTATCAACCACTCTGTCTCTGCTATTCCTCTCTGTCAATCCCTCCACTGACTTCTGCTCACCCAATGAATTCAATTCAAAATACTAATAACTACCCACAAAGCCGTCTACAACTCTACCCCAGCTACAACATTGACCTAGTCTCAAAATAACAACCTAATCGTTCTCTTCATTATTCTCAAGACCTCCTGCTCTCTAGCTCTCTCATCACCTCCTCCCATGCTCGTCTCCAGGACTTTTCCAGAGCCTCTCCAAACCTATGGAACTCCTTACCCCAATCTTTCCATCTTGTCTCCTACTCTATACGCTTTTAGACGATCCCTGAACACCTTCCTCTTTAGAGAAGCCTATCCTACCCACACCTAACAACTGTATTTTCATTTTGTCCATCTGATAATCCCCCACAGGTACTACCCTTTGTTCCACTTGACCCTCCCTTCTAGATTGTAAGCTCTAATGAGCAGGGCTCTCTGATCCCTCCTGCATTGAATTGTATTATAATTGTAATGTCTTCCCCCATGTTGTAAAGTGCTGCGCAAACTGTTGGCGCTATATAAATCCTGTATAATAATAATAATGTGCATGAGGCCTTATGCTTATGTGTGTCATGCAGTGTTTTGTTCTACCTGTATATGTATAAAAAGGGAGATAGGTACATATGACACTAGTACCACATTGTTCCTGTATAAGCCCCCCTTCAGACTTAGTATTGTAGTAAAAATGCACATGCTACCAGTCAAACAACAACAAAGAAAAATTCCAAGCTCAACTTACCAGTCAAAATATGAAAAAAGAAAAAACTGCGCTATTAACTAAACCCACCCAGTGAGCAGCAACTCAAATCGCTATACAACAACACACAACAATTATCAAATATAAGGAGCTGTGCTAAAAATATTTATCTTATACATGTATAACTGTGACTAAAAGAATTGATTAATGATAACCCAATCACAATTAACAGTGTAAACAATATAAAATATAAATTCATATATGAATAAATAAATAAAAATACATAAGTGAAATTTCATGAAAAAAAACCCCTATGAGTGACAATTAATAAATGAATAAATTACCATATAAATGAAATGTAAATTCATAAATAAATACTATAATGAAACGGAATGAAAAACTTAATAGGGCATATAAAATGTCCCAAACACTTATACTCATGCAAAGAGATCAGCAAAAAATCCAGTGCAGGATCAAACAAAACACCCTTTGGAAATAGTGCTATGAAGAGCAGAAGATGCCACCACCATTAATAACTCTGGCCGCTTACCAGAACCCTAGGTCCCTGTCATATGGGACCAAAAGAGCATAAACTGATCATCAAGATTGACACTTGGAATGGAAAACAGGAAGACTCTCACCCCCAGCGACGGGATGTTATACCGCAATGAAAAATTCCATATAATTCCATAAAGAAAAGAGAAGATGCTCACATAGCATAAAAACCTTTATAATTTATTAATAAGGCACATACATATAAACTCACATTATCTGGATACAAGAAAGGCCATAAAAACACAACGAGCTGGCCGGCTCTCGACTACCGCCTGTTAGTTCCGGGACTGGCGTAGAACGCGGTGACATCAGCACGCCGTTCCTCCCAAAAGGACACAAACAAGACATTTCTGGATTCAGGGATTTCTGCTGCTAAACACGTGTAAATCTCCTTCTAAGCGCAGGTGGCCAGTTTGCACGAGGACTTAAAGTATTCTTCAGTGAATGGAGCAATGGAATAGCTGGGCCAGCATAGACGGTAAATAGACACTTGCAGAAGAGGAGAGGGCTCCCAGATGTCTTAATTGTTTGTAACAGTAATACGGACAATGAATGTATATGGAGGTCCATGTCACTAGACACTTAATAGCTACTGATCCAAAATGGAATTTAAGTCCCTTCTGTAATTTTCTATTTTCAGATATCCGTGTCAGACAGACACTGGGGAAACAGTATTTTAGCTACCTATTAGCAGGGCCCCCCTTCCCCAAAGCACCCCCCCCCCATGTTGAGGGCACGTGGCCTAGTACGGCTCAGGAGGGGGGGGCTGCTCGCTCGTCCCCACCCCCTTTCCTGACCAGCCGGGCTACGTGCTCGGATAAGGGTCTGCTATGGACTTTGTGGGGACCCCCACGCCATTTTTTTGGCATAGGGGTTCCCCTTTAAGTCCATACCAGGTGACAGGGCTAGCGAGGTGTCAATCTTGCCGATGAATGGACTCAACAGATGATGAACGGACTCAAAGTGAACGGACTTTACTCTGTGTGTGGGCAAGTCTGTTTATTTCAAAAGTCTGGTGGACTAGCACACAGACGGGCAGATTGTCTGCCAGACTGCCAAGTCTGGTGGACAATTTTGAGTCAAAATTTTGAGGACAAAAAGTCCACCGTATAGTCCGATCGTGTGTATGCGGCATAATAGTCAGTGACAGGTACTCTTTATGGAGGGATCTGGGGCCTATAAGACCTCAAATCCCTCCTTTGAACTTAAAAATATTCAAAGTGCCAAGTTTGGCTGTTTTGAATACTGAAATTTTTTGAGAAATTTGGCGCATTTAAGTCTTCTGTAAACCGGAAGTGATGTCGTAACATCACTTCCAGGTTACTAGATCTGACACCAGATCAAAGCTGATTCCGGCTTCATTTGGGTCTCTGGCCAGCCGGTGGACATGCTAGCTGGTCACTTGGGCCTTCCAGTGGGACATGAGAGCCCGGATGAGCTGCGGAAGGTGGGACATCCCCGCTTGCTGCTTGGGATAACAGCCAAGTGGCTTCTTAGCCCCATCAATTGTTATGCTTAGAAAGCCAACCGCGAGGTGATGTGTGCAGCTGCATGGAAGGAAGAGGTAATATAAATGTTCAGAAGAACTATTTGTGTGCATGTGCTTTGCTGTCAGGGCTGGATTTCTGCATAGCCAGCATAAGTCTTGGCTCAAGATGGCAGGGCTGCTGTGGGCAGCACACAGCCACTCACATACCATTTTTCTGACTCATTCTTGTATACAGCTGTGGTAGATATTACTATGGTATACTAAGTATAATCACAAGTGTCAAAGTCTTTTATTGACAATTAGATTATATTTATGCCAAGAGTCAATATTTTCAGTGTTGACCCTTCTTTTTCAAGACCTCTGCAATTTGCCCTGGCATGCTGTCAACTTCTGGGCCACATCCTGACTGATAGCAGCCCATTCTTGCATAATCAATGCTTGGAGTTTGTCAGAATTTGTGGGGGTTTTTTGTTCACCCACCTCTAGAGGATTGAACACAAGTTCTCAATGGCATTTAGGTCTGGGGAGTTTCCTGGCCATTGATCCAAAATTTCGATCTTTTGTTCATCAAGCCACTTAGTTATCACTTTTGCCTTATGGTGAGGTGCTCCATAATGCTGAAATAGGCATTGTTCATCACCAAACTGTTCTTGGATGGTTGGGAGAAGTTGCTCTCAGAGGAGCAAGCACTGCAGTGGTGGTACCCCGATCCCAAAGCTGATTCAACTGTAGAAGACGGTCCTGGCGCATGCTGAACTTTCTTGGGCACCCTAAAGCCTTTTTCATATATGCAGTGGAAATTATTTTTTGGAATTAAGTAAATTTTCTTGGCAAAGATGTACTCTGAAGTTAATTGCAATTCATTTAGTCACTTTTCATTACATTCTGGAGTATATGCAAATTGCCATCATAAAAACTGAGGCAGCAGGCTTTGTGAAAAGTAATATTTGCCTAATTTTGAAAAATATTGGCCATAGTAAAAAAGATCCTGATTTCTCCCTGCCACCTGGCCTTCATTGTTAGGATCCCTAATCGGTTTGTGCATTTTTTTTTAAATAGCTTGTTTAAAGTGCACCACCTCTGGGACAGGAGAGAATGACAGTACATTCTGATAGCTTAGTACCACACCAAGAAATACGCACCAATCCGTCCTCCCTCACCACCTCCCCACTGCAGGAGTTTGGTGTCAGATGAGTCAATTCTGGTGTCAGGCGGCACCTGAGCTTACTTGGATGGATACCACCAGTGCCCTCTCCCCAAATTCTTCCCCTTACCTGAATGTTTACAGTAAAGGAACAAGGGTTCAAACAGAACAGGTAGGCAGTTAGGAAGTGGTGATGGATGAGTACACCTTGCTGGGTAGGTGGATTATCAGGAATTATCAGGAAGGACACAAAAGGCCAAAGTGACAGTGTCTCCTAAAACTGAATTTCTAGCAAATAAGATTGATGCTTTGTAATGCTCTTCTAGTCATCTATAGCAGGTGTACTAATGCAAAATGGGCAAAGAAGTTCTTTAAGAACATTCACGTTAAGCCTTAGTGTACTTTGTGTGGCTATGATGTCTGATCTTGTTAGTGCGCTACTAAGATTGACCTTTTAATTGGAGTAGGATGTGGGCAGTAGGGGTGGGCGAATGGTTCGGCCTGAGCATAATTTTGTGCCGAACTTTCGTTGTTCAGACATTCGGCGAACAGCTGAACAAACGTACCGTTAGACCATTTCTTCGGCCCCCCGAACTGACCGCAATGCATTGTGGTGCTAAACAGCTCATTGCAAGCCCTGACTGGCTGAGGCACTGAAAGCTTCAGTCAATCAGGTCACAGAGCACTGTCAGAGTCATGATTGGACACTGTCATCATGACTTATCCATTCATGGCTCATTCCACAGTATAAAAGTATTCTTTCAATGGCAGCCATTTTCAGTGTGATTTCAGCATGGAGAGAGATAGAACAGGGCTATGTTCAGTGCTATCAGTTAGTGTGCTATACTGTGCTATTTTGCTTCAATTGTCAGTGTAGAATATTAGTTTGGTGTCAGTCTAGGGATAGTGTGAGTGTAGTGAGGAGGACCATCATTCAGCTTTGCATAGTGTGGCAGCTAGAGTAGGGGCAGCTCAGATAGTTTCAATGTAGTGTAGTGAGACCATGTCAGTAATCTTGACATTAGTGTATAGTTAGAGTAGGGATAGTTCAGATAGCGTCAGTGTAGTGATGGTTGAACATCATCCATTTGATTGCGTTACTGCCAGTGTAATGCCATTTATTTCTGTGTGCGCTACTGGCAGTTTAACGCCATATAGTTCTGTGTGCTTTACTGCCAGTTTAACGCCATATATTTCTGTGTGCGTTACTGCCAGTTTAACGCCATATATTTCTGTGTGCGTTACTGCCAGTTTAACGCCATATCGCTTTGTGCATTACTGCAGGTTTATTTCCATATAGTTCTGTGTGTGTTACTGTCAGTTTAACGCCATATAGTTTTGTGCGTTACTGCCAGTTTAATGCCATTTACTTGTGTGTGCGTTACTGTAAGTTTAACGCCATATAGTTTTGTGTGTTACGGCCTGTTTAGCACAATATAGTTCTGCGTGTGTTACTGCCAGTTTAATGCCATATAGTTATGTGTGCGTCACTGCCAGTTTAACGCCATATAGTTTTGTGCATTACTGCAAGTTTAACGCCATTTACTTCTGTGTGCATTACTGCAAGTTTAATGCCATTTATTTCTGTGCGTGTTACGTCAAGTTTAATGCCATATAGCTCTGTGCGTCACTGTACATTTGGCGCACTATATTGCAATATAATATAGTGTATCTGTGGAGTGTGTCTGTGTAGTGTGAGTACCCAAATTAAAGTGCACCAAATACCACTTTACACTGATTAAAGTGCATCTATGTACAGATTTCCACTTCTTTTTTACATTTGCTTATAAGCACCGCCCCCTCCCTCACAATAATGTTGGGGAGGACAACAAGGAGAGACAGATGTTCTCTTGGCAGTGTAAGGGGACCAGCAACAAAGATGTCCACAGGCAAAGGTAAACATGGCGGTCAGTCCTCAGGCAGTGCATAATTTTCTCTGTCTAGTGAGTTTGCCCATGCTATCCAACCACAGCATGCGGGTGGTGGACTGGCTTACTAAACCTTCCTCATCCTCCTCATCCTCTGTAACGCAAGCAGAGGCAAGTGTGCAGTCCCCTGCAGTTGCCAGAGTGGATAAACCTGCCTCCTTGTCCACATTTATTCCTGCCATAGCCCCAACATCAGCCATGGAGGAGTCAGCTGAGTTATTTGACCTCAGTGTCAGCCACTTGCTCCTTGATGATGCCCAGCCGTTACTGGATTCAGATGTTGGTTCTGAGGTTGAGGATGACAGGAACATGAGCCTAGAGAGAGGGGAGAACACTGGTAGTCAAATTAGCATTCATGTTCCCCCAGTATTGCCAAGTTGTCTCCAGTGGTAATGATGATGCAATTTTTTACAGCAAGGCCAATTCTTGCTTTCATGAAGAGTACCTCTATAAGGTTATGGTGGGAAGGCGCCACCGACACCCAAAGATCAATTTTTCTGCACCTGTCTGACAGGTGCAAATCAATGCGATTATTTACAGCATGGCCAATTCTTGCTTTCATAAAGAGTACCTCTATAAGGTTATGGTGGGAAGGCGCCACCGATACCCAAAGACCAATTTTTCTGCACCTGTTTGACAGGTGCATATCATTGCAATTTTTTTACAGCAAAGCCAATTCTTACTTTCATCAAGATTACCTCTATAGGGTTACGGTGGGAAGGCGCCACGACACCCAAAGACCAATTTTTATGTACCCGTTACTTCTATTCAAAGTCAAAGTGACACCAGAATGTATCCTAAAAATCTCTAATCTTGTTCCCAGTGTACTACATTGTGGCCTCATCATACACACTGGCACCCCAGCTGTTTCTGAGAAAAATAAAGGCAGCTTGCAAGGAAAATGTCATTTTCTTGGCTTTATAAATTATTTATAATTATAAATTATAATTATAAAAATTATAATTATAAATATGCAATTATTGCTGCAGCAGATTCTAGACATGGTACAGATCTGTCACTTTACAGGTAGACTAATGCTGCGTACACGCGACCAGACTTTCTGGCAGACTAGGTCTGACGGTCTTACCGACTGACTTTTCGGCAGAGTTCTGACAGACTTCCGAACAAACGGACTTGGCCACACACGAATGGACTAAGTCCGTTCGAAAGTCAGTTAATTTTGAACGTGAGGACATAAGGTGAGACTAAAAAAGGAAGTTCAATAGCCAGGAGCCAATAGCTTCCCTTGTGTCGTATTTGGTCCGTCGGACCAGCATACAGACAAACGATTT
The DNA here is from genome assembly GCF_037356315.1 of Lithobates pipiens. Classification (NCBI taxonomy): domain Eukaryota; kingdom Metazoa; phylum Chordata; class Amphibia; order Anura; family Ranidae; genus Lithobates; species Lithobates pipiens. The sequence goes on along the minus strand of NW_027507764.1, from coordinate 501,164,388 downwards.
TGAGTCCGTTGGACAGATTTGAAACATGTTCTATTTCTAGGTCTGTCAGATTTTTTTTTTGAAAAAGGATCGGATTAGTTCACACACGATCGGATTGTCCGATGGACTGATTCCGTCGGACCTAGTCTGCCGGAAAGTCCGGTGTGTGTTCGTGGCATTAGGGGACCCCCCAGGTACTATATTTTTAATTTTTATGCTTTCACTTTAAAAATCAAAAAATCACTGCTCATTTAAAAATGAAGTTTTTCACAAACTTTTTTTTTTTTTTGTCAAATAACTTTTTATTAGTATAAAGTGAAACATTACACGACAGACACTTCAGTACAGCATTGGGGGAGCGAAAGAAAGAGAACAGAAAAATTACAGGGGAGAACATACCATAAGAGCATATTGGCCTACATAATATAGCCACCTGGAGCAGGTACAAGCCAGGCCAGGTAGAGCTATTCACAGACAGCATGTTCTGTAACACATGTAAGTCAGGGATAAAGTCCAACCAATAATAAACCAGTCCTCAAAACTCAACAGCCAGTCAAGAGTGGCAATCCGAGGATACAGGTGTCGACTAATAGTGTAAGATACTTATAGTACACTTTAACCCAATCAAACACCCCCCCTCGGGGGGGTTTGGAAGAAAGATAGGAATAAGAGAAAGGAAGAAGGGAAAAAGAGAAAAAAAGAGAAGAAAGGGATACCAAAGGGTAGAAAGAAAGGTAGAGAGGAAAAGGAGGGAGTAGGGGTGGGTAGTCATCCGAAAACTTCCGCTTGCCTGTCAGGGTCGATCGCCCTTAAGATTCCAGGGATTCCAGACTACGTAATGCGCTTCCAGCCGGTCCTGTATCCTGGCGGTCATCCTCTCCATAAGCTCCACGTCTCTAATGCGAGCGTATAATGCGTCCGGGGTAGGGAGGTGCGTTTTTTTCCAATGGAGTGCAACAAGACACCTCGCTGCGGTCAAGATATGGCGGGATAATTTCTGTAGGGATTTGGACAGTTTGGGGAAAGGGACTCCCAGTAAAAAGTGCTTTGGGTTCAAGTCCAGGGGTTGGTCCAGGACACTGGCCAAGAGCGTACGGACTTCCGTCCAGAAAGGGACTATACGAGGGTATTGCCAGTATATATGCAAGAGGGTGCCCTTATGCCCCACACAGCGCCAGCACCGGTCTGTTGTAGAAGGATAAATAGCGTGCAGGACATCCGGGGTCATGTACCAGAAGAACAATATTTTGTATGCATTCTCCCGGTAGAGCGTACACATGGAGCTCTTGGGTGCCTGTGACCAAATCACCCGCCATTGCTCCTCCGTGAACACTTCACCCAGAGCCTCCTCCCATTTAAGCATATATGCATGTTTGCCGTTAAGACCCATAGGAAAGGCGGTAATTATTTTATAAATATCCGAGATCATCCCCCTCTGTGCCGTACCTGCTGAGACAACTATTTCAAACAAGGTAGGCGGGGAGAAACGGAGGTCTGATGAGATGGTCTGGGCAAAGTGACGGATTTGTAAGTAACTATAGAAGCTCTGCCGGGGGAGGTCAAACCGGGATTGGAGTTCAGTGTAAGTCAGTAGTCTCCTAGATCTGGGGTCCACCAGAGATCTCAGATGGAAAAGGTTCCGGGAGGACCAGGGGTGTTGCATCTGGCGAGATAGGCTATCTGGCACTCGAGGGTTGGATATAAAAGAGGTCAGGAGCGATTTAGCCGAGGTCAGGGCAAACGCCTTGGAAGACCTACGCCATAGGTTCTGCAGGTGGGACATGGGGCCCAACAATTGGGACTGGGGAACCACTGCCGCCGCACTCCAGAGCATACTATTAGGGTGTATAGGGGCCAACCACCGGGATTAAATTTCCGACCAGCGATTGTGAGGCCTCTGGGTAGTCCAAGAAGCGACCGCGCGGAGTTGGGCAGCCTGATAGTACCTGACTAGATCCGGGAACGCTAACCCCCCATCCGATTGGGAGGCGGTCATGACCGAGCGAGGTATCCTGTGCCTTTTATAGTTCCATGCGAATCGAAGTAGGTCCCTTTGCAATTTTTTCAGGTGAGAGGAGGGGACTGGAATGGGGAGGGTCTGAAAAAGATAAAGGAGTTTCGGGAGGATAGCCATCTTCACAGAGGCTATTCTACCAAGCAGAGAGATTTGGTGTTTCCGCCACTGTAGCAACAGACGCCTAATATCTCCATAAAGGGATGGGTAGTTTGCCTGATAGAGGGAGGTATAGGTTGGGGTGATGTTTACCCCCAGGTATCGAAGGGAGGTGGACCCCCAGTGGTAGGGAAAGTTGGATCGTAGATGTTCCACCTCCAGCGGTGGAATGTTAATCGGGAGGGCTTCGGACTTCGACGCATTAAGTTTGTAGCCCGATAGCGCACTGTAACGATCTAACTCTATATGCAAGTTGGGCAGGGATATCCTGGGTTGGGTAAGAGTAAGAATTACGTCGTCCGCAAATAGCGAAATCTTAAACTCCTGGCCTCGCACCGGAACCCCTCTTATAGCCTGGTTCCGCCTAATAGACGCCGCCAGGGGTTCAATACAGAGGGCGAATAGTAGGGGTGACAGCGGGCATCCCTGACGCGTACCGTTGGAGATGGAAAAGGGCGAAGAGGTGGCAAAGGGGGTCTTCACTTGAGAAGACGGGTTGGAGTAAAGATGTTGTATGGCCCGCAAAAAAGGTCCCTCCATCCCTATGTGGGTCAGCGTGGCGAACAGGAAGGGCCAACCCAATCTATCAAATGCTTTTTCTGCGTCCAAGCTCAGGAGCAGGGACGGCATTCCCTCCCTGTTCGCCACGTCAACCAGGTCTATCACCTTCCGGGTGTTATCCCCTGCTTGTCGGAGGGGGACAAAGCCCACTTGGTCCTTGTGGATCAAAGAGGGTAGGACCTTGTTAAGGTGCAGAGATAACAATTTAGTAAAAATTTTTAGGTCTGCGTTCAACAACGCAATGGGTCTATAATTCGCGCAAAGGATGGGGTCCTTATCTGGCTTGGGGATTAAGGTAAGGAAGGAACGTTGCATATCTGAGGGGACGGGTGTTTTCTGTAGAAAAGCATTAAAGAGGCTGCTCATGTGCGGAGTTAGGAGGGGGGAAAATGCTTTGTAGTATTCGTAGGGCAGACCGTCTGGACCCGGGGATTTATGTGCGGGGAGGGATTTAATGGTCCGTTCCACTTCGTCCTCCGTGACGGGCATGTTCAAAATGAGCAAGTCCGAATCTCAAATTTTGGGGATGGCGCTGTCGGACAGGTACTGCTGTATACGCTGTGAAACCTCCACCGACACAGGGTTGCTAGGGATGTCAGGACTATTATAGAGCTCCGCATAAAAGCCAGCAAACGTATCAACTATGTCTTTGGGGTGGGAAACAACCGCATTAGATCTAGTTTTTATCTGGTGTGGAGCAGAGAGAAGGGTTTTGTCTTTGAGCTTCCGCGCTAGGAGGGAGTGTGCTTTATTGCCCCTATCATAGTATGTCTGTTTGATCCTCAGCAGGGCTTTCTCAACACGGCGAAGCGCCAGGTCCGCAAGCGCCATTCTCAAATTGACAATTTTCCTAAGGAGTGATACCATCGGTGAGGCCTGCAGTTTCTGCTCTAACTGTCTAAGTTCCTTCTCGGTGTTAAGCTTGGTGGCTGCGACATCCCGCTTCAAGGCCGAGGAAAGCGCAATGCATCTACCACGCATCACCGCCTTGTGGGCTTCCCACACAGTGGGGAGGGGGACGTCTGGGGTCAAGTTCTCAACAAAATAACGACGCAGGGTCGAGGCTAATTCCGATTGGGAGGGAAGGTGCTGTAGAAGGAAAGTGTTCAGCTTCCAATTATATGGCCAAGTTATCGGGGGGCCTAAATCCAGGGTGAGTAAGATCGGGGCATGGTCCGACCAGGAGATCGGCAGGATAGACGCGCCACGCGTCGCTCTCAACGTAGCATTATTAGTGAAAAGATAGTCAATCCGAGAGTGCATATGGTGAGGGGCTGAATAGTATGTGTACTGCCGATCCCCGGGCCGGAGAGCTTGCCAAGCGTCAAACAGTGCATAGCGGCGAGTGAGTTGCCGAAAAAGCCTTGAATCCCGGAGGGCTCTAGGCGAGGGCGCGCGGGTGGGCGCCGTCTGACGATCAGCCGTGGCCGAGTGAGCCAGGTTAAAGTCTCCTCCCACCACCAAATAACCGTGGTCTTCCTTAAATAGACGTGCAAAAACCCTGGAGAGGAAGCTATGCTGATGGACATTAGGGGCGTATAGCGTACACAGGGTGATCGGCCGTGATTGCCACGTACCCTTAAGTATCAGGAAGCCCCCCCGGGGATCGCTGTAATGATCAACATAGGTAAAAGGTGCTCCTTGTCGGATCAGGACAGCCACCCCCGCCCTCTTATGGGACCCCGAGGATAGATACGCAAGCGGAAAGCTCCTGGAGGCGAAGGCAAAAGATCCCCCCCTGTCAAAGTGCGTCTCCTGAACCAGGATAATATCTGCTCCCGACTGTTTAAACTCCCTTAGTGCCAGATGCCGTTTCCTGTTTGAATATAGGCTGTGAACATTCATAAATAGAATCTTAGAGATCAGTCAAGTCCGGGGGGGGGGGACCGCCAGGAGCCAGGAGCAGACGCATTCCGGTCGTAGGGCCCCGCCACTACGTGTCCGATCCCTGCAGGCAGCGGAAGGAAGACAGAGGAGAGAAGAGAGGGGGAGATAGAAAGTGAGAGAAGGGAGAAAAACTTTAGTACAACAAGAAAGGCATCGCAATGAAAACATGGGCCCATAACCGGACCAAACATAGGGCAATATTCGGCCCCGGGTAAAAAAGTCATCCGGGACTGCACGGATTCCCAGGGGGCCACCAGACCCAGCGCACGAGGCTTGGGCCTGGCGGCCGCATAGGAGTCCAGGTCTCCTCATTCAGGTCCTAAGGAGGAATAGAGGAGCGTAAAATGTGTAAAAACTTGAACAGGAGCAAAACCACTAAAATATAAATAAGATGAATAAAGTAAAGAAAAAAGAAAAACAACCCAAAAAAAAGGGTTAGGGGGAGGGTCGTGAGAGCAAGGGGGAACCCACTCTCCCGAATCTCCCAACCAGCAGCCTAAGTGCAGTAAGTTATTGAAAGGGCACCAAAGGGGAAAGGGTAATGAGTGCAACTGGAACCAGGGCAATACAACGTCCGAGCACTATGCCGCTAAGCGGTCAGGGACGCTGCAAAACTTCATCTCCACCAGCAACAGGTCACGGGGGGCCAACCAGGCAGTGATGAGAAAAGATAAGAGTCACTTGGAAAAAAAAAGGGGAGGAAGGGCCGGGATCTTCAGCCAGGGCCTTGTCTCTTAGGTTTGTTTTGCGTTTCCCGGTTTCTGGGTCGTTGGCTTGAGGGAACCTTTTGCCACAGCGTCGGAGGTGTGGGTTGAGTAGCGATGAGGTCCCAATCGGGAAGCCGGGGGGGGGCGGATGCCCAGATCTTCACAGAAAGTCGGCAGATCTTCAGGATACCGCAGAGAGGCCGATTTGCCCTGATGTTTGGCAGTGAGGCTAAATGGGAAACCCCAGCGGTAAGGGATCTGGGCGTCTTGCAGGGTACGGAGCAAGGGTTGGAGAAGTCTACGTTTTTGCAGCGTAATCCAGGAGAGGTCCGGAAAAAGTTGCACTGGGTGGTTCCGGAAAGACACCTCACGGGCTAAACGGGCTTGTCGCAGGATATCCTCCTTAAGGTGGAACGAGTTGACTCTGCAAATAAAGTCCCTGGGGCCAGAAGTAGCATTTTTGGGGCGTAGGGCCCTATGAGCTCTATCCATCTCAATAAATTTAGTGGGAGGTTCTCCGAGGAGAGTGTTGAATAGTTCCTGCAAGATAATCTGAGCGTCCTCCGGGCCCTCCGACTCCGGAACCCCTCGCACTCTGATGTTGTGCAGGCGCCCCCTGTTATCCAAGTCCTCCACATGGCGCTGCATATCTCTCAGGAGCAGATGGTGTTCAGCCCCTTGCGTTTGGGTTTTGTGGACCGCAATTTTGGCCTCTTGTATCTCCTCTTCAGCCATCTCCACCCTGTCCGCAAGGTGCTTAAGGCCAGAGTGGAGCATTTGTATTTCCGCCCGACACGTGGATTTGACATCTTCAATCAATTGTTTAAAATCCTCTTTGGTAGGGATCGCTTGTAAGTATAATTGCCACTGAGGGTGCGGTGGTGTTGTGGTCATGTCTCCCGGGTCGTCCCGGTCTATGCGATGACGTGGCGACAGTGGCCTAGGGTCCACGGGTCCAGCAGTGCGAGAGGAGGGGGCATGCTCAGGGGGAGAATCCCAGACCCCCGGCCTCTCTGAAGTATGGGCCAAGGGAGGTGGCTGGTGTCGTCCCCTCGTATCCTGGGGTGGAAGGGCTACGGGTCCCCCCGGGTATGCCGACACCCCTGGTCATCCCCCGTGACCGCGTGGGGGGAAGGGGTGCCCCGAGGTGCCCGGCCTCTGAGACTTAGGTGGGGGCGACCCCGAGTCAGGATTCAGCAGGGGTCCGTCCATTCCCCCGGGCCCCCGGTACGCCCAGGACAGAGGCTCCTCAGGGGGGGGGAGGGCAGGGAAGTCCTCAGCCGCAAAAGAAAGGGGGGACCCCTCGGACACAGCACTGGAGTCTGGGGGCGTCCGGAGCATCCTGGGCAAGGCCAAAGAGCACTGAGTGTCCGGAGGAGGGGGGGGGACCTACTGCCAGAGGGCCCCAGGCCTAGTCCACCACCCTCCCCGATCCATCCAGTCCCGCACAGGAACTCCCCGCCGGCGTCCAGAGCTGCAGGCGTGCGGAGGGGGGACTGCGGTGCCGAGCAGCACGGGGATAGAGAGGGTCCCAGGGGGGCCTAGTCTTGTGCCCTGGCGGCGGAGTGGGCGGCGTGGTAGGCCACAGGCCTAGCTGGACGGCCTCAGAGGCGGGCGGGACCGGGGATCGACTCACCGCACCGGAGGCCTCCAGGCCCGGGGATGTCAGCCGCGGTGTCCCTCGATCCCCCGGTCCGTGCTGGAGGTTCGGATGGGTCCTGCGGCCCGGAGAAGAAGCCCGCGCCGGCGCGGCTGCGGCCGCCGGCGCCATTTTGGGAGGTCCGTCGGTCGGGAGCTCCGTCGTGGAGAAGAAGGACCGGAGGTCCGTGGCTGTGCCCAACGAGGCTGCGGGAGGTCCCCTGGAGCTGGAGGACCGTGTGGCCCTAGATTTCCCCATCGGATGGGGCTGGATTTTCCCCGTAGGTGCGGTGTAGCATATTGATACATGTCCCCCAGGGCAGGACTCGGATCCCTATAACCATTGTATGACCAATTAATATATGCATATAAGCCTTGAAAATGGGCACTTTTGATAATTGACATTCATGTCTGATTGACTTTAATAGGGTTTGTTACTCGGGTTCGAACTTTCTTGGTGTTCGAAAATTTTGGTGCGAACCGAACAGGGGTCCATTTGGGGGTCCATTTGGCCCATCCCTAGTGGACAGCACAATAGAGCTAGCCTAGGGAGCAGGAAGTGTAAATCTAGATCCGTCTGTTGTGCCAAGCTGCTAGCTACAATATATACAGTCAGAAATGGAACTGTTACTTGCCTACCAGTTGCATCTTTTTATTCTATCTTTTTCCATGATATAGCGATATGACCAGACAGCCAGATAACTGATGCATCGAAAGGCTGCCAGTCTTTGTACATAAAAAACATTTATTATGAAACCTCTCGTGGACAGGATAACAAGGGCTGAAGGATACAGATATTGAGAATTGTATTACCTATAGCACGTCAGGGGTTCCCATATGGTAGTATTTAATTCACAGTACATAGCCCCAGTTAGCTTCTGTAAACCCTAAGAAAATGTAATGTAAATATTCAGGAAGCACCTGTATGCATTGTCGATAATACAATCTGTCTCCCATTGTTCAAAATGGTTCATCTCCAGTGATGTGGCCAACATTCCCCCGTGAGTGCGAGATGTGGCACATCATGTTTGCTGTCTGTCTCTATAGAGAATTATTAATCTAATGACTGAAACAGAAACAGAATGATGTCCTGTGAATCATTGTCTTCCTTTACTTGTAGTAAATTATTTTCTCGGTGGCTCTACTTTACAATGGTCAACTGTGGGTCACTGCTATTACCTAATGTCTGCCATCCCCTGTTAAAGTAGTTGGAATAATTATTTGGCTGATATCTAGTAATTATAGCTGATGATATCAGTCTTACCTAAGGACTGAGCCACTTTCTGAGATTTGTTGTTTAAAATGGTGGTCGTTGCAACACTTTCTGTCACACTGTATTTGCGCAGCGGTCTTACAAGTGCCCGTGTTTTGGAAAAAATACACTTTTTTGAATGAAAAAATAAGACAACAGTAAAGTTAGCCCAATTTTTTTTATATTGTGAAAGATAATGCTAGTAAATTGATATCCAACATGTCTCACTTCAAAATTGTGCCCGCTTGTGGAATGGCGACAAACATTTGCTCTTAAAAATCTCCATAGGCGACGTTTACAAAAATCTACAGGTTGCATGTTTTGAGTTACAGAGGAGGTCTAGGGCTAGAATTATTGCTCTTGCGGCAATACCTCACATGTGTGGTTTGAACACCGTTTTCATATGTGGGAGCTACTCACGTATGCGTTCGCATCTGCACACGAGCTTGGCGGGACAGGGAGCACTTCAAATTTTGTCATTATAAAAAAAAAAGAAAAAAGGCTCTTTAAGAGCTATGGGCAGAAGTGACGTTTTCACATCGCTTCCACCCTGCAATGGTATGGAGAAGGGTGGGGGCCATCTTCCCCTCACTCCTCTCCATGCCTAACAGGAAGAAGGATCTGATCGCCTCCGCCGCTGCCGATGGCTCCGGGAAGCGGCGGAGGGCACTCTCCCACCGCCGATAAAAGTAATCTCACCGTGAATCCGCTGAAGAGACCACTATTATCGGAAACCGAACCGCCCGCCGAAGAAGAGGATACCAGGGTTATGGCAGCTAGCTGCTGCCATAACAAGATATCCCGCTTCAAAGTAAGGGTGTATATTGGTGTGTGGCGGTCCAGAAGTGGCTAGAGTGGAAGAAAGAGGAAGTCATCCAATCACTATTTATTTAGGTATAGCAAAAAGGCAGGATGATGCGTAGTCTGTTCTGTACATGATTAGTTATGAATGGCTGTTGTGGGCATCATCGAGCAAATTTCTCTTAATCCTGATAAATACGTTTAAAAAATCTTTCCACAGATACAACAAAAAACCAACGAGCCTTTATGCCCTAGGGCCCCTATTTTTAATGCTGAACTCTGGGGAAATTTAAAATCTATCCTTGCAGTGGGACTCTCCTTGCATTGCAAGAATTAGATGCTCATTAAAACATTAACCCCCTTCCCGCTGACCACCTCCTGGCCCTTTAAGCGTTCTAAAAGCTGGGAGGTGGAGGAGGGCGGGAGAAAAAAGGTAAGTAATACTACTTCTTCTTTACTGGTACACTGCGCAAAAATTAGCATTTAACCCTTGCAGTGTATGGGAAGCCCCACTGCAAGGGTAGATTTTACATTCCTCCACAGTTAAACTTTAAAGTGAACCTTCATCCTCACCACCCACTTAATGTGATTCTAAATGTAGAAGCTTTTTTTTACTATAATGCACTCTATTCATTAAGGTAGAAATCTTTCTGTCTCCAGCCACCACCCTGCATTTACCTGAGCCCAATGTCTATCCATGATCATCCCTTCTCAATGGTGGTGCAGGGCCCAGTGCACGGCAGTGGATTGCAGAAGGACAATGCGGTATTCATTGGGGATGTGTGAGTACATATTTTGAGGATAACACAGGAAACAAGGTAAGAGCGTATTAAAAAAAATCCCTATGGCTAAAACCATGGTCAGTGGATCCTTCTTCGAAACAGTTGTGGTGTAAGATATCTTAAGATGGCAACTGCCTCTTTGATTCCAAGATGGAGTCGGCCATCTGGAGAATGCCAGGGGGCAAGTCTGGTCTACTCCCACAAGACAAAAGACAGCGAATGTCAAATCCTTTTTCCAGTAAGCTCCATTCCTACAGATCCTAGATTCTCTCAGCAGTCCAGGGCCCCCGGGCTGGAGGCTGGAGGGGGGGCACAGTCATCTTTCCCTAGAGCCCACAAGCAAAACACGTAGAGTGCCCCGCAGGAGCCTAGTAAATCTTTTTGATGGTGCACAGTCCCAGATGCTTCCAGTAGGGGCCAGACTGGCACACTTTGCAAACATCTGGGTAAAAAACTCTACAGGTTTCTCAGAACATCTACTCCAGATTGTTTTTTTACCCACCAAGATTACAGAGACGCAGTAGAAAGCAGCTGTCCTTCTGCAATACGTTCATTCCCTCCAAAAGCAGAAAGCAGTAATTCCAGTTCCCTCCTCGGAAAAGTACTCCACCCTAAAGGGTCTAAATCGTTTTTTCTGTTGGAACCAAGGCCGCGGAGGCCTTGGTTCCCTTTTGCTATACACCTCAGCAAACAACATCCAATCCCCTTGCCAGTATTTCCACACCTACCAGTAGAAGGCAAGTTCCTGCATCCTAACATACGCAGGCTGGATCTTTGGGCTTGGCTATTGAGAGGGAGAGGCTGGAGAACTAAGGTTGCTCCTCTGAAGTTATTGCCACATTAATGAGGGCCAGAAAACCCACTACTAATAGGATCTACAACAAAATCAGGGATAGATTCACACTCTTACTAACTGAAAGAGGTCTCAATCCTGCAGCCTCACCTCTATCAGCGGTGTTGGATTTCCTTCAGTCGGGCCTAGACATGGGCCTTAGCCTCAGTTCATTACAGGTGCAAATATCTGCAATCTCGGCAATAACAAAGCTAAAATGGGCAGAGGAACCGCTAATTAAACAATTCTTGAAAGTAGTTGTCAAAATTCACCCTCCGAATAAAAGAATATTTCCTCAATGGGATCTGTCAGTTCTACTGGACTTTCTATCAGCCCATCCCTTTGCTCCAACTGAGGATTGTAGCCTTTGGGATATAACATACAAGGCAGTTTTCTTAACAGCAATTACCTCTGGTAGGAGAGTGTCGGAGCTTCAGGCCCTGGGAGCCTCAGAGCGCATATAAGATTCTTTCCAGATTGGGTCAAACTTAGATCGGTTGACCATTTCATTCCAAAGGTGGCAACGCCCTTCGACCAGACTGGTATTTGGGCCTTACCCAACTTCCCAGGAATTCTGCACGAATTAGATGTCTCCAGAACATTAAAGAAATACCTTTCTGTTACTTCACCATTTAGGGCTTCGGAGAAGCTCTTTATAATCCCAACAGGGAGGTTCCGGGGGAAGGAGGCCACTTCAAGAACCTTGGCAGGATAGATGGTCAATCTCATACACAGAGTGTACAGAGCGAGGGGTGGCGATCTTCATACAGTGGTGACTGCACACTCCAACAGGGCAGTGGCAGCGTCCTGGGCGGCTCATTCGAATGTATCTATGGAAACCATCTGTAGTGCAACATCTTGGTCTTCGAGAAATACGTTCTTAAAACATTATAGAATCGACCCAGGTACCTGTAGATTTCTGAAGGAGGACTATGCAGTCTTCTGTTATAATTTAAAATAAATTTGGTTTGTCAAGCATTACCCACCCTGTCAGCTAGTTATTTATCACTAGTATGCTGCCATGTTGGCGTCAGGAAAACAGAAAATTGTATCAAATACTTACCGTAATTTTCCTTTCCTGACGCCAAACCATGGCAGCATATGTGTGTTCCGGTATGTGGCTTGTTACAAAGAATGGGTGGCGGCTAACCATGCCTTCATTTATCCTATTCACTGGTCCTGGGGGAGAGGTCAAGAGAGGACAAGATCACTAGTATGCTGCCAAGGTTTGGCATCAGGAAAGGAAAATTACGGTAAGTATTTGATACAATTTTCTGTTTTTGCCACTTTACTGTTTATAGTTTTATTTACACATTAATACAAGGTTTAAAATTTGAAGATACATGGTTTATATTTGTGAAAACAAAACGCTTATTTATTTGAAGAAGATTGATGGACATTTTATTGATAATTTGCCCTTGATCTATTTAAGTTTATATTTGAATAAATACTGGAATGTTCTGTAACACCAGGAGTGTATGTTTAGCTCTGGTATGAAATCCCATGTCCCAGTACCTCTAATCCTACTTGAGCATTATGCTTTATGTCTACTCTTCCCCCCCTGGACTTCCCCTGAGAGACCACCTGAGCAGACCCTTGAGCCCACCCCCAGTATTTGCCCTTACTGCTTCTGTCTAGTGTGGTTTGATCTTTTTGATTTGCTCTGTCTGTGTTTCAATGACATTAACTTCATCTGACATCGATGCAGAACCTGTTTGTCATGTTACGTTTTGTATTTCGTACATGCCACATTTTGCAATAAAATTTATTCTCCAAAAAAAAAGTGTGTATTTCTAGCATTTTTGCTTGCATATGATTGAATGATGGAAATCAGCAGAGCTTCATCACACTCAACAAGCTCTGGGGAGAATAATTGCAACTGCACCTGCACAGTGCACAATACAGTCCATTTGTTTTTAGTAAATAAACCTCTTTAAGTCTGAAAAATAAAGATTCTAATATGATTTGGTAAATGTCTACATATTTTAGTCCCTTGAACCATTCTACTCAAGGCACAAACAGCTGGCAAAAGTAGAAAAGATACACTATATTGTCAAAAGTATTGGGACACCTGCCTTTACACATACACATGAACTTTAATAGCATTCCAGTCTTAGTCCGTAGGGTTCAATATTGTGTTGGCCCACCCTTTGCAGCTATAACAACTTCAACTCTGGGAAGGCTGTCCACAAGGTTTAGGAGTGTGTCTATGGGAATGTTTGACCATTCTTCCAGAATCGCATTTGTGAGGTCAGGCACTGATGTTGTACAAGAAGGCCTGGCTCGCAGTCCCTGCTCTAATTCATCCCAAAGATGTTACATCGGGTTGAGGTCAGGTCTCTGTTCAGGCCAGTCAAGTTCCTCCACCCCAAACTCGCTCATTAATGTCTTTATGGATCATGCTTTGGTCCAAATCGTTTGGTGGAGGGGGGATTATGGTGTGGGGATGTTTTTCAGGGGTTGGGCTTGGCCCCTTAGTTCCGGGGAAGGGAACTCTTAAGGCGGCCCTTAAGTGGAAAAAGGTTGCGATCCCTGCTATAGAGGATAAACTTGGGACAGGCTTACTATAAAGCCCCGTACACACGGACAGAACGTCGGGGGATATTTGACGGTTCAATAATACAAAAAAACATGGCCAACATTCTGCCTGTGTGTATGTCAGTCTGTCATTTTACTATGCTTCAGTTATGAATGGACTCAGTGAACTAGTGTGTTTACTGTGTTTATTTAGAAAAGGAAGGGGTTGGCTAATTACATTTATTTACTAGCCCCTTCCCCCACTCTTCATCCTGAAACATAACCGGCAGCCAGGGGGAAAGGAGAGGAAGGAAACCAGCAGCCCTGTGGGGTGGAGGGGTCAACAAAGTGGGGGAAGCCTGGGCAGTAAGGGGAATCAGCAATGCACATAATGATTAGGGTGTGTCCAGGCACACCCCCCTGTGCACGCCTATATATCAATACCTGCCTATACAGTAAATACTAATGAGTTTACAGAAAAAAATAAACAAACCTACTCACACTTGTCCCTTTTTCCTCCTGTGGCTGGTTCATATCTATGCCCTGCAGTTTTCTGTTAAAGGCAAAGAGAAAATATACAGGCCCATTTACACCTACCGTGTGCGTTATAATGGATGCTGCATGCACACAGAACAATGTGAATCTAAGATAACTCGTCTTGAATTCAGGTAATGTATTAAGATGCACTCATTTGACTGCTTCAATATTCGGCGCTCATTCATGCGGTCCATGGGAAGGAGCGTGATTAATTGGATGCCGAATGATTTCCAACTTGTTAGATATCTGAGCACATGAATTGCCCTGAAGATATTAGGTGTAACTAGGCACTATGCTAATTTTCCTTTCTGCTTCTGTCTGCAGCTGGCACCTTCTGTCTGAAAGTAAGACAAGAGTCATTGAGCTTTATGCTATGAGAGTCTCTGAGGATGTGGAAGAGTCTGTTAGGAAATCATACTGCAGATTCATGAAGATGTAGGTACCTATCACACTGTGTGTAATAGGTACCTACACAAGGGGGTTTATTTTCTAAAGGCAAATCCACTTTGCACTACAAGTGCACTTGGAAGTAAAGTTGCTGTAGATCCGAGGGGGACATGCAAGGAAAATAAAAACAGCATTTTAGCTTGCACGTGATTGGATGATAAAATCAGCAGAGCTTCCCCCCTCATTTAAGATCTACCCCTTAGATTTAGAGCAACTGCACTTCAGTGCAAAGTGACCCCAGGGTGACACCCCCAGGGTGTCCCTACAACCATTGGCCCATATTCTCTGAAACAACACTGCAGACACTAGGATAAAAGTCATGTTAAAGTTTATCTAAAGATAAACATTTATTTATTTCAATGGAGTATGGAATTTTTAAACCTCATTTTTTTTTTGCCATTAATGTCCAATTGGGGAGATTAACCTTCACTTGCTCTCCTATAGACACAACAGGAAGGCAATTTCTCCAAATTGAGGGAACTGCCCTTTAAGGAAGTAGTCACAAGTAGTGATGGACGAACTTCCGACGGGACGTTTCGCGAACGCGAAACGCGAACGGACACAAACGTTCGCGAAAACGACCGTTCGCCGCGGGCTCCATTGACTTCAATGGGAGGCGAATTTCGCAAACCTTTAGGTCGAATTTGCGGCCACGGGGTAATTATTAGGGGGTAGCACGTAGTCCCACCACCTGGACAATAGCATAATACATGTATGAGGTGAATTTGGGATCGATAACTACAAGCATTTTTTTTTTATTTGGGAAATTGTTCTGACAATTCAGGACTATGGAGCTAATGAAGGCAATGGAGGAGAGGGAAGGTCAGGGACCAGGGTAGGCAAACAAGAGGGTGCAGGAGATACAGAGCACTGACAGCAGCACCGTAATACAGAGCACTGACATCAGCACCGTGACATACAGCGCTGACAGCAGCTCCGTGACATACAGCGCTGACAGCAGCTCCGTGACATACAGCGCTGACAGCAGCTCCGTGACATACAGCGCTGACAGCAGCTCCGTGACATACAGCGCTGACAGCAGCTCCGTGACATACAGCGCTGACAGCAGCACCGTGACATACAGCGCTGACAGCAGCTCCGTGACATACAGCGCTGACAGCAGCTCCGTGACATACAGCGCTGACAGCAGCTCCGTGACATACAGCACTGACAGCAGCTCCGTGACATACAGCGCTGACAGCAGCTCCGTGACATACAGCGCTGACAGCAGCACCGTGACATACAGCGCTGACAGCAGCTCCGTGACATACAGCGCTGACAGCAGCTCCGTGACATACAGCGCTGACAGCAGCTCCGTGACATACAGCGCTGACAGCAGCTCCGTGACATACAGCGCTGACAGCAGCACCGTGACATACAGCGCTGACAGCAGCTCCGTGACATACAGCGCTGACAGCAGCTCCGTGACATACAGCGCTGACAGCAGCTCCGTGACATACAGCGCTGACAGCAGCTCCGTGACATACAGCGCTGACAGCAGCTCCGTGACATACAGCGCTGACAGCAGCTCCGTGACATACAGCGCTGACAGCAGCACCGTGACATACAGCGCTGACAGCAGCTCCGTGACATACAGCGCTGACAGCAGCTCCGTGACATACAGCGCTGACAGCAGCTCCGTGACATACAGCACTGACAGCAGCTCCGTGACATACAGCGCTGACAGCAGCTCCGTGACATACAGCGCTGACAGCAGCACCGTGACATACAGCGCTGACAGCAGCTCCGTGACATACAGCGCTGACAGCAGCTCCGTGACATACAGCGCTGACAGCAGCTCCGTGACATACAGCGCTGACAGCAGCTCCGTGACATACAGCGCTGACAGCAGCTCCGTGACATACAGCGCTGACAGCAGCTCCGTGACATACAGCGCTGACAGCAGCTCCGTGACATACAGCGCTGACAGCAGCTCCGTGACATACAGCGCTGACAGCAGCTCCGTGACATACAGCGCTGACAGCAGCTCCGTGACATACAGCGCTGACAGCAGCACCGTAAGCAGCCCCAGGAGGAAGTCAGCACAGCACAGGGATGGTGTGATCCCCTCATAATAAGAACCCCCAGGAGGAAGTCAGCACAGCACAGGGATGGTGGGAGCCCCTCATAATAAGAACACCCAGGAGGAAGTCAGCACAGCACAGGGATGGTGGGAACCCCTCATAATAAGCAGCCCCAGTAGAAATATGACACCGCTCAACCTCTTCAAAGAGGAGGGTAGGGGCATATAGTACGGTGTGCTTTTTTGGGTCAGGGAAGTGAGCCAAATGAATTAAGAAGGTCTGTGTGCTTGATTCCAAAAATTGTTTATAGACATATACATGGTCTACTGATCACATGTGTTGAATTCCTCCGAGATCCATGCCTCATTCATTTTTAGAAATGTGAGGTAGTTAACACTGTGGTGAGCTAGGCGAGTACGCTTATCGGTCACAATCCCCCCTGCTGCGCTGAACGTCCTTTCGGACAGGACACTGGATGAGGGGCAAGCCAACAGTTCGATTGCAAATTGGGCAAGCTCTGGCCAGAGGTCAAGCCTGCCCACCCAGTAGTCTAGGGGTTCATCACTCCTCAGAGCGTCCACATCGGCCGTTAACCCAATGTAGTCGGACACCTGACGGTCTAGGCGTTCCCTGATGCTGGATCCGGATGACACCTGTCGATGGGTCGGCTGAAAGAATGACCTCATATCCGAAGTCACCAACACATCTTCAAACCGGCCTCTTCTTGCAGGCGCTGTTGGATTGGTACCCGCAAATCCTTCTCTGGGAGTGGGAATTGCTCCTCTGCCAGCGCACGCAAAAGCAGAATGCAGCATTTCTCGAAGCAAGGCCTGGAAGTGCTGCATTCTGACAGCCCTCTGCGACGGCGGTAACATTTCCGCCATTTTGTGTTTGTACCGGGGGTCTAAGTACGTTGCCACCCAGTACTGGTCCTTGACCCTCATGCTTTTTATACGGGGGTCCCTATTAAAACACTGGAGCATGAAGGCCCCCATTTGCACTAAAGTGGAAGCGGTGTGGTGGCCTGGCTCCTGCTCATCATCCAGGATAATGTCGTCCTCTTCATTCTCCTCTCCCCATCCTCGCACAACAGGGATCCCAGAAAGGTTTAAAGCATGCTCTTCTTGCTCCTGCTCATCCGCCCCGGCACCATCCTCCTCTGACTCCTCATCAGACTCCTGTTGTTGACTTGTCTCAGATAGAGTAGCCCCCCCTGGGAATTCATCCAGCATTGCGACTTCCTCATCTTCCCGCTCCTGCTCCTCCACAGCCTGATCAATGACACGACGCAATGCACGCTCCAGAAAGAAGGCATAAGGTACCATGTCACTGATGGCGCCATGGCTGCGACTGACCAGTTTGGTGATCTCCTCAAATGGCCGCAGAAGTCTGCATGTGTCGCGCATGAGCAGCCACTGGCGCGGTGAAAAAAAACCCAGCTCCCCAGAACCGTTTCTTTCGCAGAGTTCATACAGGTAGACGTTAACTGCACGTTTCTGCTGGAGCAGCCTATCAAGCATATAGAAGGTTGAGTTCCATCGCGTCGGGCAATCGCAAATAAGACGTCTGACCGGCAGATGGTGTCGCCGCTGAATGTCAGCAAGGCGAGCCATGGCCGTGTAAGATCTTCTGAAATGGGCCGAGATTTTCCTTGCCTGCCGCAAGATGTCCTGGACCCCAGGGTATTTGACAAGGAATCGCTGCACGACCAAGTTTAAGACGTGTGCCATGCACGGCACGTGCGTGATTTTGCCCTGTTTCAATGCGCTAAGCAGATTGGCACCGTTGTCACACACCACTTTACCAACTGTCAAATTGAGCGGTGTTAGCCACTCATCTGCCTGTGAACGCAAAGCTGAAAGGAGTGCCGGGCCAGTGTGGCTCTTTGCTTCCAGGCACAACAGACGCAGCACGGCATGGCAACGTCTCACCTGGCATGTGGAATAGGTTCTGGGGAGCTTGGGCGGTGCAGTGGAAGAGACGCTAGCAGCGGAAAAGGAGGAGGCAGCTGAGGAGGAGAGGGAGGAGGATGGAGTAGGAGGAGGAGAAGAAGAGTCAGGCCTGCATGCAATCCGTGGCGGTAAAACCAAATCTACACGGGTGCCACGGGTTACATGCTTGACGGCCGTCAGAAGGTTCACCCAGTGGGCAGTAAAACTGATATACCTTCCCTGCCCGTGTTTGCTAGACCACGTGTCTGTGGTCAGATGTATCTTGGCACCGACACTGTGTGCCAGAGATACATTCACTTGCCGCTGAACATGGCCATATAGCTCTGGGATGCCCTTCTCTGAGAAATACTTCCTTCCTGGGACCTTCCATTGTGGTGTTCCAATGGCCACAAATTTGCGAAAGGCCTCCGAGTCCACCAGTTTATATGGCAGTAGTTGGCGGGCTATGAGTTCTGACAAGCCAGCCGCCAACCGTTGGGCAAGAGGGTTATCCGGCGTCATCATTTTTTTACGCTCAAACATTAGGCCCACGGAAGCCTGCCTTTTTGCAGAAAAATGTGAGCTTGGCGTGATGGAAGGTGGAGTGGAGGACAATTGTGAGGAGAGAGGAGAAGGAGAAGTAGAAGACGAGGCTGGACGGTGAGAGCCTGCAGTGTGGCTTTGTGTGTTCCGTTGCTCCCACTGGGCTCGGTGATGGCTGCTCATGTGCCTTCTTAAGGCGGTCGTCCCTAGGTGAGTATTGGGCTTACCGCGACTAACGCGTTGACTGCAAAGATTGCAGATGGCAACGCTATTGTCAGCAGCGGACACGTTAAAAAAAGCCCACACTGCGGAGCCATGTGCCGGTGTCCTGGGAGCGCCAGATGTGACCGTACATGGTCGATGACTCGCTCCTGATACATTTGCAGTCTGCTTTGTCCCTGCTGTGCAATGTAAGTCATTGCTGCTTCTCCTCCCTATCTGCTGGTCCATATCTCCCTCTGAACTCCCCTCCTCTTCCTCTCTTGTGGGCACCCACGTGACATCACTAGACACGTCATCATCAACGTCACCTTCCCCACCGCTATAAGTAGAGTAGGCAGCAACACCGGGGACCAACCTCCTCCTTGGGCTGATCTGGGTACTGGCGTCAGACTGCTGAGTAGCGCTTGTTGCTACCTCCTCTTCCTGATCCAATACCAAGAGTGGCTGCGCATCAGAAATGTCCTCTTGATATGGATCGGAAAATAATTCCAGTGACTCAAGCGGAAGGTATGTGGTGGTGGTGGTGGTGGTCGTGTTGTTGGTGGTAGTGTCTTTGGGGGTGCACATAGCAGAGAGTGAAGAAGAGGGTGCAGATCGAGAGGATGAGGAGGGTGCAGAAGAGTAAGGCTGAGCGAGCCACTCAACCAAGTCTGGTGCATCCTTTAAAGTAATTGAACGCACCTTCTGCAACTTCCCACTTTGGCTCAAGCCTGTTGCTCCTGCCCTACCCCTACCACCCCTGCGGAAGGGCCTGCCTCTTCCTCTGCATGTCATTTTTTAAATGACCCTGTGACAAAACTCTTAGTCCCTATACCGCTGAAGGACTGCTGCAGTATAGGTGAGCGGTCAGCAGTGGTGCACGTCAACCCTATCTATTGTGGACCTATAGCGGTCCTTACAGAACAGCAGACTGTACCGCACTCAAGCCTATGTACCGTAGCACCCTATACCAAGTTACCAGTCCTTATAAGAACTTTTGTGGACCAAGCAGGTTGTGTATTAGTGTTTAGCAGACTGTACGTCAGTCCCTATACCGCTGAAGGACTGCTGCAGTATAGGGCAGCGGTCAGCAGTGGTGCACGTCAACCCTATCTATTGTGGACCGATAGCGGTCCTTACAGAACAGCAGACTGTACCGCACTCAAGCCTATGTACCGTAGCACCCTATACCAAGTTACCAGTCCTTATAAGAACTTTTGTGGACCAAGCAGGTTGTGTATTAGTGTTTAGCAGACTGTACGTCAGTCCCTATACCGCTGAAGGACTGCTGCAGTATAGGGCAGCGGTCAGCAGTGGTGCACGTCAACCCTATCTATTGTGGACCGATAGCGGTCCTTACAGAACAGCAGACTGTACCGCACTCAAGCCTATGTACCGTAGCACCCTATACCAAGTTACCAGTCCTTATAAGAACTTTTGTGGAACAAGCAGGTTGTGTGTTAGTGATTAGCAGACTGTACGTCAGTCCCTATACCAATGAAGGACTGCTGCAGTATAGGGCAGCGGTCAGCAGTAGTGCACGGCAACCCTATGTATTGTGGACCGATAGCGGTCCTTACAGAACAGCAGACTGTACTGCACTCAGGCCTATGTACCGTAGCACCCTATACCAAGTTACCAGTCCTTATAAGAACTTTTGTGGACCAAGCAGGTTGTGTGTTAGTGTTTAGCAGACTGTGCGTCAGTCCCTATACCGCTGAAGGACTGCTGCAGTATAGGGCAGCGGTCAGCAGTAGTGCACGGCAACCCTATGTATTGTGGACCGATAGCGGTCCTTACAGAACAGCAGACTGTAACGCACTCAGGCCTATGTACCGTAGCACCCTATACCAAGTTACCAGTCCTTATAAGAACTTTTGTGGACCAAGCAGGTTGTGTGTTAGTGATTAGCAGACTGTACGTCAGTCCCTATACCAATGAAGGACTGCTGCAGTATAGGGCAGCGGTCAGCAGTAGTGCACGGCAACCCTATGTATTGTGGACCGATAGCGGTCCTTACAGAACAGCAGACTGTAACGCACTCAGGCCTATGTACCGTAGCACCCTATACCAAGTTACCAGTCCTTATAAAAACTTTTGTGGACCAAGCAGGTTGTGTGTTAGTGTTTAGCAGACTGTGCGTCAGTCCCTATACCGCTGAAGGACTGCTGCAGTATAGGGCAGCGGTCAGCAGTGGTGCACGTCAACCCTATCTATTGTGGACCGATAGCGGTCCTTACAGAACAGCAGACTGTACCGCACTCAAGCCTATGTACCGTAGCACCCTATACCAAGTTACCAGTCCTTATAAGAACTTTTGTGGACCAAGCAGGTTGTGTATTAGTGTTTAGCAGACTGTACGTCAGTCCCTATACCGCTGAAGGACTGCTGCAGTATAGGGCAGCGGTCAGCAGTGGTGCACGTCAACCCTATCTATTGTGGACCGATAGCGGTCCTTACAGAACAGCAGACTGTACCGCACTCAAGCCTATGTACCGTAGCACCCTATACCAAGTTACCAGTCCTTATAAGAACTTTTGTGGAACAAGCAGGTTGTGTGTTAGTGATTAGCAGACTGTACGTCAGTCCCTATACCAATGAAGGACTGCTGCAGTATAGGGCAGCGGTCAGCAGTAGTGCACGGCAACCCTATGTATTGTGGACCGATAGCGGTCCTTACAGAACAGCAGACTGTACTGCACTCAGGCCTATGTACCGTAGCACCCTATACCAAGTTACCAGTCCTTATAAGAACTTTTGTGGACCAAGCAGGTTGTGTGTTAGTGTTTAGCAGACTGTGCGTCAGTCCCTATACCGCTGAAGGACTGCTGCAGTATAGGGCAGCGGTCAGCAGTAGTGCACGGCAACCCTATGTATTGTGGACCGATAGCGGTCCTTACAGAACAGCAGACTGTAACGCACTCAGGCCTATGTACCGTAGCACCCTATACCAAGTTACCAGTCCTTATAAGAACTTTTGTGGACCAAGCAGGTTGTGTGTTAGTGATTAGCAGACTGTACGTCAGTCCCTATACCAATGAAGGACTGCTGCAGTATAGGGCAGCGGTCAGCAGTAGTGCACGGCAACCCTATGTATTGTGGACCGATAGCGGTCCTTACAGAACAGCAGACTGTAACGCACTCAGGCCTATGTACCGTAGCACCCTATACCAAGTTACCAGTCCTTATAAAAACTTTTGTGGACCAAGCAGGTTGTGTGTTAGTGTTTAGCAGACTGTGCGTCAGTCCCTATACCGCTGAAGGACTGCTGCAGTATAGGGCAGCGGTCAGCAGTGGTGCACGTCAACCCTATCTATTGTGGACCGATAGCGGTCCTTACAGAACAGCAGACTGTACCGCACTCAAGCCTATGTACCGTAGCACCCTATACCAAGTTACCAGTCCTTATAAGAACTTTTGTGGACCAAGCAGGTTGTGTATTAGTGTTTAGCAGACTGTACGTCAGTCCCTATACCGCTGAAGGACTGCTGCAGTATAGGGCAGCGGTCAGCAGTGGTGCACGTCAACCCTATCTATTGTGGACCGATAGCGGTCCTTACAGAACAGCAGACTGTACCGCACTCAAGCCT
Organism: Lithobates pipiens; assembly: GCF_037356315.1. Lineage (NCBI taxonomy): Eukaryota > Metazoa > Chordata > Amphibia > Anura > Ranidae > Lithobates > Lithobates pipiens. The sequence continues at coordinate 501,141,986 of NW_027507764.1, read as the reverse complement.
ATGTACCGTAGCACCCTATACCAAGTTACCAGTCCTTATAAGAACTTTTGTGGAACAAGCAGGTTGTGTGTTAGTGATTAGCAGACTGTACGTCAGTCCCTATACCAATGAAGGACTGCTGCAGTATAGGGCAGCGGTCAGCAGTAGTGCACGGCAACCCTATGTATTGTGGACCGATAGCGGTCCTTACAGAACAGCAGACTGTACTGCACTCAGGCCTATGTACCGTAGCACCCTATACCAAGTTACCAGTCCTTATAAGAACTTTTGTGGACCAAGCAGGTTGTGTGTTAGTGTTTAGCAGACTGTGCGTCAGTCCCTATACCGCTGAAGGACTGCTGCAGTATAGGGCAGCGGTCAGCAGTAGTGCACGGCAACCCTATGTATTGTGGACCGATAGCGGTCCTTACAGAACAGCAGACTGTAACGCACTCAGGCCTATGTACCGTAGCACCCTATACCAAGTTACCAGTCCTTATAAGAACTTTTGTGGACCAAGCAGGTTGTGTGTTAGTGATTAGCAGACTGTACGTCAGTCCCTATACCAATGAAGGACTGCTGCAGTATAGGGCAGCGGTCAGCAGTAGTGCACGGCAACCCTATGTATTGTGGACCGATAGCGGTCCTTACAGAACAGCAGACTGTAACGCACTCAGGCCTATGTACCGTAGCACCCTATACCAAGTTACCAGTCCTTATAAAAACTTTTGTGGACCAAGCAGGTTGTGTGTTAGTGTTTAGCAGACTGTGCGTCAGTCCCTATACCGCTGAAGGACTGCTGCAGTATAGGGCAGCGGTCAGCAGTGGTGCACGTCAACCCTATCTATTGTGGACCGATAGCGGTCCTTACAGAACAGCAGACTGTACCGCACTCAAGCCTATGTACCGTAGCACCCTATACCAAGTTACCAGTCCTTATAAGAACTTTTGTGGACCAAGCAGGTTGTGTATTAGTGTTTAGCAGACTGTACGTCAGTCCCTATACCGCTGAAGGACTGCTGCAGTATAGGGCAGCGGTCAGCAGTGGTGCACGTCAACCCTATCTATTGTGGACCGATAGCGGTCCTTACAGAACAGCAGACTGTACCGCACTCAAGCCTATGTACCGTAGCACCCTATACCAAGTTACCAGTCCTTATAAGAACTTTTGTGGAACAAGCAGGTTGTGTGTTAGTGATTAGCAGACTGTACGTCAGTCCCTATACCAATGAAGGACTGCTGCAGTATAGGGCAGCGGTCAGCAGTAGTGCACGGCAACCCTATGTATTGTGGACCGATAGCGGTCCTTACAGAACAGCAGACTGTAACGCACTCAGGCCTATGTACCGTAGCACCCTATACCAAGTTACCAGTCCTTATAAGAACTTTTGTGGACCAAGCAGGTTGTGTGTTAGTGATTAGCAGACTGTACGTCAGTCCCTATACCAATGAAGGACTGCTGCAGTATAGGGCAGCGGTCAGCAGTAGTGCACGGCAACCCTATGTATTGTGGACCGATAGCGGTCCTTACAGAACAGCAGACTGTACTGCACTCAGGCCTATGTACCGTAGCACCCTATACCAAGTTACCAGTCCTTATAAAAACTTTTGTGGACCAAGCAGGTTGTGTGTTAGTGTTTAGCAGACTGTGCGTCAGTCCCTATACCGCTGAAGGACTGCTGCAGTATAGGGCAGCGGTCAGCAGTAGTGCACGGCAACCCTATGTATTGTGGACCGATAGCGGTCCTTACAGAACAGCAGACTGTAACGCACTCAGGCCTATGTACCGTAGCACCCTATACCAAGTTACCAGTCCTTATAAGAACTTTTGTGGACCAAGCAGGTTGTGTGTTAGTGATTAGCAGACTGTACGTCAGTCCCTATACCAATGAAGGACTGCTGCAGTATAGGGCAGCGGTCAGCAGTAGTGCACGGCAACCCTATGTATTGTGGACCGATAGCGGTCCTTACAGAACAGCAGACTGTACCGCACCCAAGCCTATGTACCGTAGCACCCTAGACAGACCAAGTTACCAGTCCTGATAAAGAGCTTTGTGGAACAAGTGAGTTGTGAATGATTAGCAGACTGCAGCAGAAGGGCAGCAGTCAAGTATAATATTCTTTCTATATTTGGAAGAAAGAATATTATACGTGTACAAGCCTATTACCGTACCACTGATACCAGTCCTGAAAAGAACCTTTGTGGAACTAATAGTAACAGCAAGTCTTTAAAATTATCCTCACTGCCTGACACACTGCTTCCTGCCTGTCCCTATACAAATTGGCAAAAAAGAGTAGGCTGGAACGATTAGCTGGAACAGCTCTTTTGTGGACCTGATAGTAACAGCTAATGATGATGATGATGATGATGATGAAGAAAGACTAATCTGGCTGAGCTGTCCCTAAAATAGCAGCATACAGCGCTCTGTCCCTTTATCTAAACTGACAAAAGAAACTCAGGCTGCTGACCTAACACCTATACCAGTCCTGAAAAGAACTTTTGTGTACCAAATAGCTAGCGTTTTCTCTGTCCCTACTCCACACAGGATCCTTTCCCTACAGTGACAGAAGAAAGAATGTAAAATGGCCACCGGATCGGGTGTATTTATAGGTTAGGGGGAATGTCCAAGTGTCCATGAGCTGTCATGTCTCAATTGGTTGTCCTGTAACACATGATAAACGTGTCACGAAAGGTTAAAGTTCTTGTATACATTAAACACGTAAGTCCGCCGGGGCGAACGACGGAAAAAGGCGTTCGAACCCGCGGACGGCGAAAGTCGGAAATTCGCCGCGAAACGACCGCCGGGCGAACCGTTCGGCCATCACTAGTCACAAGAGCAAGTGTCCCCATTAGCAGACTTCTCCTTTCTGTTCTGTTTACAATTCACAACTCTTGATTTAACCTTAAAGTGGAACTTAATTCAGAAAATTAAATCCTGCTAGATCACTTCAGGCTGGCCCCTTTTGCTGGTATAGATATGTAAAACATTAAAAATAAGTGCCTATACTCAAAAAAGGTTTTTTAAGGTAAACCAAGCCTAAGAGAGTGGGATCCCACTCTTTTAGGCTTGGTTTACCTTAAAAAACCTTTTTTGATATTTCTAAAAAGGGATGAGGTGTCAATTAATGGGGTACTGATGGAGGTTTGAATCATTTCCTTGTTTGAAGTGCCTATACTGTTTAAAATCTAGTAATACACTGTCTCACCTTTCTCTGCTCATGCTCAGTTCCTCCTATTTTTTGACACAGTGCCATAAATGCAGAGGCCGATTTGCGGAAAGTCTAAAGATTTACTGCTGCTTAGGGGTAGTGGTTATGGGCTTCAACAAAATGGCAGCCTCCATTGAGAAGAAACAGGAGCAATGCTGGAGACAATTTACAGCACACACTAATTTTGGTGTGGAATGGACCAGACGGTGGAATGTAAGTTCCTTGCTAAAGAACGTTACACAGACAGACTCTTAGAACTGGAGGACCCAGCTACAGATTTGAGGCCTCTATGCCCAAACCAGCATTGACTGCTTTAACCACCCCCCCAGACTTAGAGAAGATGTTGACATAATCATCTCAAAACAACCTGATGCTGGGGTCTCATCTGTTTACTGAGGTGTCTTTCTCTCATGGTATAATTTCCCCATTGTGTGCCTCCTAGGTATGAATAGACATTGTTAATTTAGTTACCTATTGTTTCTGTCTGTCTGCTAAACCTCTTGGAGATGTGACTAGCATTGTGTCCACTTTACCTTGTTACCAAACTATTGTGGGATGTTTATATGTTTTTATATTAATTTGATTACTGTTTGATTAGCGTACTGTTTATACTTATTTTAGCCGTTCATTAGATGTACTGATAGTACTGTTTACAGTTTGCATTGTTTAGAATAATGTGATCAAGTTCTTATCTTATTTTGTGTGGTATATTTTCTGTGTGAGTTAATAAAGTCAGTTCCAGTCTGCACCTACAGTAAGCTAGTGTCATTTAGCTCTTGGGTGCAATATTCTGCTATAATACCTTGATTGAAGCACCCTGGCTGGGTGTCAAGCAGTCTGTCATACTTACCAAAGTATTAGCCAGTAGAGTAAATTACGTCATCAGACAGGAAGATCAGACAGGATTTATGCCTGGAAAGGGAATGGATATCAACCATAGGAGACTGACTGTATGTGGTTCTGGCAGCCTCTGAGCACCTCATTCCATCGGATCTGGTAGCCTCCCTTGATGCTGAGAAAGCATATGATTTGGTGGAGTGGGTCTATCTGTGGGAGGTCCTAAGGTGGTTTGGCTTTGGACCTAATTTTATCTTGTGGGTTCGAGCCCTATATAGCTCTCCAAGGGCTAGAGTACATACGGGATACACCATTTCCCCGCCCTTCCTGCTCCACAGAGGCACGAGGCAGGGGTGCCCCCATCTCTGACCCTCTTAGCGTTGGCTATTGAGCCAGTGGTGATTCTCCTGCAATCCTCTGAGGTGCTGGATGGGATCTCCATTGGTCCGGTGTAGGAGAGGATTTCCCTCTACGCTGACGACATCCTGCTATATTTATGTAATGATAGGGACTCTCTGGGGGTGGCCCTAAACATTATAGACATGTTTGGTCGCTACTCTGGAATCTGCATCAACTGGGGTAAATCAGTGTTATTCCCTCTGTCCCCTGTGGACACAACTCCGCCAAATAAAACCCCACTACAAATTGTTTCCCAGTTCCAATATCTAGGTGTCGTTATACATAGGGAGTTGTCGCAGTATATTAAACTGAACACAAAAGTCAGCAGCTACAAATACTGGACACTTACCTGTCCAGGGATCCTGCAATATCAGCACCCCAGCTGGTTTTTCAATCAGCTCTTGGGTGCTGTCGCTGCCATTTCTTGTAAGGGAATGTTTCTCAACTCCTGTCCTCAGGGCCCACTAACAGGCCAGGTTTGCATGATAACTGAAATACATCACAGGTGATATCATTTGCTGCTCAGAATTGCAGTATTCTAGTCTGCATCTCCCCAAGGTTATACTTAAAATCTGGCCTGTTAGTGGGTTCCGAGGACAGGAGTTGAGAACCACTGTTGTAAGGGAAACCAGCAGTGAAGCCTTGCGGCTTCACAGCCAATTTCCCACTGTGCATGCGCAAAGCACGCTGCACTTTGTGAATGGCCTGGCAGCAGGGGAAGGAGGGGGGGGGGAACTTCCAAATAACTTTACTACCACAAAGTCAGCCAGAAATGGAAGCAAGTACCTGTCAAAAACAGGTCTCCCCCGAAAGGTGCCAAATGTGGCAGCAGAGGGAGTGAGGAAGCAAACTAATGGAACTTCCCCTTTTGGGTGGAGCTCTGCTTTAACACAACTGAACTGCATGCACCTAGCAACAGTATATAAAGAGAGTCTTACATTGCTCTAAAAGCCCTAGCTTTGTTTAGTTTTAGGCTGGGTTCACATTGCAGCGGTGACGAGAACCGGATGTGATTCGCACCGCACTGCAGTGCAAATCACATCCGATCTCTGTTCAATGCGAGTTCAGCCATACAGATAGTATGGCTGAATTCGCATCACACCCGGCCCAAACTCGCACAGGACCCTTTTTTTGGTCCACAGCAGAATCGGATCGCATGGGTGTTCACACCATGCGATCTGATTCCTGTCCGAGTTTGCAGATCTCACTGCGATATGCGAACTGATCTGGGGGTGTCATTAACGTTTCACTGACACTCCCAGCAGTTTGCATAGGGCAGTGTGAACTGCCGCCGGGAGGTATGCGATGCGGGAACCAGCACCGTGATAGAGAGCACCGACACCAGCACCGTGATAGAGAGCACTGACACCAGCACTGTGATAGAGAGCACTGAGACCACACCAGCACAGAGATAGAGAGCATTGACACCACACCAGCACCGAGATAGAGAGAGAGCACTGACACCAGCACCAAGATAGAGAGCACTGACAGCAGCACTGATACCAGCAACTCGCTGCGGGACCCAAAAAAATGACACCGCTCAACCTCTTCAAACAGGAGAGTACGGGCATATAGTACGGTGTGCTTTTTTTGTACAAGGAAGTGAGCCAAAGGTAGAGAAAAGGTCCATGTGCTCGATTAAATAAATCGTTTATAGAGTTATGCATATACATGATCTACTGGTCACATGTGTTGAATTCCTCTAAGATCCTCATTCATTTTTATAAATGTCAGGTAGTCAACACTGTCGTGAGCTAGGCGAGTGCGCTTATCACGATCCCCCCTGCTGCACTGAACGTCCTTTTGGACAGGACATGGGACGAGGGGCAAGCCAACAGTTCCATTGAAAATTAGGGAAGCTCTGGCCAGAGGTCAAGCCTGCCCACCCAGTAGTCCAGGAGTTCATCACTCCTCAGAGCGTCCACATCGGCCATTAACCCGATGTAGTCTGACACCTGACGGTCTAGGCGTTCCCTGATGCTGGATCCAGATGAGACCTGTCGATGGGTCGGCTGAAAGAATGACCTCATATCAGAAGTCACCAACACATCTTCAAACCGCCCTCTTCTTGCAGGCGCTGTTGGATTAGTACCCGCAACTCTTTGTCTGGGAGTGGGAATTCTTCCTCTGCCAACGCACACAAAAGCAGAATGCAGCATTTCTCGAAGCAAGGCCTGTAAGTGCTCCATTCTGACAGCTCTCTGTGACGGTGGTAACATTTACGTCATTTTGTTTTTGTACCGGGGGTCTAAGTATGTTGCCACCCAGTACTGGTCCTTCACCTTTATGCTTTTTATATGGGGGTCCCTGTTAAAACACTGGAGCATGAAGGCCCCCATTTGCACTAAACTGGAAGCGGTGTGGTGGCCTGGCTCCTGCTCATCATCCAGGATAATGGCGTCCTCCTTGTTCTCCTCTCCCCGTCCACGCACAACAACAGGGATCCCAGAAATGTTTAAAGCATGCTCTTCTTGCTCCTCCTCATCCGCCCCGGCACCATCCTCCTCTGACTCCTCTTCAGACTCCTGTTGTTGACTTGTCTCAGATAGAGTAGGCCCCCTGGGAATTCATCCAGCATTGCGACTTCCTCATCTTCTTGCTCCTGCTTCTCCACGGCTTGATCAATGACACAACGCAATGCACGCTCCATAAACAAGGCATAAGGTACTATGTCACTGACGGTCAGATGTATCTTGGCACCGACACTGTGTGCCAGAGATACATTCGCTTGCCGCTGAACATGGCCATATAGCTCTGGAATGCCCTTCTGTGAGAAATACTTCCTTCCTGGGACCTTCCATTGTGGTGTTCCAATGGCCACAAATTTTCGAAAGGCCTCCGAGTCCACCAGTTTATATGGCAGTAGTTGGCGGGCTATCAGTTCTGACAAGCCAGCTGTCAACCGTTGGGCAAGAGGGTTATCCGGTGTCATAATTTTTTTACGCTCGAACATTTGGCCCACGGAAGCCTGCCTTTTTCTAGAAAAATGTGAGGATGGCATGATGGAAGGTGGAATGGAGGATAATTGTGAGGAGAGAGGAGAAGGAGAAGTATAAGACGAGGCTGGACGGTGAGAGCCTGGAGTGTGGCTTTGTGGGTTCCATTGCTCCCACTGGGCTCGGTTATGGCAGCTCATGTGCCTTCTTAAGGCGGTCGTCCCTAGGTGAGTGTTGGGCTTACCGCGACTTATGCGCTGACTGCAAAGTCTGCAGATGGCAACACTATTGTTAGCAGCGGACACGTTAAGAAAAGCCCACACTGCGGAGCCATGTGTGGGTGTCCTGGGAGCGCCAGATGTGACCGTACATGGTTGATGCCTCGCTCCTGATACATTAGCAGTCTGCTTTGTCCCTCCTGTGCAATCTAAGTTCTGCTTGCTTCTCCTCCCTATCTGCTGGTCCATATCTCCCTCTGAACTCCCCTCCTCTTCCTCTCTTGTGGGCACCCACGTGACATCACTAGACATGTCATCATCAACGTCACCTTCCCCACAGCTATAATTAGAGATCTCGGAGTAGGCAGCAACACCGGGGACCAACCTCCTTCTTAGGCTGATCTGGGTACTGTCGTCAGACTGCTGAGTGGCGGTTGTTGCTACCTCCTCTTCCTGATCCAATGACAAGCGTGGCTGCACATCGGCAATGTCTTGTGATGGATCGGAAAATAATTCCTGTGATTCAAGCGGAGGGTATATGGTGGTGGTGGTGGTGTTGGTGGTAGTGTCTTTGGGGGTGCACACAGCAGAAAGTGAAGAAGAGGGTGCAGATCGAGAGGATGAGGAGGGTGCAGAAGAGTAAGGCTGAGTGAGCCACTCAACCAAGTCTGGTGTGTCCTTTGACGTAATCGCACGCGCCTTCTACAATTTGCCACTTTGGCTCAAGTCTGTTGCTCCTGCCCTACCCCAACCACCCCTGCCTCTTCCTCTGCCTGTCATTTTTTAAATGACCCTGTGACAAAAGTCTCTAGAGAAGTGCAGTATGTATTTGGAAGAAGGTATATAACACCCCGCTTCAATCTGTCGTTTTTGGGGGCCACTGGTCTATCACACCAGTTATAATACTTTTTTTTAATTGCGTTTGTCACTCTTTGTAGTATCGCTGCAGAACTGCTCAGCAGTCACAATGCTGCACAGTGGAAATGCACTATACTATGCTTTCTATATGTATTACACCCCTATATACTGCACACAAAATAGTACACCTATACCAGTCCTTAAAAGGACCTTTGTGGACCTAATAGTAGTTAGCTAGTAGCTAGTGATTTGCAGACTGTCCCTGCTCCAAAAACCAAACTGTCCCTCCCTACACTGAGAAACGATAGCTACAGAATCGGTCAGCAGCACAGCAGTGCAGTGCACTATAATATGCTTTCTATATTTGAAATAAAGTATATTATACGTGTACAACCCTATATACTGTACACCTATACCAGTCCTTAAAAGGATCTTTGTGGACCTAGTAGCTAGTGATTTGCAGACTGTCCCTGCTCCAAACACCAAACTGTCCCTCAGTCCCTACACTGATAAAAGACAGCTGCAGAATTGGTCAGCACCCAGCTCAGCAGCACAGCAGTGAAGTATAATAGGCTTTCTATATTTGAAAGAAAGTACAGTGCCTTGCGAAAGTATTCGGCCCCCTTGAACTTTTCAACCTTTTGCCACATTTCAGGCTTCAAACATAAAGATATAACATTTTTATTTTTTGTGAAGAATCACCAACAAGTGGGACACAATTGTGAAGTGGAATGAAATCTATTGGATAATTTAAACTTTTTTAGCGAATAAAAAACTGAAAAGTGGTGCGTGCAAAATTATTCGGCCCCTTTACTTTCAGTGCAGCAAACTCACTCCAGAAGTTCAGCGAGGATCTCTGAATGATCCAATGTTGTCCTAAATGACTGATGGTGATAAATAGAATCCACCTGTGTGTAATCAAGTCTCTGTATAAATGCACCTGCTCTGTGATAGTCTCAGGATTCTGTTGAAAGCGCAGAGAGCATCATGAAGACCAAGGAACACACCAGGCAGGTCAGTAATACTGTTGTGGTGAAGTTTAAAGCCGGATTTGGATACAAAAAGATTTCCCAAGCTTTAAACATCCCAAGGAGCACTGTGCAAGCGATCATTTGGAAATGAAAGGAGTATCAGACCACTGCAAGTCTACCAAGACCTGGCCGTCCCTCTAAACTCTCAGCTCAGACAAGGAGAAGACTGATCAGAGATGCAGCCAAGAGGCCCATGATCACTCTGGATGAACTGCAGAGAACTACAGCTGAGGTGGGAGAGTCTGTCCATAGGACAACAATCAGTCGTACACTGCACAAATCTGGCCTTTATGGAAGAGTGGCAAGAAGAAAGCCATTTCTCAAAGATATCCATAAAAAGTCTCGTCTAAAGTTTGCCACAAGCCACCTGGGAGACACACCAAACATGTGGAAGAAGGTGCTCTGGTCAGATGAAACCAAAATCCAACTTTTTGCCCACAATGCAAAACGATATGTTTGGCGTAAAAGCAACACAGCTCATCAACAGTGGCGTAACTAGAACCTTCAGGGCCCCGATGCAAGAAACCATGAAGGGCCCCCCTGAACCCCAGCCAGGGCCCTTCCCTCCGAGTCCGTCAGTGGAACTCCAGGGCGTGGTCACAGGTATGACCGTTGTGAGCCCTGTAGTTCCACCACTGGTATCAGTATTTTTTATTTTTTTTTACATTTTTAGGTGCCCCATTGGGGGACTGTCCCTAGGCAGGAAGGGATCCCCGTCCCCAGAAGAAATGAGGCCCTTTTCTCCAGGGCAGATGAAGTTACTGTCCCCAGGTGAGAAGGGGTCCCTTTCCCCAGGGGAGGTGGGGGTCCCTATCCCCACGTGAGAAGGGGTCCCTGTCCCCAGGGGGAGATGGAGGGGGTATGTAATAGTATGTGGGGATGGGGTCCTCTCACTCACCATGTCCAAGCTGTAGGCCGTGCACTCATCCATGATGGCCTGGGCTCCATCCAGTGTGCTGGACGGGCGATCAGCATATCTCCCAGAAAGACCTTTCATCATCTGTGTATGACGGGGGAGGAGGGGGGCTGGCAGACAAGCCTGCAGTGTCCTCCGGGGAGCCAGATCTCATAGGGCTGCACTGCATCTGTGTAAGTTTGTTTACCCAGGAGAAGTATGCAGTGCAGTGTGGGCCAGACTCGGGGAGGGGCGGGACTCTGGCTGGGGAGAACAGACATCGGACTGAGCGGCAATGCATGAAGCAGGAGAGGGGTACTCTGAGGAGCCGGTCGAGGACACAGGTCATGCGGGGAATGCACAACTAAAGAGCAGCCAGTGCAATAGTTGAGCATGGAGCTCTGCTAGTCATCCTCCACTTCCAGCCACCCGTGTGCATGGTGCACTGGTACCCCTAGCTGCCTATGCTGCTGCCGGCCATATGTAGAGGGGGCTGCATGGCCCCCTGCATCACAGGGCCCAGTTGCGGTCGCGACTGCTGCACCCCCTATAGTTACGCCCCTGCTCATCACCCTCAACACACCATCCCCACTGTCAAACATGGTGGTGGCAGCATCATGGTTTGGGCCTGCTTTTCTTCAGCAGGGACAGGGAAGATGGTTAAAATTGAGGGGAAGATGGATGCAGCCAAATACAGGACCATTCTGGATGAAAACCTGTTGGAGTCTGCAAAAGACCTGAAACTGGGATGGAGATTTATCTTCCAACAAGACAATGATCCCAAACATACAGCAAAATCTACAAAGGAATGGTTCACAAATAAACGTATCCAGGTGCTAGAATGGCCAAGTCAAAGTCCAGACCTGAATCCAATCGAGAATCTGTGGAAAGAGCTGAAAACTGCTGTTCACAAACGCTCTCCATCCAACCTCACTGAGCTCGAGCTGTTTTGCAAGGAAGAATGGGCAAGAATTTCAGTCTCTCGATATGTAAAACTGATAGAGACATACCCCAAGCGACTTGCAGATGTAATCGCAGCAAAAGGTGGCTCTACAAAGTATTAATGCAAGAGGGACGAATAATTTTGCACGCCCCACTGTTCTTTTTTTTATTAATTTAAAAAGTTTCAAAAATCCAATAGATTTCGTTCCACTTCACAATTGTGTCCCACTTGTTGGTGATTCTTCACAAAAAATAAAAATTTTATATCTTTATGTTTGAAGCCTGAAATGTGGCAAAAGGTTGAAAAGTTCAAGGGGGCCGAATGCTTTCGCAAGGCACTGTATATTATACATGTACAACCCTATATACTGTACACCTATACCAGTCCTTAAAAGGACCTTTGTGGACCTAGTAGCTAGTGATTTGCAGACTGTCCCTGCTCCAAACTCCAAACTGTCCCTCAGTCCCTACACTTATAAAAGACAGCTGCAGAATCAGGCAGCAATCAGCTCAGCAGCACAGCAGTCAAGTATAATAGGCTTTCTATATTTGAAAGAAAGTATATTATACGTGTACAACCCTATATACTGTACACCTATACCAGTCCCTAAAAGGACCTTTGTGGACCTAGTAGCTAGTGATTTGCAGACTGTCCCTGCTCCAAACACCAAACTGTCCCTCAGTCCCTACACTGATAAAAGACAGCTGCAGAATCGGGCAGCAATCAGATCAGCAGTCAAGTATAGTATGCTTTCTATATTTGAAAGAAAGTACATTATACGTGTACAACCCTATATACTGTACACCTATACCAGTCCTTAAAAGGACCTTTGTGGACCTAGTAGCTAGTGATTTGCAGACTGTCCCTGCTCCAAACACCAAACTGTCCCTCAGTCCCTACACTGATAAAAGACAGCTGCAGAATCGGTCAGCAAGCACTCAGCAGCACAGCAGTCAACAGTGCACCATAATATACTTGAAAGAAAGTATATTCTAAGTGTATTACAACCCTATATACTGTACACCTATACCAGTCCTTAAAAGGACCTTTGTGGACCTAATAGTAATAGCTAGTGATTAAACTAACTGTCCCTGCTCCACACAGCGTCCTGTTCCTACACTGCCAAAAGACAGAATGCAAAATGGCCGCCAGATCAGGTCTATTTATAAGGTAGGGGGTATGTCCAATTGTCCATGTGCTGAAATGTCTCAATTGGCTGTCCTGTACCCCATGATGGATGTGTCAGGGGTCAAAGTTCTTCACAATGTAAACAAATATGGCCGCCGCGAACCGCGCCAGAAGTCCGCCGGTTTGGCGAATCGCAACGAGCAAAATTCGCCGCGAACCGACCGCCGGGCGAAACACAAGGCCATCTCTAATTGCGAGAGGAGCGAGCACCGCTGACATACAGAAAGCCGAGTGTACTTCGGCCAGACTCGGCTCTGCTCCCAGTCAGGGGCGGGACTGCAAGAGGAGCCGAGTCTAGCCGAAGTACACTCGGCTTTCTGTATGTCAGCGGCACTCGCTCCTCTCGCAATCAGTGGAGGTGGGTAGGACTGTGAGAGGAGCCGAGTAAAGCCAGTGTACTTTGGCTTTGTGTATCTCAGCTCCGCTCGCTCCTTTCCCCACAATCAGTGGGAGATCGACGGGGGATCGGCGTATAACATGCACCCACGATTTTCCCCTGATTTTAAGGAGAAAAAAGTGCGTGTTATACGCCGATAAATACGATACTAAAATTGGAACATACAAAATCTGCCGCAGCTCTGCATAGAAAGCTTTCCAGTTTTATCCGGTTTTATCGTTAAAGCTTAATTGAACAAGCTGAAGTTAAAAGTTGATTGGTTACCATACACATCTGCACCAGATTCTGCACTCTCCAGTTTTAGTAAATCAACCTCATATTGTTGCATGAAAATATGTTTAATCTGTCATCAACTGTCAGTGAAACTGATAATTTAATTAATCTGTATCATGACTGGTTCTCCATTACACACAGATATTTGTTTGAGCAGTCAACAAAATTCTGGCATGGCCGATCAATGTGGCAGAGCCAAAATCAGTCAAGAGCTCTCTCTAAATTTTTTTGGATAGAGCTACTCTACTTTACATTTTATTTTCAATTTGATCAGTTTATTTGCATCCAATAATCTTTTGAATTATCACATTGATAATTTCCATTGGAAAAATTGAGAATATGCTCTCAAATTGTTGCTGGAATTCCCCCAGCCTAATTTCCGATGAAAAGCTCTCATCGGTCTTTTGCTGGCCGAAATTCCGTGTGTACGTGGCATTTGAGTCCTGACAGGTTACTGAACTGCAAATTCCAGTCCTACTCATTATTTTGTTCTGGAAACTTGTCCACAGCTTCTAGGGCTCTTAGTTATATACATAAATACATTATAAAATATATACATATACACATACATTGGAAAAATGGCACATACATGCCAAAACAACAGTCAATTACATAATAGCATGTTAGCCTGCTTTTTGATGCCAGGTTGTGCACTCAACTCTCACAAAGGCCCCTTTCACATTGGGGCGGTGCGGGCGTCGGTGGTAAAGCGGCACTATTTTTTGTGGCACTTTAACGTCATTTTAGCGGAGGTGGTTTTAACCCCCGCTAGCGGCCGGAAAAGGGTTAAAACCGCCCACAAAGCGCTGCTGCAGCAGCGCTTTGCCGGCGGTATAGCCGGGCTGTCCCATTGATTTTAATGGGTAGGAGCGGTTTAGGAGTGATGAGTACACCTCTCCTTCACCGCTCCAAAGATGCTGCTAGCGGGACTTTTTTCACCGTCCTGCTAGCGCACCGCTCCAGTGTGAAAGCCCTCGGGCTTTCACACTGGAGTGAAAGGGGCCAGTTTTTTCAGGCGCTACACAGGCGCTATTATGTGTATATGTAGTGCCTGAAAACCGCCCCAGTGTGAAAGGGGCCAAACATTCCCTGACCAGACACCTGCCACCTCTAATTGCCTGGAATTCCCTCCTTGCCCCAAAAGCTCACTCTTCCAGCAGCACCAACTACTCCCAGTCATAACCAGAGGTGCCAGACAGTTAATGAAAATCAACAGATTGTCTCCCTAGGCTGCATTTTGGTCCCTAATGGCGTATACCTTATTGTGTTTGCAAACCCTTTTGATATAACTTCACTTTTCCAGGAGAACAGAGTGACAGAAGAGCAAAGTATCTCTTTGCTCTTCTATCACTCTGTTTTCCCGAAGAAACAAGGCCACCCAAAGAATGGTTGTTTTTTTTTTTAGCTGATCAAAACAAAATACAGATTTCTCCATTAACACAAGCGAGGAATCCTCCCCACTGTGCTATAATATTGTTACAATGAGCACCCCTCTGCTATCAGAATACACTGATCAGCACTGCAGTCTGTTGGCTGTAACCACTGTTTAAAAAATTCCATCATTCCCATTTTACAGTCGATTGTTAGATTGGGAAGAACCAGTGGGGTGCTGAACATAGCTTCCTGAAAACATCACAGAACCCTGTCTCAGTGCCCCTCTCAAGAGCCTTTATCCCTGATGTAGTGGGCTGGCATTCAGGTGGATGACCTATGGTGGCTGAACTCAAACCCACTGACACACCAGTAGCAAAGCAAACAGATTTTGTTAGGGTCAGAAACAAGCCCTGCAAATCTACCAAAAAAATTGAACAGTTGCAAGGTTAGCTCAGAAACTCTCTAACTCAACCCTATAATTAATAAGTTATAAAAAACAAATTAGGTAGCCTATCTAAAATTCAAGACCCTATCCACATTATTGTATCATGCCAAACGTTGTGTTGGGGGTCTTGTTTTTTCTTTTGGAGCATCCAATGACAATATAACAAGTACAGCAAACACAAGTGACCAAAAGGCCTCTCACCACTAGTGATGGACGAACTTCCGACACGGCCGATAGTTTGCGAACCGTAACGTTCGCGGCGGGCCCCATTGGCTTCAATTGGAGGCGAACTTTGCAAACCTACAGGTCAAATTTGCAGCCACAAAATAATTACTAGCTGTGCACACATAGTCCCACCACATGGCCAATGACATAACACATGTATGAGGTGAATCTGGGATCGACTACAAGCATTCTTTTTTTATACGTGAAATTCTGACAATTTAGGACTGGAGGTGGAGCGCATGAAGGCAATGGAGGAGAGGGAAGGTCAGGGTAGGCAAAGAAGAGGGTGCAGGAGATGATTACCAGCAGCGTGACATACAGCAATGACACCTGCACCGTGATAGAGTGATCTGACACCAGCTCCGTGATAGAGAGCACTGACATCAGCAGCGTGACATAAAGCAATGACACCTGTACCGTGATAGAGTGAGCTGACACCAGCACCGTGATAGAGAGCATTGACATCAGCAGCGTGACAGACAGTAATGACACCTGCACCGTGATAGAGTGATCTGACACCAGCACCGTGATAGAGAGCACTGACATCAGCAGCATGACATACAGCAATGACACCTGCACCGTGATAGAGTGATCTGACACCAGCACCGTGATAGAGAGCACTGACATCAGCAGCGTGACATAAAGCACTGACACCAGCACCGTGATATACAGCACTGACATCTGCACCGTAAGCAGCCCCAGGAGTAAGTCAGCATAGCACAGGGATGGTGGGAGCCCCTCATAATGAGCATAGCACAGGGATGGTGGGAGCCCCTCATAATGAGCATAGCACAGGGATGGTGGGAGCCCCTCATAATATGCACAGCAGAGGTAGAGCCCCAGGAGTATGTCAGCATAGCACAGGGATGGTGGGAGCCCCTCATAATAAGCAGCCCCAGGAGGAAGTCAGCACAGCACAGGGATGGTGGGAGCCCCTTATAATGAGCATAGCACAGGGATGGTGGGAGCCCCTCATAATATGCACAGCAGAGGTACAGCCCCAGGAGGAAGTCAGCATAGCACAGGAATGGTGGGAGCCCCTCATAATAAGCAGCCCCAGGAAGAAGTCAGTACAGCACAGGGATGGTGGGAGCCCCTCATATTAAGCAGCCCCAGGAGGAAGTCAGCATAGCACAGGGATGGTGGGAGCCCCTCATAATGTGCATAGCACAGGGATGGTGGGAGCCCCTCATAATGAGCATAGCACAGGGATGGTGGGAGCCCCTCATAATGAGCATAGCACAGGGATGGTGGGAGCCCCTCATAATAAGCAGCCCCAGGAGGAAGTCAGCATAGCACAGGGATGGTGGGAGCCCCTCATAATAAGCAGCCCCAGGAGGAAGTCAGCATAGCACAGGGATGGTGGGAGCCCCTCATAATGAGCATAGCACAGGGATGGTGGGAGCCCCTCATAATGAACATAGCACAGGGATGGTGGGAGCCCCTCATAATGAGCATAGCACAGGGATGGTGGGAGCCCCTCATAATATGCACAGCAGAGGTACAGCCCCAGGAGGAAGTCAGCACAGCACAGGGATGGTGGGAGCCCCTCATAATAAGCAGCCCCAGGAGGAAGTCAGCATAGCACAGGGATGGTGGGAGCCCCTCATAATATGCACAGCAGAGGTACAGCCCCAGGAGGAAGTCAGCACAGCACAGGGATGGTGGGAGCCCCTCATAATAAGCAGCCCCAGGAGGAAGTCAGCATAGCACAGGGATGGTGGGAGCCCCTCATAATATGCACAGCAGAGGTACAGCCCCAGGAGGAAGTCAGCACAGCACAGGGATGGTGGAAGCCCCTCATAATAAGCAGCCCCAGGAGGAAGTCAGCATAGCACAGGGATGGTGGGAGCCCCTCATAATATGCACAGCAGAGGTACAGCCCCAGGAGGAAGTCAGCACAGCACAGGGATGGTGAACTTTACAAACCTACAGGTCATATTTGCAGCCACAAAATAATTACTAGCTGTGCACACATAGTCCCACCACATGGCCAATGACATAACACATGTATGAGGTGAATCTGGGATCGACAACTACAAGCATTCTTTTTTTATATGTGAAATTCTGACAATTCAGGACTCTTGAGACAATGGAGGCGAGGGAAGGTCAGGGTAGGCAAAGAAGAGGGTGCAGGAGATGATCACCAGCACCAGCACCATGATATAGAGCACTGACACCTGCACTGTGATAGAGTGATCTGACACCAGCACCGTGACATAGCACATGTATCAGATGAATCTGGGATCGACAACTACAAGCATTCTTTTTTTACATGTGAAATTCTGTCAATTCAGGACTCTTGAGACAATGGAGGCGAGGGAAGGTCAGGGTAGGCAAAGAAGAGGGTGCAGGAGATGATCACCAGCACCAGCACCGTGATATACAGCACTGACACCTGCACCGTGATAGAGTGCACTGACACCAGCACCAAGATAGAGAGCACTAACAGCAGCACTGATACCAGCAGCTTGCTGCTGGGCCCCAAAAATATGACACCGCTCAACTTCTTCAAACAGGACGGTACGGGCATATAGTACGGTGTGCTTTTTTTGGACAAGGACGTGAGCCAAATGAAGAAAGAAGGTCTGTGTGCTCGATTAAAAAAATCGTTTATAGACATATACATGGTCTACTGGTCACATGTGTTGAATTCCTCCGAGATCCATGCCTCATTCATTTTTAGAAATGTGAGGTAGTTAACACTGTTGTGAGCTAGGCGAGTACACTTATCGGTCACGATCCCCCCTGCTGCGCTGAACGTCCTTTCGGACAGGACACTGGATGAGAGGCAAGCCAACAGTTTGATTGCAAATTGGGCAAGCTCTGGCCAGAGGTCAAGCCTGCCCACCCAGTAGTCCAGGGGTTCATCACTCCTCAGAGCGTCCACATCGGCCGTTAACCCGATGTAGTCAGACATCTGACGGTCTAGCCGTTCTCTGATGCTGGATCCGGATGACACCTGTCGATGGGTCGGCTGAAAGAATGACCTCATATCAGAAGTCACCAACACATCTTCAAACCGGCCTCTTCTTGCAGGCGCTGTTGGATTGGTACCCGCAACTCCTTCTCTGGGAGTGGGAATTGCTCCTCTGCCAGCGCACGCAAAAGCAGAATGCAGCATTTCTCGAAGCAAGGCCTGGAAGTGCTCCATTCTGACAGCCCTCTGTGACGGCAGTAACATTTCCGCCATTTTGTGTTTGTACCGGGGGTCTAAGTACGTTGCCACCCAGTACTGGTCCTTGACCCTTATGCTTTTTATACGGGGGTCCCTATTAAAACACTGGAGCATGAAGGCCCCCATTTGCACTAAACTGGAAGCGGTGTGGTGGCCTGGCTCCTGCTCATTATCTAGGATAATGTCGTCCTCTTCATTCTCCTCTTCCCATCCACGCACAACAACAGGGATCCCAGAAAGGTTTAAAGCATGCTCTTCTTGCTCCTCCTCATCCGCCCCGGCACCATCCTCCTCTGATTCCTCTTCAGACTCCTGTTGTTCACTTGTCTCAGATAGAGTAGCCCCCCCCTGGGAATTCATCCAGAATTGCGACTTCCTCATCTTCCCGCTCCTGCTTCTCCACAGCTTGATCAATGACACGATGCAATGCACGCTCCATAAAGAAGGCATAAGGTACCATGTCACATGGCGCCATGGCTGCGACTGACCAGTTTTGTGATCTCCTCAAATGGCCGCAGAAGTCTGCATGCGTCGTGCATGAGCAGCCACTGGCGTGGTGAAAAAAACCCCATCTCCCCAGAACCTGTTCTGCCGCAGAGTTCATACAGGTAGACGTTAACTGCACGTTTCTGCTGGAGCAGCCTATCAAGCATATAGAAGGTTGAGTTCCATCGCGTTGGGCAATCGCAAATAAGACGTCTGACCGGCAGATTGTGTCATCGCTGAATGTCAGCAAGGCGAGCCATGGCCGTGTAAGATCTTCTGAAATGGGCCGAGATTTTCCTTGCCTGTCGCAAGATGTCCTGGACCCCAGGGTATTTGACAACGAATCGCTGCACGACCAAGTTTAAGACGTGTGCCATGCATGGCACTGTGTGATTTTGCCCTGTTTCAATGCGCTAAGCAGATTGGCACCGTTGTCACACACCACTTTACCAACTGTCAAATTGAGCAGTGTTAGCCACTGATCTGCCTGTGAACGCAAAGCTGAAAGGAGTGCTGGGCCAGTGTGGCTCTTGGCTTCCAGGCACAACAGACGCAGCACGGCATGACAACGTCTCCCCTGGCATGTCGAATAGGTTCTGGGGAGCTTGGGCGGCGCAGCGGAAGAGACGCTAGCAGCGGAAAAGGAGGAGTCAGCCAAGGAGGAGAGGGAGGAGGATGGAGTAGGAGGAGGAGAAGAAGAGCCAGGCCTGCATGCAATCCGTGGCGGTAAAACCAAATCTACACGGGTGCCACGGGTTACATGCTTGATGGCCGTCAGAAGGTTCACCCAGTGGGCAGTAAAAGTGATATACCTTCCCTGCCGGTGTTTGCTAGACCACGTGTCTGTGGTCAGATGTATCTTGGCACCGACACTGTGTGCCAGAGATACATTCACTTGCCGCTGAACATGGCCATATAGCTCTGGGATGCCCTTCTCTGAGAAATACTTCCTTCCTGGGACCTTCCATTGTGGTGTTCCAATGGCCACAAATTTTCAAAAGGCCTCCGAGTCCACCAGTTTATATGGCAGTAGTTGGCGGGCTATCAGTTCTGACAAGCCAGCCGTGAACCGTTGGGCAAGAGGGTTATCCGGCGTCATCATTTTTTTACGCTCGAACATTAGGCCCACGGAAGCCTGCCTTTTTGCAGAAAAAGGTGAGCTTGGCGTGATGGAGGGTGGAGTGGAGGACAATTGTGAGGAGAGAGGAGAAGGAGAAGTAGAAGACGAGGCTGGATGGTGAGAGCCTGGAGTGTGGCTTTGTGTGTTATGTTGCTCCCACTCGGCTCGGTGATGGCAGCTCATGTGCCTTCTTAAGGCGGTCGTCCCTAGGTGAGTGTTGGGCTTACCGCGACTAATGTGTTGACTGCAAAGATTGAAGATGGCAACGCTATTGTCAGCAGCGGACACGTTAAAAAAAGCCCACACTGCGGAGCCATGTGCCGGCGTCCTGGGAGCGCCAGATGTGACCGTACATGGTCGATGACTCGTTCCTGATACATTAGCAGTCTGCTTTGTCCCTCCTGTGCAATGTAAGTTATTCCTGCTTCTCCTCCCTATCTGCTGGTCCATATCTCCCTCTGAACTCCCCTCCTCTTCCTCTCTTGTGGGCACCCAAGTGACATCACTAGACACGTCATCATCGACGTCACCATCCCCACCGCTATAAGTAGAGATCACGGAGTAGGCAGCAACATCGGTGACCAACCTCCTCCTTGGGCTGATCTGGGTACTGTCGTCAGACTGCTGAGTGGCGGTTCTTGCTACCTCCTCTTCCTGATCCAATGCCAAGAGTGGCTGCGCATCCGAAATGTCTTGATATGGATCGGAAAATAATTCCTGTGACTCAAGCGAAAGGTATGTGGTGGTGGTGGTGTTGCTGGTGGTAGTGTCTTTGGGGGTGCACATAGCAGAGAGTGAAGAAGAGGGTGCAGATCGAGAGGATGAGGAGGGTGCAGAAGAGTAAGGCTGAGTGAGCCACTCAACCAATTCTGGTGCTTCCTTTGATGTAATCGCACGCACCTTCTGCAATTTCCCACTTTGGCTCAAGCCGGTTGCTCCTGCCCTACCCCTACCACCCCTGCGGAAGGGCCTTCCTCTTCCTCTGCCTGTCATTTTTTAAATGACCCTGTGACAAAACTCTCAGTCCCTATACTGATAAAGGACTGCTGCAGCAGTCAGCAGTAGTGCACCTCAATCCTATATATTGTGGACCTATACCAGTCCTTAGGATTAGCAGACTGTACCTCACTCAACCCTATATACTCTAGTACGCTATACCTTACCAGTCCTTAGAAGGACCTTTGTGCAACTAGTAGGTTGTGATTAGCAGACTGTACCTCACTCAACCCTATATACTGTAGTACACTATACCTTACCAGTCCTTAGAAGGACCTTTGTGGAACTAGTAGGTTGTGATTAGCAGACTGTACCTCAGTCCCTATACTGATAAAGGACTGCTGCAGAATTGGGCAGCAGTCAGCAGTAGTGCACCTCAACCCTATATATTGTGGACCTATACCAGTCCTTAAGGATTAGCAGACTGTACCTCACTCAACCCTATATACTGTAGTACGCTTTACCTTACCAGTCCTTATAAGAACCTTTGTGGAACTAGTAGGTTGTGATTAGCAGACTGTACCTCAGTCCCTAAACTCATAAAGGACTGCTGCAGAATAGGGCAGCAGTCACCAGTAGTGCACCTCAACCCTATATATTGTGGACCTATACCAGTCCTTAAGGATTAGCAGACTGTACCTCACTCAACCCTATATACTGTAGTACGCTATACCTTACCAGTCCTTAGAAGGACCTTTGTGCAAATAGTAGGTTGTGATTAGCAGACTGTACCTCAGTCCCTATACTCATAAAGGACTACTGCAGCAGAAGGGCAGCAGTCAAGTATAATATTCTTTCTATATTTGGAAGAAAGAATATTATACGTGTACAAGCCTATTACCATACCAGTCCTGAAAAGAACCTTTGTGGACCTAATAGTAACAGCTACTGATTAAACTGACTGTCCCTCACTGCCACACACAGCTTCCTGCCTGTCCCTATTTAAACTGACAAAACACAGGCTCCTGCAACAATAACTTGAATAGCACTCAAAACTATATCCTGTACTACTTTACCATACCAGTCCTAAAAAGGACTTTTGTGGACCTAATAGTAACAGGTAATGATTAAACTGACTGTCCCTGCTGCACACAGCATCCTGTCCCTCTCTCAGCACTGACAAAAGACAGGCTGCTGCAACAATGACTTGAATAGCAGTGCCTCAAACCTATATCCTGAACTACACCTATACCATACCAGTCCTTAAAATAACTTTTGTGGACCTAATAGCTAGCGATTTGGGTCACTGCAGTCTCTCCCTGCTCCACACAGCAACCTCTCCCTATAGTGACATACAAAAGAATGTAAAATGGCCGCCGGATCAGGTCTATTTATAAGTTAGGGGGAATGTCCAAGTGTCCATGTGCTGTAATGTCTCATAAGACAAGTATTTGGCGCAAATCAAAGATATTAGATTCCCACTACAGAACAGAGTCTATAAAAGTACATAAAATAGTGAGTGCAAAAAATGCACTGCTTTGTCAAGTCCAAGAAAAAGAGAATTGGATGCTGAGGGGAGGCGGGGGAGAGAGATGAGGAGGGGTGAGGAATCCGCATACAGGGCTTCCACCTTGGGAGAGCTGAAACTTAAGCTCCTGGATTGCTGTAGATAAAAAAGAAAAAAAGAGAGAGGGGCGCCTCTGGGTGCAGATTTTTCAAAAGGTTTTAATTACAATGTAATAGTCATAAAATTTTGCACTCACATTTAGTAGGCAAAAAATAGGCATTGAACACAAGGGGTCATCTGGTGTATCTGATTTAAAACGTCAGCCAGTGATCCGGTCCACATCTGTCATTTTGTTATTCCTGTTCCTCTCAATATGGTCCACTACAGGTGTTTAGGAAGCAGCCGGCTTATGGTGGACGCAAGATGTGTAGTTTTAAAACGAGGCTTGGGAGGCAGAGATGACCAGGGCGCGGAGCTGTGACGTCATAGAACATGCGACGCGTTTCTTGAGCGTGCGGGTCGAGATTGTCGGACGACCGCGCTCTTTCATCAGGCAAATCAGAGTAGAGTGAAGGGGACCAGGAATTTAAATAGGGGCAGGTTAAGAACAGTAGGCGTGGCTAGCGGCGGACTAGGGACGAGTGAAGGGGCGTGGCTAGAGCCGAGTGTGGGGAAGGAATCGATGGGTAATGAGAGGGGGAGGGAGGTAGGAGAGAGCAGTAGCGGCATGATATAGAGAAGGGGAGGGGAAGATGAGACCTATCGAATGATGCTGCAGCAAAAAACGTCTATGGGAAAATCTTATGTGTATGTAGGCAAATACG
The DNA here is from genome assembly GCF_037356315.1 of Lithobates pipiens. Lineage (NCBI taxonomy): Eukaryota > Metazoa > Chordata > Amphibia > Anura > Ranidae > Lithobates > Lithobates pipiens. The sequence goes on along the minus strand of NW_027507764.1, from coordinate 501,118,727 downwards.
TCTATGGGGAAATCTTATGTGCATGTAGGCAAATATATAGATAGATGGGAAAAGGGGGGGGGGGGAGAAACTTGTACAGTTAGCAGGGGCCGGGGTTATATAAAGAGGGAAAGTAAGGGAAATGTGTAAAACTATAAGAAAGATTAAAGATAATGGAAAATAATGATGGGAGAAGGTAATTCACTGGTAAGAAATATGTATGGGGGAAACAAATTGAGAGAGGTATACATATATATACATATATTGGTACACATATATACATATATATCAAGAAAAAATGATATGAATAGAGTGTGAAAGAATATGTATGGCAAAAGAGGTATATATAATGAATGGGGAGGGTGAGTATGAAAATGGGGGGGGGGGGGGGTAATGGGTTCTGGAGATTTAAAAAGGGTAGAAAATGAGTAAAAAAATGAGTAGAAAATTAATAAAAATTTGTAAAAAATTAGTAAAAAAGCTTAAAAAAGCTTAAAAAAAGGGAGTAAAAAAAATAATAATAGAGGAGGTAAAAAAAGAGCAAAAAGCATACATGAAGTATGTAGATGTAACTGTATTGGAAATAGGATGTGTAGGACATGTGTGTATGAGGGGATAATAAAAATAAAAATAGTGTATATGTGTACACACATACACAGATACATACGTAAATACATATGCGTGCATGTGTAAAATGGAAAAAACGTAAAAACGAGATATATAAATATAAATAAAAACGTACGCACGCACACATATATCTACACATATACATATGTGTACGTGTGCATGCACATGCATGCGTATAGGGCACGGGGGAAGGAGAAAAACGTACACACGCACACATACACCCATACACACATATATGTGTATATGTGTGTACGCACATGCATGCGTATAGGGCACGGGGGAAGGAGAAGAGTGCGAGGAAGTAGAATACGGGGGGGGGGGGGCGAAAATAAGGGGGGAAAAAAACTAAGGGGGGGGGGAGAGGAGTAGGAATTTTTCCACTCATATAGGATAATAAGAATTATTTTTTAAACGTGCATAGGTACATATACAAGCCAGTATCAATACATGATCATTTAAAGGAAAAAAAGAACATAATCATTTGGGAAATGCAGTAATGATAAAAACATGAGACAGTATATATAATAATATATATAACATATATATTGATTACTAGAAAGAACGGATAGATTGAGATGATATATATAGATGAGGGGGTGTTTTTATTGTAAAGTCATGTTGTGTGATTGGGAGAACACCATGGGTGAGGTGTATCTAATATGAGGCAGTTTAAGTTCTGCAAAAATTAGCAGGTGGGCTATTGGGCAGTGGTACATCAAAGAATGGTGGCAATTTCGATACATTCGTTGATTCCCCCTGGGGAGAGTGCGTCGAGGGTATAGATCCAGAAGGTTTCGCGAGAGCATATTTTTTTAAATCTTTCCGCTGGGGGAAGATGGTTAGGGATCTGCTCGATAACCCAGACCTTGAGGCCTAATGTGGACCCCTTATGAGAGAGGGCGAAGTGTCTAGGCACGCTATGTGGATCTGTGCCTCCTTCTATTAGTCTACGATGCTCACCGAAACGCTGTCTAAGTGTCCTAATGGTTCTCCCTACATATATGAGACCACAGGGACAACTTAGTCCATATATTACGAAATCAGACGAGCAATTAAAAAATTCCTTTAATGCGTAGGTTTTGCCCTTGGTGGTGAATTCTTTTTGTCCGTGATTGACAAATTTACAGGTTTTACAGAGTGCTTTGTGACATTGATACATCCCGATTAGGGGTATCAGTTGGAGGGTTTTAGGGGAATTGGGTTGGGTTTTTAATTTGCTGGGTGCGATTTTGTTTCTCAAGTTTGGGGCCCTACGGTAAGTAACAGATGGTCGGACTGGGAGTTCGGTTCCCAGGTGGGGGTCCTGCTGTAGGATACTCCAGTGTTTTTTTTTAATTCTTTCCATAGTTTTATGTTCATTATGGAAGGTGGTGATAAATCTGCTTGAGAAATTCTGTGGGGGGCAGTGTGTTTTTGCCGCAGTTTTTTCTGAGAGGCACTGTTTGAAAGCGTTTTCTATGAGAGGTGCAGGATAGTTTTTTTCTTTAAATTTAGTTTTCAATATGTTACTGGATTCAATATAGTCAATTTGTTTGGTTCAATTTTGCCTTAGACGCCAAAATTGTCCCTTTGGGATGTTTTTAATCCATTTAGGGTAGTGACAGCTATTAAAATGAAGGTAGGAGTTACCCGCAGTTGGTTTCGTATAGTTTTTTGAGACAATAGTGTGACCTTCATGTCCCAATTCTAAGTCTAAGAATGCTATGGTCTCGGAGTTGGTATTAGACGTAAAGGATAGGACATAGGGGTTATTGTTGCAATGTTGAACAAAGGAGGGGATTGAGTCAGCCGCTTCATCCCAAATGAGAATCAGGTCATCTATGTATCTGCCGAAAAAGATTATGTTTTCTGAAAAAGGATTGTTTTTATAGATAAAGTGGGACTCCCAGAAGCCCATCGCAAGGTTCGCATATGAGGGCGCAAAGTTGGCGCCCATAGCTGTACCTTGGGTCTGTTGGTAGAAGTCGCCGTTGAAGGTAAAATAGTTGTGTGTCAAGCAAAAATTAACGGCCTTCAGCACGAAGTCAGCTTGCCTCATATTTATTAGGGGCTCATTGATTAGGTAGTCTTCAATGGCTTTTAGGCCAAAGGCATGTGGAATAGAGGTATAAAGTGAGCTAACATCTAACCAATCTAACCAAATCAGCCCTCCAAGAAGGCATCCTCACAAAAACAGAAGGTGCCTTCCTACAAATTTTTTTTTTACCAAATCCCTTACTTTTATTACCTACCCAAAGTACATAAAAATCTTCATCATCCTCCCGGCCGACCAATTGTGACCGCTATGGATAGTGTCACCACTGGCTTTAGTTTATATATCGATCAGTTCCTACAGCCACTGGTGACACAACTACAATCCTATATTTGCGATGGTCGGCACCTCCTGGAACTCCTGGCCCCTTACAGATGGGAAACTTCCTATACCTGGCTTTCCCTGGATGTTAGCTCACTTTATACCTCTATTCCACATGCCTTTGGCCTAAAAGCCATTGAAGACTACCTAATCAATGAGCCCCTAATAAATATGAGGCAAGCTGACTTCGTGCTGAAGGCCGTTAATTTTTGCTTGACACACAACTATTTTACCTTCAACGGCGACTTCTACCAACAGACCCAAGGTACAGCTATGGGCGCCAACTTTGCGCCCTCATATGCGAACCTTGCGATGGGCTTCTGGGAGTCCCACTTTATCTATAAAAACAATCCTTTTTCAGAAAACATAATCTTTTTCGGCAGATACATAGATGACCTGATTCTCATTTGGGATGGAGCGGCTGACTCAATCCCCTCTTTTGTTCAACATTGCAACAATAACCCCTATGGCCTATCCTTTACGTCTAATACCAACTCCGAGACCATAGCATTCTTAGACTTAGAATTGGGACATGAAGGTCACACTATTGTCTCAAAAAACTATACGAAACCAACTGCGGGTAACTCCTACCTTCATTTTAATAGCTGTCACTACCCTAAATGGATTAAAAACATCCCAAAGGGACAATTTTGGCGTCTAAGGCAAAATTGCACCAAACAAATTGACTATATTGAATCCAGTAACATATTGAAAACTAAATTTAAAGAAAAAAACTATCCTGCACCTCTCATAGAAAACGCTTTCAAACAGTGCCTCTCAGAAAAAACTGCGGCAAAAACACACTGCCCCCCACAGAATTTCTCAAGCAGATTTATCACCACCTTCCATAATGAACATAAAACTATGGAAAGAATTAAAAAAAAACACTGGAGTATCCTACAGCAGGACCCCCACCTGAGAACCGAACTCCCAGTCCGACCATCTGTTACTTACCGTAGGGCCCCAAACTTGAGAAACAAAATCGCACCCAGCAAATTAAAAACCCAACCCAATTCCCCTAAAACCCTCCAACTGATACCCCTAATCGGGATATATCAATGTCACAAAGCACTCTGTAAAACCTGTAAATTTGTCAATCACGGACAAAAAGAATTCACCACCAAGGGCAAAACCTACGCATTAAAGGAATTTTTTAATTGCTCGTCTGATTTCGTAATATATGGACTAAGTTGTCCCTGTGGTCTCATATATGTAGGGAGAACCATTAGGACACTTAGACAGCGTTTCGGTGAGCATCGTAGACTAATAGAAGGAGGCACAGATCCACATAGCGTGCCTAGACACTTCGCCCTCTCTCATAAGGGGTCCACATTAGGCCTCAAGGTCTGGGTTATCGAGCAGATCCCTAACCATCTTCCCCCAGCGGAAAGATTAAAAAAATTATGCTCTCGCGAAACCTTCTGGATCTATACCCTCGACGCACTCTCCCCAGGGGGAATCAACGAATGTATCGAAATTGCCACCATTCTTTGATGTACCACTGCTCAATAGCCCACCTGCTAATTTTTGCAGAACTTAAACTGCCTCATATTAGATACACCTCACCCATGGTGTTCTCCCAATCACACAACATGACTTTACAATAAAAACACCCCCTCATCTATATATATCATCTCAATCTATCCGTTCTTTCTAGTAATCAATATATATGTTATATATATTATTATATATACTGTGTCATGTTTTTATCATTACTGCATTTCCCAAATGATTATGTTCTTTTTTTCCTTTAAATGATCATGTATTGATACTGGCTTGTATATGTACCTATGCACGTTTAGAAAATAATTCTTATTATCCTGTATGAGTGGAAAAATTCCCACTCCTCTCCTCCCCCCCCTTAGTTTCCCCCCCCCCCCCGTATTCTACTTCCTCGCACTTTTCTCCTTCCCCCGTGCCCTATACGCATGCATGTGCGTGCACACGTACACATATGTATATGTTTAGATATATGTGTGCTTGCGTACGTTTTTATTTATATTTATATATCTCGTTTTTATGTTTTTTCCATTTTACACATGCACGCGTATGTATTTACGTATGTATCTGTGTATGTGTGTACACATATACATTATTTTTATTTTTATTATCCCCTCATACACACATGTCCTACACATCCTATTTCCAATACAGTTACATCTACATACTTCATGTATGATTTTTGCTCTTTTTTTACTCCTCTATTATTATTATTTTTTACTCCCTTTTTTTAAGCTTTTTTAAGCTTTTTTACTCATTTTTTACTAATTTTTATTCATTTTCTACTCATTTTTTTACTCATTTTCTACCCTTTTTAAATCTCCAGAACCCATTACCCCCCCCTTCCCCCCCCCCTTTTCATACTCACCCTCCCCATTCATTATATCTACCTCTTTTACCATACATATTCTTTCACACTCTATTCATATCATTTTTTCTTGATATATATGTATATATGTGTACCAATATATGTATATATATGTATACCTCTCTCAATTTGTTTCCCCATACATATTTCTTACCAGTGAATTACCTTCTCCCATCATTATTTTCCATTATCTTTAATCTTTCTTATAGTTTTACACATTTCCCTTACTTTCCCTCTTTATATAACCCCGGCCCCTGCTAACTGTACAAGTTCCCCCCCCCCCCTCCCTTTTTCCCATCTATCTATATATTTGCCTACATGCACATAAGATTTCCCCATAGACGTATTTGCCTACATACACATAAGATTTTCCCATAGACGTTTTTTGCTGCAGTATCATTCGATAGGTCTCATCTTCCCCTCCCCTTCTCTATATCATGCCGCTACTGCTCTCTCCTACCTCCCTCCCCCTCTCATTACCCATCGATTCCTTCCCCACACACGGCTCTAGCCACGCCCCTTCACTCGTCCCTAGTCCGCCGCTAGCCACGCCTACTGTTCTTAACCTGCCCCTATTTAAATTCCTGGTCCCCTTCACTCTACTCTGATTTGCCTGATGAAAGAGCGCGGTCGTCCAACAATCTCGACCCGCACGCTCAAGAAATGCGTCCCATGTTCTATGACGTCACAGCTCCACGCCCTGGTCATCTCTGCCTCCCAAGCCTCGTTTTAAAACTACACATCTTGCGTCCACCATAAGCCGGCTGCTTCCTAAACACCTGTAGTGGACCATATCGAGAGGAACAGGAATAACAAGATGACAGATGTGGACCGGATCACTGGCTGACGTTTTAAATCAGATACACCAGATGACCCCTTGTGTTCAATGCCTATTTTTTGCCTACTAAATGTGAGTGCAAAATTTTATGACTATTACATTGTAATTAAAACCTTTTGAAAAATCTGCACCCAGAGGCGCCCCTCTCTCTCTTTTTATCTTTTTTGCTGTAATGTCTCAATTGGCTGTCCTGTACCACATGATGGATGTGTCATCATAGGTCAAAGTTCTTTTACACAGTAAACACGTAAGTCCGCCGGGCGAACAGTGGCAATAGTCCGCCAATCGGGCGGACCGCGAACAGCCATAATTCGCCGTGAACCGACCGCCGGGCGAACAGTTCGGCCATCCCTACTCACCCCATATTTGCCCTGATCAGTCCACAAAAGGCCAGGCAACAGATCACTCCACACACATTGCCCCCTCTCAAGCTCTCATCTCTTCAGTACTGTAGTAGCACATGTAAGGGATGTCAAAATCAGGTACCCCATTAAAGTGGTTGTAAACCCTTACAAACCACTTTGACCTACAGGTAAGCCTAGATTAAGGCTTATTTGTAGGTCCAAGAAATATCTCCTAAACCTATACAGTTTAGGAGATATTTACAAAAAGACAGCCACTGCTGTCTACGGCGCATGCGGCGTAAGACAGCGGCGCACAGGTGCACTGGGCAGGCCGCAGATCGCGGCGATATGCCGTGAGTGTCGGCTCCCATGCGCATGCGCGGGAGTGACGTCATCGCTGCTCCGGCGAATCACAGCGCCGGAGCAGCGAGACCTGGAAGTCACTCCGGGATCCATGGCAGCAGCAGACATGAAGACGGAGGACCGCTTCGGGGGCTTCGTTCTCAGGTAAGTTATTCATAATGAGCTAGTTCATTATGCCTTTGCCTTGCAGGTTGCTCCCCCCCCCCCCCCACCCCATGGGTTTACAACCACTTTAAAAAGGATTATAGTTCTGCTAATAGAGAAAGTAAAACTCATGGCATTTCTATTACATCACCAGTAGATGGCAGCATAGAGTGAAAAGCCTGAATGACAGAAAGCACATTCTAATAGAACCATTGCTAATAGCAGGGGGAACCAAAAAGACTGACCTTTGTTTCTGGTGGGAACGGAATAGCAGTTGCTACTCGGTCTATCAGTCTGAAGGTCATGTGTTTATGTCATTACAGAAACTTTTCAATAAAAACACTTCTGGTTTCACCCGGCCTGCTCCCTTCGCACATTGGAATTATTGACCATACTTTCAGCATACAGTATGTGCAACACACAGTTTAGTTGCACTCTTGCCCTTGGAGGTCCTGAAGAGTGCTATGCAATTCAGATCTCTTCTATTGTGACTGCCCTGTATTTCTCTGCCACTGACACTCCCAACAGGCCAGTCTCTTTACTCTCCTTGTGATTTTCTGCCACTCTGTAGCACAGCAGATCTGTACAGAAGCATGACTGAGTTCTGACTCTGTATAGCTCTCTGCCCTGCACACCTCACTGCAGCTCCTTCAGCATTCTCCTGCATGCTCACCCTATACAACAGCTTGGCACGGCTCTTACCAGCTTCCCTCCTGGTGCCCCCTCCCTATTACTGTCCTTTTGCAGCACAGCACTCTCAGTATACTGTCCTCTAGAAAGATAAATCTTCACGTTTCCTGTGCCTACTCCTTTTCTTCACGTTTCCTGTGCTCCATCCATCCTCATTTATATTTTGCTTGCACTTGTACAATAAATCTGTTCAAATTTAATTTTAAAATAACTAGTGCCCATATTTCTTACATCCTTAGCAAAAAAAAAAAAACACTCCCTAAGAAAAATGGGTCTGGGACCTTATTGGTAAGTGGGCTTAGAATGAAAAGAAGAGAAGAAATAAGTTGGGACTTTATATGAGGACATTGGAATGTACCTCCATCCAGACATAAGTGGGCTTAGAACATGAACTTTTTTTTTTTTTTTGCTCCCCACAAAATGCTATTTTTCTTACTTATTATAAATGCTTTCATTATAAAATATACTTTTTTTTTAAATGATAGAGAATGCAACAGGAGGATCTGGAACAATAAAGGTGGGCAGATACACTCAAAGCTTCCAGGTGGCCAAGACCCAGTAGAGTTGAAATATTTTTGCTGCTTACTGTAAGCTGGTTTCATCTGCTGGAGGTTAATAAAGAAAGCTTTTAATGGATTTTTGCCTGGTGGTTTGATATTTCCTGTCCATTTCTGCATATATCAAATAGTACATGAATTGTGTAGTTGGCAGGCCAAAAAGGATTGTCTGTGTCATAAAGCTCACCTAGCTTTAATAGGTGTGTCTATACTGGGGAGACCAGCATTTTTTTGCCAAAAAATTTTATTTCAACCCCACTATTCTTTATCCATGTCTGCAATGCAGAGCATTTCGGTTCACTTTAATGTTTATATCTGAAATCAATACTGTTTTTTTTTTTTTTTTTGGATTGAGTGATGAGAGGGGGTCCTGGTTTTCAAGGGGTTAGAAAAGATAAAGGGATCAGAAGCCCTGTCAGGTTTTTTTTATTTGTTTATCACTGTGTCTTTGCTAGGTAGGTTCACACTCTTCTTTAGTTCTGTTAATGATTATCATCAAAAAATGAAGGGAAATCTTCCAATGTGGACAACTGTTCCAGCAACAACTGTTTAGGAGAAAATTTCCCTCCTTTTGGAGAGATTATCGCTCACTCCCTGTTGCATCTATACAACAGGAAGTAAAGGGAAATCTCCCCATTGGGAGATAGATGGAAAAAAGAATACAAATTGACAAGATTTTTTAAAGCCCAGTTAAAGAGGAAGTAAACCCTGATGGGTTTACTTCCTCTTTCATTCCCTGCAAAGGTAAAGCATAATGGACTACTATGCATCGCATAGTAGTCCATTATGTGTCACTTACCTGACACAGAAGCCAGCGAAGTCACCGCTGTCCCCTGTAGTCCGGCGCATCCATCTTCTCGGTGGGGTCTAGCAGCTCCGCCGCTGTCATTCGGCGAAGCCACGATGACGTCACTCCCGCGCATGCGCACGGGAGTTGACACGTGTGGCATCTTCGTCATTGACAATGCTGCGCTCAGTGCGCCTGCGCACCACTGTCTAGCGTGCATGCGCCGTAGACAGCGGTGCTTGTCTTCGGGCAAATATCTCCTAAACCTTATAGGTTTAGGAGATATTTCTTGGACCTACAGGTAAGCCTTAATCTAGGCTTACCTGTAGGTCAAAGTGGTTTGTAAGGGTTTACAACCACTTTAAACTTTTCATTAAAAGGGTAGGCTCACACTTTTAAAGCATTTTTTACCCTTTTTTGCATGTTTTTAGGTATACGTTTTTTTGTGAAGGCCAATGGGAATCAGGTTACTAGGAGGAGGAGGCTGTGTTACATACACTATTTTGCCCAAAGTATTGGAAAGCCTACCTTTACACGCACATGAACTTTAATGGCATTCCAGTCTTAGTCCATAGGGTTCAATATTGAGTTGGCCCATCCTTTGCAGCTATAACAGCTGCAACTCTTCTGGGAAGGCTGTCCACAAGGTTTAGGAGTGTGTCTATGGGAATGTTTGACCATTCTTACAGAAGCGCAATCCGATCGTTTAAATTCTGATCGTGTGTAGACTATTCTGACACACAAAGTGCCATGCATGCTCAGAATAAATTACGAGACAAAAGCTATTAGTGTAGCTAGTGTTCTACATCACCGCGTTCAGAATGATTGGATTTTCCGACAACTTTGTGCGACCGTGTGTATGCTAGACAAGTTTGCGCTAAAATCCGTCAGAAAAAATCTGACGGATTTTGTCATCGGAAAGTCCGATCGCGTGTGCAGGGCATTAGTTATCCAAAAGGTCTATCTGGTTAAGGTCAGGACTCAAATTCCTCAACCCCAAACTTGCTCATCCATGTCTTTATGGACCTTGCTTTGTGTCCTGGTCCAAATTATTTGGTGGGGGGGGGGATTATGGTGTGGGGTTGTTTTTCAGGGGTTGGGCTTGGCCCCTTAGTTCCAGTGAAGGGATCTTTTAAGGCGTCAGCATACCAAGACATTTTGGACAATTTCAAACTCCCTACTTTGCGGGAACAGTTTAGGGATGGCCCCTTCCTGTTCCAACATGACTGCGCAACAGTCCTGACCTCACCCGATAGATCACCTTTGGGGTGAAATATAGTGGGGACTGTGAACCAGTCCTTCTCATCCAACCTCTCATAAATGCGCTTCTGGAAGAATAGTCAAACATTCCCATAGACACACTGCTAAACCTTATGGACAGCCTTCCCAGAAAAGTTGAAGCTGTTATGGCTGCAAATGGTGGGCAAACCCAACATTGAATCCTATAGACTAAAATTGGGATGCCATTAAACTTCATGTGTGTGTAAAGGCAGGCCATTCCCTTCCGGACTGCCCACCGCACATATACTGTGGCAGGGCAGCCCGGCTGCGTGAAACGATGTACCTGTACATTGTTTTGTGCATGAGATATGGTGGGCGCGAGCACCCGCTGCATGCCGTGGGAGCGTGTGCATGGATGCCTACCGGCAAGCTGTGATTGCGCCACAGAGAGGCAGAACGTAAACGGGAATTCTTCTGTAAACAAGGTAAATGCCTGTTCTGACAGGGGACAACACTGAGATCGGCTGTTCCTAGTAATCAGGAACAGCGATCTCTGTGTTATCCCAGTGAGCCCATTCCCCACACAGTTAGAACACACTCAGGGACCACAGTTAACCCTTTTATCGCCCCTAATGTTAACCCCTTCCCTGCCAATGTCATTTATACATTGATCAGTGCATTTTTTTAGCAAGCCCTCTCTCCTCTCCTGTCTGTTTGTGTATGGGGGGGGGGGGAGGGGTTACTGTTGGCTTTGGGCAGTGTGAAAGGGAGTGTAAAAGACATCTGCAGACAGCAACTCTGCTGAGAAGTCATAGTCCAGTCTGAATAATGTGTCCGGGTTTCAGGCAGTCTGAAACCTGGACACATGATTCTAAACCCAAACTGTCCGGGTGAATCCCAGACAGGTGGCAACCCTAGGTGGGAAGGGAATGATATTTTCCCAAGAATGGACTTTAAACTGATAACTAGTAGTGTTAAAATGGTTGGTGTAGTCTGCCACTAGGAATCAGAGATTTTTACCTGCTAGTTTGCTGTGCCTTGTTCACACTGCAATTTGTCTTCTCCCTTCACGAGACAATGCACGATGAGGAATTCCATTATGGGCTCTTGGCCCCTTGCTCACCTATGCAAAGCAATTGTAGGTGCTTATTTTTGTGAATTTTTGGCCATATACAAAATTCATCAAGAAAGGAGAAATGTAAAAGTGTAAACCTAGCCTTAAGGTGGTTCCCTGCAGAGCTAGGCTGCAGTAGTAGGGGGTCAGTTCACTGACCATGTTTGTCATTTTGACTTCCCACAGGCTTGTTGTTCTAAAGCCTCATACACACACTTAGATGTTCAGATGACTGGACATCCGTTTTTTGTGGCATGCTGGTCACATTTCGAAAGTGAAGAGGTTATTCACAAGACGAAAATTTTCTTACGACAGAATACAGCATCAGAAGTGATGTAATGTGTTAAATAGTTTTGTATGTATTCTTTTGTTTCTGAGCATGCGTAGTCTTGCTCTTACGATTTTTTTTCGTAGAAAACCATACTAATGAAATGAAAATCAGAGTTCAGATCCGCCAAAAATGTTATCCAATCCAATTTTTGTTACGTGTGTGCAGGCCTTTCGCCTAGGCCTACAATTTTCCCCTTCCTCTTACCATTCTTATACCTTGGGTTGTCACTTGTCTGGGATTCACCCGGACAGTCCAGTTTTGAATTGTGTCCAGATTTCAGTCCCCCTGAAACCCGGACACATTATTCAGACATGAATGTAGCTCGGGGTAGGGCCTGACAGGAGGGTGAGGGAGCACTATGTGTGCTGCATACTATTCTCTTTAGCGAGCCCAAAGGTGTCCCAGGTCTATTATCCTATAGTGTATACAAAAAAAAAAAGAAAATCGCTGTGTGCTGCTAAAGTGTTTTTGTTTGGCTTGAAGAAAAAATGGAAACCCTATTTATACCCCAAAGGACCTTTCTTTCTGAGCCCTGCTCATACAGGACTTATTATGAACCTCCAACACATCAACATGACTTAAATTTACCATTTAGCACAATATTACATGACCGCTTTCTAGTGACCTTGACTAAACTCTAACTTTTCAATTACACGTCTAGCTTTTAAAAGCATTTCCTATCTTGATTATAGAGAATAAAATGCCATGTTATTAATAGACAGAACATATAATATAAGCACCTTGTAGAAAAGCACCAATGGATGTAATATAATATATTTTTTCCAATCCCTGTTTGCTAGCAAAATCATACATTTTTAAGAGAAACTTTGCCATTTCTCAAATGAATGGCTGTTTAATGCAGTGGCTATGTTATTTATTCTGAATGTACTGTATAAGGAAAATGCTTAACATTTACTTTCCTATAATAATCTGACAATGTTCTGACCTATGTGTTTTCTGTTCGTAAAAGATACTGAATATGTTTACAAACGTAAAAATTCATTAACTTTGAACTTAAAATTGTTGCAAAGGTAAAAGGTTTTATACTTTAACGCATTCCCTGCATTAAAGTGGTTCTAAAGCCTTAATGTTTTTAAACTTAATGTAGTCTATGCATTAACGTGAAAAACCTTCTGTGCTGCAGCTTCCCCCCAGTCCCCCCCTTTTTCTTACCCGAGCCTAATTTGATCCAGCGATGTGCAGGAGTGCAGTGTCTAAAGCCACTGTCTCTCACCTCATTGGACAGATTGATAGCAGCAAGAGGCTAAGGGGAGGCATTGGCTTCCACTACTGTCATTCAAAAGCTGTGAGACAGTAGCTGGGGGGTGGAGCCAAGCCCACTGTCTGTGTCAATAGATGCAGTAGCGGGACTTGGGAGAGAGCCTACATGGGTGCCCCCATAAAAGTGGCTTTCTGTGGGGGCACCTAATGAAGAGGAGGGGCAAGGAGTGCTGGCAGAAGACCCCAGAAGAAGAGGATCAGGGCTGCTCTGTGCAAAACCATTGCAGAGAGCAGGTAAGTATAGGCATGTTTGTTATTTAAAAAAAAAACACTTTAAGGTGAAAGGCCTTTTAATAGCAGCAAACCCACAGCCGCCCCTAAATACTCACCCGAGCCTGATCTGAATTCAGAGCTGCGAACGACTGCAGCAGATCTTCTCCTCTATCCCCACTCTCACAGGCTTGGCTGAGAGCAGCTGGAGCTATTGGCTCCTACTGCTGTCAATCAAAACCTGTGAGCAGAAAGCGGGGGATGGGGCCAAGCTGGGCTGTGTGTCTAAATAGAAACAAACACCCCAGCTCAGGAGCGAGTCCACGTGAGTGCCTTGATAAAAGAAGTGGCTTCCTAGGGTGGGCACACCATGGGGGGTGGAGCCAAGAGTGCTGGCAGGGAACCCCCGAAGAGAAGGATCTGGGCTACTCTGTGCCAAACCATTGAACAGAGCAAGTAAGTATGACATGGAAAACATTTGAAATAAACCCATGCTATGGAGATGAATAAGTGATGCTATAAATATATATATATTGGGCTGCTGCTGTAGTGTAAAGTAAAAAACTCCAAATTATGAAAAATAAAGGTTATACACAGGAAGTTCACAGGCATTGGTTTAGAGTAAGGCGTGGTAGGGCGGAGTAGGTCAAGCTAGGGTGGAGTCAAGGAGGGTGTAGGCAGTGGGTAGCAGGTTAGGGTCAGTTGGAGACAGACAGTGAAGGAGAATCTTCCCTCCCTCCCTCCCTTAGATTTGTGGTTGGTCTGTTTAATTGGTAGGGGGTTGTGCGTTGTCCGGTTTTGTGGTCGTGTGTAAAGGGGGGGTTGGTTGGAGTCATAGCAGCGGCAGGGGTCTCAGGGTTTTTTGAAGGTGGGCATGGTCAAAATGTTATGTGGAGTATGGTGGGAGGGGCTCACCTTTGGTATGGGTACCTTCCCGAATAAAGTGACGTCATTAAGACGAGAATGGTATTGGGGCTGTATCAGGTTGGTAAGGTGTTACAAAATTTTCCTTGAGCCAGGTTATTCGCGGCTGTGGGCCTTGGTATGGAAAAGGTAGCCTGATACAGCAGATATTGTAGACCATGCTCGCCTCCAAATTGAAGAGCCAGTTAGTTTAGGATGATACATTATGGTTGATGTTTTTCAATTTGTTTAATAAAAGGCTGCTATGGCCATTTAAAACCCATAAAAGTCTGGTGTTTTGATTTATATTTAGGTTGGTGGGTTAGGAGTAAGTGGTCATGGCAGCTGTAAGTCTGCAATACGCCAGTCATGGATAAATAGCTCTACAATACAAAAACAGCAATAAGATAAAGAACATACACATATTCATAATACATTTGCATAAACTGATGTAAATCACTATGGAGCAAATCATAAATGGGTAAGTCAATGAGTCCCCCTAAATATTCCCACCAGCCAAACAGATAGTATACCCCAATCCACCACACATGTAAACACGACACATACCAAGTTCAGCCCCACGACCCGGCAGGCGCTTGTGGTCACCCGGGGAGGGTGTATCCCTCACTGACACCAACAAAAAAAAAAATCTTAATTAATTATTTTCTATGTAAAAAATTTTTTTTCTAATAACAGCTTATATGACCATTAAATTAGATATTTGTTTTTTGTTATTGTGTATAAATGTTATCATAACTTTCAACTTGCTGTCGTCCTGTGGAGCAAATTCCAAATTGAATTGGTTTGCCATATTGCTGGCCTTCATTTCTTGGATTCTGCTCCCTAATATTATTTGTTTTTACTACTGTTTGTCTTTTGTAAAAAAATTTGTGATGTAATAAAATTAACAATTTTCTTATAAATCGTGGTGTACATATGTTTTCTGGCACCGCAATAATCCCTCCCTTTTTTCCCAATTTACTAAACTCCCATCAATGGTTGGGTATGGTCATTATATGGAAATGACTCCTTCCTCCCACCAGTATTTTTAAAAGCGTTTGGAATATCCTATATCCAAATTTATCACCTTCCCAGCTTTTACAGTGATCCGATATCCATTTAAAATGTGTGGTAATGAAGAGAAAAGAGTATATAGTGTAATACTGCTAGGTTTATTCATAAAATCCAAAATTATTATTACACTTACATCAAAAACTTACAATCGTGCAGAAATTGTTATTTAAAAAAAAAAAAAAAAAGCTTTACAATCAATTTAAAGCAAACCTTTTTTGTTTTACATAAACTGGGGAAGAGATAGAAAATGTATCAGGTTTTTTATTGATATCTGTGACAAGATAGGGAAGATATTCCTAGTGATGTAAAGCTAAATCACTCTGTGGCACTGATAATACAGGCCTTACCAGAGTTATCTTTAATTTACAACCCAGCCTGGGTGCACTGGTTGCAGAGCTGTCTTTAATGCAGGGCAAATGGGGCCCAAAGCAGCTGCCCCTTGAGCCTGTGGTGTCTGCAAATTGGGGTCCCCGATGGCACCGCAGAGCGCATCGGGGACACAGAAAGCAGCTCTGTAATCCCCAGCCAGCAGAGAGGGGATGGGGTCGCCCAATGGAGCCTGTATGCTTGGGAGGGAGCTGCTGTAGTAGGAGCTGAGAGCTGAGTGGGAGCCCTGCCCTGGACCACTGTTTTTCCCAACCAGTAGAGAGGGGATGGACCGGGTGCTTTATCAGATTTTTCGGTGGTGAGAAAAAGAAGTATAGCTGAGTGTTTTACCCCTGGAGATTCCACCTGCACCCAATCTGATCCAGATGAGAGATATCCTTGGGCAATCCATAGAAGCAGGATATTGAATGTCCACGATGGAAACATCATCTGGGTACTAAGGCTGTCCTACATGTGAGATACCCCTGTAGGGGTGATTGGAGCTGGTGAGTGGGGACCCAAGAGGGGGAACACCAAAAGTCACCTGGATTTTTCCTGGAGAAATTCATCTACAAAATTCATAACACAGGTAGTTAATTCTAAGCTCCTTACCCCTTTACTAAGGGCTCATTTATACCAGCAGTTGTACTGAAAGCATTGCCATTTGTGTGTACTGGGAAGAACACTACTGATGTGGCAATTCTGTTTAAATTTTTTTTCTTTTTCAAGCCAGAGGTTTATTGAAAAATCACAACTGACATTTGATTTAGTTATATTCAATGCAGTGCTGTTGTGATGTGATGGTTTCTGTCTACAAAGTAATGCATGTAGTACTTGTTTTGAGCCTTCACCACAGCAGCTCAGTGATGTGAACTAGCTTTATAGGCAAATTGGCATGTCTAGGAGTTGGGACTATGCTGAGCAATCTTGCCCAGTGTAGTAGTCACCACTTTCAGACACTGCAATTTGGCTATAAAGTCAACATTGCCCAGAACAGCCCCAGGCAAATTCTGTGAACAGGAATTTTTGATGAGCAGATTCTTGGTAGCCCTCCAGCCCCCTAATGTGAACACAGGCCAGGTGCTTCTAAGCTGTTGAAACTGACTGAAACTGGATTTTCACATTTTTATTGTGATCTTCAAGGAACTTGGAGATTCATTATTTCACAGAACATGCAGCTACCGAGGTCATAGAGGGTCCTTTAACTGCCTTTTGTGAATATGTAAATACTTTCTGTAGTCCAGGTGCTGGTGAACTTTGAGGATGAATTTGAGGCCTAAAGCTGGCTGCAAACACTCCCATCTATAATGATTAGGCAAATTACATGTACCGTATACCCAACGTTTAGATAAGTTAATATGAAACAGTTATTTGATAAAGTGGAAGATCTCTACAGCATAGCACCCACCCCACTTGTTACATTCTTTCCACCCAGCCATTTTTGTTTACATTAAGGTGGTAATTAGTTAATCTCATTGTGTGTACCAGGCATTAATTTATAGACGAATGATCGTCTGTTTTTATTTATTTTTTCCTTGCATGCTAGTCTCATAGCGAAAATAAAGTTTACTAAAGTGAAGAAAATTCTCGTACGGAATAAACATTCGGAAGTGATGTGTTGTAGTATATTTGTGTAGCACCCTGGAGTTTAGGCAGGGTTGCTAGTAAATTTAGTTTGCCAGGTGGTAGTTGCCCTGGTTAATTGGGTGGTAATGATGCTGCACTGTGGGCTTGCTGATAATTACTGAAACTAAATATAAAGTGCAAAAATACAAATAAAAGTATTAATAAAAAAAAAAAGCTAATAAAAAACACAGTATGGTCTATGATAAAGTGTGTGTGCAGATGAATCTGAAATACCATCCCAAAAGTGCAGAGTTCAAAACAGTGTCTGTGCGTTCATAAAAAAAAGTAACAATAGTGATATAATAGATCCAAAAGAAAATTAGGAATAAACATTTGGGGAAGCACCCCAAACTTGGGTGATCAGTAATAAACTGTATTTAGCAGTCCCAAATGAACTAGTATAACAATGCAAAACATTTTCATAAAACAGTGTCCAAAGTGAATAATGAGTGATGATTCCCTTCACCATGGATGATGTAATGAAAACGGCCGGTGTCTAGCCAATGCAAGCTGTGGCGGCACCTGAATGTGCACTAGCCCCTCACCTTACTGCATAACTTGAATCTGATGCTTGGAAAAA
This sequence comes from Lithobates pipiens, assembly GCF_037356315.1. Lineage (NCBI taxonomy): Eukaryota > Metazoa > Chordata > Amphibia > Anura > Ranidae > Lithobates > Lithobates pipiens. Next base: position 501,100,971 of record NW_027507764.1, on the reverse strand, counting down.
AAAATAAAAAATCGGTCTCTCCAATGGTAAACACACCGGTGCCTCTTTATCACCTCTTCAGTACTCCAATATACCTCAGGATGGGTGCAGCCTCCCTTCAAGTGTGGTACACTCAGGACAGTATGGATGAAAGAAAGATCCTAGATAGTATAATACCGTATTGACTAGCGTTTATTAAAATAACATAACACAAACACGCATATTTGAAAAAAAAATGATCGGATAACACTCCACAATCCGCAAGCTCGTCTACCTGCGTCACCTCTGGTCTGTGCCTATTGTAGATTGGAGCAAGAGGCACAGATCAGAGGTGATGCAGGCTATCCCCGCTTAAAGGGCTGACGTAGAGCTACGATGGCTCGTGGGAAAGTGTCGACCTGTCACAGTATAATGACGGCGGCTGGTCGGCAAGTGGTTAAATACAATTACCGTTAGTGACTGTTACAAGATTTGTTGCCATAGGAGACAGCAGTCCTACCAATACAGAAGTGGCGTGCTGCTGGAGGCCTTTCCCTATATAGCTGTCTCCTTTAGAAGTCTCAGAGTCTACCAATTAACATTGCATCTACCTAACCTCCCTGGCGGTATGATTATTTCAGATTTTTGATGTTCAAAGCGGTACAATGTTTTGCATGGAAATTTGGCATTTTATATTGTAGTCCTGTAATTCTTAGGAATAATACACTTAAATCTGTCCAAACAAGAGTCTAGTAAACATCCCGAGTAGGATAAAGTTTGAAGCACGAAATCATAAATTATAATATAATAACTATAATTATAACAAATAATAATATAATAATAATAAAATGTATTCAGTAATGTAATCAAATCAAAAACACTGAAATTTACTCAGTTGCACAATTGTTGTCATTACTTTCTGTGTTTGATGACGGATTTCCCCACAAATCACTATCCCTCAATTTATTATTGCTAGGGATGAGCTTCGTGTTCGAGTCGAACATACGTTCGACTCGAACATCGGCTGTTCGCCCGTTCGGCGAATTCCGAACGTTATGGGCCGTTCGCGCCAAATTCGTGTGGCGCTCACGGCCCACAATGCACTGCGTCATCGCAGTGCATTGCTGGCTCATGATTGGCCAAGCATGCACTGTGACCCCGCATGCTTGGCCAATCACAGCGCCAGCAGCGAGGAGAGCCATGATTGGCCACAGGCAGGATGCCTGTGGCCAATCATAGCTCAGGCTGTGTAGTACACGCCCCACACTATATAAGGCCGCCAGCGCGTGTAGTGTGTTGGCGTCTGAAGCAGTTAGTGGGTGTTCTGTGTACCTTCAACACAGTACACACCGATCGTTATCGGCCGATTTTCGATCTTGCTCTTCTGTAGTGGTTGTTGTCTGCTTGCCCTGACCGCAGTATACACCGCTATATTCACCTCACCTATATAGCTAGTGATCTATCTTTTATAATAGAGCTTGCAGTCAGTAGTGTTAGGAGCTTGTGCGTGCTGTCTGCGTGCTCTGTACCCAGTACACACCGCTATATCCACCTACATATCTCTTCTCTATTTGAGCCCACTTGCCATCTGCAGGAGTTATTGGAAATTGTGTGTGCCTCCAGCACAGCACAGTATACATCTGTATATACCCCTTTATCTCTGGTGTTCTATAATAAAGGCATCTGCAGGAGTTAGTGGGTTTTTTGTGCCTCCAGCACAATATACACCTGTATTTACCCTTTATTGCTGTTCTCTAATAGAGCCATCTGCAGGGCTTAGTGGGTGTTGTGTGACTCAATTACAGTATACCCCTTTATTTCTGGTGTTCTATAATAAAGGCATCTGCAGGAGTTAGTGGGTGTTCTGTGACTCCAGCACAATATACACCTGTATCTACCGTTTATTGCTGTTCTCTAATAGAGCCATCTGCAGGGCTTAGTGGGTGTTGTGTGACTCCATTACAGTATACCCCTTTATCTCTGGTGTTCTATAATAAAGGGTGTTGTGTGCCTCCAGCACAATATACACTACCCAACTGCTGTTTTACCCAACTCCCTTCAGGCCATTACCATGTCTGGAAGGCCAGCAAGGAGAGGCAGACAGGCGCGAGCCGATAAAAGAGGGCAAGCAGGCTCTGTGTCTAGAGACAACAGTGCTGGTCGTGGACGCGGTGCATTGTCATCAGCACGTGGCCATGGGACACGCTTGTCCTTCTTTTCGGCAGCTGGACATGTTGAACCGCAACATGCCAATGACTTGGTAGAGTGGATGACCAAGCCCTCTTCATCCTCCTCATCCTCTCTCACCCAGTCTCAGGGTACTAGCAAAGCAGCTGCCAGCGCATCGTCTTCCCTCCTCTCAATGTCATCATCAGTGACTCCTTCCCTAGACCCACCACGTCCTCCTAAGGAGTCTCCTGAACTCTTTGAGCACAGTGTTGGGTACATGCTCTAGGAGGATGCCCAGTGTTTTGTAGGCTCTGATGATGAAACTCAGCTAGAGGAAGGCAGTGGCGTGAGCGCAGAGAGAGGGGATGCTCAAGAAGGACAGCAATCTGGCAGTCATGTTCCACAAGCTGCAGCATACTGCCAGGTTTGCTACAGCGATGAAGAGGGAGGGGATGATGAGGGCACTGACTCCACGTGGGTGCCTGGTAGGAGAGAGGAGGAGGAGGAGGAGGAGGAGGAGGAGGAGGCACATGTCCAACGAGGCAGAATGCCCTCCGGGGGCCAGCTTAGAGGCAGCACACCGACTGAATCACACCGCAGAGCTCCGCCTGTGCAGGGCACTGCCTCTGCGCGTTATTCTAAAAGTTCTTTGGTGTGGGCCTTTTTTGAGACAAGTGCATCAGATTGCACCGCTGCTATTTGCAACATATGTCTCAAGCGTATCTCGCGTGGCCAAAACATCAGCCGCTTGGGCACCACATGCTTGACCAGACATATGTTGACCTGCCATGCAGCTCGTTGCCAAGCGTACCTCAAAGACCCCCACCAAAGAACAAAGCGGACCTCTCCTTGCTCCTCATAAGCTGGCATCTCCAACCCCACTAGACCTTCAGTCCTCTCTGAAACCTGCTCTGAGAGGAATGAAGGTGTGGAATTAGGTGTGTCACAGCCAAGTGCTTCCGGGCACTCTGCTAGCAGTACACCCACGTCTGATTATAGCAGGCAAATGTCCCTGCCCCAGCTGCTGGACCGGCGAAAGAAGTTCACTCCCAGCCATCCACATGCCCAGCGGTTGAATGCTAGCTTGGCTAAATTGCTAGCACTTCAACTGCTGCCTTTTCAGTTGGTAGACTCGGCCCCCTTCCGTGAGTTTGTACAATGTGCGGTTCCTCAGTGGCAGGTCCCCAAACGCCACTTTTTCACACGGAAGGCGATTCCGGCTCTCTACCGGCATGTGGAAGGCAATGTCCTTGCCTCGCTGGACAGGGCGGTCAGCGGTAAGGTGCATATTACCGCTGACTCATGGTCCAGCAGGCATGGACAGGGACGTTACCTGTCTTTCACGGCCCATTGGGTCACTCTTCTGGCAGCTGGGAAGGATGCAGGACAAGGTGCAGTAGTGTTGGAGGTTGTTCCGCCACCACGCCTCCAAAATGCTCCTCTTCTTCTTCCTCCATGGCCTCTTCCAGTGCTCTGTCCTCAGAACCAGCGGTGCTCCGTAGGCGTTCCAGGGGCTACGCAAATACGCAGGCAAAACGATGCCATGCCATGCTTGTGCTGGTTTATTTGGGGGACAGGAGCCACACTGGGGCGGATGTTTTGTCAGCTCTGCAGGGGCAGGCTGAGAGGTGGTTGACGCCACGCCAGCTTAAGCCAGGAATGGTGTTTTGTGACAATGGCACCAACCTCCTCTCCGCCCTCCGACAGGGACAACTGACCCATGTGCCCTGTGTAGCTCACGTCCTTAACCTGGTGGTGCAGCGGTTCTTGGGCAGGTACCCCGGCTTACAGGATGTCCTGAAGCAGGCCAGGAAAGTCTGTGTGCATTTCCGCCGATCATTTAATGCCTGTGCTCGGCTGGCTGAGCTCCAAAAGGAGTTGAACCTGCCCAAGAACCGCCTTATATGTGACATGCCCACCAGGTGGAACTCAACGTTGGCCATGCTGCAGCGGCTGCACACGCAGCAGAGGGCCATCAATGAGTACCTGTGCGACTACGGCACCAGGACAGGGTCAGGGGAGCTCAGTTTTTCTCACCACGTCAGTGGGGCATGATCAGGGATGCATGCACTGTCCTGTCAACGATTGAGGAGGCCACAAGGATGGTGAGCAGTGACAGTGCATGCATCAGTGACACTGTACCTCTTGTCCACCTCTTGGAGCATACGCTGCGTGGAATAATGGACAGGGCACTTGAGGCAGAACAGAGGCAGGAAGAGGAGGACTTCCTTGCCTCTCAAGGCCCCCTTTATCCAGACAGTGTTCCTGCTGTGCCACCCATCACACAGGAAGAGGATGAGGAGGAGGAAGAGGAGGAGGAGGATGATTGTGTCAGCATGGAGGTGGAGGCTGGCACTCAGCATCAGCAGCAGCAGTCTTGTAGGGATGATTTACAGTCCCAAGAAACACGTGGACTTGTACGTGGCTGGGAGGAGGTAGCTGCGGATCATGTTGCCCTTAGTGACCCAGAGGACTCCGGACCGAATGCCTCAGCTAACCTACGCTGCATGGCCTCCCTGATCCTGCAAAGCCTGCAGAAGGATCCTCGTATTCTTCGGATCAAGGAGAGGGACCATTACTGGCTGGCCACTCTCCTTGATCCACGGTACAAGGGTAAGGTTGCCGACCTTATCTTGCCATCGCAGAGGGAGCAGAGGATGAGACATCTCCGGGAGGCCTTGCAGAAAGCTCTGTGCAACGCGTTCCCAGAGACTGGGAGGTTACAAACTCCTGGTCCTGGACAACGTGTTGCTGAGGCATCGGTCAGAAGGAGCGGTGGAGAAGGTGGCCGTCTGACTGATGCTTTCAGACAATTTTTTAGTCTGCAGCCCCAAGGTATGATCGGTTCCAGCAACCATCGCCAGCGTCTGATTTACATGGTGCAGGAATACCTAGGGGCAAAGTCAGACTTGGACACCTTTCCCACCGAAAATCCTCTGGCTTACTGGGTCTTGAGGATGGATCACTGGCCAGAGCTTGCACAGTATGCAATTGAGCTACTGGCCTGTCCTGCATCCACCGTTCTTTCGGAACGCACCTTTAGTGCTGCTGGTGGCTTTGTTACCGATCACAGGGTGCGCCTTTGCAGCAGGGCTAATTCCTGCAATAAAACTAGAGTATATGGGAGAGGTTGCAGTGTGGTGGCACCAGCACCAGTGCCTAAAGCCCAATTTTTCTGCCCCTGTTTAACAGGGGCGTTAATTACAATTTTTGATGCAATGCTTTGCAGCAGGGCTAATTCCTGCAATAAAACTAGAGTATATGGGAGAGGTTGCAGTGTCGTGGCACCATCACCAGCGCCTAAGGCCCAATTTTTCTGCCCCTGTTTAACAGGGACATGTAATTACAATTCTTGATATAATATTTCACAGGAGGGCCCGTTCCTGTGCCCACCCAGAGTAACTGTGAGGACTTATAGTGTTGTGGCACCAGCACCACAACCACCAAAGGTCAATTTTTTTACCACTGTTCAACAATGGCACGTAATTACAATTCTTGATATAATCGTTCACAGCAGGGAGCTCCAGCGCCCACCAAGAGTCACTTTGAGGGCTTACAATGTTGTGGCAAAACCAACACCTTGTTCCGCCATTTCTGCAGAGCATATAGGGCAGGCCCCTACTTTCAAACATCCAACTTACAAACATCTCCTACTTGCAAACGGAAGGAGACAACAGCAAGTGAGATGAAAAAAGATGGACGACAAAACAAATTATACAGGGGTGATAACCCTTCCCTATGTTTTCCAAAAAGCTTAAAAATCGTTTTTTTGACTGGAGCTACACTTTAAAAATGTACCAGTTGAAAATTAAAAACAGATTCAACTTAACACAACAAACCTACACAGTCCCTGTCTTGTTTGCACCGCCTGTATACTGCTGTTCTGAGTATATAGGGCCTGGGGGCCACACGCATTTCCTTTTTTTAATATGGGTACGGGGTTCCCCTTAATATGCGTACAAGACCCAAAGGGGCTGGTAATGGGCAGGGAGGGCTATCCATGCCATTTTTCTCAATGATTTTCAACCATATTGCAGGAACCAGATATAACATTAAAACCGCAAGCAGTTTTCAATGATGTTATTTCTGTTTAATGTCATTTTGTGCAGGGACTGTTCTAAACATGGGAAACACGTGGCACTTCACAGGCATACTACAGACACCCCCCAGGCACTATATTTAAAGGAATATTTCACTTTTTTTCACTTTAATCGTCATTAAAATCAGTGCTCCCGCCAAAACGGCCATTTTAAAAAACATTTTAGGCATTGACCCATGTCCCCTGGGGCAGGAGCCAGGTCCCCAAACCCTTTTTAGGACAGTATCTTGCATATTAGCCGTTAAAATTAGCACTGTTAATTTCGAACGTTCGAGTCCCATAGACTTCAATGGGGTTCTAAAGCTTGTTCGAATTTGGGGTCCGTTCGAAAGTTCTGGTGCGAACCGAACCGGGGGGGGTGTTCGGCTCACCCCTAATTATCGCTGTTTTCTAGCTGGTCTAAAATCACATTTGATGTAAAGGGACGGTTTTGGTTGCTATGTACAATCTCCAGTTTCCAGGCAGAAAGAACAGTATTTATAATATAAAACTGCATGCAGGGCATGGGACAAACCACTAGGGCCAAAATGGATGTGAAACAATTTCATACAGCAATGTAATCTGTAAGATTACAGTGTACTGTATGTATAGTGTGCGTTTCACTTTTTGAATTTGGCGCCGTGCTCCGCCCCCATGCATCGCAGTGCTCGCAGGGAACGGAGCCCGGCTCCACGCTGCATCGGACGGAGACACAGCTGCTGCACACAGCGGGGAGACATCGCAGGATCCTGGGGACAAGTTAATTAACATGTACCAGTATACTGTGATGCAATCCCGAGTGTGGCTCGGGGTTACCGCTTTTGGTACTGAAAATCCACCCCACACTCTGGGATACCATTAGGGAGGTTAAGGGTGTCCTGGCCCTAACCCTCTCCCCTACAGTTCTTGTTCAAGAGGCAATAAATCTTTTTGTATTCAAAAAATGTCTGGCGCCCGTCACTCCATCTTGCATTACACCCACCATGCCTTGTAACCCACCCACAAATGTCTCTGGCAAGAATGCCAGGGGATGATAAGACAAGGTGTAATGTGCTGCACTGACTTGGTTGACATGTGAATTGAAATGACCAATGTCTTATATGGCTGTGCAGGTGGCGCTCCCTTGGCTGAAATATTAAACATCGATGAAAAAAAGTAATGATGCACCACCTGAGATGTCTCAAGGGTGACCCTTTAAATATTTAAGGACATCCATTAGCTTACTACTATAGGAGATTTTTCTCCCAAATACCATTGCCTATACTTGGTTCTCTGCCTTTGTGCTGGTTTCAGGCATGAGAGGCCACCTTTTTTGTCATACCCTTGGTACTTAAATTGTTACTAATCCCAGTAAAATCAGTCTGTATATGCAGTAAAATATGCTTGTTATACTCACCATGGAGTCTAAGGGGTTAATCATCTGCATTGTGTAAAAAGGCTGTTTAATCTTGTATGCACAAATCCTCCACTTCTTGCACTGACTCCAGAACAGGTCTGAATAGAGTCAGGCTACACATGCTCAGTTTGGTGTGTATTGCTAGAGAGTTTTTTTCTTTTCTTGGGATAGTACATGTGATCAGCACAGGGTCAATCAGTACTGTCTGGACAGAGGGTCAGGGGTCCTGAATCCTGATAGGACAGTTCAGTGCAGTATGAAAACATCTCCTACAAGCTATAACCAGGAACTAAGAGAAGTCAGAAGACTGCCATATACTGCTGATGAGAAAATATATTTAGCAGTTTCTGTTTACTAAAATGATTGCATTTCCATGTTCTGTGTACTGTGGGAGACCAGATATAGTGAATGCAGGGTCCTGGGTTTAGTAACACTTTAAAACTTCCTCATGAAGCTGAACTAGGTGAAACATGTGAGAAGCAAGTACCCAAGGCAGCTCGGCTCAAGAATAATAAATCTGAGTTGCATCTTTTACATTGTAATTGACTGATTTAAAAAAATCAGTTTTTATGGCATTTGTTATTATTGACTGTAATAAAAAGATTGTAATTTTAACTGTAGATGTTTTGCCTATCTATGGCACCATAAAAAAGTTTGCTTCTGCTCCAAACAAGTGTTTTACTATAGATTCTGGTGTTATCTATAGGTTGCCATAGGTAGTACATTGAAAGTGGTCCAGACCTGTGGTGGGGCCATAGTGAAAATGTTGTCATTTTAATTATGTCGGAGGATTGTGGACTTCAAACCACTGAAATCTTTATAGTGCTTTTGGACTCCCCTTTTCCTGTGACCATATCTGTTAGTCATGATTGTTTGTGTGTTTATATTGCGTTATGGGACCACATCTTAATGAACGAGATGGGGACTATTAAGTTAAAGAAAGGTTCTCCCTACATCTGCTTTTACATTTAGTATGTTTAGGTACTATGGAGAGTCAATACACATGAAAACTGACTCAGAAATTCCCTAAGGCCCCTTTCACACTGAGGCGTTGCAAAACCGCGCTAAAAAGGATGAGCGTCATTAGCGCAGTTTTACCATGTTTTTGCCACGTTATTGCTAAAAATAGTGCTAACGCCCATGCATTTTAATCACTTTTTATAGCGTTTTTTAAGCGTTAGCGTCAACAAATAACCCTACCCCCTTACATCACATCCTGTGCACTTCCTGTTTTATCATCAGAGAAGAAGTAGAACAGGGAGAAGATGGAGTTTCATGAGCTGCTGTTGTTGTTTGTGCTACATGTTTGAGAACATATTCTCCAACAACAGAGACCGCAACGTCGCTTTTAGGTTCATCCCATCCAGCAAATGCACTCAAAGAGAGGAGAATTTGTGCTGTTCTATCATGACATGAGAGAGCACCCTGATAAATTCAGAAATTACACTCGGATGAGCATTGCAACGTAAGTATATCCTAGTTCTCTAAACCCACTCCCGGTAGTCCCAAAGTCCCTTGTCCCATTCCCGGTAGTCCAAAACCCCTAATGCCAGTCCCGGCACTCCCTAACCCCCACTCCTCCATGTCCCAAACTCCCAACCCTAACCCTAATCCCACCTCTCCTAGTCCCAAACTCCTAACCTTAACCCTAATCCCACTCCTCCATGTCCCAAACTCCTAAACATAACCCTAATCCCACCTCTCCTAGTCCCAAACTCCTAACCCTAATCCAACCTCTCCTAGTCCCAAACTCCTACCCCTAACCCTAATCCCACCTCTCCTAGTCCCAAACTCCTAACCCTAACCCTAATCCCACTCCTCCATGTCCCAAACTCCTAACCCTAATCCCACTCCTCCGTGTCCCAAATGCCTAACCCTAACCCTAATCCCACTCCTCCATTTCCCAAACTCCTAACCCTAACCCCACTTCTCCATGTCCCAAACTCCTAACCCTAATCCCATCCCTTTATGTCCGAAACTCCTAACCCTAACCCTGATACCACCTCTCCTAGTCCCAATCTCCTAACCCTAACCATAATCCCACCTCTCTTAGTCCCAAACTTCTAACCCTAACCCCCACTCCTCCATGTCCCAAACTCCCAACCCTAACCCTAATCCCACCTCTCCTAGTCCCAAACTCCTAACCTTAACCCTAATCCCACTCCTCCATGTCCCAAACTCCTAAACATAACCCTAATTCCACCTCTCCTAGTCCCAAACTCCTAACCCTAATCCAACCTCTCCTAGTCCCAAATTCCTAACCCTAATCTCACCTCTCCTAGTCCCAAACTCCTACCCCTAACCCTAATCCCACCTCTCCTAGTCCCAAACTCCTAACCCTAACCCTAATCCCACTCCTTCATGTCCCAATCTCCTAACCCTAACCCCACTCCTCCATGTCCCAAACTCCTAACCCTAATCCCACTCCTCCGTGTCCCAAATGCCTAACCCTAACCCTAATCCCACGCCTCCATTTCCCAAACTCCTAGCCCTAACCCCACTCCTCCATGTCCCAAACTCCTAACCCTAATCCCACCCCTCCATGTCCCAAACTCCTAACCCTAACCCGCATACCACCTCTCCTAGTCCCAATCTCCTAACCCTAACCATAATCCCACCTCTCTTAGTCCCAAACTCCTAACCCTAATCCCACTCCTCCATGTCCCAAACTCCTAACCCTAATCCCACCTCTCCTAGTCCCAAACTGCTAACCCTAACCCTAATCCCACCTCTCCTAGTCCCAAATTCCTAACCCTGACCCTAATCCCACCTCTCCTAGTCCCAAACTCCTAACCATAATCCTACTCCTCCATGTCCTAAACTCCTGACCCTAACCCTAATCCCACCTCTCCTAGTCCCAAACTCCAAAAGACATGTCCCAAACTTCTACTCCCTGTGGTTTTGAACAACAAATCTGTTTCTTTCCATAGATTTGACTTTCTTCTTGAACTGCTGACACCTGCGTTGTTGAGACAGGATACTAATTTCAGGGATGCAATATCACCAATGCGAATTCTTACTTATAACTCTGAGGCAAGCTATTTTTTTTTTAAATTAACATTTATTTTTTCAAATTGCATAAAATATAATACTGTCATTTTTTTAGAATAATAGAAATATATATAATAATTTATTATCATCTACTATATGAATCTTTACTTCCCCAAAAAGTTTTTTTTTTAAATTATTTCTAATAACGAAAAAATATATAAGAAGATTTAAAATACAAGTAATATATCCAAATAAATCAATTATCAAAACTTTGATTAAAAATAATTAATAAACAGGAAACAAATATGACATGAAGGTTTAATAACACTTGTAATTCAAACGTAATCAGCAAACTCAAAATATATAACTAATTCCTAATTACAGATCTTGATAAAATGAGGGGTGAGGGTGTGAATCCTCTCTAGCGGTGTTAGGAGGAGGAGCTTAAATTGGGGGATAGTAATTAGGGGACATGTTGTATTGGCCTGCATGGAACCTTGTATTAAATTGGGGGGGGTCATGGACATAATGTTTGTCCACATGGAGGATTATAAGAAGAGGCACGATAAGATGATTCTTCCCATTGATTCCCATAACGAACATGTTGTGGGTTTGGGTTTTCTGAAGGTTGGGCTCATACACTTGGAGGATTTGATTTCTGTTGGTAAGATTTAATCACTTTTATAATGTCAATTTGAAGATCACATTGAAATTCTTGGTTCACCTGCGCAATCTGAGGAATCAAACTTTTAGTAAAAGATGATATCTCGTTGTTTTAATTTTTTTGGCTATCAATCAGGTTTCTGACAACATCAATGAATTCATGCGTTTGCTGTTTTTTTTTAGGTTTGGCTCTGTAATTTGACTTTCGTGGTGGCTCCGGTGTTGTTTCTCTAATATCTTCAACATTTTCCTCTTCGACAGCTTGTGGTTCATTAGTAGTGTTGCTTTCTTGCGTAAGCTCCTTTTCCTCACTCTCACTACTGAAATAGCTTTCTGTTCAGAATAAAATATAAATGATTAGACAGTGCTACATGATTATTGATATTATTTCTATACATTTCTTTTAAACAAACATTTTTTTAAACAATGTATAAAATGTTACTACTTAATGTCTGTCCTGCATCACTGGTTTTAAAAATTCCAACTTGTAGTAGTGACAGTAAATTCTCCCTTTTTTCCCGCTGGATCCACTTCTAATTTGTTGTTGTCTCACTAACTCTTGTTTGAAGTTATCTCTTAATGTTTTCGATCACTGCTTGATCAGTTTTACTGAAATATAAAATTATTTTTTTCTTTTACAGATATCTTGCAACAGGAAATACTTACTCATCACTGCAATATGAATTCTGAATTCGGATATCAACTATAAGCGAAATTGTGAAGCAAACATGTGATGCAATTTGGAATCTGAGAAGTACATTCATGCCAATTCCAAATAAGGATAAATGGGAAGATGTTGCCCAGCGATTTTTGAACAAGACCAATTTTCCGAACTGTTTAGGAGCTATTGATGGAAAACATATTAGGCTAATAAAACCATATCATAGTGGAAACCAGTACTACAATTATAAAAAAGTATTTTTCTGTTTTAATGGCTGTGGTCGATGCAGACTACAAATTATTTATGTAGATATTGGATCATTTGGGAGCAGTGCAGACTCCGCTGTTTTCCAGCATAGTAAATTCAGAAAACGTCTTGCCTATAATGAATTTGATTTACCAGATAACCGAACACTGCCCGGAACAGAGGGACCCGATATACCATTTGTGTTTGTAGCCGACGATGCTTTTGCTATTCACGAACATCTCATGAAACTGTATATGCTGAGAAATCTAGATGCTTGAAAGAGGATCTTTAATTACTGGCTGTGTCAAGCATGTAGACTTGTAGATTGCACTTTCGGTATACTGGCGAACAAGTGGCAAATTTTTCTAAAACCAATTACCCTGAACATTGAAAACGCATGTAAGGTAATTAAGGCCGCTTGTATATTACATAATTTGGTAAGAGAGAGAGTTGGAGTAAATTTTGAGGATACACTGTCACACAATATTGAACCTGCCGATTTTCTTCATGTACGTGGACCTGTAGTAGGATTCACAATTAGAGATGCTTTTGCGGACTACTTTATGAGTCTGGCTGGTGCACCGAGTTGGCAAGAAAACATGATATAAACCTTCAATTTACAGATTTTATTGTATTTCAGACTAAATATTTCCTTTGAATAGTTTGATGTATGTTTATTAAAGTCATGTATCAATTCACTACTGTTACATTTTATAATAAATTCACTTGTTAATATTTTTTGTGAGTCAATTATATTAAATTACTACATTACAATATAAAGTTACGAACAATATTTCATAATTATATTAAAGTCAGGGATTAAGTAGGTGTTTGGGACTAGAATGGGTGGGGTTAGGGTTAGGAGTTTGGGACTAGGAGGGGTGGGATTAGAGTTAGGGTTGGGAGTTTGGGACCAGGAGGGGTGGGATTAGAGTTAGGGTTAGGAGTTTGGGACTAGGAGGGGTGGGATTAGAGTTAGGATTGGGGTTTTGGGACTATGAGGGATGGTATTAGGGTTAGGATTGGGGGTTGGGACTATGAGGGGTGGGATTAGGGTTAGGATTGGGGTTTGTGACTATGCGGGATGGGATTAGGGCTAGGATTGGGGGTTTGGGACTATGAGGGGTGGGATGAAGGTTAGTATTGGGGGTTTGGGACTATGAGGGGTGGGGTTAGAGTTAGGGTTATGAGTTTGGGACTAGGAGAGGTGGGATTAGAGTTAGGTTTGGGGGTTTGGGACTATGAGGGGCGGGATTAGGGTTAGGAGTTTGGGACTAGGAGGGGTGGGATTAGGTTTAGAGTTGGGAGTTTGGGACTAAGAGGGGTGGGATTAGGGTCAGGGTTGGGGGTTTGGGACTAAGAGGGGTGGGATTAGAGTTAGAGTTAGGAGTTTGAGACTAAGGGGTTGGGATTAGGGTCAGGGTTGGGGGTTTGGGACTATGAGGGGTGGGATTAGAGTTAGGGTTAGGAGTTTGGGACTATGAGGGGTGGGATTAGGGTCAGGGTTAGGGGGTTTGGGACTATGAGAGGTGGGATTAGAGTTAGGAGTTTGGGACTAGGAGAGGTGGGATTAGGGTTAGGGTTGGGAGTTTGGGACTAGGAGGGGTGGGATTAGGGTTAGGAGTTTGGGACTAGGAGGGGTGGGATTAGGGCTAAGGTTGGGAGTTTGGGACTATGAGGGGTGGGATTAGGGTCAGGGTTGGGGGTTTGGGACTATAAGGGGTGGAATTAGGGTTAGTGTTAGGAGTTTGGGACAAGGATGGGTGAGATTAGAGTTAGGGTTAGGAGTTTGGGACTAGGAGAGGTGGGATAAGAGTTAGGATTGGGGGTTTGGGACTATGAGGGGTGAGATTAGGGTTAGGGTTTGGAGTTTGGGACTAAGGGGGTGGGATTAGGGTCAGGGTTGGGGTTTGAAACTATGAGGGGTGGTATTAGGGTTAGGATTGTGGGTTTGGGGACTATGAGGGGTGGGATTAGGTTTAGGAGTTTGGCACTAGGAGGGGTGGGATTTTAGAATTAAGGTTAGGAGTTTGGTTCTAGGAGGGGTGGGATTAGGGTTAGGGTTGATGGTTTGGGGCTTGAGGGGTGGGGTTAGGGTTAGGAGTTTGGGACTAGGAGGGGTGGGATTAGAGTTAGGGTTAGGAGTTTGGGACTAGGAGGGGTGGGATTAGGGTCAGGGTTGGGGGTTTGGGACTATGAGGGGTGAGGTTAGGGTTAGGAGTTTGGGACTAGAAGAGGTGGGAGTAGAGTTAGGGTTGGGTGTTTGGGACTAGGAGAGGTGGGATTAGAGTTAGGGTTAGGAGTTTGGGACTAGGAGAGGTGGGATTAGAGTTAGGGTTAGGAGTTTGGGACTAGGAGAGGTGGGATTAGAGTTAGGTTTGGGGGTTTGGGACTATGAGGGGCGGGATTAGGGTTAGGAGTTTGGGACTAGGAGGGGTGGGATTAGGTTTAGAGTTGGGAGTTTGGGACTAAGAGGGGTGGGATTAGGGTCAGGGTTGGGGGTTTGGGACTAAGAGGGGTGGGATTAGAGTTAGAGTTAGGAGTTTGAGACTAAGGGGTTGGGATTAGGGTCAGGGTTGGGGGTTTGGGACTATGAGGGGTGGGATTAGAGTTAGGGTTAGGAGTTTGGGACTATGAGGGGTGGGATTAGGGTCAGGGTTAGGGGGTTTGGGACTATGAGAGGTGGGATTAGAGTTAGGAGTTTGGGACTAGGAGAGGTGGGATTAGGGTTAGGGTTGGGAGTTTGGGACTAGGAGGGGTGGGATTAGGGTTAGGAGTTTGGGACTAGGAGGGGTGGGATTAGGGCTAAGGTTGGGAGTTTGGGACTATGAGGGGTGGGATTAGGGTCAGGGTTGGGGGTTTGGGACTATAAGGGGTGGAATTAGGGTTAGTGTTAGGAGTTTGGGACTAGGAGGGGTGAGATTGGAGTTAGGGTTAGGAGTTTGGGACTAGGAGAGGTGGGATAAGAGTTAGGATTGGGGGTTTGGGACTATGAGGGGTGAGATTAGGGTTAGGGTATGGAGTTTGGGACTAAGGGGGTGGGATTAGGGTCAGGGTTGGGGTTTGAAACTATGAGGGGTGGTATTAGGGTTAGGATTGTGGGTTTGGGGACTATGAGGGGTGGGATTAGGTTTAGGAGTTTGGCACTAGGAGGGGTGGGATTTTAGAATTAAGGTTAGGAGTTTGGTTCTAGGAGGGGTGGGATTAGGGTTAGGGTTGATGGTTTGGGGCTTGAGGGGTGGGGTTAGGGTTAGGAGTTTGGGACTAGGAGGGGTGGGATTAGAGTTAGGGTTAGGAGTTTGGGACTAGGAGGGGTGGGATTAGGGTCAGGGTTGGGGGTTTGGGACTATGAGGGGTGAGGTTAGGGTTAGGAGTTTGGGACTAGAAGAGGTGGGAGTAGAGTTAGGGTTGGGTGTTTGGGACTAGGAGAGGTGGGATTAGAGTTAGGGTTAGGAGTTTGGGACTAGGAGAGGTGGGATTAGAGTTAGGGTTAGGAGTTTGGGACTAGGAGAGGTGGGATTAGAGTTAGGTTTGGGGGTTTGGGACTATGAGGGGCGGGATTAGGGTTAGGAGTTTGGGACTAGGAGGGGTGGGATTAGGTTTAGAGTTGGGAGTTTGGGACTAAGAGGGGTGGGATTAGGGTCAGGGTTGGGGGTTTGGGACTAAGAGGGGTGGGATTAGAGTTAGAGTTAGGAGTTTGAGACTAAGGGGTTGGGATTAGGGTCAGGGTTGGGGGTTTGGGACTATGAGGGGTGGGATTAGAGTTAGGGTTAGGAGTTTGGGACTATGAGGGGTGGGATTAGGGTCAGGGTTAGGGGGTTTGGGACTATGAGAGGTGGGATTAGAGTTAGGAGTTTGGGACTAGGAGGGGTGGGATTAGGTTTAGAGTTGGGAGTTTGGGACTAAGAGGGGTGGGATTAGGGTCAGGGTTGGGGGTTTGGGACTAAGAGGGGTGGGATTAGAGTTAGAGTTAGGAGTTTGAGACTAAGGGGTTGGGATTAGGGTCAGGGTTGGGGGTTTGGGACTATGAGGGGTGGGATTAGAGTTAGGGTTAGGAGTTTGGGACTATGAGGGGTGGGATTAGGGTCAGGGTTAGGGGGTTTGGGACTAGGAGAGGTGGGATAAGAGTTAGGATTGGGGGTTTGGGACTATGAGGGGTGAGATTAGGGTTAGGGTTTGGAGTTTGGGACTAAGGGGGTGGGATTAGGGTCAGGGTTGGGGTTTGAAACTATGAGGGGTGGTATTAGGGTTAGGATTGTGGGTTTGGGGACTATGAGGGGTGGGATTAGGTTTAGGAGTTTGGCACTAGGAGGGGTGGGATTATAGTTAGGGTTAGGAGTTTGGTTCTAGGAGGGGTGGGATTAGGGTCAGGGTTGATGGTTTGGGGCTATGAGGGGTGGGGTTAGGGTTAGGAGTTTGGGACTAGGAGGGGTGGGATTAGAGTTAGGGTTAGGAGTTTGGGACTAGGAGGGGTGGGATTAGGGTCAGGGTTGGGGGTTTGGGACTATGAGGGGTGAGGTTAGGGTTAGGAGTTTGGGACTAGAAGAGGTGGGAGTAGAGTTAGGGTTGGGTGTTTGGGACTAGGAGAGGTGGGATTAGAGTTAGGGTTAGGAGTTTGGGACTAGGAGAGGTGGGATTAGAGTTAGGGTTAGGAGTTTGGGACTAGGAGAGGTGGGATTAGAGTTAGGGTTAGGAGTTTGGGACTAGGAGAGGTGGGATTAGAGTTAGGTTTGGGGGTTTGGGACTATGAGGGGCGGGATTAGGGTTAGGAGTTTGGGACTAGGAGGGGTGGGATTAGGTTTAGAGTTGGGAGTTTGGGACTAAGAGGGGTGGGATTAGGGTCAGGGTTGGGGGTTTGGGACTAAGAGGGGTGGGATTAGAGTTAGAGTTAGGAGTTTGAGACTAAGGGGTTGGGATTAGGGTCAGGGTTGGGGGTTTGGGACTATGAGGGGTGGGATTAGAGTTAGGGTTAGGAGTTTGGGACTATGAGGGGTGGGATTAGGGTCAGGGTTGGGGGTTTGGGACTATGAGGGGTGGGATTAGAGTTAGGGTTAGGAGTTTGGGACTATGAGGGGTGGGATTAGGGTCAGGGTTAGGGGGTTTGGGACTATGAGAGGTGGGATTAGAGTTAGGAGTTTGGGACTAGGAGAGGTGGGATTAGGGTTAGGGTTGGGAGTTTGGGACTAGGAGGGGTGGGATTAGGGTTAGGAGTTTGGGACTAGGAGGGGTGGGATTAGGGCAAAGGTTGGGAGTTTGGGACTATGAGGGGTGGGATTAGGGTCAGGGTTGGGGGTTTGGGACTATAAGGGGTGGAATTAGGGTTAGTGTTAGGAGTTTGGGACTAGGAGGGGTGAGATTAGAGTTAGGGTTAGGAGTTTGGGACTAGGAGAGGTGGGATAAGAGTTAGGATTGGGGGTTTGGGACTATGAGGGGTGAGATTAGGGTTAGGGTTTGGAGTTTGGGACTAAGGGGGTGGGATTAGGGTCAGGGTTGGGGTTTGAAACTATGAGGGGTGGTATTAGGGTTAGGATTGTGGGTTTGGGGACTATGAGGGGTGGGATTAGGTTTAGGAGTTTGGCACTAGGAGGGGTGGGATTATAGTTAGGGTTAGGAGTTTGGTTCTAGGAGGGGTGGGATTAGGGTCAGGGTTGATGGTTTGGGGCTATGAGGGGTGGGGTTAGGGTTAGGAGTTTGGGACTAGGAGGGGTGGGATTAGAGTTAGGGTTAGGAGTTTGGGACTAGGAGGGGTGGGATTAGGGTTAGGGTTGGGGGTTTGGGACTATGAGGGGTGAGGTTAGGGTTAGGAGTTTGGGACTAGAAGAGGTGGGAGTAGAGTTAGGGTTGGGTGTTTGGGACTAGGAGAGGTGGGATTAGAGTTAGGGTTAGGAGTTTGGGACTAGGAGAGGTGGGATTAGTTAGGATTGGGGTTTGGGGACTATGAGGGGTGGGATTAGGTTTAAGAGTTTGGCACTAGGAGGGGTGGGATTATAGTTAGGGTTAGGTGTTTGGTTCTAGGAGGGGTGGGATTAGGGTCAGGGTTGGGGGTTTGGGGCTATGAGGGGTGGGGTTAGGGTTAGGAGTTTGGGACTACGAGGGGTGGGATTAGAGTTAGGATTAGGAGTTTGGGACCAGGAGGGGTGGGATTAGGGTCAGGGTTGGGGGTTTGGGACTATGAGGGGTGGGGTTAGGGTTAGGAGTTTGGGACTAGTAGGGGTGGGAGTAGAGTTAGGATTGGGGGTTTGGGACTATGAGGGTTAGGATTAGGGTTAGGATTGGGGGTTAGGGACTATGAGGGTTGGGATTAGGGTTAGGAGTTTGGGACTAACTAAACAAGGAATAGGGTAAAGAATACCGGAATTGGGAATAGGAACTAGATTGGGATTTGAACTTACTTTTCTCAGCTTTTTGTTTTTTTGATAGGGAATTCCAGTTTTCTATATGAAGTTCGGCCACAGCATTCCATCCTGCCCTTTTCTTCAAGCGGTTGGAGTACCAGTTATGTTTCTTGTCCCAAAGTTCTGGGGGCCTCCACATTGTGTCAATAAATTCCTCTGGATCTCCACTGCCAGAGGGTCTTTCTGCTCTGACTTCTGCAGCTGTAGGCTGCATCTCTACAGATTCCTCATCCATAATGATACAGTGTCTTGATCTGTCTGGTCTTCTCTCCCCTTCTCAACAAGATTTCCTTGTATCCCAGCATCCTCCACTGTACTGCGGTCATGTGACCTTCCCACAGCTTCTGGGTGGTTTTAAATCGGTATTACCACGGTTTTACAGCAGTTCCCATTCATTTCAATGGGCATAGTCATTTTTACAGAGTTATTTTATGCGCCCAAAATATGCTCCAAAAAAGCTTTTTGCAGGATTTTTTTCAACGCACAGTCAGCGCAACGCCTCAGTGTGAAAGGTTACACTGAGATACATGGGAGGTGTTTTTCAGGTAGTATTTAGCCGGTAATTTTAGCACTAGAATGCCTGAAAAATGCCTCAGTGTGAAAGGAGCCTAAGGCCTGGATCACATCTCTCTGCTTCCTTTGTAATTCATCTTTTCCTTGTGTTTTGGTTACATTTTTTATAACACTCATTTTTAGTGTATTTTTATGTGCTTCTATAGAGCCAGAAATAGCAGGTAAATGTATGTATATTTTCATGACACATGGGTTTTTATGTGCTCCAAAATGTACATAAAATTGCACATGTGGGAATGGGGCTTAGGAGTTTTGAGATGGCTATGGTGCTTATAGACATTAAAAAAAAAAAAATCTGTCACAGATTTCTTTGATTTGCAAAATATCCTTTATCCACACATACACTGTCTATCTGTAGCCCCTCTTGCTCTTCCCTGTGCAGTAGGAGCTTCTCCGCCACCCTCTGTCGTTGTGCTGTCACGTGTCCCCACAAGTGTCCTGGATCCCGCAAGACTGACCCAGTATTTGAACTGAATACCACGAGTCCAGCCAGTGTCAAATTCAACTCTGTGGAGGCCCCTAGCAATGAAAACCTTTTGAGCCCCCCTCACAGGTTTTTGGAGGTTTCTCATGCATGTGATCTAGTGGAATAACATTGAACTTGGTAATGTGCATGTCAGCTGCTGGAGATGACCTTCACTACTTTACATTACACGTACGTAGGTTGCACCAAAATCTTTTGCAAACTGAGAGCTTAAAGAAGATGAGCTTTCAAGAGATAAACTGTAATATGAACCTGATGTCTGTGGTTTATGTACTTTAAGTTGCTATTGGGTACATTGCATTAATACAGTATTTCCCCTTTAGAGTCTTTAATGTAAAATGTTTGTTTCTTTCAGTTGATTCTTTTTATTTATTGTTCATAAACAATTTAAGAAAGCTTCATTGTAAATTCCTTTCCCAATATTATTTTGATCCGTTGTTGAGGGGCCCTTAAAGCAGAGGTTCACACAAAAATTAAACCTCCGCTTTTTGGAACCCCCCCCCTCCGGTATCACATTTGGCACCTTTCAGGGGGGAGAGGGGTGCAGATACCCATCTAAGACAGGTATTTGCACCCACTTCTGGGCATAGACCCCCACGGGAGTCTATGACTCTTCCTGTCCTGTCACACTGTCTGCTGGGACACACACTGGTCCCAAAGACAGCGCAGACCATTCTCATTGCACTGTGTGGCTCACGCATGTGCAGTAGGGAACCGGGAAGTGAAGCAGCAAGGCTTCATTTTCTGATTTCCATACCAAAGATGGCAAAGGTGGCATCCGAGGACTGAGGGACGGTTCGGCCTCGGTTGCCAACATCGCTGGACCTTGGGACAGGTGAGTATCCTTATTTTAAAAGTCAGCAGCTGCAGTATTTGTATATAAATTTGCGGGATTTCCTCTTTAAATGGCATGGGGCTCATAGGCCTATTTGGCAATCAGGCACTGAGTCTAGGACATAGCCCACCAAGAAGATGCGTGGCCAGTGGCCACAAGCCAAGAAGAACTTCTATTATAGAAGTGAACTGATAACCCATTGGCCTCCCTGTTCACCATAAAAATGAATGGATGTCCACCATGCCAAGCTGCCCACCATAGAAGTGAAAGGGTAGATGCAAAGTTAAGTTGTTTGAGGTTTCTTGCATTTGCAGGGCCTTCTACCAACCTTTTTTCCTCCCCTTGAACCCAGGCCATTTTCAACTTTACATATTTAACAATGTCTCTTGAAACTATGCTTAATATTCAGTTGAATGTAGCCACTTTCTGTTGTGGAGCACTATACACTGTATGTAACCTACTCATCAAGGTGTCCCTTATTCTTTCATTCTAAAGTTGAAAGGTATGCTGTCATTGAGGATAATAATGTATAGAGGGAGTAGGCACAGGAACCTTCTGTTTCCAACTACGTAAACATACATTACATTCTTTTGTAAAATAGCGGCTGAGCCAAAGCGGTTAGTTTTATTTTGGTGGAATGAAAAATGTCACTAATTTCCTCTAAATCCCATTCCCATATACAGAACAGACGAATAGGATACATGTGTCCTCTGGAGTAGCAGTTCCTGTTTTTTATAACTCAGATGCCTGTTCTTTTACTCATATTAGTCCACTGGCGCCTAGGAATGTTCGCTGGAGAACGCAGAATACCTTTTAAATGTATTCCATGCCTCTGTAATGCTGAAAAGCTGCCCAAGCTGCCTATTTGCAGACATCTGTTTTTCAGTTCATATGTTTAGATTATATTTCTAATTCCTAGCTTTGCCACATTTCCCACTTTCCTGTTTTTGGTTTTGCTCGCTCAAAGTGTTGACGCCGGCTATTACAGCAAGTCAAAGAAATTTATTCGCTAGCAGAGCAGGAATCAGCAGCCAGCACCTCATTTACAGTAGTTCACAGGAGTCAGATGTGTGAAGAGACTCTTGCCTCCACACCGGGCTGGAATAACTTAGCTGAATGGGATTTGTGAACTAAGTCTGAGGGTTTCGTTTTGGACACTACTTAATGCAATGTGCAACACTACTGAAGACTGAAACAAAGCTGGGCAGGATCTAGACTAAATTGTATCTGACCCCCCAAAAATAAACAATAAAAAAAAAAATATATATATATGTATGTATGTATCTATATACATATGTGTATATATATATATCTATATACGTATGTGTGTATATATATATATATATATATATATATATATATATACATACATACATATCTTCAACTCTTCTGGGAAGGCTGTTCACAAGGTTTAGGAGTGTGTCTATGGGAATGTTTGACCATTTTTCCAGAAGCACATTTGTGAGGTCAGGCACTGATGTTGACGAGAAGGCCTGGCTCGCAGTCTCCGCTCTAATTCATCCCAAAGGTGTTCTATCGGGTTAAGGTCAAGACTTTGTCCAAGCCAGTCATGTTCCTCCACCCCAAATTCGCTCATCCACACTATATTGCCAAAAGTATTGGGCCACCCCTACAAATCATTTGATGGATGGGGGTTCAGTGCCTGATCTCACAAATGTGCTTCTGGAAGAATGGTCAAACATTCCCATAGACACACTCCTAAACCTTGTGGACAGCCTTCCTAGAAGAGTTGAAGCTGTTATATCGCCAACTCAATATTAAACCCTAAGCCCTTGTACACGCGGTCGGAGATTACGACGGAATGTGTCCTATCGGACCGTTTTGTCGGATAATCCGACTGTATGTGGTATGCATCGGACTGTTTCCTTCGGAATATCCGTCGGACCCAATTTTCCAACTTGTTGGAAATATTTTCCGTCAAACTGGTCCGATCGGACATACTCCGATCATGTGTAGAGAATTTTGATCGGACAAAGTGCCACGCATGCTCAGATCAAATTCCTACACCAAAGCTATTGGCTACTAGCGTGAACGTAGTCCCGTCGTAACGAAATAATGTCATCACGTTCTGAACGATCGGATTTTCCAACAACTTGGTCCGACCGTGTGTATGCAACAGTTTCGGGCACAATCCGTTGGACAAAATCCGTCGGACAAAATCCAACGGATTTGGTTGGCAGAATGTCCGACTGTGTGTACAAGGGCTTAGACTGGAATGCCATTAAGCTCATGTGCGTGTAAAGGAAGACGTCCTAATACTTTTGGCAATATAGTGTGTGTGTGTGTGTATATATATATATATATATATATATATATACACACATACATATATACAGTCTCAAGTCTTTTTCAGAAACTAATGGCGCGTACACACAACCGTTTTTTCCATTAGAATAAACTTTGACCATCTTTCCGACGGAGTTCCGCTGAAACAGACTTGCCTACACATGACCACACCAAATTCCGTTCATTTAGAATGCAATGACGTACGACGGCACTAGAAAAAGGAAGTTCAATAGCCAGTAGCCAATAGCTGCCCTTGCGTTGTTTTTGGTCTGTCAGAATAGCATACAGATGTTTTCCTGATAGGAATTGATTCCATCAGAAAGATTTAAAACATGTTCTATTTCTAGGTCCGTCAGAATTTTTGAAAAAAAAGTCAGATGAAGCCCACACATGATCGGAATAGCTTTTCTGCCGGAAAGTCCAGTCGTGTGTGCATAGCATAACAGGTTTTCTTCTAAGATTGCCCTGTATTTGGCTCCATCTATTTTTCCATCAACTCTGACCAGCTTCCCTGTCCCTACTGAAGAAAAGCACCCCCACAACATGATGCCACCACCATGTTTCATGGTGTGTTCAGGGTGATGTGCAGTGTTAGTTTACTGCCACACATAGCATTTTGCTATTAGGGCAAAAAGTTAAATTTTGGTCTCATCTGACCAGAGCATCTTCTTCAACATGTTTGCTGTGTCCCCCACATGGCTTCTCACTAAATGCAAACAGGACTAGTGATGGACGAACTTCCGACGGGACGTTTCGCGAACGTGGACCGCGAATGCGGCCGATAGTTCGCGAACCGGAACGTTCGCGGCGGGCCCCATTGACTTCAATGGGAGGCGAACTTCGCAAACCTACAGGTCAAATTTGCAGCCACAAAATAATTAATAGCTGTGCAAACATAGTCCCACCACATGGCCAATGACATAACACATGTGTGAGGTGAATCTAGGATCGACAACTACAAGCATTCTTTTTTTATATGGGAAATTGTTGTGACAATTCAGGACTGTGGAGCACATGAAGGCAATGGAGGAGAGGGAAGGTCAGGGTAGGCAAAGAGGGTGCAGGAGATGATCACTAGCAGCATGACATACAGCAATGACACCTGCACCGTGATAGAGTCATCTGACAACAGCACCGTGATAGAGAGCACTGACATCAGCAGCGTGACATAAAGCACTAACACCAGCACCATGATATACAGCACTGACAACAGCACCCTGTTAGAGAGCACTGACATCAGCAGCGTGACATACAGCAATGACACCTGCACCGTGATAGAGTCATCTGACAACAGCACCGTGATAGAGAGCACTGACATCAGCAGCGTGACATAAAGCACTAACACCAGCACCATGATATACAGCACTGACAGCAGCACCGTGATAGAGAGCACTGACATCAGCAGCGTGACATACAGCAATGACACCTGCACCGTGATAGAGTCATCTGACAACAGCACCGTGATAGAGAGCACTGACATCAGCAGCGTGACATAAAGCACTAACACCAGCACCGTGATATACAGCACTGACAGCAGCACCGTGATAGAGAGCACTGACATCAGCAGCGTGACATACAGCAATGACACCTGCACCGTGATAGAGTCATCTGGCAACAGCACTGTGATAGAGAGCGCTGACATCAGCAGCGTGACATACAGCACTAACACCAGCACCGTGATATACAGCACTGACAGCAGCACCGTGATAGAGAGTACTGACATCAGCACCGTGATATACAGCACTGACACCTGCAACGTAAGCAGCCCCAGGAGGAAGTCAGCATAGCACAGGGATGGTGGGAGCCCCTCATAATGAGCATAGCACAGGGATGGTGGGAGCCCCTCATAATGAGCATAGCACAGGGATGGTGGGAGCCCCTCATAATAAGCAGCCCCAGGAGGATGTCAGCATAGCACAGGGATGGTGGGAGCCCCTCATAATAAGCAGTCCCAGGAGGATGTCAGCATAGCACAGGGATGGTGGGAGCCCCTCATAATAAGCAGCCCCAGGAGGAAGTCACCACAGCACAGGAATGGTGGGAGCCCCTCATAATGAGCATAGCACAGGGATGGTGGGAGCACCTCAAAATATGCACAGCAGAGGTACAGCCCCAGGAGGAAGTCAGCACAGCACATGGATGGTGGGAGCCCCTCATAATATGCACAGCAGAGGTACAGCCCCAGGAGGATGTCAGAGGTCACCCTATGTATTGTGGACCTATACCAGTCCTTATAGAATAGCAGACTGTACCTCACTCAACCCTATATACTGTAGTACCCTATACCTTACCAGTCCTTATAAGGACCTTTGTGGAACAAGTAGGTTGTGTGTGAGTGATTAGCAGACTGTACGTCAGTCCCTATACCGATGATGGACTGCTGCAGTATAGGGCAGCGGTCAGCAGTAGTGCACCTCAACCCTATGTATTGTGGACCTATACCAGTCCTTATAGAATGGCAGACTGTACCTCACTCAACCCTATGTACTATAGCACCCTACACCAGGTTATTACCATTCCTTATAAGGAGCTTTGTGGAACAAGTAGGTTGTGAATGATTAGCAGACTGCAGCAGAAGGGCAGCAGTCAAGTATAATATTCTTTCTTTATTTGGAAGAAAGAATATTATACGTGTACAAGCCTATTACCATACCACTGATACCAGTCCTGAAAATAACCTTTGTGGACCTAATATAGTAACAGCTACTGATTAAACTGACCCTCACTGCCTCACACACTGCTTCCTGCCTGTCCGTATATAAACTGACAAAACAGAGGCTGCTGGAACAATAACTGGAATAGCACTTTTGTGGACCTGATAGTAACAGCTAATGACTAAACTGACTGTCCCTACAGCAGACACACCGTCCTGTCCCTTTCTATAAACTGACAAAAGACACTCAGGCTGCTGCAACAATCAGTAGCACAGCAAACCTATATCCTGAACTGTGAACTACACCTAACACCTATACCAGTCCTGAAAAGAACTTTTGTGTACCAAATAGCTAGCGATTTGGGTCACTTCAATCTCTCCCTGCTCCACACAGCAACCTCTCCCTATAGTGACAAAAGAAAGAATGTAAAATGGCCGCCGGTTTGGGTGTATTTATAAGTTAGGGGGAATGTCCAAGTGTCCATGTGCTGTAATGTCTCAATTGGCTGTCCTGTACCCCATGATGGATGTGTCATCATAGGTCAAAGTTCTTTTACACTGTAAACACGGAAGTCCGCCGGGCGAACGGCGCCAATAGTCCGCCGAACGGGCGGACCGCGAACAGCCGAAATTTGCCGCGAAATGACCGCCGGGTGAACCGTTCGGCCATCACTAAACAGTACTTCTTATGGCTTTCTTTCAACAATGGCTTTCTTCTTGCCACTCTTCCATAAAGGCCAGATATGTGGAGTGCATGACTAATAGTTGTCCTGTGGACAGATCCTCCCACCTGAGCTGTGGATCTCTGTAGCTCCTCCAGAGTTGCCATGGACCTCTTGGCTACTTCTCTGATTAATGCTCTCCTAGCGGAGAGCAGCCTGTCAGTTTAGGTGGACGGAAATGTCTTGGTAGGTTTGCAGTTGTGCCATACTCTTTCTATTTTTGCATGATGGATTTAACGGTGCTATGTGAAATGTTCAAAGCTTGGGATATTTTTTATAACCTAACCCTGCTTTAAACTTCTCCACAACTTTATCCCTGATCCCTGTCTGGTGTGTTCCTTGTCCTTCATGATGCTGTTTGTTCACTAATGCTCTCTAACAAACAAAGGGCGTCACAGAACAGCTGTATTTATGTAGAGATTAAATTACACACAGGCGAACACTATTCACTAATTAGGTGACTTCTGAAGGCAATTGGTTCCACTAGATTTTAGTTAAGGGTATTAGAGTAAAGGGGGCTGAATACAAATGCACACCATACTTTTCAGATATTTAATTGTAAAAAAAAAAAAAAACATTTATCATTTTCTTTCCACTTCACAATTATGTGCCACTTTGTGTTGGTCTATCACATAAAAATCCAATAAAGCACATTTACGCTTTTGGTTGTAACATGCCAAAATGTGGAAAATTTCAAGGGATATGAATACTTTTTTTTAAGACATGTATACAATATCTCACAAAAGTGAGTACACCCCTCATATTTGTGTAAATATTTTATTATATCTTTTCATGTGACAACTAGGGATGAGCTTCGAGTTCGAGTCGAACTCATGTTCTACTCGAACATTGCCAATTTGGGCTGTTCGCAGCAAATTCGAAAAGCCTGAACACCCTATACAAGTCTATGGGAGAAATCTAAAGTGCTCATTTTAAAGGGTAATATGCAAGTTACTGTCCTAAAAAGTGTTTGGGGACCCGGGTCCTGCCCCAGGGGACATGGATCAATGCAAAAAAAAGTTTTAAAAACTGCCGTTTTTTCAGGAGCAGTGATTTTAATAATGATTAAAGTGAAACAATAAAAGTGTAATATTCCTTTAAATTTCGTAGCTGGGGGGTATCTATAGTATGCCTGTGAAGGGGCGCATGTTTCTGGTGCTTAGAACTGTCGCTGCACAAAGTGTCATTTGTGCAGGAAAAAAAGTCCTTTAAAATCACTTGCGGCTAAATTGTCGGGTCTCCGTAATACAGAGAACACTCAATGAGTGTTCTCTGTATTAGCCGACAATTCATTCATTCATTGATTAAAAAAAAAAAAAAAAAATAAAAAGCGTGGGGGTTCCCCTAAATTCAATTACCAGGCCCTTCAGGTCTGACATGGATATTAAGGGGAACCCCGTGTCAAATTTAAAAAAAAAATTGACGTGGGGGTCCCCCCAAATATCCATACCAGACCCTTCAGGTCTGATATGGATATTAAGGGGAACCCCGCATCAAATTTAAAAAAAAAATTGACGTGGGGGTCCCCCTAAAAATCCATATCAGACCCTTTATCCGAGCACGCAACCTGGCAGGCCGCAGGAAAAGAGGGGGGGACGAGAGAGCGGCCCCCCCTCCCTCCTGAACCGTACCAGGCCACATACCCTCAACATTGGGAGGATGCTTTGGGGGGTCTGTGACCCCTCAAAGCACCTTGTCCCCATGTTGATAAGGACAAGGGCCTCATCCTCACAACCCTGGCCGTTGGTTGTGAGGGTCTGCGGGCGGGGGGCTTATCAGAATCTGGAAGCCCCCTTTAACAAGGGGACCCCCAGATCCCGGCCCCCCCCTGTTTGAAATGGTAAGGGGGTACAAAAGTACCCCTACCATTTCACAAAGAAAGTGTCAAAATGGTTAAATAAGACAAACACACTTTTGAAAAATTCCTTTATTAAAAATGAAAAAAAAAAAAAAAAAAAGATTCCAGCGGTGCTAATCCACTCTTGCTATCCAGCGACGGATCTCCGGGGTCCAGCGATGGATGATCATATCCAGCGACGGGGGAATCTCTCAGTCCAGCGCTGTCCATACATCCGTCTTCTGTCTCCTCTCCGGAGACACTGCAGAGAGCACAGCGCTGACGTTTCTTATATTGGGAGGGCGGGGCCACCCGTCACCTGACCCCGCCCCTCTGACGCTGGAGAGGGAAGCCAGGGGTTCCCCAGTGACGTGTGGGTGACCCCGCCCCCTCTGATGTAACGGAAACCTGCGTTACATCAGAGGGGGCGGGGTCACCCACACGTCACTGGGGAACCCCTGGCTTCCCTCTGCAGCGTCAGAGGGCCGGGGTCAGGTGACGGGTGGCCCCGCCCTCCCAATATAAGAAACGTCAGCGCTGTGCTCTCTGCAGTGTCTCCGGAGAGGAGACAGAAGAAGGATGTATGGACAGCGCTGGACTGAGAGATCCCCCGTCGCTGGATATGATCATCCATCGCTGGACCCCGGAGATCCGTCGCTGGATAGCAAGAGTGGATTAGCACCGCTGGAATCTTTTTTTTTTTTTTCATTTTTAATAAAGGAATTTTTCAAAAGTGTGTTTGTCTTATTTAACCATTTTGACACTTTCTTTGTGAAATGGTAGGGGTACTTTTGTACCCCCTTACCATTTCAAACAGGGGGGGGGCCGGGATCTGGGGGTCCCCTTGTTAAAGGGGGCTTCCAGATTCTGATAAGCCCCCCGCCCGCAGACCCTCACAACCAACGGCCAGGGTTGTGAGGATGAGGCCCTTGTCCTTATCAACATGGGGACAAGGTGCTTTGAGGGGTCACAGACCCCCAAAGCATCCTCCCAATGTTGAGGGTATGTGGCCTGGTACGGTTCAGGAGGGAGGGGGGCCGCTCTCTCGTCCCCCCCTCTTTTCCTGCAGCCTGCCAGGTTGCGTGCTCGGATAAAGGGTCTGATATGGATTTTTAGGGGGACCCCCACGTCTATTTTTTAAAAAAATTTGATGCGGGGTTCCCCTTAATATCCATATCAGACCTGAAGGGTCTGGTATGGATATTTGGGGGGACCCCCACGTCAATTTTTTTTTTAATTTGACACGGGGTTCCCCTTAATATCCATGTCAGACCTGAAGGGCCTGGTAATTGAATTTAGGGGAACCCCCACGCTTTTTTTTTTTTAATCAATGAATGAATGAATTGTCGGCTAATACAGAGAACACTCATTGAGTGTTCTCTGTATTACGGAGACCCGACAATTTAGCCGCAAGTGATTTTAAAAGACTTTTTTTCCTGCACAAATGACACTTTGTGCAGCGACAGTTCTAAGCACCAGAAACATGCGCCCCTTCACAGGCATACTATAGATACCCCCCAGCTACGAAATTTAAAGGAATATTACACTTTTATTGTTTCACTTTAATCATTATTAAAATCACTGCTCCTGAAAAAACGGCCGTTTTTAAAACTTTTTTTTGCATTGATCCATGTCCCCTGGGGCAGGACCCAGGTCCCCAAACACTTTTTAGTACAGTAACTTGCATATTACCCTTTAAAATGAGCACTTTAGATTGTGAACGTTCGAGTCCCATAGACTTTAATAGGGTTCTAAAGTTCACACGAAGTTTAGGTCTGTTCGCAGGTTCTGGTGCGAACCGAACAGGGGGGTGTTCGGCTCATCCCTAGTGACAACACTGAAGAAATGACACTTTGCCACAATGTAAAGTAGTGAGTGTACAGATTGAATAGCAGTGTAAATTTGCTGTCCCCTCAAAATAACTCAACACACAGCCATTAATGTCTAAACAGCTGGCAACAAAAGTGGATACACCCCTAAGTGAAAATGTCCAAATTGGGCCCAAAGTGTCAATGTTTTGTGTGGCCATCATTATTTTCCAGCACTATCTTAACCCTCTTGGGCATGAAGCTCACCAGAGCTTCACTGGTTGCCACTGGAGTCCTCGTCCTCTCCTCCATGATGACATCACGGAGCTGGTTAATGTTAGAGACCTTGTGCTCCTCCACCTTCCATTTAAGGATGTCCCACAGATGGTCAATAGGATTTAGGTCCGGAAACATGCTTGGCCATCACCTTTACCCTTAGCTTCTTTAGCAAGGCAGTGGTCATCTTGGAGGTGTATTTGGGCTCATTATCATGTTGGAATACTGCCCTGCAGTCCAGTCTTCAAAGGTAGGGGATCATGCTCTGCTTCAGTATGTTACAGTACATTCATGGTTCCCTCAATGATCTGTAGCTCCCCAGTGCCAGCAGTAATCATGCAGCCCCAGTCTATGACATTCCCACCATCATGCTTGACATTAGACAAGACAAACTTGACTTTGTACCCCTCACCTGGTTGAACCCACACACGCTTGACACCATCTGAACCAAATAAGTTTATCTTGGTCTAATCGGTCCACAGGACATGGTTCCAGTAATCCATGTCCTTAATCTGCTTGTCTTCAGCAAACTGTTTGTGGGCTTTCTTGTGCATCATCTTTAGAAGAGGCTTCCTTCTGGGATGACAGCCATGCAGACCAATTTGATGCAGTGTGTGGCATATGGTCTGAGCACTGATAGGCCAACCCCTACCCTTCAACCTCTGCAGCAATGCTGGCAGCACTCATAAGTCCATTTTCCAAAGACAACCTCTGGATATGACACTGAGCATGTGCACTCAACTTCTTTGGCCAGCCATTGGGAGGCCTATTCTGAGTGGACCCTGTCCTAGTAAACCATGTATAAAAAGTAAAGTAGTGCTAATTAAACCAATCTAGTAAACAGGTGACTAAATATCTGACCAATTATCAGCAAGGGATATACGTAGCCATAAACAGTGATAAGTAAGTAAAAAAATATTAATGATCCCACAACACGTGATCTAAATCAATATAACTATAAATGCAATTAATACTGATGTGAGAAAAAAAAAAAAAACAATTCCAATTAGAATAAGGTGCAATGTAGATGAAATATAAAATGGAATATTGGAAAAATAAAATCCACAGAATATATACAATCCAAAGAAAAATAAATAAATAAATATATATATATATATTGTAAGGGATCTTCCCGGGGTAGGGTGTGTTTGGACACAGTTCACAGCAGACTTGGAATTTGATAAAGCAGATCTTGTCGTTTATTCGTGGTACAAACAGTCCAGCAAACAAAATATACAGCAACACCGTGCTTTTCTAAGTACAACAAAAATAAAAATTCCTGAGCCTCCTGTTTCTGTGACACTGATAGAGTATCACCTACCTTGACTGGAGGGATTGGTTGTGACAAATTATTAACAGTATTTGTCGCCCCCAAGGATTCCCTGTCTTTCCAGGGCTTGATCAAGTTTATGTGATAAACTTGGAAAGGCTTCCTTCTACCTGGTTGGTGCACCTTGTAGTTCACCTCACTGATCTTTTCAACAATTTCATAAGGACCTTGCCACTTCGCCAAGAATTTACTCTCAACAGTGGGGACTAGTATAAGGACCCTATCGCCTGGGTTGAATGTCCTGATTCTTGCGGACCGGTTGTAAATTCTACTTTGGGCCTCTTGAGCTCTCTGGAGGTGTTCCCTTACCAGGGGCATTACAGTGGCTATACGGTCCTGCATTTGTGCTACATGCTCAATAACACTCTTGTATGGGGTGGACTCATTCTCCCATGTCTCTTTTGCAATGTCTAGTAGACCCCTAGGGTGATGACCATAGACCAACTCGAATGGTGAGAACCCTGTGGACGCTTGGGGCACCTCCCTAATAGCAAACATGAGGTAGGGTAATAAATGATCCCAGTCACGACCATCTTTTGCCACCACTTTCTTCAACATATGTTTCAAAGTTTTATTAAATCTCTCCACCAATCCGTCCGTCTGGGGGTGGTATACAGAGGTACGGATGTGTGAGATTTTAAATAGTCTGCATAATTCCTTCATTACTTTCGACATAAATGGCGTACCTTGGTCAGTTAGGATTTCTTTGGGGATCCCAGTCCTAGAGAACATATAAAACAACTCACGTGCAATTGTTTTAGATGCAGTGTTTCTTAAGGGTACAGCCTCAGGATAGCGGGTCGCATAATCCAGGACTACCAAAATATACTGGTGTCCTCTAGCTGACTTTACAATGGGACCCACTAAATCCATGGCAATACGCTCAAAAGGCACCTCTATAATAGGGAGCGAAACCAAGGGACTGCGAAAATGTGACACTGGGGCACTAACCTGACATGTGGGGCACGACTCACAGTATTTTTTAATGTCATCATATATGGCCGGCCAAAAAAACCTCTGGAGAACCCTCTCTCGCGTTTTGTCAGTCCCCAAGTGTCCCCCAAGAACATGGTTATGTGCCATGTCAAGCACCTGACGCCGGTACGGCTTAGGTACCAGAAGCTGTTCCACAATCTCATCCTTAACCTTATTAACCCTATAGAAAAGATCATTAGTCACCGAAAAATGTGGAAATCTTTTTTCAGCATCTGGTTCCTGAGGTACCCCATTCATTACAGCAACCTGCTCTCTCGCATTTTTGAGAGTGGGGTCCTGTAATTGTGCAGCCCCAAAATTATCTCTAGACACCTCTAAGTCTAGTATATTTTGCTCAGTGGGAGGAGCCTCCTCCTCCCCAGCCAGGACCTGTAAAGGAAAACAATCATTTTCATCCTGCATACTTTTATCATTCACAGTGGACAAGGCAACCCCCTTAGAGGTATCCTCACTCCTTTTGGGGATTTTTCTTTTTTCCCAGAGAGCCCAGAATAATGGAAAATCGCGCCCCAATATTACATTATGCATGAGGTTTTTAACCACACCCACTTCATATTGTACGGTGCCTTGTTCAGTCCCGACTTTAGCCAGCACTATAGGGTACATTTTTGTATCACCATGTATGCACACAACACTCATATGCTTTTTAGACTCTAAGTCCCCAGTCACCAGGCTAGCATGCACCAAGGTTACAAGGCTTCCTGAGTCCATTAACGCTTTAACAGGAAAGTCATTGATTGTAATATCGCAGATTTGCGGTTCAGTCTCTAGTCCAGGAACTGCAGCACAAGATGGTTCCGCAAATAGCGACTGACGCCGGCTAGCGTCACATTCCATGGGTTCAGAGGTAAGAGGGCAATGGGCCGACACGTGTCCCGCCTCATGGCATCTCCAACACTGGATAGGGCCTGGTCTCTTTGGCAAGGAGTCCTTTTCAGAGCCCCTTAGCCACCCGGGACCATCACCAGTTGTAGCCAAGTCTGTCCACACCGTTGCCCCTAGCAACCGCGTTGCCCGCTACCTCCACCAATTGTAAGGGATCTTCCCGGGGTAGGGTGTGTTTGGACACAGTTCACAGCAGACTTGGAATTTGATAAAGCAGATCTTGGCGTTTATTCGTGGTACAAACAGTCCAGCAAACAAAATATACAGCAACACCGTGCTTTTCTAAGTACAACAAAAATAAAAGTCCTAGCCCGGCTGGGCGCTTACTAACAGGTTCTGCTCACCTATCTGACACTTACAAACACAGCGTCTTTCACCTGGATATCGCAGGGTGGGTTTTAGCTCCAGCAGTGGCAGTGCTTGCAGCTTCCTTCAACACACAGATTGTTCATTCCCTGGCTGAGCAATCACCTGCAGACTCTGCAGAGCCTTTAGCTTCCCAGGCTAATTAGGATCAAGGCTCACCTGATCCCAAACCCAGAACTGGATCGGGGGATGTGGAATGACAGGTCCCTCTACCAAACCTACCTGCCATTCCATATAAACCCAGGCCCGGCAAAATTTAAATAACAACTCAGCAGCATATCGCTGCTGAGAAACTGATCCATCCTGGATTTACCATCTCACACTGTGTAGCAACCTAGGTGAGATGTACACCCCCTCGATCACTTCTCCAGTGACATGTCTACAATAAATATATATATATATATATATATATATATATATATATCATATGAATAGTCCAATAAAGCAGCAATAAAGAGTGAACTATTTTCCTAAAAATGCACTATAAGTAAAGTGCAGTGCCTTGTGCAAAAATTGGCATATCATCCAGAAACGTGGATCATAAAGATCAAATAGAAAAAATAAATAGAAACCAGAGTACTGACTCCAAATAATCTTCCAACAATATCACTCTTTTTCTAAAAAGACAAATGGGAGTGAGGGGGGGGGGGGAAGAGCTGGCGTGGAAGTCCAACATAGGGAATCATATAGTTCAAATAGAAAGAAAACAGAGTTCTGTTTCCAAATAGTCCTGCAATAATATCACTCTTTTCCTAAAAAGACAAATGGGATTGGGGGGGGGGGGGGGGGCTGCAAGAGATGATGTGGAAGTCCAACAAAGGGAATCATATAGTTTAAATCGAAAGAAAACAGAGTTCTGTCTCCAAATATTCCTGCAATAATTTCACTCTTTTCCTATGAAGACAAATGAAAGTGGGGGGGAGAGAGAACAGGTATGGGAGTCCATCAAAAAGCAAATTCAGTAGTCCACTGTGGAATGTAGAGAAACCACATATAGCTTGATAAAATCCTCCCCCAGTGGTGCCAGCCCCTTACCTCACAAAAAGACCCCAGATGGGTCTAGTAGTGCATCAAAAGCCATTCAGGCTGTGACTCAGGATCCTTCTCAAACGTCCAGAGGGTCACTGTGCTGGTTCCCGATCTCCAGGATCTCTTGTTCTAATGCAAATGTCTCCAAACACCACGATATCACAGACAAAAGAAGGAAGGTCCTACATGGTGTAGTATTGCTAAAAAATATATTTTCACATTTATTTAAAAAAAATGGTTTACATAACAATGGCGGCACAGGCCAGACAAAAAACAGCATGTAAGGCAAAAAACACAACAAAAGAACTTCCAGTCACTGCCGTAGCCGGAAGTGATGTCACAAAGCTCCTCCCGATGCGTTGCGTCACAACACATGTGACTTTCTCACGTCTTGATTGATTGATTCCCTTTGCCTAACACTTTTAACGCAGTAACAACAACAGCTCTTTTCTTTTCCTCTTAAGATAAAGGTTTTACAGAATTGAATAAAAGCATAACCATTGCAAGCACCCCTGTCATTTTTTAATTATTTGTCTCAACCCTCTTATTGCCACTTTTGCTAGGCAGCTCAGCCTGTTAAGGACAGTTGAAAATAAAAGACTTACTCTCTGGATCACTGAGTAAACATAAAAGAAAAAGCCTAAAAAATTGAATGCAGCCACCACATTACGAACTGGCAAGTTGCAACATATTAAATTTTTTCTTTTGGGTTTAGATAAGCTTCTGTGACCTGTGTGCAGAGTCAACAATATTGTTTGCCATCCCCAATAAAAAACAAATCAAAAACTTCAGATCACACACACTGAGGCTTATTTACAGCATGCTACTTTTTCTAGCTCTTGAAAGAGTAGATAAATATATTTAAAAAGGCTTGCTCTGTCCCTCCAGATTTTATGTTTTTGTATTTATTCCAATTATAGGAAAATAAAATAAAACATTTTTCTTTTATAATTTTGTTACATTGTATGTTATGGTTTTTAACTTGTATGTTATATGAATGTATATCATCATGTATCTTTTTTTAAAAATAGAATTCCAGCTTAAACCCAAGTAGTCTTAAAAATGTCCCCTTTCCCTCCTAGCACCTATGCCGACTTACATGTGTAAAAAAGATGTGTATACTTACGTATTTTCAGCCCAAACTGGGCCAGTCATGTGTCAGCCAGCAGAGAGCACACAACAAAGGCTAGAAATTCCGGGAGCGGTGACGTCACCCATAGGTTACCATGTGCCAGGTAATGTTGGCGCTCCCTCCTTACCCCTGCAGCTACCGCCGCCTGACATAGGAAACTCAGATCATGTGACCGGACCAGAGCAAGTTGAAAATAGGTAGGTATATACATCTTACCCATCTTGTCCACACACGGATGTAAATTTGTTCGGTCCCTCCTGAACTGGCTGAATTTTCGATCCATGACAGGCTTTAGATCCATCATCAGGCCTATCTCCTGCATAAGAGCCTCCAGAATATGAGAGGGACGGTTATCAATGTGAGACAATCAAGACTCTCTTGCTTTGTACAATCTGTGAACATGCTTAGAGGAGGGGGAGCAATAATGTGCTGCTGCTCTTTCATCATCCAGTCACAAGCTGAGGCAGGTCCTGGATCAGGCAACATTGTTCAAATGCAGTTTAACCTGCAGAAAGGCCACATAATGAGAAGGACATGACTGTGCTGTCTGGCTAGGCAGCTGGATCACCAGACTGGTTAAACAGGGTAATATATTATAAGCCACATAAAGCGGACCGCGGTGTGACACTGACATAACCCCCTCCAAGGAGGACGGTGTTGCGGCACCTGCCCGATCTAGGGCTGGCGTACTGCGGTGTCCTCTCCTCCTCCTCCCGGGATGGGAAGCGGGCAGCTGCTCCGATTTCAGATACTCTTGCAGCAGTGTGTCTTCTTCCTGTTCCTCCAAAGCTAGGCATCCAATAGGATTGCCAAACAAATACTTGGGGAGCACACCCTAAAAAATGCATTAAAGATGGTGCAGCCATAAGACCATACAAACAGAACAAAATATTACAGCGCACAGATACAAAAATGACATATAACTCCTGCAAGGCTAAGGTCTGGTGTCCCCAGTGACACACTTCCATCCCTGTAATATATAACA
Organism: Lithobates pipiens; assembly: GCF_037356315.1. Classification (NCBI taxonomy): domain Eukaryota; kingdom Metazoa; phylum Chordata; class Amphibia; order Anura; family Ranidae; genus Lithobates; species Lithobates pipiens. The sequence goes on along the minus strand of NW_027507764.1, from coordinate 501,064,196 downwards.
AACAACAAAGGATTCGCCCTGGGACTTTAAATGAAGTGGGTACTGTTTCCGCCAGTAAACATAACAGTAGTAAATATAATATATGGTTTATTCAAGTACAATTGTTTACATGGATAAATAACATCAACGGTTGCCAATATAAAATATATAAACAAGGAGTATTGGTACATAAATGTAGAAGTAGTACATGGTACACGGGCATCATACTACCCGACTAGTTTCGTGAGATCCAGCTCGCTCTTCAGGGGTGGATGTGTGTAACAATGTACCTAGGATGAACAAAAATATATATGTTTGGCAATATAGCACAGTATTAGTTATAACAGCGCAGGGTAGGAGGGGTTGTAGGCTCCCCCATACTTACCACTGAGCTTGGCCATGGCTCCAGGTGTGCAGCCTCGAGACGGCAGCAGCGCATGCCTCCCCCTGGGAGCTGAGGGGGCAGGATCAAATGGGACCCCATCCAGGGCCAAACGGAGAGCAGGCATGGCAAAGGTGTAGTGATGTATCCCTAGGGTCCTCATTGGTCGATAAAACGTATAGGCTGTGAACATAAGTATGTTTGTCAGGCATCTGAAGTAGTAGAGTAAAATCAATAGATATTGGTATAAAGATATGTATGCATGTATGCATGAATGAAAGGCCTGAGCCAAAAGTTGTAGGGCCATGAAGATGGTTAGAAACCTAGGACAACAGAGGGGTACTACCAGGTGACAAAGAGAGGGGGGAAAGAGGTGAACTACAATTGTGTGGATAGTGATGTATCCCTAGGAACCTCATTAGTCCATAAAGCGTATAAGCTATAAACAAATATGTTTATCAGGCATCTAAAGTAGTAAAGTAAGATCAATGAGTATAGGCATAAAGATATGTATAGCCAAGTAAAGCCTGAATCAAGGATGGTAGGGACATGGAGATGGTGGAAACCATAGGGTAGCAAGGGGGTACTGGCAGGTGACAAGGTAAGAAAAGAAAAAAAGAAAGATGGACTCGTGTGGAAAAATCATCAGTATCCAAAAAATATATAAATAAATAAATAAGAATAAGTGCTCGTAAGATAAACAATGCGTGAGATATGCAAGTGTGCCTAAATAAGGTAAGTATCAAAAAGGTGAATATGGTAAGTACCTGAGTCAGGTGAATATCCTAAGTATAAAAGTAATGAGACACAGCAAGCAATCTCCACAGCTGTGTGTGTCCTCAGTGAAGAGTGAAATGAAATCCAAGCCATGCCTGACCTCCAATTTAACCCCCGGAAGGCCCCAACAGACTCCGCCCCCAACACCATGTGTGGATGGCTGACATGTGAGTGCAGGAGGCACCCACTGTCATAGGAAGGCACACAAATGCAAGCGTACCCCCATGCCATCTGATGATATAGTGCGTCCAGCTATGCCGACGTCTGCAAAATCGCAGACGCCATGCTTCTGAAGCCTAAACATGGTGCCGATGTGTAGGTGTCCCCATCCGCCAGAAAGCAGATGGGGACAGCAGGAGACATGAAAAAGCCTCCCTTTATACACATCGCAGCTCCCAATGAGAGACAGAAATCGCTAGCGCCAACCGAGGAATCGCATACAGAGCCAGGGTATATAACAATACTGGAATAAAAATTGTGTTGGAGAATGAGTAACCTAGTATAGTATCAAAGTATAACAGTTATTTGTACATGTAAATACTGGCGGGGGTGACAACAGACCAGGTTTGGGCTAATGGGTGTCTTCCACCCGGGTTCAATATAGAAACAAATGAAAAGGTCTGGTGTCCCCAGTGACACACTTCCATCCCTGTAATATATAACAAACAACAAAGGATTCGCCCTGGGACTTTAAATGAAGTTGGTACTGTTTCCGCCAGTAAACATAACAGTAGTAAATATAATATATGGTTTATTCAAGTACAATTGTTTACATGGATAAATAACATCAACGGTTGCCAATATAAAATATATAAACAAGGAGTATTGGTACATAAATGTAGAAGTAGTACATGGTACACGGGCATCATACTACCTGACTAGTTTCGTGAGATCCAGCTCGCTCTTCAGGGGTGGATGTGTGTAACAATGTACCTAGGATGAACAAAAATATATATGTTTGGCAATATAGCACAGTATTAGTTATAACAGCGCAGGGTAGGAGGGGTTGTAGGCCCCCCCATACTTACCACTGAGCTTGGCCATGGCTCCAGGTGTGCAGCCTCGAGACGGCAGCAGCGTATGCCTCCCCTGGGAGCTGAGGGGGCAGGATCAAATGGGACCCCATCCAGGGCCAAACGGAGAGCAGGCATGGCAAAGGTGTAGTGATGTATCCCTAGGGTCCTCATTGGTCGATAAAACGTATAGGCTGTGAACATAAGTATGTTTGTCAGGCATCTGAAGTAGTAGAGTAAAATCAATAGATATTGGTATAAAGATATGTATGCATGTATGCATGAATGAAAGGCCTGAGCCAAAAGTTGTAGGGCCATGAAGATGGTTAGAAACCTAGGACAACAGAGGGGTACTACCAGGTGACAAAGAGAGGGGGGAAAGAGGTGAACTACAATTGTGTGGGTAGTGATGTATCCCTAGGAACCTCATTAGTCCATAAAGCGTATAAGTTATAAACAAATATGTTTATCAGGCATCTAAAGTAGTAAAGTAAGATCAATGAGTATAGGCATAAAGATATGTATAGCCAAGTAAAGCCTGAATCAAGGATGGTAGGGACATGGAGATGGTGGAAACCATAGGGTAGCAAGGGGGTACTGGCAGGTGACAAGGTAAGAAAAGAAAAAAAGAAAGATGGACTCGTGTGGAAAAATCATCATGATTTTTCCACACGAGTCCATCTTTCTTTTTTTCTTTTCATCATGTCATTTAAAGTCCCAGGGCGAATCCTTTGTTGTTTGTTATTTAAAAACAACTAAACATTTAAAAAAAAATATGGGGATTTAGTCACACCATATGGCTATATGATGCTTAAGCCCACTTACTGCGTCAAAGTACCCCATTATCAGTGGGTCCTACACTATTCATAGAATGAAAGATCCTGCTTCTCTGAACCATGGGAGAAATACACTCCTCTATATGGGAGAAATAAAGGACTCTAATACCTCTTATTAGTGCCCACCTTTGTTATAGGGGGAGTCCCTTAATGCCGCGTGCACACGATCGAATTGTCCGGCGTACTTAGTCCGGCAAACAATCCGGCGGATAGTCTGGCGGACTTTCTACCAAACGGACTTGGCCACACACGGACACACGGAAAGTCCGGCGATTGCTAGCGCGATGATGTACAGCACGTACGACGGGACTAGAAAAAGGAAGTTCAATAGCCAGTAGCCAATAGCTTCCTTTTCATACTTGCTTCTGAGCATGCGTCATTCTTAGTCCGCCGGACTAGCATACTCACGAACGTATTGTCCTCTGAAACCCAAGTCCGGCGGAAAGATTGGGCTGCAAAACTACTTTCTAAGTCCGTGGGACTTTACGCTGAAAAAGTTCGCTGAAGCCCACACACGATTGGATTGTCCGGTGAAATAAGGTCCGGCTGACTAAGTCGCCGGACAATTTGATCGTTTGTACGCGGCATAATTCTCCCATATAGAGGAGTGCATTTCTCCCATGGTTCAGGGAAGCAGGATCTTTCATTCTATGAATAGTGTAGGACCCACTGACAATGGGGTACTTTGAAGCAGTAAGTGGGCTTAGGCGCAGTATAGCCATATGGTGTGACTAAATCCCCATCTTTTTTGAAAAAGTGTTTTTAAATAGCCTTGCAGGAGTTAAATGTTATGTTTGTATGTGTGCGCTCTAATATTTTGTTCTTTCAATAGGATTGCCTGACACTTTGGCCAATTGGGAGACAGGTCTTACTGACCTGCCTCCTGATTGGCGGGGAGGAACGTTAGTCTGAAAATAGCAAACATTAATTTGCTCCGTCAAACAACAGGCTGGGATCGGGACCCTATGGCTCTAATCACGTGCTTCAAAATACACACCCCTCGCTTATCCCTGCCATAGTAATTCATGTGTCTGGCATCCTGATAGGGAGGGTGGCGGAGGTGTTAGGGGGAGCGGCGCTCACAATGCATGGGCCCCTACTGATTTTCACTATGTATTCAATTATTTACCTGGCGTTTATCTTTATTACATTTCGCATCTAGCTTCCCTCCTTTGAAAATAATATATATATCTGATTATGACTGCCATAAATTACTGGCTTAACATCCAAAGATCTGTGTAAAATAGCTGTGTATCCACATATGGATTTTTTAGGTTATTTTCACCTTAGTTAAAACATGGCATCAAATGAGATTCATGAAAGCCGCTTCATAAATATGCAAAACTGTGTGAAATGATATTACCCATGCCATCTCACACCACGACATCTTTATCTGTTTCACCTACCAAGAGCAAAATTATTTTGATCTAATTGCTAGCTAACACAGTACAAGGCAATGCAATTCATTGTATATCTTATTATAGTGGCTTTTAGTTAAAGGAAACTGTACTGAGGAATTATGTATACTGCAATTACTAACCTCTGATCTTGAAATGGCTGGTTGCCTGGCTGTCAAGCTAATCCAGTGTCCTAAATACTTTGTGTCCATATACATTAGTTCTGACCTAAAGCTAAACCCTGGATGAAAAAACCTTGCAATGGGGCCCCCCCAACATTGCAATGGATAAATGCTTGTTAAGTCCAGGCGGTAGAGGAAAAGGCTGTAATACTTTTAGTTGTCGTTCCTAAGCCCTATTCTCTTCCCTCTTATGCTCCAGGTTGTGGATGTGCACTTGGTGTCTTCATGTATAATGCAAGAATATTGTATAGTACTACACTGTATTTGATGTGGTCACCAGCACCTTAGATAAGGGTCTAAATTCTTTGAGAAATCCTGTAGTTTAAAAAAAAAAAAAAACTTTACCTTATAATATAGATTCTAATTGGTAATTTTCTTATGACTGGAGTTTTTCATTGATCACATGATCCTGAGCTTAACTTGCCATCCTTCTAGAATGATGAGCCCCATGGAAAACTAATGCTGCATACACACAATCGGAATTTCGGCTAGCAAAAGACAGATGAGAGTTATAAGTAACATATACCGTAGTTACTTATAATAATTAATTAACAAAAAAAAAAAAATTATTATTATTTTTTTATTTTTTTAAATTAGCGCCCCCTATATGTTACTTATATCTTGAATTGAGAAGTGTAAAATTGTATTCTCTTTTTTCAGGGGAGCAGCAATAGAATATTTTTGAGTTTTTTTATCTATATATTTTTTTGTGGCACGGGGTTTCTCATATTTTTCAAAAGACTGATGAGAGCTTCTTCATTGTAAAATGCAACTGTGTGTATGCTCCATTGGAATTTAGCTGGCTAAATTACCACCAGCAAAAATTTGAGAGCATGTTCTCAATTTTTACGACGGAAAAACGCTGTATCGGAAATTCCGATCGTGTGTATGCAATTCCGACGCGCAAAAACTCACGCATGCTCAGATTCAATTACAAGATGTATGCTATTGGCTACTGGGTATTGAACTTCCTTTTTCTAGTCCCGTCGTACGTGTTGTATGTCACCGCGTTCTTGGCGGTCGGAATTTGGTGTGACTGTGTGTATGCAAGGCAGCATGAGCGAAATCCCATTGGAATTTGGTTGGGAAAACCATCAGAGCTTTTTCTGACCAAAATTCCGATTGTGTGTACGCGGCATAAGAGACAGCAAGAGTAGATACAGCTAAAGCCTACACAGCTTCTGTGCTTTATACAGCAGCATCCAATGCAATTATTTTAAATGAAGGTGGCTATTCATTAAATCCTTGGAAGACCATTGCCAAGGACTTCATGCCATACAATGAGAGAGCAGAAACTTTTGAAAATGTTTTCATAGAACAAAATAGACTGTAAAAATAACTATTTACAAGAACCACAGTTAGAGTGGCGTGGGAAAAGAATAATCGTTGAAAAAACTAAATATGATTTATAGATTTTCATTTAATTTACTGTCAAATCTAGTGGCCCATAGCCCATTCTATGCCACGCACTGTCGTCGTAAGCTGAATGACCCATACATGTAAAAGACAAGTTATTTTATGAAAAAAAATAAACAAAACACATTTATTTATAAATATGCATGTGAAAGTTTCCTTAGATGTACCGAAAAAAGAACTGAAATATCCATGAAGGATTAAGTTAAAGCATATACAACCTAACTCAATGAAATCGCATATAAATGTTACCATTTTAATTTATTTTTAATACTCATTTTCAATATTTTACATTTGCATTTTTCATTTAAAAAAAATACACGGTGATCCTGCTATGAAATTCCTTGTTCAGCTGTTGCCTGTTATAGGTAACAGTTCCAGTTCTGCTCTCTTGCAATGCCATCCTGACTACACAGATTAAATAGGCATGGGTACTGTTGTCCGCACCACCAGGAAACTATCATCACTGGGGCAGGTGGGCAGGAGGTGACTTCAAGGAGGATGCCAGGGGTCAGCATTTCTGAATAACAAGAAAAAATGAAAAAGATTTTTAAAAAGTGCTTTATTGAAAGCAACTCTCAAGGCTCCCATCTGCCCTCCTCCACTCAACTGATCACTGCCATTAAAATAAAAATAAATAAACTACCTTAAATGCCCTTTTTACTTATTTTAATCTCAATTTTGTCAGATTCTGGTCCAGAGTTTCCTCTTTTCTTCTGTGTATAGAAGGTGGAGTCCTTTGGGTATCCACATCACTGCCTGCATGATGTGGACACGTCCCTTTGGATGTCTAGAAGCATGGTCCTCTCGGGATTGAGAAGTTGATGCTAGTAAAAAGGGAATGGCATGGACTGACCACTAGGGGCACATCTATAATGATCTATTACCAGTACTTCACACCTACAAATGGCTTCTGCTAGGGACCCTGCTGGACTTAGGTGAACATATCCCTGCTACAAAAAGTAGCTTAAACAACAGTTCTGAATAGTTTATGGGTGTGAGTAATAATTAACCCCTTGCTGAGGATATTTACACCTCTATTAGTAAAGGTAACCATTACTAGCATGATGAGAGATCCAACATTTTTGAGCTGTCACCAGAAGAAGAGGCTGAATCTTCCAATGAGGACATTGTTTTGCTAATAAGGAAATTCATCACACTTTGGGATTCATGTCCTGATGAAAAGGAAATTATTCCTATTGGATGTTATGGTGGCAAAAAGGGAAGTTGCAAATGGTGGCGATAAGCACAAGAATCTTAAGCTAGCTAAACACTCTTTGATTTCTCTCTTTCCGCCCTATAGGTTGTATGAGAGAAATCATTAGATGTTCAGCAAACCAAACAAAAGCCTGCATGCTTAAAGTGGTTCTAAAGGCAGAAGGTTTATTTATCTTAATGCATTCTAAAAAACCTTCTATGTGCAGCGGCCCCTCTCAGCCCCTCTATTACTTACCTGGCCCCCATCGCAATCAATGTTGCATGAGAGACACTAAGTCCAGCGACTTTCCCTCCTCATTGGCTGAGACAGCAGCGGGCGTCATTGGCTCCCTCTGCTGTCAATCAAAGTCAGTGAGCCAATGAGGAGAGAGAGAGGGGGTGGGGCTGAGCCACAGCTCTGTGTCTGAATGGACACACAGAGTAGTGGCATTGCAAAATGCTTGCTTTGGGGCAGGAGGGAGGGGCGAGAAGTGTCGGCGAGGGACCCAAGAAGAGGAGGATCTAGGCTGCCCTGTGAAATACCACTGCAGAGCAGGGAAGAATAACATGTTTTTATTTCTTTTTTACTTTAAGCATGCAGTTAATATGAATGGGCCCATATTGCAAAAGTAGCTTTTTATTCATTTGCAATAAAAAACAAAACAAAAAACTTCCTGATAGCAAATTTTGTTCAAAGGCTAAAAGTCTGGTTTATAGTGGTTGAAAACCCTTATGCCGCGTACACACAATGCGCCCGTGTGTGGGCTCCGCCAGACTTTTTCTTCCCAAAAGTCCAGCAGACTTTGAAAGAAGTCTTGACTCGAAATTGTCCACTGGACTCGGCAGTCCGGCGGACAATCCTCCCGTCTGTGTGCTAGTCCGCCAGACCTTTCAAATGAACGGACTTGCCCACACACGGATTAAAGTCCGTTCATTTTGAATGTGACTCCAGGTAGACAGAACTAGCGAAGGAAGTCAATGCGGCCGCCTTCATCAGTGAGATTGACACCTCGCTAGCCCCGTCACCTGGTATGAATTTAAAGGGGAACCCCTATGCCGAAAAAACGGCGTGGGGGTCCCCCCAAAGTCCATACCAGACCCTTATCCGAACGCGCAGCCTGGCTGGTCAGAAAAGGGGGTGGGGATGAGCGAGCACCCCCCCTCTTGAGCCGTACCAGGCCGCGTGCCCTTAACATGGAGGGTTTGGGGAAGCCTGCGGCCCCCCACCCCAAAGCACCTTGTCCCCATATTGATGAGGACAAGGACCTCTTCCCGAAGAAGCCCCCCCCGACGGTGGCGGTGACGAAGGAGAAAGCCGGGCTCCTCCACTAGTAAAAGAGCTAGCAAAAGAGCAGAAGATAGCGGAGGAGACCCCCGAAGACAGAAGAAGACCCCTGGAGCTGTCTAATAAAGTATTTTAAAAACCTGTGTTGTGTTTTTTTATTAACACTTTTTCCCCCCAGGTGAATGGGTATGGGTACATCATACCCCATACTCATTCACATAGGGTGGGGGACTGGAATCTGGGGGTCCCTTATTAAAGGGGCTCCTGGATTCTGATAAGCCCCCCCGCCAGCAGACCCTGACAACCAAGGGCCAGGGTTGTCGGGAAGAGGCCCTTGTCCTCATCAACATGGGGACAAGGTGCTTTGGGGCGGGGGGCCGCAGGGCTCCCCCTTCTTCAAAGCACCCCCCATGTTGAGGGCACCGCTCGCTCCTCCCCAACCCCTTTCCTGACCGGCTGCGTGCTCAGATAAAGGTCTGGTATGGACTTTGGGGGGACCAGGTGATGGGGCTAGCAAGGTGTCAATCTCGCCGATGGAGGCGGCGAAATTGACTTCCTTCGCTAGTTTTGTCTACCTGGAGCCACGTTCAAAATGAACGGACTTTACTCCATGTGTGGGCAAGTCTGTTCATTTCAAAAGTCCGTCAGACCCCCGCCATAGTCCGGCGGCTTGTCCGCCGGACCTAGTCCGCCGGAAAAGTCCAGTTGTGCGTGGGCAGGACCGCTCGTTCGGAAAGTCCGGCGAATCTCCGCTACAAAGTCCGGCGGGTTGTCTGCCGGATAGTCTGGTTGTGTGTATGCGGCATAACACATAGCAAGTGAAGTGACTGGCCTCAGGTGATGCACAGAGATAAAACAAATCCACCTACATAAGGCAGCCCATACATGAGTAATTTATTTTTGTTCAACTAGAAAATTGAATTTAAAAAAATAGGACTCCATTCTCCCATCCATATACTCAATATGGATTGGAGAATCCTCCTTGCTGAGTGGGGAGACTTTGCTCCTGTTGGAATACACTGATCAGCACTGCTGGCTAAAGCTGGCAGCGCTGATCGAACAGGTAAGATCCAACAGGCTGGTTGTACAGAAGTAAATATGTAAATTAACTTCTGTACAAAAAGCCTGCCCATATATGGTTCGAAATTCAGCTGGTCCCCACTGAACAAGCCAAATTTTGATCCATGTATGGCCGACTTACGTTGTACCTGATTATTTGCAGCGATCTGTCCTCTAGCGACTTTAAAAACACAGAATGCACACAGAATCTGTCAGCATCTCTCAGAAACACAAAGAAAGGGGCAGGGATCTCAATTCACACATTTCACAGCAAAGGGAAAAGAGCTCTGAGTCTGACAGGAGGGAAGGTACACACCTCCTCCTCACACTCCCCAGAGAACAAGCAGAGCTGTGGCTATCACAGGCTGTGTGTTGTAGCTTTCCTTCCCGCCACTTTTTTTTGTCTTGGTGAAGGAAAAAGCTGTCAGAAGTGACTCTTATAGATAACAGATAAACAAGGCATTAGAGAAAAATCACACTCAGAACTTTTAATACAGACAAGTACACAGTGCAGAAGGATACGCTTTGTTCAGATGTCTGAGGTTTACAACCACTTTAAAGACCGTTAGTTATTAGTAGGCATGTGGGAGAATCTGAACATTCAATTTTAATGACATTTTATGTAATTGTGCAGGCTCACATTAATCACTTCAGCCCTGGAAGATTTTACCCCCTTCCTGACCAGAGCACTTTTTGCGATTCGGCACTTCGTAGATTTAACTGATAATTGCGCGAACGTGCGACGTTGCACCCAAACAAAATGTATGTCCTTTTTGTTCCCACAAATAGAGCTTTCTTTTGGTGGTATTTGATCACTTCTGTGGTTTTTATTTTTTACGCTATAAACAAAAAAGAGCATTAATTTTGAAAAAAAAGCATTATTTTTTACTTTTTGCTATAATAAAATATATAAAAAAATAATTTTTTCCTCAGTTTAGGCCGATATGTATTCTACATATTTTTGGTAAAAAAAAAACACAATAAGCGTATATTGATTGGTTTGCGCAAAAGTTATAGCGTCTACAAATTAGGGGATAGATTTATGATAATTTTTTTGGGACCATTGTCATTTATACAGTGATCAGTGCAATAAAAATGCATTGATTACTGTGTAAATGACACTGGCAGTGAAGGAGTTAACCACTAGGGGGCGATGAAGGGGTTAAGTGTATCCTAGGGAGTGATTCTAACTGTGGGGGGGGGGCTTCAAGTCACATGACAGCGATCACCGCTCCCGATGACAGGGAGCGGTGATCTCTGTCATGACACAAGCCAGAACAGGGAAATGCATTGTTTACATCGAGTCCGCCAGGTCCCGCGGGCACGGTCACGCTGTACGCGGTGGGCGTGCACGCCTGCTATGCCCGCCTCTTAAAGGGAGTGTACAGGTACGCCCATTTGCCCACCACTGCCATTGTGCCGACGTATATCGGCGTGCAACGGACGACAAGTGGTTAAAAGATTTTTATTTGTCTTGTTTAGTTTTATTCATTTTGTCTGATCCTGAATCTTTAGTTTTGTAATTAAACAAAAATGTTCAGCATTTGCTTGGTGTGATGGTGAAATAAATGGGAGGGCCTAGAATTTACACCAAGACCTTGAGATCGTATACCTCTAAAAAAAAAATTTGATGTTGAAAAAAGACTGGTAAACCATTGAGAATAATTGAGTATATCTAAAGCCAAAATGTTTTTTTTTTTTTTTTTTTTTGAGAAAATATGAAAGGGTTAAAACCTCTATTATTATTACTTTTTTTTTTAAGAAATCCTTTTTTAGACAGTTGTCACCATAGAAAAAGTCCCCTCTATTCCTGTTTCCAGTAACAACGCAACATTGGATTTTCCCTAACTTTTAGTCCCTGGGACAATGGTCCCTAATATAAATAGTGTGTGAATCTCCCTAGAGAAGGCACAGATGGCAATAAAAACCTGTCAGGTTTGCTAAATATTCCCTACTCTATACAAAAATAAAAATAAATGCTTTGGTTTAGATGCACTGGGGTTGATTTACTAAAACTGGGGAATGCAAAATCTGGTGCAGCTCTGCATAGAAACCGATCAGCTTCCAACTTCAGCTTCTTTAATTAACCTCTTCACGCCTAAGGGTAAAAGAAATCTTAATGCCCAATTTTGCCATTTTGACACGTGTTAGTAAAACGTTACATATCATCACAACTACTTTGTGCGTCCAAGTGGATTACAGTAATACCTCAGATTGTGAGTAACGCGGTTTACGAGCGTTTGCGCAATACAAGCTATTATTTTAAAAAAATCCTAACTCAGTTTGCAAGCGTTGCCTCGCAAAATGAGCAGGATTCAAGCCTCTGGGGTGTTCAGTACCGCATTTGGCCAGAGGTGCAGGGGCGCCGGGGACACTCGGAAACACTCCGTTCTCAAGAGTCTCTGAGTGCATCCGAGCGGCTCCAGGTGCTCTCCGAGTGTTTCCGAATGTCTGTATGTGACCGTAGTACATTCCAGAAATAATAGTGCTCATTTTGCTTTTTTTTAATCCTGCCTAAAACAAACTGACACTGATATTAATTAATTTGACCTTTGACCTGGACCCAAATACTAATCCTGGCACTGACCTAGTTCAAACCTTAACCACTTCAAGACCAGGCACTTTCCCCCCTTTTTGCCCAGACCAATTTTCAGCTTTCATCGCTGTTCCACTTTGAATGACAATTGCGTGGTCATATTGCGTTGTACCCAAACCAAATTTTTATAATTTTGTTCCCGCAAATAAAGTTTTCTTTTGGTTGTATTTGATCACCACTGGGTTTTTTTTTTTTTTTTGCTAAACAAATAAAAAAAGACCAAAAAATTTTCTTTGTTTTTGTTATTTTTTGTTATAAAATGTTGTAAATAAGTAATTTTTTTGCTTCACTGATGGGCGCTGATGAGGGTGCACTGATGGGCACTGATAAGGTGGCACTGATGATGAGGCTGTGGGGGGCTGCACTGATAATCTATCAGTGCAGGCCCCTGTCAGGAAAGCAGCCGATTGGCTATCCTCTACTCGTGTCTGTCAGGCGCTAGTGAAGGAAAAGCCGATAAACAGCTCTTCCTGTTTACACTATGATCAGCTGTGATTGGACACAGCTGATCACGTGGTAAAGAGTCTCTGTCAGAGGCTCTTTTCCCAGATCGGAGATGCAGTGTGTCAGACTGACATACCATATCAACGGTCGCCGCGCTGCTCGCCCCTGGGTTATCCTGATCACGTCATATGAATTCTGGTCAGGATAACAGAACCACTTTGTGCACATCATATTGCTATATGGCGGGTGGGAAGTGGTTAATCTAGGTATTTATTTATTTATTTTTCTTCATACACTTTTTTCCCCTATCTCTGCAAGGACAGAGAATGATACAATGTATCTTCCTCGTCCATTCACAGAGACAGAAAACACGGGGGTGGGCTTCACAGTGACTGATCACTGTGATAGCCAATCGGAGGTGATCACAGCAATTAGGTGACCCGGAATCTGCAGTTTTTTTCCGGGTACCGATCGTTAAAACAGAGCCCTGGGCTCTCGTGAGACCTCAAGCTCTGTGCTTAGAGAGCGCCGTGCAGCGCGATCCCAGTACAAGGGGAGATACACAAATATACGGCCCCACAGAAAAAAGCCCAGTCCAGTGTGGCCACATATTTGCATACTGTCGCTGTGAAGGGGTTACGTTTTGACAAATAAAACCTGGAAGCTGATTGGTTTCTATGCACAGCTTCACTGGATTTTGCACTCTCCATTTTTAGTAAATCAACCCCACTATGCCTAGGTCTACACTAATGCTGCTGTATAATCATGTGTCTTTCAGTGTGTGTTTTTTAGCACTGTTTTTGATGTGTTTCCATGCTTCATGCCTTTTTGGCCAATGGCTATCAATGTTTGCTGTGGCATCATTGTTGCTCAGAGTATGAGACTGGATGTTAAGCACAAAACGGCATCAAAAGCATACAAAAAATGCATGCCCATGCCTTTTTCACGCACATCCAAGTCTATGGGCCAAAAATGCACCAAAAGAAGAATGTGCTCCTTTTTAAAAAATGGCACTGCACCATGTGGCACTGCTGTGAATGGCCACCATACAGAATAATGTCATTTATATTGTTGTGTTTGTCTTTCTCCTCTTTCCTTTCAACTTCGATCCACAGTGCTGGTCTCAAAGAGCGCACAGAGCATGCTGACAGCTTTCTGCTCCCTGTCCTTGATTTAGGCACACTTTATGTTCTTCATGTTGAAATCAGTGATATATTTTATCACAGTTGACACTGCCAGGTCCTAGAGGGATAGGTCAACGATGTAAGGTAGGGGGGCTTTGAACATTTTGCTCTGGGGCCCCAGGGTTTGTGGTGTTACCAGTGTGTCATTTTATGTTAGCAGGCATTTTACACAGGGTTAAATGTTAGTTAAAGTGGTTGGAAAAGGTAGAAGGTTTTTTACCCTATGTATTAGGGTAAATAACCATCTGTGTGCTACCACCCCCCCCCCCCCTGGATACTAACCTGAGCCCATTCTCGATCCAGTGCTGTGCACAAGAGCAGTGGCTCTCTCGCTCCTCACAAGATAGATTGATAGCACTGGCTCCTGCTGGTGGCAATCGAATCTGTGACAAGGAAGTGGGGGAAGGGGCTGAGCCCCCCTACCTTGGTTAAAAGACGCAGACAGTGTGGCTCGAGATTGAGCTTGTAGGTGAGCCACCATAGCAAGCAGCTTCCTATGGTGGCACACCGAGAAAAGAAGGAGTCAGGAGTGCCAACCAAGGACTCGAGAAGAGAGGGATCAGGGCCGCTCTGAGCAAAACCATTACACAGAGCAGGTAAGTAGAACAGGTTTGTTATTTTTAAAAAAAGTTAGGTTTACGAACACTTTAATTATGCCCTGGGCAGAAAATAATCTATGCATAGAAATAATCCACTCATAACATAACATAACACCATCTTTATCTTAATGATCTTAATTTTCAAAGGCTTTTTAAATATTATATACACATTTTTTAGAGTTTTATTTTTTCACATAAAACAACAAGACTTTTGGAAAAATGTTTTATTTTTTTCCTTTACAGAGTATTTTTCAGATACAGTGCATACAAGTTTCCTTATGTAAATGCAGTGATTCACTCTTTAACATTTACTGAATACAGTATTTTGTGGTAAACCTAGTGGTAAATGGCAGTATTTATAAAAGGAACTGTTTAAAAATAGAGTCTAAGCCTGACTTTGCCAACAGAGAAGGATCTATAAGACTCGCCGCAAACGCCCAGATTTGAAAGGTTACCACGAATCTGTGTAGTCAACATCTTTTAACGCTGCTGTGTGTGCTACATATTTCATTACTTAAATGTATGAATTGTAGAAGAATTTACAGGATGCATAGAAACCATCACCCAGCCTGTTCCAGTGACTCTTACAATTGCCCAATAATGACTATATATAGACAAACACTGCAGCCAATTAGGCTAGAAGATACTCAACCTACAAGTGTGTTTTAGATTATAGGAGGATATCAGAGCACCAGAGAGAAGCCGAAGAAAATCAGGAAGAAACTACAAAGTCCATGCAAGTTCTTGTTAGGAATTGTTTCCAAGACACAGTAATGAAAGGCAAGAACAACTGTGTGGGTTTTCTCCTAGTACTCCTAGTGTTCCATTATAACCAAACTTCTACCTTAACGAGTACATTATAAGTGTATGTGCATGTATACACATGTATGCACTGTGGAAAAGGCATACATGTACCCTTTAATGGCAGGGAATAATGTATAAAGTCTTTAAAGCAGACTTCCACTTCCCGTGGGGGACTATGCTATGAACCCAGAGAGCATCCTACAGGAATTCCATAATTTCTATAATACATTGTATCATGATTTCCCTCTGGATCTAGGTAGGTCTCTGCTGGATTTTCTGGGAGATGTGAGATTGCCGCTTTTGTCTGCAGAGGACAGAGAGGAACTCGTTAAACCCCGGACACTCTTGGAGATGGAGGCTGCTATCCAATCCTTCCCTAACCACAAATCCCAAGGGCCTGATGGTCTGCCAGGAGAATGGTATAAGGCACATATGACCCTATTGGGCCCTAGGTTACAAAAGCTTTTTGCTCATTGCTTGGAGGTTGTACAGCTGCCAGATCACATATATCAGGCACATATTATGCTATTGCCCAGGCCGAATGCAGGACTCAACCGTGCCCCCCGGTGCCCACCTCATTGGATTTGATTGACAGCAGCAGGAGCCAATGGCTGCACTGCTATCAATCTATCCAATCAAGAGCTGAGAATCCCTGGGCAGATAGACAATGCATCCCTGTGGGACAAGTTCCAGGGCTCAGGTAAGTAAAACGGGGGGGAGGGGGGGGGGCTGGGGACATCTCCCTTTATCCCTTATTGGGAAAATTAACCTAACAAAAATGAAAATCCTCCCAGTCTGTTTACCAAAATCCTTTTTTAAACAACTAGATTCACGGATAGGCTCCTTCTTATGGTAATCCCGCTCAGATAGATTTAGTAGGAAGATTTTATGCAGACCTTGGACATAGTGATGGACGAACTTCCGACGGGACGTTTCGCGAACGCGAAACGCGAACGGGCACAAACGTTCGCGAAAACGACCGTTCGCCGCGGGCTCCATTGACTTCAATGGGAGGCGAATTTCGCAAACCTTTAGGTCGAATTTGCGGCCACGGGGTAATTATTAGGGGGTAGCACGTAGTCCCACCACCTGGACAATAGCATAATACATGTATGAGGTGAATTTGGGATCGATAACTACAAGCATTTTTTTTTTATTTGGGAAATTGTTCTGACAATTCAGGACTATGGAGCTAATGAAGGCAATGGAGGAGAGGGAAGGTCAGGGACCAGGGTAGGCAAACAAGAGGGTGCTGGAGATACAGAGCACTGACAGCAGCACCGTAATACAGAGCACTGACATCAGCACCGTGACATACAGCGCTGACAGCAGCTCCGTGACATACAGCGCTGACAGCAGCTCCGTGACATACAGCGCTGACAGCAGCTCCGTGACATACAGCGCTGACAGCAGCTCCGTGACATACAGCGCTGACAGCAGCTCCGTGACATACAGCGCTGACAGCAGCACCGTGACATACAGCGCTGACAGCAGCTCCGTGACATACAGCGCTGACAGCAGCTCCGTGACATACAGCGCTGACAGCAGCACCGTGACATACAGCGCTGACAGCAGCTCCGTGACATACAGCGCTGACAGCAGCTCCGTGACATACAGCGCTGACAGCAGCTCCGTGACATACAGCACTGACAGCAGCTCCGTGACATACAGCGCTGACAGCAGCTCCGTGACATACAGCGCTGACAGCAGCACCGTGACATACAGCGCTGACAGCAGCTCCGTGACATACAGCGCTGACAGCAGCTCCGTGACATACAGCGCTGACAGCAGCTCCGTGACATACAGCACTGACAGCAGCTCCGTGACATACAGCGCTGACAGCAGCTCCGTGACATACAGCGCTGACAGCAGCACCGTGACATACAGCGCTGACAGCAGCTCCGTGACATACAGCGCTGACAGCAGCTCCGTGACATACAGCGCTGACAGCAGCTCCGTGACATACAGCGCTGACAGCAGCTCCGTGACATACAGCGCTGACAGCAGCTCCGTGACATACAGCGCTGACAGCAGCTCCGTGACATACAGCGCTGACAGCAGCTCCGTGACATACAGCGCTGACAGCAGCACCGTAAGCAGCCCCAGGAGGAAGTCAGCACAGCACAGGGATGGTGTGATCCCCTCATAATAAGAACCCCCAGGAGGAAGTCAGCACAGCACAGGGATGGTGTGATCCCCTCATAATAAGAACCCCCAGGAGGAAGTCAGCACAGCACAGGGATGGTGTGATCCCCTCATAATAAGAACCCCCAGGAGGAAGTCAGCACAGCACAGGGATGGTGGGAGCCCCTCATAATAAGAACACCCAGGAGGAAGTCAGCACAGCACAGGGATGGTGGGAACCCCTCATAATAAGCAGCCCCAGTAGAAATATGACACCGCTCAACCTCTTCAAAGAGGAGGGTAGGGGCATATAGTACGGTGTGCTTTTTTGGGTCAGGGAAGTGAGCCAAATGAATTAAGAAGGTCTGTGTGCTTGATTCCAAAAATTGTTTATAGACATATACATGGTCTACTGATCACATGTGTTGAATTCCTCCGAGATCCATGCCTCATTCATTTTTAGAAATGTGAGGTAGTTAACACTGTGGTGAGCTAGGCGAGTACGCTTATCGGTCACAATCCCCCCTGCTGCGCTGAACGTCCTTTCGGACAGGACACTGGATGAGGGGCAAGCCAACAGTTCGATTGCAAATTGGGCAAGCTCTGGCCAGAGGTCAAGCCTGCCCACCCAGTAGTCTAGGGGTTCATCACTCCTCAGAGCGTCCACATCGGCCGTTAACCCAATGTAGTCGGACACCTGACGGTCTAGGCGTTCCCTGATGCTGGATCCGGATGACACCTGTCGATGGGTCGGCTGAAAGAATGACCTCATATCCGAAGTCACCAACACATCTTCAAACCGGCCTCTTCTTGCAGGCGCTGTTGGATTGGTACCCGCAAATCCTTCTCTGGGAGTGGGAATTGCTCCTCTGCCAGCGCACGCAAAAGCAGAATGCAGCATTTCTCGAAGCAAGGCCTGGAAGTGCTGCATTCTGACAGCCCTCTGCGACGGCGGTAACATTTCCGCCATTTTGTGTTTGTACCGGGGGTCTAAGTACGTTGCCACCCAGTACTGGTCCTTGACCCTCATGCTTTTTATACGGGGGTCCCTATTAAAACACTGGAGCATGAAGGCCCCCATTTGCACTAAAGTGGAAGCGGTGTGGTGGCCTGGCTCCTGCTCATCATCCAGGATAATGTCGTCCTCTTCATTCTCCTCTCCCCATCCTCGCACAACAGGGATCCCAGAAAGGTTTAAAGCATGCTCTTCTTGCTCCTGCTCATCCGCCCCGGCACCATCCTCCTCTGACTCCTCATCAGACTCCTGTTGTTGACTTGTCTCAGATAGAGTAGCCCCCCCTGGGAATTCATCCAGCATTGCGACTTCCTCATCTTCCCGCTCCTGCTCCTCCACAGCCTGATCAATGACACGACGCAATGCACGCTCCAGAAAGAAGGCATAAGGTACCATGTCACTGATGGCGCCATGGCTGCGACTGACCAGTTTGGTGATCTCCTCAAATGGCCGCAGAAGTCTGCATGTGTCGCGCATGAGCAGCCACTGGCGCGGTGAAAAAAAACCCAGCTCCCCAGAACCGTTTCTTTCGCAGAGTTCATACAGGTAGACGTTAACTGCACGTTTCTGCTGGAGCAGCCTATCAAGCATATAGAAGGTTGAGTTCCATCGCGTCGGGCAATCGCAAATAAGACGTCTGACCGGCAGATGGTGTCGCCGCTGAATGTCAGCAAGGCGAGCCATGGCCGTGTAAGATCTTCTGAAATGGGCCGAGATTTTCCTTGCCTGCCGCAAGATGTCCTGGACCCCAGGGTATTTGACAAGGAATCGCTGCACGACCAAGTTTAAGACGTGTGCCATGCACGGCACGTGCGTGATTTTGCCCTGTTTCAATGCGCTAAGCAGATTGGCACCGTTGTCACACACCACTTTACCAACTGTCAAATTGAGCGGTGTTAGCCACTCATCTGCCTGTGAACGCAAAGCTGAAAGGAGTGCCGGGCCAGTGTGGCTCTTTGCTTCCAGGCACAACAGACGCAGCACGGCATGGCAACGTCTCACCTGGCATGTGGAATAGGTTCTGGGGAGCTTGGGCGGTGCAGTGGAAGAGACGCTAGCAGCGGAAAAGGAGGAGGCAGCTGAGGAGGAGAGGGAGGAGGATGGAGTAGGAGGAGGAGAAGAAGAGTCAGGCCTGCATGCAATCCGTGGCGGTAAAACCAAATCTACACGGGTGCCACGGGTTACATGCTTGACGGCCGTCAGAAGGTTCACCCAGTGGGCAGTAAAACTGATATACCTTCCCTGCCCGTGTTTGCTAGACCACGTGTCTGTGGTCAGATGTATCTTGGCACCGACACTGTGTGCCAGAGATACATTCACTTGCCGCTGAACATGGCCATATAGCTCTGGGATGCCCTTCTCTGAGAAATACTTCCTTCCTGGGACCTTCCATTGTGGTGTTCCAATGGCCACAAATTTGCGAAAGGCCTCCGAGTCCACCAGTTTATATGGCAGTAGTTGGCGGGCTATGAGTTCTGACAAGCCAGCCGCCAACCGTTGGGCAAGAGGGTTATCCGGCGTCATCATTTTTTTACGCTCAAACATTAGGCCCACGGAAGCCTGCCTTTTTGCAGAAAAATGTGAGCTTGGCGTGATGGAAGGTGGAGTGGAGGACAATTGTGAGGAGAGAGGAGAAGGAGAAGTAGAAGACGAGGCTGGACGGTGAGAGCCTGCAGTGTGGCTTTGTGTGTTCCGTTGCTCCCACTGGGCTCGGTGATGGCTGCTCATGTGCCTTCTTAAGGCGGTCGTCCCTAGGTGAGTATTGGGCTTACCGCGACTAACGCGTTGACTGCAAAGATTGCAGATGGCAACGCTATTGTCAGCAGCGGACACGTTAAAAAAAGCCCACACTGCGGAGCCATGTGCCGGTGTCCTGGGAGCGCCAGATGTGACCGTACATGGTCGATGACTCGCTCCTGATACATTTGCAGTCTGCTTTGTCCCTGCTGTGCAATGTAAGTCATTGCTGCTTCTCCTCCCTATCTGCTGGTCCATATCTCCCTCTGAACTCCCCTCCTCTTCCTCTCTTGTGGGCACCCACGTGACATCACTAGACACGTCATCATCAACGTCACCTTCCCCACCGCTATAAGTAGAGTAGGCAGCAACACCGGGGACCAACCTCCTCCTTGGGCTGATCTGGGTACTGGCGTCAGACTGCTGAGTAGCGCTTGTTGCTACCTCCTCTTCCTGATCCAATACCAAGAGTGGCTGCGCATCAGAAATGTCCTCTTGATATGGATCGGAAAATAATTCCAGTGACTCAAGCGGAAGGTATGTGGTGGTGGTGGTGGTGGTCGTGTTGTTGGTGGTAGTGTCTTTGGGGGTGCACATAGCAGAGAGTGAAGAAGAGGGTGCAGATCGAGAGGATGAGGAGGGTGCAGAAGAATAAGGCTGAGTGAGCCACTCAACCAAGTCTGGTGCGTCCTTTAAAGTAATTGAACGCACCTTCTGCAACTTCCCACTTTGGCTCAAGGCTGTTGCTCCTGCCCTACCCCTACCACCCCTGCGGAAGGGCCTGCCTCTTCCTCTGCCTGTCATTTTTTAAATCACCCTGTGACAAAACTCTTAGTCCCTATACCGCTGAAGGACTGCTGCAGTATAGGGCAGCGGTCAGCAGTAGTGCACGTCAACCCTATGTATTGTGGACCGATAGCGGTCCTTACAGAACAGCAGACTGTACTGCACTCAGGCCTATGTACCGTAGCACCCTATACCAAGTTACCAGTCCTTATAAGAACTTTTGTGGACCAAGCAGGTTGTGTGTTAGTGATTAGCAGACTGTACGTCAGTCCCTATACCAATGAAGGACTGCTGCAGTATAGGGCAGCGGTCAGCAGTGGTGCACGTCAACCCTATCTATTGTGGACCGATAGCGGTCCTTACAGAACAGCAGACTGTACCGCACTCAAGCCTATGTACCGTAGCACCCTATACCAAGTTACCAGTCCTTATAAGAACTTTTGTGGACCAAGCAGGTTGTGTATTAGTGTTTAGCAGACTGTACGTCAGTCCCTATACCGCTGAAGGACTGCTGCAGTATAGGGCAGCGGTCAGCAGTAGTGCACGGCAACCCTATGTATTGTGGACCGATAGCGGTCCTTACAGAACAGCAGACTGTAACGCACTCAGGCCTATGTACCGTAGCACCCTATACCAAGTTACCAGTCCTTATAAGAACTTTTGTGGACCAAGCAGGTTGTGTGTTAGTGATTAGCAGACTGTACGTCAGTCCCTATACCAATGAAGGACTGCTGCAGTATAGGGCAGCGGTCAGCAGTAGTGCACGGCAACCCTATGTATTGTGGACCGATAGCGGTCCTTACAGAACAGCAGACTGTACTGCACTCAGGCCTATGTACCGTAGCACCCTATACCAAGTTACCAGTCCTTATAAGAACTTTTGTGGACCAAGCAGGTTGTGTGTTAGTGATTAGCAGACTGTACGTCAGTCCCTATACCAATGAAGGACTGCTGCAGTATAGGGCAGCGGTCAGCAGTAGTGCACGGCAACCCTATGTATTGTGGACCGATAGCGGTCCTTACAGAACAGCAGACTGTACTGCACTCAGGCCTATGTACCGTAGCACCCTATACCAAGTTACCAGTCCTTATAAAAACTTTTGTGGACCAAGCAGGTTGTGTATTAGTGTTTAGCAGACTGTACGTCAGTCCCTATACCGCTGAAGGACTGCTGCAGTATAGGGCAGCGGTCAGCAGTAGTGCACGGCAACCCTATGTATTGTGGACCGATAGCGGTCCTTACAGAACAGCAGACTGTAACGCATTCAGGCCTATGTACCGTAGCACCCTATACCAAGTTACCAGTCCTTATAAGAACTTTTGTGGACCAAGCAGGTTGTGTGTTAGTGATTAGCAGACTGTACGTCAGTCCCTATACCAATGAAGGACTGCTGCAGTATAGGGCAGCGGTCAGCAGTAGTGCACGGCAACCCTATGTATTGTGGACCGATAGCGGTCCTTACAGAACAGCAGACTGTACTGCACTCAGGCCTATGTACCGTAGCACCCTATACCAAGTTACCAGTCCTTATAAGAACTTTTGTGGAACAAGCAGGTTGTGTGTTAGTGATTAGCAGACTGTACGTCAGTCCCTATACCGCTGAAGGACTGCTGCAGTATAGGTGAGCGGTCAGCAGTGGTGCACGTCAACCCTATCTATTGTGGACCGATAGCGGTCCTTACAGAACAGCAGACTGTAACGCACTCAGGCCTATGTACCGTAGCACCCTATACCAAGTTACCAGTCCTTATAAGAACTTTTGTGGACCAAGCAGGTTGTGTGTTAGTGATTAGCAGACTGTACGTCAGTCCCTATACCAATGAAGGACTGCTGCAGTATAGGGCAGCGGTCAGCAGTAGTGCACGGCAACCCTATGTATTGTGGACCGATAGCGGTCCTTACAGAACAGCAGACTGTACTGCACTCAGGCCTATGTACCGTAGCACCCTATACCAAGTTACCAGTCCTTATAAGAACTTTTGTGGAACAAGCAGGTTGTGTGTTAGTGATTAGCAGACTGTACGTCAGTCCCTATACCGCTGAAGGACTGCTGCAGTATAGGTGAGCGGTCAGCAGTGGTGCACGTCAACCCTATCTATTGTGGACCGATAGCGGTCCTTACAGAACAGCAGACTGTAACGCACTCAGGCCTATGTACCGTAGCACCCTATACCAAGTTACCAGTCCTTATAAGAACTTTTGTGGACCAAGCAGGTTGTGTGTTAGTGATTAGCAGACTGTACGTCAGTCCCTATACCAATGAAGGACTGCTGCAGTATAGGGCAGCGGTCAGCAGTAGTGCACGGCAACCCTATGTATTGTGGACCGATAGCGGTCCTTACAGAACAGCAGACTGTAACGCACTCAGGCCTATGTACCGTAGCACCCTATACCAAGTTACCAGTCCTTATAAGAACTTTTGTGGACCAAGCAGGTTGTGTGTTAGTGATTAGCAGACTGTACGTCAGTCCCTATACCAATGAAGGACTGCTGCAGTATAGGGCAGCGGTCAGCAGTAGTGCACGGCAACCCTATGTATTGTGGACCGATAGCGGTCCTTACAGAACAGCAGACTGTAACGCACTCAGGCCTATGTACCGTAGCACCCTATACCAAGTTACCAGTCCTTATAAGAACTTTTGTGGACCAAGCAGGTTGTGTGTTAGTGATTAGCAGACTGTACGTCAGTCCCTATACCAATGAAGGACTGCTGCAGTATAGGGCAGCGGTCAGCAGTAGTGCACGGCAACCCTATGTATTGTGGACCGATAGCGGTCCTTACAGAACAGCAGACTGTACTGCACTCAGGCCTATGTACCGTAGCACCCTATACCAAGTTACCAGTCCTTATAAGAACTTTTGTGGACCAAGCAGGTTGTGTGTTAGTGATTAGCAGACTGTACGTCAGTCCCTATACCAATGAAGGACTGCTGCAGTATAGGGCAGCGGTCAGCAGTAGTGCACGGCAACCCTATGTATTGTGGACCGATAGCGGTCCTTACAGAACAGCAGACTGTAACGCACTCAGGCCTATGTACCGTAGCACCCTATACCAAGTTACCAGTCCTTATAAGAACTTTTGTGGACCAAGCAGGTTGTGTGTTAGTGATTAGCAGACTGTACGTCAGTCCCTATACCAATGAAGGACTGCTGCAGTATAGGGCAGCGGTCAGCAGTAGTGCACGGCAACCCTATGTATTGTGGACCGATAGCGGTCCTTACAGAACAGCAGACTGTAACGCACTCAGGCCTATGTACCGTAGCACCCTATACCAAGTTACCAGTCCTTATAAGAACTTTTGTGGACCAAGCAGGTTGTGTGTTAGTGATTAGCAGACTGTACGTCAGTCCCTATACCAATGAAGGACTGCTGCAGTATAGGGCAGCGGTCAGCAGTAGTGCACGGCAACCCTATGTATTGTGGACCGATAGCGGTCCTTACAGAACAGCAGACTGTACTGCACTCAGGCCTATGTACCGTAGCACCCTATACCAAGTTACCAGTCCTTATAAGAACTTTTGTGGACCAAGCAGGTTGTGTGTTAGTGATTAGCAGACTGTACGTCAGTCCCTATACCAATGAAGGACTGCTGCAGTATAGGGCAGCGGTCAGCAGTAGTGCACGGCAACCCTATGTATTGTGGACCGATAGCGGTCCTTACAGAACAGCAGACTGTAACGCACTCAGGCCTATGTACCGTAGCACCCTATACCAAGTTACCAGTCCTTATAAGAACTTTTGTGGAACAAGCAGGTTGTGTGTTAGTGATTAGCAGACTGTACGTCAGTCCCTATACCGCTGAAGGACTGCTGCAGTATAGGTGAGCGGTCAGCAGTGGTGCACGTCAACCCTATCTATTGTGGACCGATAGTGGTCCTTACAGAACAGCAGACTGTACCGCACTCAAGCCTATGTACCGTAGCACCCTATACCAAGTTACCAGTCCTTATAAGAACTTTTGTGGACCAAGCAGGTTGTGTATTAGTGTTTAGCAGACTGTACGTCAGTCCCTATACCGCTGAAGGACTGCTGCAGTATAGGGCAGCGGTCAGCAGTAGTGCACGGCAACCCTATGTATTGTGGACCGATAGCGGTCCTTACAGAACAGCAGACTGTAACGCACTCAGGCCTATGTACCGTAGCACCCTATACCAAGTTACCAGTCCTTATAAGAACTTTTGTGGACCAAGCAGGTTGTGTGTTAGTGATTAGCAGACTGTACGTCAGTCCCTATACCAATGAAGGACTGCTGCAGTATAGGGCAGCGGTCAGCAGTAGTGCACGGCAACCCTATGTATTGTGGACCGATAGCGGTCCTTACAGAACAGCAGACTGTAACGCACTCAGGCCTATGTACCGTAGCACCCTATACCAAGTTACCAGTCCTTATAAGAACTTTTGTGGACCAAGCAGGTTGTGTGTTAGTGATTAGCAGACTGTACGTCAGTCCCTATACCAATGAAGGACTGCTGCAGTATAGGGCAGCGGTCAGCAGTAGTGCACGGCAACCCTATGTATTGTGGACCGATAGCGGTCCTTACAGAACAGCAGACTGTACTGCACTCAGGCCTATGTACCGTAGCACCCTATACCAAGTTACCAGTCCTTATAAGAACTTTTGTGGACCAAGCAGGTTGTGTATTAGTGTTTAGCAGACTGTGCGTCAGTCCCTATACCGCTGAAGGACTGCTGCAGTATAGGGCAGCGGTCAGCAGTAGTGCACGGCAACCCTATGTATTGTGGACCGATAGCGGTCCTTACAGAACAGCAGACTGTACCGCACCCAAGCCTATGTACCGTAGCACCCTAGACAGACCAAGTTACCAGTCCTGATAAAGAGCTTTGTGGAACAAGTGAGTTGTGAATGATTAGCAGACTGCAGCAGAAGGGCAGCAGTCAAGTATAATATTCTTTCTATATTTGGAAGAAAGAATATTATACGTGTACAAGCCTATTACCGTACCACTGATACCAGTCCTGAAAAGAACCTTTGTGGAACTAATAGTAACAGCAAGTCTTTAAAATTATCCTCACTGCCTGACACACTGCTTCCTGCCTGTCCCTATACAAATTGGCAAAAAAGAGTAGGCTGGAACGATTAGCTGGAACAGCTCTTTTGTGGACCTGATAGTAACAGCTAATGATGATGATGATGATGATGATGAAGAAAGACTAATCTGGCTGAGCTGTCCCTAAAATAGCAGCATACAGCGCTCTGTCCCTTTATCTAAACTGACAAAAGAAACTCAGGCTGCTGACCTAACACCTATACCAGTCCTGAAAAGAACTTTTGTGTACCAAATAGCTAGCGTTTTCTCTGTCCCTACTCCACACAGGATCCTTTCCCTACAGTGACAGAAGAAAGAATGTAAAATGGCCACCGGATCGGGTGTATTTATAGGTTAGGGGGAATGTCCAAGTGTCCATGAGCTGTCATGTCTCAATTGGTTGTCCTGTAACACATGATAAACGTGTCACGAAAGGTTAAAGTTCTTGTATACATTAAACACGTAAGTCCGCCGGGGCGAACGACGGAAAAAGGCGTTCGAACCCGCGGACGGCGAAAGTCGGAAATTCGCCGCGAAACGACCGCCGGGCGAACCGTTCGGCCATCACTACTTGGACACACGGGGACTTGGCTTGCCCAGACTTTTATAGCTACTGTTTGGCAGCCATGCTCACCCATGCTGATAACTGTCTTGTCTCTGATGACACAAATGCCTCAGTAGTTATAGAAGTTGCACTCTCAGGATCCTATGAGACCCTCTGTAATCTCCTTTACAGGGGTCTGAGAGTCTCTCACCCACCCCTTACTGCTGCTATGAGGGCAGTTATTAAGGCCTGGCATGTTGTTATTATTAAACCTAATATAGTGCAGGTTAAAAGGTCCCCATCCATGTCGCTTTTGTTTAAACCTATGTTACTGGAATTCCATTGCTTATAGCACCCGGTCTATGGGCTGCCAAAGGATTTAAATACCTTGCAGACATCTGTGATGGGAGTGCACTATTTACATTTGACAGGTTGAGGAACAAATTTACACTGCCTGATGCATTCTTTTTTCATTTCCTGCAACTTCGACACGCATATGTATCCCAATTAGAATCCTTGAATGTGTGCGCTGTAATATGTTAGCTATTGTTTGTTGAATCCCTAAACGCATTAGGGTGTGCTTCCCAAATATGTTTTTGTATATTGTAATAGACCCTGACGAGGTTTTTTTGGGTTAGAGCACCCCTCCCCCTCTTCATTACCTCTTATTTAGTGGCCACCAGTGCATAGGAGGAATCCCTTCAGTTCTCCCACATAGAGGAGTTTGGCTCCCATGGTTGAGACGCAGGATCTTTCATTCTATTACTAGGGTAGGACCCACTAATTCAGGGTACTTTGTCGCAGTAAGTGGGCTTAGCACTATATGACCATATAGTGTGACCAAACCCCCGTATTTTTTGAATATGTTCAGGTGTTTTTAACTAGCCCTGCAGGAAATGTCATTCTTGAATGTGTGCGCTGTAATATGTTCGCTTCAATTAGAATCCTTTCCGATTCCATAGGAACAGGATGATTTGGAGGTTCTCTTTTGGGATGACACTCTCAAAAAAATTCATGAGGTCTAGATGCCCTGCTTACTCTGTGGTACTCGGAGGAGCAGAAATTGGATAATGAAGACTGGAAGGATCTCTGGGACAGCCCATTCCAAGCATTAATATCGACTAAAGACAGGTTGATCCAATTTAAAATGTGCACAGAATTTATTTTACACCACAAAGACTATGTCGTATCTACCCTAGTTCCTCTTCTTGCTGTTGGAGGTGTTCTAGCGACCCTGCGGGATTTGCCCATATCTTTTGGGACTGCCCTCAGATTAGTAGCTATTGGCGGAATGTGACCCAGTTCATATATACTCTGTCTACTATGAATGTCCCTGTAAAGATTGGAATTTGTCTCCTGGGGTTAGTTAACTCTTTGGCCATTAATAGAGCTATGCGTACTTTATTGGGTCTCCTATTATTTTATGCCAGGAAGGCAATAGTTCTCAAGTGGAAATCAGCCACGGCCCCTACTTTGTCCTTCTGGAAGCGTCTAATCAATAGGGTTGTACCCCTATACTAAATTACCTATTTGTCTCGGGGGTTGTCCTAAAAAATTTGAGAAGGTGTGGTGCTTGTGGACAGACTCGGACTATACAGCTGACGATCAGGAGTCCATGGACTGAATCTATTCACCCCTGATATGGTTTAGCCTAAGATATATACGGTTTTACTCCTTTGCAGTGACTCACGCTTCATTAGATCGAGTATAAACTCAACTATGAGTAAATGTTCTTCTGATGTATCACTCTTGTTGGCTGAGAGGGAGCAGGAATCTCCTTGTAATTCATTAATCCTTTAAATAAATGATTAGAATGGCCAAGCTCAGTGTATGGAATGTTTTGTGCTTTGTATTTGATAAGTTGTATTATTTAGCATTTTGTGTTATCTGTATTTGTTAGCCGGGGAATGCAAAAAGGCTATGTTCTGTACTTATACAAATCATCTTCAATTTAAAAAAAGCGGAGTTCAACCCAGAAATTGAACTTCAGCTTACCAGGTCCCCCCCCCCCCCCCCCAGTTTCACATTTGGCACCTTTCGTGGGGGCAGTTACCTGTCAAATACAGGTATTTGCTCACTTATGGCAAAAGAGTGCCGCAGAGTCTGCGGCGAACTACGCCATGTCCGGCCCCTCCTCCTTCCCCCCGCTGTCTTCCAGGACACACGCAGATCCCAGAAGACAGCAGGGACCATTCAGAATGCGCAGTGCAACCTGCTCATGCGCAGTAGGAAACAAGCTGTGAAGTCGCAAGGCTTCACTTCCTGTTTCCCTTACTGAAGATGCCAGTGCCTGTACCCTGAGCCGAGGGATGGGTTGGCTTCGGGTGAGGACACCGCGGGTGCCTTGGACAGGTAAGGGTCCTTATATTAAAAGTTGGCAGCTGTAGTATTTGTAGCTGCTGATTTTTTTTTTGCAGGCGGAAATCCTCTTTAAAGATGCTCTCCAGGCAGCAATGGAAACTATTTCAGTCCTAATAGGTTCCCTTTAAATGCAGACTACATTGAAAATGAATTTTTCAGCATTATCTAATTGCTTGTAAGGTAAATTACATTGTGGTTTTCTATTTTTCTTTATGATCGAAAAGTATCTTCTGCTGGAATACCAATGGTGGCTAAATTATGGTGTCACCATCCACAATGTAGAATAAACATTACCACATAACTGAAAGGTCCACCAGTGATAGAGTGCTACTTTATATTCCATGAGTTTATATCAACCCAAAGCTTTCATGTTAGATTGGAATGGTGTGTTTATTTTACCACTACAAGTTGGTTTCAGGTATGTACTATTTTGATAAAAAGGTGCTTCCTACCATTACTCTAAACAGTAAAAGAGTTCTATGGTCCCAGCATAATTACATAGTTAATCTGGTTGAAAAAAAAGGCACAAGCCCATCCAGTTCAACCAACATAATGAAAAGAAAAAAGAACATGGAGCAAATGCGGGACTTTTAAGGTGTTTATATTTTAAAGTGATTATAAAGTCTTGTTTTCTCTAAAAAATAACAAACATGTTACACTTACCTGCATTGTGCAATGGATTTGCACAGAGCAGCCCGGATACTCCTATTATTGAGTCCCTCTTTGTCTCTCCTGTTCCCTCCCTCCTGTTGAGTGCCTCCACAGCAAGCAGCTTGCTATGGGGACACCTGAGCCGAGTCACAGCTCCCTGTGTCCATTCAGACACAGAGCCATGGTTCAGCCCTGCCCCCTCTTAACAGCAGCATTAGCCAATGGCGCCGCTGCTGTGTCTCAGCAAATCAGGAGGAGAGTCCTGGACAGCCAAGGAACTCGTGGACATCGCTGGAGAGAGATGGGGCTCAGGTAAGTATTAGGAGGCTGCTGCACAGTGAATTTATGTGAATTGGTCTTCACCTGGGGAGTACAAGGCTCATCATCCCCCCCCCCCCCCCCTCTGTACTTTACCTGGGATTTTATACTATGGATGCTTCTATGTTTTTATGGGGATCAATGGGAAATCCTTTTGAAGGATTACGTCTGGGAAGATGCTGGGATTATCACTCCATCTCTTAGGGCCGGGCTGGGTATTAAGCCACAAGCGAGTGTGATCTCCTGTAATAGGAGATCATTTGGAGTCGGTAAGCAGCAGTGTGTGTAGAGGTGGAAGTTTTATCTTTCTCAACTATTACTTTTGGGTGCACCGTGTGTCAATTTCACGCTTGAAAATCATCTTTAACACAATGGACTATTCAAAATATGATACAATGTGATTCATTAATCAGTCAATTTTCTCTTTTATGCACGTATCAAATCTGTTACGTGACATGTGGATAAGAACTATAAAAAGTCCAATCTGTGAAAAATTTCATTTGAAAAACCAAGACCTCCAACTACTAAAGGATAATGAATAAAAAAGTGCAAAAATGTATGGTTCTGTCCAAAATAATGTAGGAAGAAGCCTGAATGCCCAACGCCAGGTGATAGAGGATCAAAGGGGGAATGAACCAAACACTGTCCGGTGTAGCAAACATCAAAGATGGTGCATCATCAACAAAAAAGAGAGATGTGTATGCTCTTACAAGAACAGGTGGACTTAAATGTCAATGACAGAGTCATACAGGCAGGAAGTTGCAATCGGCAAATGTACGGAACTCCAAAGGGTCCAGGACCTCAGGAATGAAATCTGGGGATGTAATAGGTGACCTCCAAGCGGATTTCCGATCAAAAGAGCACTGAAGCTGGATCTTGATGGTAAAGATCAAATAAACAGCAGAGCCACTTTCATCCGGATGGTATGTGAAGAAAAAAATTGCTTCCACATAGTGTAGGTCAAAAAATGAGGTAATTTATTTCTAAAAACTGGCATACCGCAATGAAAAAGTTATCATTGATAAAAGTACAGGGCAATGCGGGGAGAGATAAGCCTGGTCCGATGCATTTCGACCAAATAGGCCTTCAACAGGGGCATAAACCAGTTACCCCACACAGCCAATATTTATAGACTACATGGGAATATAATTAATGATGAAAGACCAATCAGCCCTCAGATACTCAGGGGGCCACTGATTGGAGCAGAAATGGTCACCTGACCACTAAGCTCCAAGCCTCACTATGAGGACCAATGGTGGGGGGAGAGCGCCGATCACATGAACAGACCAGGTAGTAACCCGGAAATGTATGCAAATTAAGCTCGAGAGTCACATGGCAAGCACGAGGCAACACCTAGTGAAAAAATCCAGCAAAATTGGGTAAAATGGCCATGTGACAAGCCAAGGTCATGAAGCACATGACCAAGGTAAACATCACATGACCAGAGCCAATAAAACCCTGAGAATTCCATGTGAAAATGACAATAACCTTTAGAAAAGGACTAATTGTTCCTTGTAGGGGAACAAATGTATGAATAACTTCAGTTAGGCATAGTGATAACTAAACCTGTATTGGTCTGAGTGGCCGGAAGAAAACACAGCCACCAGAACCAATCCACACATCAGAAAAAGCTGATTTCCACGTCACGGGGCCACGGCCGGAAGTAAGTGATCCAGTGACTGGAAGTGAGCAGTCACTTGATCGAAAGTGATCACGGATGTCGGAATCAGCTAAATCACATGTCAAAACAACAATCACATGACTGTTAGTATCTGGTATCAAATAGCACCAAAATGAAGACGTAAAAAGGCACATAGCATCAACCTTGAAACTGTGAGGCTAATGTGCCAAAATGGGACAGAATATAGCACAACAATAACAAGGTTCATGAATGTAAAAAAAAAAAAAAATGAGCATACCATAACAAATGGACAATAAGTCCCTGTAAGGATAAATACATCTTGTAGATGACAACAAAAGCATAAATATGTGCATAATATGAGGAGAAAACATATATAAAGAATAAGCACTATATACATAGGAATATAGAAATGAATGGATATGAATCATAATAATGAATTGGTACTCTGGGCCAGGTACATTGACGACATCCTCCTCCTATGGAGTGGTGACCCGTGAATCTTTGGATGCGTTTATGGCTGATTAATGAACGAGTTAATATCCCTCTACACATTCATCCTGAACGGTGAGTAGGATTTAAGCTCATATATCCAATACGTCTCGAGGCAAGAGACACCATGTGGGCGGGACCCTCCCCTCCAATGGGAGACAGATTTATCAATAATCTAGAAATGTGTTCCAGTAGGGTCTTTGTTGTGAAACTATAAATAGTGACGTGGTATACTATGGTTACTCTTCCCGTTTTTAATACCGGCCACATGTTCATATACACGTATAGAAAATTACCTGATTGTACGGCTCACATACTGATTTTTACAGGGGCAGGTCAGCAGATAAACAATGAACTTAGTAGCACAGGTGGTGAGATGACTCATGGGATAAGTGCGTGCAGTGACAGTCAAAGTATATGTGTCTGTTTTGCGTCTCCCTACAATGTTGTGGAAGCACACATTGCATTTTTGACAAGGGTAATAACCCTTACACTGTTGGAAAAAATAAACTAATTTGGGGGGATCAATCACATTAGGCGCATTAGGCGCAGTATGCCCCTGTATCGATCGTGCCCCTCTAAATATCACACTAACCTGTTCTTGAAGTGCAGGACCCTACAATCTATTGTTCTGAAGAACTTTCCAATGTTTCCTGAAAATCTCTCTAATCTGCCTAGATTGAGTGGAATATCTGGTAAAAAAAAAGACCTGAATTTGAGGTCTAAAGCAGCTTTAGGACATTCCATAAGGGTAGAATTTCTATCAGTTTGGAATGCTTTACTGATCTCGACATCTAAGTCATGCAGAGTCTTAACCCTTTTCCAAAAACCTTTCTTTAAGAACCTGGGACTGGGAAAAGAAATCTGTAGTCCTCGTACAGTTCCAGCGTAACCGTAAGAACTGACAACGAGGCCATTGTGTCTGGTGACAGCTATCAACCGGAATATATTCGTTTCGGTCTGTTGGCTTGAAATAGGTCTTAAATTTCAGATGTTGATCAACCACCATTATTTCAAGGTCTAAGAAATGAATGGAGGTGGAACTAGCCTCATAGCTCAAGGTAATACCTGGATTGTTGAGGTTAAGTACAGCCATACAAGCATCCAAGGATTCAGGGTCACCACTCCATAGGAGGAGGATGTCGTCAATCTATCTGGCCCAGAGTACCAATTCATGTCTCTGGGAGGCATAGACAACATCCTCCTCCCATTGGGCTATAAAACGGTTCGCCAAACTTGGGGGGAACTTCACCCCCATGGCCACACCTTTCTTTTGTAAGTAAAATTGGTTTTGAAACCAGAAATAGTTGTGCCGGGTGGCAAACATGAGAAGTTGCATAATAAAATTACGCTAAACCAAGGCAAGAGTGGTATTTTTGTACAGATAATAGTTTTTTTTGTCAAATTATTTGCCCTGCTTACAAAGGTGGGGGGGTTGTCATATTAGGCAAGAATGACTATGTGAAGGAGATCACTAGGGTCTTGAACAACCCTGATACATTAAGTCTTATCCCCATGGACCCTACGGCAAATTTCAAAAATGCTTTAGTTGAATTGATCAATGAAGGTTTTTCATGGGGGATTCTGGATAAGGGGAGAGAAATTGTCTTTCTCCACTTGTTCCACGCATCCCCGCTATCTATTACCTTCCCAAGGTTCACAAGGACCTGTCAATCCCCCTGTCCAGCCCATAGTCAGCAGGATTGACTCTGTCACTTCTTAAATAGGTAGATATGTTGATTTCCATCTTCAACTGATAGTCCGCTTAATTCCTTCTTATTTTGAGAACACCAGAGATACTATTAAGCTTCTTGAGTCTGGATTTCAAGGAGGGGATGATTTTGGTGACAGCGGATGTTGCCGCACTTTGAATGTGCATACCTCATGTTTTGGGCTTCTCTCCTGTTGAAAATGATCTATCCAAAAATACCACTCTTCCCTTGGTTCATGGGAATTTTATTATGCAACTTCTCATGTTTGCCACCGGCTTAACTATTTCTGGTTTCAAAACCAATTTTACTTACAAAAGAAAGGTGTGGCCATGGGGGTGCAGTTCGCCCCAAGTTTGGCAAACCTTTTTATGGCCCAGTGGGAGGAGGATGTCCTCTGTGCTTCCCAGAGACCTGAATTGGTACTCTGGGCCAGGTACATTGATGACATCCTCCTCCTATGGAGTGGTGACCGTGAATCCTTGGATGCTTTTATGGCTGTACTCAACCTCAATGATCAAGGTATTACCTTGAGCTATGAGGCTAGTTCCACCTCTATTCATTTCTTAGACTTTGAAATAATGGTGATTGAGCAACATCTGGAATTTAAGACCTATTTCAAGCTAACAGACTGAAACGGATATATTCTGGTTGATAGTTGTCACCAGACACAATGGCTAAAGTCGGTCCCTCGTAGTCAGTTCTTACAGTTACGCCGGACCTGTACAAGACTACAGATGTCCTTTCCCAGTCCCAGTTTTTTAAAGAAAGGTTTTTTGTAAAGGGTTAAAACTCTGCTGGCTTAGATGTTGAGATCAGTAAAGCATTCCAAACTGATAGAAATTCTATCCTTATGGAACATCCCAAAGCTGCTCTAGACCTCAACTTCAGATAGTCTTTTTTACCACATACTCCACTCAATCTAGGCAGATTAGATAGATTTTAAGGAAACAATTGAAAGTTCTTCGGAACAATAGATTGTTGGGTCCTGCCCTTCCAGAACAGGCTGTTGTAAAGGGCATGGTCGATACAGGGGAAAATTGCACCTAATGTGATCAATCCACCAATATAGTTTATTTTTTCCAACAGTGTAAGGGTTATTACCCTTGTTGAAAATGTAATGTGTGCCTCCACAAAACTGGACGCAAAACAGATACATTTACTTCAACTGTCACTGCACGCACTTATCTCATGAGACATTTCGCCACCTGTGCTACTAAGTTCATTGTTTATCTGCTGACCTGCCCCTGTAAAAATCAGTACGTGGGCCATACAATCAGGCAATTTTCCATACCTGTGAATGAACATGTGGCTGGTATTAAAAATGGGAAGAGTAACCACTGTGTACCATGTCACTATTTACAGTTTCGCAACAAAGACCTTACTGGAACACATTTCCAGATTATTGATAAATTTGTCTCCCATTGGAGGGGAGAGTCTCGCCTATGCGGTGTCTCTCACCTCGAGACATATTGGATATATGAGCTTAAATCCTACTCACCATTCAGGATGAACATGGAGTGGGATATTAACTATTTGTTACGATTTGCTCATTTCCATTTTTTATGACATTCATGAACCTTGTTATTGTTTTCTATTTTCTGTCCCATTTTGGCGCATTAGGCTCACGGCTTCAAGGTTGACACTGTGTGCCTTTTTACATCTGCATTTTGGTGCTATTTGATACCAGATACTAGCAGCCATGTGATTGTTGTTTTCACATGTAATTTAGCTGATTCCGACGTACATGTTCGCTTCCGGTCAAGTGACTGCTCACTTCCGGACATGTGATCACTCGCTTCCGATTGCAGATCCGTGACATGGAAATCAGCTTTCTCCTATGTGCTTCATCACCTTAGCTTGTCACGTGGCCATTTTTATCCGATTTTGCTGGCTTTTTTAACAAGGTGTTTGTCTCGTGCTTGCCATGTGACTCTCGGGCTCCATTTTCATACACTTCCGGGTTACTACCTGGTCTGTCCATGTGATTGGTGCTCTCCCCCCACCATTGTCCTCATAGTGAGGCTTGGAGCTTAGTGGTCAGGTGATCATTTCTGCTCCAATCAGTGGCCCCCTGAGTATCTGAGCGCTGATTGGTCTTTCATCATGAGTTTTATTCCCATTTAGTCTATAAATATCGGCAGTGTGGAGTAGCTGGTATATGCCCCCGTTGAAGGCCTATTTGGTCAAAATAATAATAATAATAATAATAAATTTTATTTATAATGCACTTTCCATCAAAAGACCTCAAAGTGCTACATAATTACAATAAAAACAAACAAACCGCTTAATTTACAAAACATTTGCTAAAAAGAAAAGTCTTCAACCCCTTTTTAAAATTTTCAGTAGACTGAGAAACCCTCAGACTATCAGGCAAAGCATTCCACAGACGTGGGGCAGCAGCACAAAAAGCCCTATCTCCCATGGTTTTCAACCTAGTTTTTGGAACCTCTAAACAATTCAAATTAGTTGAGCGAAGGGAACGCGGTAGATTTTGCAATCTAAGAAGTTCCTTAAGATAAGGTGGAGCTTGTCCATGTATGCATTGATGCACAAGAAGAGAAACCTTATACTCAATCCTTGTAGAGACCGGCAGCCAATGAAGAGATTTTAAAATTGGAGTGATATGCTCATGCTTCCGCACTCTCATTAGGATCCTCGCTGCAGAGTTTTGAACGTATTGCAACCTCTGCATGCTCTTTCTCGGAATCCCAATGAGAAGTGAGTTGCAATAATCCAGCCTGGAGGAGACAAAGGCATGAATCAATCTTTCAGCATCGGAAAAAGAAAGGATAGGACGAAGTTTAGAGATATTACGAAGGTGGTAGAAAGAAGTCTTGCATACTTGATTTATATGAGCTTCAAAAGTGAGTTGGGAATCCATTTTTACACCAAGATTAGTGACAACAGACGAAACTGGAATTTTAGAGCCTGAAAAGGCAATACTTGTTATCAGCGATGATTTAATCTGGTGAGTTCCAATCATAATAAACTCAGTTTTGGAGCTATTTAGTTGCAAGAAATGTTGTTCCATCCACTCCTTTATCTCCTCCAGACAGGCGGTAAGGACTGATAGGGGTGACTGCACTGAAGGAGTTTCAGCTGCAGCTTTTACATAAAGCTGTGTATCATCAGCATAACAATGGAAAGAAATATTATAACGATTTATAATATGGCCCAAGGGAGTAAGATATAGAATAAATAAAATCGGGCCAAGCACTGACCCTTGGGGAACTCCGCAGGTAACCATATGCGGTTTAGATTTAAAATGACCCAATGTAGTTTGTTCAATCCTATCTGTAAGATATGACTCGAACCAACTGAAGGCTACATTTTTTAGTCCAACATTATCACGAAGACTATCTAAAAGAATGCCATGATCGACAGTGTCGAACGCAGCTGACAAATCCAACATAATAAGTAAAGACGGAGAACCGGCATCAGATGACATAAGAAGATCATTTGTAACCCGAACAAGAGCGGTCTCCGTACTATGAGCAAAACGAAAGCCTGATTGAAATTTTTCAAAAAGGCTGTTATGCTTGAGATGATCCTGAAGATGACTTGCAACTGCTTTCTCAAGTACCTTGGATAAAAAGGGAAGATTAGAAATAGGCCTATAATTAGAAAGGACTTCCGGATCAAAAGTGGATTTTTTAAGCAGTGGTCTAATAACAGCACTTTTTAAAATGGAAGGAACATGGCCAGTTCGAAAAGAGTAATTAACAACAGCAGTAATCAATGGACTTAAAACTAAAACATACGTTTTTACCAGTGGAGTTGGAAAAGGATCCAAGGAACAGGTTGTGGGCTTCATTCGCTTAACAATACCCTGTACCTCTTCCAATGACACCTCTGGTAAATGATCCATTTGTCGGGGCACAAAACAGTTTAAATGGACAGTTTGAGCCAAAGGACCAGACAGAGAGGAACGGATATGATCAATCTTGGATCTAAAAAAATCCATAAATTCATTACACCGCTCTTCCGAAATAGCAGTAGTCGATGGCGAATTTGGCTTAAGCAATTGATTTATAGTTGAAAAGAGCTGCTTAGAATTTCCTGAACTATTTTGTATAACTTTAGAATAGAACTGCGACCTAGCCTCCTTAAGGGACTGTGCATATAGATGTTGATGCTCCCGGTAAATTTGTTTATGGACAATGCGTCGGACCAGGCTTATTGCTCCCCACATTGCCCTGTACTTTTATCCATGATCACTTTTTTATTGCTGTATGCCAGTTTTTAGAAATAAATGACCACATTTTTTGACCTACACTATGTGGAAGCAATTTTTTTCTTCACATACCATCTGGATGAAAGTGGCTCTGTTGTCTTTTTTTCTTTACCATCAAGATACAGTATCAGTGCTCTTTTGATCGGAGATCCGCTTGGAGGTCACCTACTACATCCCCGGATTCCATTCCTGAGGTCCTGGACCCTTTGGAGTTCTGTACATTTGCTGATTGCGGCATCCTGCCTGTATGACTCTATGTCGTTGACATTTGAGCCCACCTGTTCCAGTAAGAACATACACATCTCTCTTTGTTGATGATGCAACATCTTTGATGTTTCTACACCGGACAGTGTTTGGTTCATTCCCCCTTTTGATCCTCTATCATTTGGTGTAAAGCCGCGTACACACGGGCGGACTGTCTGGCCAACTTAGTCCGTCGAAACACATTTCAGCGGACAGTCCGCTCGTGTGTGGGCTTCAGCGGACTTTTTCAGCGTGCAGTCTGGCGGACTAAGTATTTCGGAATTTCCGTAATATTGTCCGTCGTACTTTGGTTTCAGCGGACATTCCGCTCGTGAGTAGGCTAGTTCGACGGACTAAGTATGGCGCATGCTCAGAAAGGATTTACACGGCGAAAGGTTGCATTGCTGTGTATTGGACTTCCTATTTCTAGTCCCGTCGTACGTGCTATACACGTCATCGTGCAAACTTTCGACTGACTGTTTGTGCATCCGTGTGTGGTCAAGTCCGTTCATTCGAAAGTAGGACGGACTGTCCGTCGGATTGTCTGACGGACTAAGTTGGCCATACAGTCCGCCCGTGTGTATGCGGCTTTAGATGTTCAGGCTCCTTCCTACATTATTTTCTATGTTGGACAGTACCATACATTTTTTCACTTTTTAATTCACTAGCCTTAGGTGGTTGGAGGTCTTGGTTTTTCCAATAAAAATTTTCATAGATTTTATAGTTCTTC
This sequence comes from Lithobates pipiens, assembly GCF_037356315.1. NCBI lineage: Eukaryota > Metazoa > Chordata > Amphibia > Anura > Ranidae > Lithobates > Lithobates pipiens. Next base: position 501,025,413 of record NW_027507764.1, on the reverse strand, counting down.
TCCACATATCACATAACATATTTGATTTTTTTTTTATATGATTAATCCTTAGGCCGCGTACACACGAGAGGATTGTCCGTCCAACTAAGTCCGTCAGACAATCCGACAGACAGTCCGTCCTACTTTTGAATGAACGGACTTGACCACACACGATGAACAGACAGTCCGTTGAAAGCTTGCGCGATGACGTGTACAGCACGTACGACGGGACTAGAAATACGACGTCCAATACACTGCAATGCAACCTTCGGCCGTGTAAATCCTTTCTGAGCATGCGCCATACTTAGTCCGTCCAACTAGCCTACTCACGAGCGGACTGTCCGCTGAAACCAAAGTTGGACGGACTGTATTACGGAAATTCCGAAAGACTTAGTCCGCCAGACTGTCCGCTGAAAAAATCCGCTGAAGCCCACCCACGAGCGGACTGTCCACTGAAACACGTTTCAGCGGACTAAGTTGGACGGACAATCCTCTCGTGTGTATGCGGCCTTACCCTTTTTTATCATTGCACTTATATTATCATATTTGTGTTTGCTTGTTACATTATTTATCACCTTGATTCTTTTATGTTTGTCACATTTTTATGTAGCTGCTTGTTTTATGGTATTTGGGGTTAGCGCAGTAACACCCACATTTCTATTATACATAAAATATAGCATTATTAATGTTTATTGCAAGAATTCATTTATATGAGAGCATAGCACAACTTATTATATAAAGATCAGCAGGTATAAACTGTCACAAATGGGACTATCATGAATGGTTGATGATCGTGGACTCCCTGTGCAGCCAGCATACTGGATTGCAGTGTACTAGAAGAGGGCACCAGTGTAGGCTACAGCACAAGACATGAGGATCTAAAAAAAGGGGGAATCTAAAAAAAGGATAGAATGCTGGACTCACAGGAATGGCAGGAGTTTCATAGTTGGTAAGGTTGAATAAAGACAATAGTCCCTCCAGCTCAACCTGTGTAAGTGTACAGTGCCTTGCAAAAGTATTGACCCTCCTTCGCATTTTTTGTGTTTTGTTACCTCACAACCTGGAATTAACATGGATTGTTTGAGGATTTGCATCATTTAATTTACAGAATGTGCCCACAATTTTGAAGATTTTTTTTATTTTGAAGCAAACAACAAATAGGACAAAATAACAGAAAAAGTCAATGTGCATAACTATTCACCCTGCTAAAGTCAATATTTTGTAGAGCCACCTTTTGCGGCTATCACAGCTCCAAGTCACTTTGGAAAAGTCTCTATGAGCTTGCCGTATCTTACCACTGGGATTTTTGCCCATTCCTCCTTGCAAAACTGCTTCAGCTGCTTCAAGTTGGATGCTTTGCACTTGTGAACAGGAAACTTTAAGTCTGACCACAAATTTTCTATTGGATTGAGGTCTGGGCTTTGACTAGGCCAGTGATGGCGAACCTTGGCACCCCAGATGTTTTGGAACTACATTTCCCATGATGCTCGTGCATTCTGCAGTGAAGTTGAGCATCATGGGAAATGTAGTTCCAAAACATCTGGGGTGCCAAGGTTCGCCATCACTGGACTAGGCCATTCCAACACATTTACATGTTTCCCCTTAAACCACTGCTTTAGCAGTGCGTTTGGGGTCATTGTCCTGCTGGAAGGTGAACCTCCATCCTAGCCTCAAATCACACACAGAGTGGTACAGGTTTTGCTCAAGAATATCCCTGTATTTACAGTGCCTTGCGAAAGTATTCGGCCCCTTGAACTTTTCAACCTTTTGCCACATTTCAGGCTTCAAACATAAAGATATAACATTTTTATTTTTTGTGAAGAATCACCAACAAGTGGGACACAATTGGGAAGTGGAACTAAATCTATTGGATATTTTAAACTTTTTTAGCAAATAAAAAACTGAAAAGTAGTGCGTGCAAAATTATTCGGCCCCTTTACTCTCAGTGCAGCAAACTCACTACAGAAGTTCAGCGAGGATCTCTGAATAATCCAATGTTGTCCTAAATGACTGATGGTGATAAATAGAATCCACCTGTGTGTAATCAAGTCTCTGTATAAATGCACCTGCTCTGTGATAGTCTCAGGGTTCTGTTGAAAGCGCAGAGAGCATCATGAAGACCAAGGAACACACCAGGCAGGTCCGTAATACTGTTGTGGAGAAGTTTAAAGCCGGATTTGGATACAAAAAGATTTCCCAAGCTTTAAACATCCCAAGGAGCACTGTGCAAGCGATCATTTTGAAATGGAAGGAGAATCAAACCACTGCATATCTACCAAGACCTGGCCGTCCCTCTAAACTTTCAGCTCAGACAAGGAGAAGACTGATCAGAGATGCAGCCAAGAGGCCTATGATCACTCTGGATGAATTGCAGAGAACTACAGCTGAGGTGGGAGATTGTGTCCATAGGACAACAATCAGTCGTACACTGCACAAATCTGGCCTTTATGGAAGAGTGGCAAGAAGAAAGCCATTTCTCAAAGATATCCATAAAAAGTCTCGTCTAAAGTTTGCCACAAGCCACCTGGGAGACACACCAAACATGTGGAAGAAGGTGTTCGACGGACTAAGATGAAACCAAAATTGAACTTTTTGCCCACAATGCAAAACGATATGTTTGGCGTAAAAGCAACACAGCTCATCACCCTCAACACACCATCCCCACTGTCAAACATGGTGGTGGCAGCATCATGGTTTGGGTCTGCTTTTCTTCAGCAGGGACAGGTAAGATGGTTAAAATTGAGGGGAAGATGGATGCAGCCAAATACAAAACCATTCTGGATGAAAACCTGTTGGAGTCTGCAAAAGACCTGAAACTGGGACGGAGATTTATCTTCCAACAAGACAATGATCCCAAACATACAGCAAAATCTACAAAGGAATGGTTCACAATTAAACGTATCCAGGTGTTAGAATGGCCAAGTCAAAGTCCAGACCTGAATCCAATCGAGAATCTGTGGAAAGAGCTGAAAACTGCTGTTCACAAACGCTCTCCATCCAACCTCACTGAGCTCAAACTGTTTTGCAAGGAAGAATGGGCAAGAATTTCAGTCTCTCGATGTGCAAAACTGATAGAGACATACCCCAAGCGACTTGCAGCTGTAATCGCAGCAAAAGGTGGCTCTACAAAGTATTAACGCAAGGGGGCCGAATAATTTTGCACACCCCACTTTTCATTTTTTTATTAGTTAAAAAAGTTTCAAAAATCCAATAGATTTTGTTCCACTTCACAATTGTGTCCCACTTGTTGGTGATTCTTCACAAAAAATAAAAATTTTATATCTTTATGTTTGAAGCCTGAAATGTGGCAAAAGGTTGAAAAGTTCAAGGGGGCCGAATACTTTCGCAAGGCACTGTAGCACCATCCATCTTTCCCTCAACTCTGACCAGTTTTGCCAGTCCCAACTACTGAAAAACAACCCCCACAGCATGATACTGCCATCACCATGTTTCACTGTGGAGCTGGTGTTCTTTAGAGGATGTGATGTGTTGAATTTGCACCAAACATAGCGTTTTCTTTGATGGCCAATTAATTAATTAATTTTTAGTCTCATCAGACCAGAGCACCTTCCTACATACATTTTGGAAGTCTCCCACATGCCTTTTCACAGACTTAAAACGTGCCATTTTGTTTTTTGCTGAAAGTAATGGCTTTCTTCTGGCCACTCTGCCATAAAGACCAACTCTATGGAGCGTATGGCTTATTGTTGTCCTATGTACAGATACTCCATTCTCTGCTGTGGAACTCTGCAGCTCCTCCAGGGTTACCTTAGGTCTCTGTGCTGCCTCTGATTAATGCCCTTCTTGCCCAGTCCATGAGTTTTAGTGTACGGCCGTCTCTTGGCAGGTTTGCTGTTGTGCCTTGTTCTTTCCAATTGGTTATGATAGATTTGATGGTACTCCTATTTTTTTATAACCTAACCCTGACTTGTACTTCTCAACAACATTGTCCCTTACTTGTTTAGAGAGTTCCTTGGTCTTCATGGCAGTGTTTGGTTAGTGATGCCTCTTGCTTAGGTAGCCTCTGGGGCCTTTCAAAAAGGTGCGCATATGTAATGACAGATCATGTGACACTTAGATTGCACACAGGTGGACATCATTTTACTAAATATGTGACTTCTGAAGTTAATTGGTTGCACCAAAGCTTTTTATGGGCTTCATGACAAAGGGGATGAATACATACGCACATGCCTATTATCATTTTTTTTTTCCTGAAAAATAGTTGTACAGTATGTATATATATATATTTCTAATTTTACTTCACAAACTTAGAATATTGTGTTCTGATCCATCACATATAATTCAGATTAAAAAACATTGGACTAAAGGCTGTAATGTAACAAAATAGGTAAAAAGCCAAGGGGGTGAATACTTTTGCAAGGCACTGTATGTGTGTCAATGTTGATAATAATTTCCCATATCCCTGTATGTTGTGTTCACTAAGATGCACGTCCAAGAGTATTTTAAAGATATCAATACACCCCACTGACACCACCAATTGTAGAAGAGTGTTCCACATCCTTTTCACCCTGACAGTGAAAAATTACCTACGCAGCTTAAGGTTAAACCGCTTCTCCAATTTTATTGTGTGGCCCCGTGTTTTCTTACACTTCTTGAGACTGAAAAGTTTTCTTCCTACACTGGAATCACCATTGAGGTATTTGTATACCGCTATCCTATCTCCTCTCAAGTTGCAGTCATTCCTCATAATTGAGGTCCTCCAATCCACCTACCAATTTAGTGGCTAGACTCTCTCCAGCTCCACCAAATCCCTCCTGAGGACTGGTGAACAGAATTGGACGGAATGTTTCCAGATGTGGCTGAACCAGAGATTTATCAAGTGGCAGGATAATTGTTTTATCTCTGGAATAAATTACCTTTTTTATACAAGATAATAGTCTGCTCTCTTTGCTTGCTGCAGCTTGACATTACCTACTATTGTCTTCTACCAAGGCCCCCAGATCTTTCTCCATCCTTGATTCCCACAGAGGTTGTCCCCCTAGTGAATAGTTTGTGTTTATATTCTTAGCCCCCAAGTGCATCACTTTAAATTTTTCAACATGAAACCTCATTTGCCATGTAGCTACCCACCCCATTATTTTATTCAAGTCTTTCTGTAAAATTTCTATATCCTGATGTGAAGTTAATATCCTGCTTATTTTTGTGTTGTCCGCAAAAACTGAGTTTGAGCTATCTATACCGATATATCTTTATTCATAATGTAATATTGGGGGTTGTTTAACTCAAGTGTAGCATCCGCTAGCGAGACCAATCCACAGCAGAAACTCAATTTCGGGGCTTTTTGACCCACTTAAAAAATGAAAAGAAAACGTCCATCAATAATTCCCACGCAGGGGTTTAAATTTCACCGCAGTAATAAACAAAAAAAAAATACCAAGCCACCTGGCTCTATGGTCAGCATAACTGCCGTTTAGGCTTTACCCTTCAGCCCTCTTGGCCATATAACAGAGATCACGTACCAGGACTGTACCTCTTTTAATCTCCCTTACTGCTCAGCCCACAGCTTTGGGCCCTCTGACTACACCATGCGGACATGCATGCTTCTCCCTTGCTTGCCTGGACTCCTCTGGAGAGTGGAGCTCAGAACCATGGTCAGGTGTCTAGAAATAGACCAACACACACCTGACCAGTCAGTGTGCTGGTGAATCCCAAAATCTGGACCCAGGACTGGGGATTTCATCCCACCCGGATCACTATGAAATCCCCGGGCTCCAGATCCCAAAACAGAATTTAGTAAATAATGAGGAAACTGAAAAGTCAATTTCCTCCCAATGTTGCAAGTTCCCTGGAGCCCCTCAACCCGCCTGGTTGAAAATGCTGGGTCCATACACTGGTGGGGTACCACAATACCACATATCCCTCCCCCTTGTTTCGACCCGGAGGGAGAAACACCTGCAACCACCATAGCAGTTGGGACACCTCTGTGCTGGCCATCAGCCATGTAGGCCCAACCCTTTTTTCGGGTGTGCTTCCAGGCACGCCCTACCCTGGATCGCAACGGGGTCCTACAGTTCTGTATCCTCAGCCTACTCCCTCTGTCCTTGGGATTCCTGAGCTCACATTTATTTTCTGGTGGCCCACCGCCTTTCCTACTACTTCCTTTCAACTCAGTTTCCAGATTCCGTAGGAAACCTGCTTCAGGCAGTACACCTGATGAGGAACTACCTTTTCCCTCACTGGTACCTGTTTTCCCCATCACAAAAGGTCTCTTCGGTTTACCAACTCCTTTGCCTTTACCCTTGACCACCAACTCCCCAGAGCTCAACATCTGTGTACCACGCCCATTTTCCAAGAAATTATTCATATTCGTATCAAGGCCATTATTTACACTAGAATTCAGTAATATACCACCATTTCTCCAATTACCAATACCGTCAGTTCTTTCTTGCTCGGGATTTGTTAGGGCCAGGCCCAAGGAGGGACAACACACAGGTGAGCAGCTATCCCCTATGGGATCTTCACAAGGCTTCACTTCACCTGTTGTCCAAATCTCTGTGGGCAATTCACCTAACAATTGACATTGAACAACGCATGACCTATTTTCACCAGTATCAATCTTTGCCAGCTCACACTTTTCCATGTTACGATTTTTGTTCCTCTCCATACTATATTTGAGAGCGTCTCCGGGTACCCAAACTTGTACCTCTCTGCAGGTGACAGACAGAATCTCTGCTTTTGCCATGTCCATATCTGGCCCTTCCTTCTTACGAGGTCTAGCGGGTGAGGCAGTATCCACACCATTTACTATACCCTGCTCAGCCGCACCTCGGACTGCACTAGCAGACATGTCTATCACTTCATCAGACGGAGAGACCTCTGATGTCTCCAGCAGCCCCCTAGAGCACCTTCCGTACTGAACCGTATCTGGAAGCACTCTCACAGGGAACTGTGAGATCACTTTCCAGATTATTAAGCACAATACCACGCAGTTCCACTGGTGATTAATGTTACCCAGCATAGCTTGCATTATCTGGCTCCACCCATTGGTACCATGCAGCATTACCACATCTGACTGTAACAGAGGCATCCAGGTATACAAGGAATGTGCTTTCATCAGTTCAAGCAGTTCCACTAGCATATCTGTAAATTCTACACACTCCACATCAATATGCAAAACATTTTTGGGGACCTTTCCCTTATCAGAGACATAGAGGGGCTCATTCACTTCAGCTTGAGGAGCCTCGACATTTAAAGGGGCCTCCACCTCACTGGAGGTATCCATCACAACCTGATGCACCTCTGGAACACTGTTAGATGCATGTCTCCCACTCATCCCCCCTAACTCACCAATAAGCCTCTGCAAGCCAAAATTCATTACCGTGTCACCTTGACACTTGACATTTAGCGGCTGGGTTGTGAGCACCACAGGGCAAGACTTAGGATGGTGGGGGCCCCTGGGCTTGAGTCACTTTCGGGCCCTACCTTTTATAGATTAGCGTATTTATCAGCGTATAAGAAGTTTAGGAGGGAATTTTAAGTAAAACAACTTTTAGGAGGGAAGTTTAAGAAAAAAACTTACATTTAAATGCCCATCAATGCAGTCTTATCAATGTCAATCTGCAGCCTTGCCCATCCATCTGCAGCCTTGTCCAGTGTCATTGCAGCCTTGTCAGTATAGCCTTTGTGTAGCCTTGCCCCAGTGCCATTTGCAGCCTTGTCAATGCAGTCTTGAAGTTTAAAAATGGCAGTGTAATGACATTTTCGGCGATTCATCGCAGTTTGCTAGTGACGTTTTGTCGCTGCCATCTTGCTATACCCCACATGCATCCACAGTAAGGATACACTAAGAAGGGGGAAAGCGGACATGTTGTTACACCCACCGGAGTTTTGTATTTTACACGTATTTATAACAGTAAAGTCAGTATATATATATATATATATATATATATATATATATATATATATATATATATAGTGAAATACAGGACTTACAACTCCATCTGACTACTTAGGTCTTAAATTTTAAAAGCAGCGGCATCCCTGCTCATCTCACAGGTTTGCTAATCTGACAGAAGTTTGCTGCTTTTAAAATTCAACATCTAAGCAGTCAAACGGAGTTGTAAGTCCTGTATTTCACTCCAGAAACTCACTTTACTGTTACGTCTAAAATGCAAAAGTCCAGTGAGTGTAACAACATGTCCACTTTCCCTCTTCTTAGTGTATCCTTAATGTGGACGAGTGTGGGGTGTAGCAAGAATATGTCGTTACAGCGGTTTTTGGGTCCTCTCGCAGTCCCGAGTGAAGCCGAGAGTAGCTGAGTGTACTCGGCTTGGCTCACAGTCATGCCCAGTCCCTGGTTATGTCCATCATAGGGCGGGGACTGGGCGTGACTGTGAGCGGAGCGGAGCGGAGCTGAGTACACTCGGCTATGTATCTCGGTGGGGGCCCCTATTGGACGGGGCCCATGGGCTTGAGCCCAGTCAAGCCCAATGGTAAATCCAGCCCTGGAGCACCACATCTGCCATGCATGCGCCCTGATCTGGTCCTTCCGACTGGAGGGAAACATCCCTTACAGTGACCAACACACCCTCAACCATCGGTCGCTCTGCAACCTCCTTGTCTGGCATAGCAGTTGTTGCATTCACACCCCTGCCTCCCAACATAGCCTTGTCTAACATGGCTAGTAATTGTTTGGCCCAACTGTTCCAATCCATTGTGCTTCCATAATGAGGGCTCAGCAGTACCTCATCTGCTTTAGGAGGCACCTGGGATTCTGCAGCACCATCAGTACCATTGTCAGTTCTATATAAATCACATTTTGACAACATGCTTTTACTCTTTGCTAATGCTTCATCAAACAAGGCAGGCTGCAATACACCATCACCACCTTCTGGGGCGCAAGCACACTCAGCTGTGTACCTTCAGCTTTGGCCAGTGGACTTAACCCCTTACCAACTGGGTTACACATATGGTAAACAGACTGCTCACACAAACTATTGCTGCATGGTGTAGACCCAGTCTGTTCCACCAGAGCAAATTCAGTGCTGTCCTGCAAAATCTCTGGCTCAAACGCATGGAGAGCCCCTGAGACTTCCATGGACAACCCTGTGGCTCTGTGTCTGGTTGCCAAGGGAGATATCACTCTTTCCTCATTACTTTTGAACAAATCAGAATAAGTACATTTATCATCAGCAATACCTTTACCATCAGCATTCATAGACATAGCAGTATTATAAGCTTTAACAGGCTGTTTTTGGTCAGAACACTTAGCACCCTGTGTACCGCTCAGCACACCACCCTTTCTCTCCAAAGGCATTATTTTGGCCATTAGGGCCGCTTCACAGTTGTCCTGGGAAACCACGTGCCTCACCACTGCGGGCTCCTGGTAGGTTTCCCTGGGCATCTCTGTAGCACCAGTCACTAGGGAACCTGGCACACAAACTGTATTGGTCAGCCCTAGGTTACCACTTCCAGCACTCTGGTGGATTACACCAGGCACACACAGAGTCCAGTCTTTTTGAGTTCTTAACCTTGCTGCAGGTTGAGCTTCAACCTGTGTCTCCCCACTACTCAGGGTAGCACACTGCAGCAAGTCCATTTTTACACCTTCTGCTGATCTCCCAGCCGGATATACTCTCACTTCACTGGAATCAGTCCCACAAACTGCAACAGTCTTACCATAATCTGTAGCAGGTAACTCTGTCTTCACTTGAGTACGTTGTCTCTCCTTTATCACACTTTTACTGGCCAACTCTCCCTGGTGGCCATGGAATGAAACTGCAGCAGCCACTTCTGACTCCTTAGCAGCCCCTGCAAGAACAACAGGTACTTCCTCACCGTTGCCAGAGGTGACTGAAAACATGTTTGCACAAAAATCTGGGCTTGTGGACAAAGACTTCTGCCCAGTAACCACATTTCCAGGCATGTTCCATAACCTGGGACAAGAAAAAATTCCATGCCCCAGTTGACCACATTCCAGGCATGGTACATTTCTGCACATATCTTTAGTGGGACTCCGCTCCACATCTCCACTGTAGCACCTCCTTCCAGTTAACATCCCATCTCTTGTTGCCAAGGGAGATGGCACTCTTTCAGCTGTACTTTGACTCTCCCAAATGCAGCGATTTTGAACTCCTTGAAGCATTGTTGCTTTCACCTTGCCACAATCCTCTGCAGGCAATACTTTTCTCATGTGGTGGTCTGCAGCCTTGAAATTACCACTGTTGCTACGGGCAACCACATACCTCTCCAACTTTCGTTCAGCATGTTGATCACTCCTGGCACACAAATCAGGCTTCCCAAACATTGTTGTAGACTTTTGTATGGCCATGTCCCTTTGTATTTGAGACAGAGACAATGGGCACATGGAGACAACATGACCCCACTCTCTGCACCGTAAACAGTGCTCTTGCTTCAGAGCCTTAACAGGGCTTCCCCGATTGCATCCTCTTTCAAACTTAGGCTTCTGCGCATTGATAGTTGGCCTGCTTGCACCAGCGTTGTCAGGGGCAACAACATGCACTTCCCCTTTAATTGGGGTTGGTGTAGCAAAAAACAGTCTGCAATACTCACTCTCCAGCAGGCTCAAAACCTTGCTTCATCTTCGCAGTATCTCCACCAGACTTTTGCGCCGTCCAGCAAAAAATTTAACACTGTCACTTTAAAGCAAGTTGCTTTTCTCTTCATGCAAGCTCTCCTCACCTGCACACACAGATTGTGCTGTCTCATGCACACAAACAGAGTTCATATGACAGATGAACTCACTTTTTGCAGGGATCTCCAGGTCTGCCCGCATCCAAGCACCACTTGTAATATTGGGGGTTGTTTAACTCAAGTGTAGCACCCGCTAGCGAGACCAATCCACACCAGAAACTCAATTTCAGGGCTTTTTGACCCACTTTTATTAAAAAAAACGAAAAGAAAATGTCCATCAATAATTCCCACGCAGGGGTTTTTAATTTCACCGCAGTAATAAACAAAAAAAATACCAAGCCACCTGGCTCTATGGTCAGCAGTACTGCCGTTTAGGCTTTACCCTTCAGCCCTTGGCCATATAACAGAGATCATGTACCAGGACTGTACCTCTTTTAATCTCCCTTACTGCTCAGCCCACAGCTTTGGGCCCTCTGACTACACCATGCGGACATGCATGCTTCTCCCTTGCTTGCCTGGACTCCTCTGGAGAGTGGAGCCCAGAACCATGGTCAGGTGTCTAGAAATAGACCAACACACACCTGACCAGTCAGTGTGTTGGTGAATCCCAAAATCTGGACCCGGATCACTACGAAATCCCCGGGCTCCAGATCCCAAAACAGAATTTAGTAAATAATGAGGAAACTGAAAAGTCAGTTTCCTCCCAATGTTGCAAGCTCCCTGGAGCCCCTCAACCCACCTGGTTCAAAATGCTGGGTCCATACACTGGTGGGGTACCACACTACCACAATAATTTATTTTATGAATAAATTAAACAGAATTGGTCTCAGGACAGAGCCTTGGGGTACCCCACTTCAGACCAGTCAGAGTACGCGTTATTTATCACCACTCTTTGGACACGTCCCTGAATCCCATTTTTTTATCCATGAAAAAACCATGCCTACAGACCTCAGTTTGTAGATTAAGCTTTTATGGGGAACCGTAATTAATGCTTTTAAAAAATCTAGATACACCACATCCACAGGCCTTCCCCTATCTAGATGATTGGTCTGGCAGAAACAACCCTTCCTAAACCCATACTAATTTCTGCTGATGATACTGTTTTAATCAGCAAATTCTTGGATATAGTCCCTTATCATCCCCTCCAACAGTTTACATACTTTTGATGTTAGGCTGACTGGCCTGTAGTTTCCTGGTATAATCTCTGCCCTTTTTTAATTTTGGTAGCTTTTCTCCAATCAGCTGGTACCATTTCTGTCAAAATGCTGTCCATTAAGATTAGGAACAATGGTCTGGCTATAACTTGACTGAGTTCTTTGAGGATACTCGGGTGTAAGCCAACCGATCCTGGTTATTTATTTGTGTTAAGCTATTCTATGCTTATCAGGATAACAGCTTCTGTTAGCCACAATGAAACTTCCTGCACCATGTTACTAACAATGCAGTTGTGTTGGCATACCCCTCCTTTTCCTGTGTAAAAAAAAACACACTGGGGTGCTGGTCTCACAGGACAGCAGGAGTACTTGTAAGAGGCATTGACAGCACAGAAGTGCTAGATATACATTTGCACAGGGGTAATGATATGTATGAGGAACCCGGAGGTGCACAGGGGTCCCAGGGAATGCAGGATACAGTTTGGGTGCACAGGGAATCTAGGGCCGGAAGGATACCTATTGGTATCGACAGGGGAGAACCCAGGATCCCAGCAGATACAGTGAAGGTGAGGGCCAAGGTGCAGAGTCTAAGGCACTGCCTTGTCTTCTCTAGAACTCCTAGAGGTGGAGATGAGTTGTGCTGCAGAGGATTCTGAGGTTGTGGACCTCTGACTAACCCCTACAGGCAGCTACTGGTATCACAGGCCAGTGGATGGTACAGCTCTATCTGGCAGAAGTGCACAAAAAACATACAGAGGCACTGGGAATGATAGTAGTGCATGGGGGCACACAGAATCACTAGCAGGGAGAAATACACAAGGGCAGGGGGAAGACGCTGAAGCAGGCTCCAGACACAGGTGCTATCAATGAAAGGCAGATTGAACCTCATAGGAAATCACAGAAGTTCAGGAAGGCTGAAAGCTGACAAAAGTACACAAGGGAAACAGAAGGGAAAACACACTGGAATGCCCAGAATATGTAAAAAGTGCAGGGATACAGGTCGCAGGCAGAATCACACAGAGACCACTGGAGACAGGCTGGAAAACATTGGGAATAATGGGGTTAAAGAGATTACACTGGAAGATACTGGAGGACACTTGCAAAGTCACTAGGAACAAGGAAGAACTGACTAAAAGATCAGTATGAATCTTGGGGTCATTAGGAGTCTCTTAGACAGTCAGGGACACTAGGAATCTTAGGATCCCTTTGCCCTCTCGAGTTTTATTAAATCAATCCTTATGAATCTTCTTTGAAATTCAGGGTAACTGGAAAATACTGGGGGACCTGACACTATTGGCACTAGTTATTGCTCAGGCAATGGCCGAGGTAATGAGCCCAGCTTAAATAGCCTGGCTGGGCTGGGTGTGTAGCTGAATCAACAGCAGGTGAATATCATATGTCTTGTGAAATAATTGGTAATAGCAGAACCTGTTAAAGCTATGGAACTACATGTACCAGCATGAATGATAGCCTTTGGAAATAGATGAGACAGATCAGCAGCAAAGACCTATGACACAAATCGAAAGGTGGCACTGGATCCTAAATAAATATTTCAGTGTCATTTGTTGTAATGAGGTGCATTAGGCACTGTGCGGGGAACCTTATTGAAAGTTCTAAAAGAACATTCTGAATTGAAATCAGTACCAAGAATAAGAGTCAAAATATTAGTTATATCATCCTAGATGAGGAGCGTGTCTTTTCACATCAATAAATCAACTCTCCTCAAATAGTTCTCTGAGTCCAACCTCCACATTCATCAATCGTCCAAGCTTTGATGAAAGAAGGGTCTTTTGAGCCCTGAAACATGTTGGATTCTCTACTCTATATGATTTTTATTTAGAAAATTGGCTGCGGATACACTTTAACAATGATACATTTCAATAACCAATTATTTTAAAATTTTAAACAGCACTGAACCTTTGTTTGTCATGTATTTCTGAAAGAACGGTGATGTGTATACGCAAGTAAACTGTTAAAATAAAATATTAACAATATAACAATGTGAAATAATGTTGAATTTCAAAAAAAGATCATTACAACGGGGCTTGGCAACTGAGACCAACAACACTGCCAAGACTCTGCTACAGCCTACTGTACCCTGGTACACAGACAAAACAAAGAAGTTGGCTTATAATAGCAAATAAAATGATCAATTAGTACTGGATGCAGCATATGTTATCTAGAGATAACCCAGACCCTGGAGTCCACTTTAAAAAAAAAAAATATATATATATATATATATATAGTAAATGCACATTGTATATTTATTTTGTTCAAGACTAAACATAATTTCAAAGCATTTATTACTTTATATTAGGGCAAATATTGTATAGAAATAATTTAGTTACCATGCAGACTTCCTCTTGGCAATGAATTATTTAGGGGTTGATTTACTAAAACTGAAGAGTGCAAAATCTAGTGCAGCTCTGCATAAAAATCAATTAGATTCCATTTTGTTTTGTCTAAGTTTAATTGAACAAGCTGAAGTTAAAAGCTGATTGTCTACCATGTACAGCTGTACCAGATTTTTCACTCTCCAGTTTTATTAAATCAACTCCTTAGTCAGTTTTACACAGGCTGCCAAGAAGCATGCATGCAGTGCTGGGTTGTCATATAAGAAAGAATTTATATAAATAGTTCAAATACATTATATACATATCAGCATGTTTATTTTATAATCACACATATATATATAGCTTCACAGGTGAGGCAAACGACACTACAGCAGTCTCCCAATGCGTGCAATTAGGCCTTCCCAGACGACCACATATAGAAACAGATCCAAGGATTGCGGCACTTTAAAATGCATTCACGTAGATTTGGAATGATATGTAATCTACTTGTATGTGAATATACTTGAATACATTTTTAAGTGCAGAAATCCTTGGATCTTTTTCTATATACAGTATCTCACAAAAGTGAGTACACCCCTCACATTTTTGAAAATATTTTATTATATCTGTTCATGTGACAACACTGAAGAAATGACACTTTGCTACAATGTAAAGTAGTGAGTGTACAGCTTGTTTAAGGGCCGGTTCACACAGCGAGCCGCGGCGAGGCATCTCCGACTTACCTCGCCGCGACTTGCGGGGAGCTCAGCGGCGACTTGCAGAGGACTTCTGCATAGAAGTCAATGCAAGTCACCCCCGAAGTCGCCCCGAAGTAGTACAGGAACCTTTTTTCTGAGTCGGAGCGACTCGAGTCGCTCCTCTCAGAACGGTTCCATAGTACTGAATGGGGGCGACTTGCGGGAGCGAGGCGAGGCGAGACGTGTCGCCTCGCCTCGCCTCGCAGTGTGAACCGGCCCTAAGAGTGTGAATTTACTGGCCCCTTAAAATAACTCAACACACAACCATTAATGTCTAAACCACTGGCAACAAAAGTGAGTACACCTATAAGTGAAAATGTCCAAATTGGGCCCAAAATGTCAATATTTTGTGTGACCACCATTATTTTCCAGCACTGCTTTAACCCTCGTGGGCATGGAGTTCACCAGAGCTTCACAGGTTGCCACTGGAGTCCTCTTCCACTCCTTCATGATGACATCACGGAGGTTTTGAATATTAAAGACCTTGTGCTCCTCCACCTTCCATTTGAGGATTCCCTACAGATGCTCAATAGGGTTTAGGTCTAGAGACATGCTTGGCCAGTCCATCACCTTTACCCTCAGCTTCTTTAGCAAGGCAGTGGTCATCTTGAGGTGTGTTTGGGGTCATTATCATGTTGGAATACTGCTCTGCGGCCCAGTCTCCGAAGGTAGGAGATCATGCTCTGCTTCAGTATGTCACAGTATATGTTGGCATTTATGGTTCCCTCAATGAACTGTAGCTCCCCAGTGCCGGCAGCACTCATGCAGCCCCAGACCATGACACTCCCACCACCATGCTTGACTTTAGACAATACACATTTGTCTTTGTATTCCTCCTCACCTGTTTGACACCATCTGAACCAAATAAGTTTATCTTGGTCTCATCAGACCACAGGACATGGTTCCAGTAATCCATGTCCTTAATCTGCTTGTCTTCAGCAAACTGTTTGCAGGCTTTCTTGTGCATCATCTTTAGAAGAGGCTTCCTTCTGGGACAACAGCCATGCAGACCAATTTCATGCATATACGGCGTATGGTCTGAGCACTGACAGGCTGACACCCCACCCCTTCAAGGGGGGCAGCACAGTGGTGTAGTGGTTAGCACTTTCACCTAGCAGCAATAGGGTCGCTGGTTCAAATCCTGACCACGACACCATCAGCCTGGAGTTTGCATGTTCTCCCTGTGCCTGCATGGGTTTCCTCCGGGTACCCCAGTTTCCTCACACACTCCAAAGACATGCTGGTATGTTAATTAGACCTTGTAAAAAAATAAATAAATGGCCTTAATATGTGTATGTGTATGTCAATGTTGTATGTGTTTGTAAGCGTGTCAGGACCTTACGGGGTAAAGGACCACACAAAAGCCACAGATTGACTATGGTGGCAAGAAAGCGCCCTGAGGCAATTCAGTTCGCATAGGTAGCGCTATACAAGTCACTCACTCACTCTTCAACCTCTGCAGCAATCCTGGCAGCACTCATACCTCTATTTACCAAAGACAACCTCTGGATATGATGCTGAGCACCTGCACTCAACTTCTTTGGTCGACCATGGTGAGGGCTGTTCTGAGTGGAACCTGTCCTGTTAAACCGCTGTATGATCTGGATGGCAGAGTTTACAGATTTTGAACCAGAAATATCAATTCTGTATGTGCAGGCTCTTTTGAGTGACTGAGCATTTTGCATCCAGAACAAAAAAGTAGATTATTTTTGTGTACAATTGAAAATAGAAACATAACAACAGATTTGCATGACACCTTTTAAGCATTCATTGAAATAGGCCTCAATTTTTGAAGGTGAGAATAAACATATTCCATCCACAATCAAAAAATTAGCTTTAGGGTGTGATAGGGTTTTGGAGGCAGTAAGTAGGCATCCACCCAGGCACACTAAATGAAGAACGATATAGATATTGTACAGATATTGTACAGATTTGAAGCACAGAATCTTACCTATTTTAATTTGTCAGGCAGAAATATGAAATAAAAACGTAGGAGGCTGAAGCACAAGATCTCCTTGATCATGATCCACAAACAAATAGCTAGTAAAATTACTGATAGGGTATGACAGTTTGAGGAGATGTGGAATCCATGCTCTAAATTTGTACATATCCAGTTATGTCCACCCACAGAGTTCCTTGTGTCCTCCCCATGAGTTTTACTAGGTCTCCTTTTATTCTGCCTTCTCTACTCTTACCATCTTGCTTCTCTCTGACTTTTTTTTCTTTCTTTCTGTACTCTTATTGCTCTGATTGTCGGTCTTCTCCCATGTTTTGCTTTGATGGATTGGGAAGTTATAATATCCAAAGTTTGTAGTCCTCCTATCTGCACATTGGGGCATTGTTACTATATTACACTATATCGTTTGAAGACCCTCTTTTGTCATCATATATAAAGTTATTGGCAACCACCCTTCTGAAATGTTTTATATTTCTTTACCTGCTTCTCATCGCTGTGATAAAGCCTTTACTAGAAATAAAAATATAGTTCCTCAAATATTATATAATAATGGAACAGATTTGATGCACTGAATCACATCTTTTTTAATATAGGGAAAAGTCTGTTACTCTTTCGAAGACACTATATTAGAAGGCTACTGATGGAATTCCTAAAACAGCCATGAAAATAAAATTATACACTACTATATTTTTAGTGACAGGTTAAAAATTGTAAAGCTCTCATGCGCAGAATATCATCCTTTTAAATAGGATTACATTTTGAAAGAAGAGAAAAGTCATGTTTCAATCCAAAATATAATTAATTTAACTTAACTTTTTTTTCCAATACATATATAAATTATACAGATCAGCTGCACAAAATCTAATTATTTTCCATGGGAGGTAACTGAAGAGGAAGAAAATAGGCAGACTCCATCTTTAATTAAAAAATTAAAAACTATACTTCTCCTGTGGCAAAAGCAAAAAAGGTGTGCAAATTAAAACTTAGGTGCCAAATAAAAAGTACATTTTGATGTCTGAGTTAGGGAATGGGAATAGGTAGTTTCTATTTAACCACCTCAATACCAGCACTTTCACCCACTTCCTGCCAAGGTAAATTTTTGGCTTTTGGCACTCTCACACTTTGAATGACAATTGCACGGCCATGCAAAACAGGTTTGTGGTGTTAATGGTGCTAAACACCCCAACCCTATGAAATATTTGTGCAGAGAACATGATGTTACTTGGCCCAAGAAATTCATTTCTTTACAACTGTGAAGCAACTGCAGAAAAATGTATTTTTGGGTGTTAGTGCTGCAAAAACATTATAACCACACAAAAATATTTATGTAGAGCAAATGGTGCTATTTGGGCAAAAAAAAGTACAGTAAAGTCCTTGCCACTGTCATACAGCTACAAAAAATTAGGTTTGGGGTGTTAGCAATGCAACATTTTTTGCAACTCTGAAACAGCTGAGAAAAAGAAAGCGTGTGCCAAATTAAAAGTGCAATTGCAACAAACAGCAGTAAGCCCAGTAATGGTGGCCCTACAATGGTGGCATTTTATGTTAACAGTGCCAGGCCAGCAGTCGTAAAAGGAGATTTTAATGGTGGCCAGCTGTGCACATTGGGGCAGGAGATGACAATGGTGGAGGCCTGCAGCAATGAAAGAAAGAGAAGCTTAGGTTGCACAGAAAAGAAATACTTTGGGTTGCAGAATCCACAACAAATTGAATCTGTTTTCTTCTTAAATGCTTACAGTATAGTGCATGCATTCTATTTGAAAATCCAGTGATGTAGGGAGAAGAACCCCACCCCCCTGAGCCTGTCCTCGTGTCATTCTCACACATGTACTCATTTATGGCCCACTAATGCAGGTGCAGCCAAGGTATATTTTCAGGTGGGCATGTCACACGTCAATCAGGCTGTCTTCAGGCTAATGGACTTCCTGCTGAATTTCTCCTAGCCTCTCACTGGTTGGCTATGACTGCCTTAAATATCCGCAAACTCTTATGGCCTGCCTCAGAAGATCCTGTAAGCCAGGGTACCTATTTGGGTAGTGATGCACCACCGGGTTAATGATGTGTGCCAGGCAAGGCATATATGTAAATGTTTACTGTCAAAGGGTAGACATTGATTTTTTTTCTTGCACAAGATGAGGTTAACCCAGGGGCGGACTGACAACTCGTGGGGCCCCCAGGCAATAGGAGATTATGGGGCCCCCAGGCAATCAGAGATTATGGGGCACAGTATGCAATCACACAGTATACACATACATGTACACACACTATACACAGACATGTTTCTATTGACTGAGAAGGTACTGGAGAGGTGGGGCAGTTATAATCTCTGGATTTTTTAGACCAAAAGGATGTCGGTAAGGGACATTTCAGAGACAGATGTAAAAAAAACACAAATTTTTACATACTGTCCCTGGTTTTACTGAGGCTGCCAACCCTGATGGGGCCCCCTAGTGGCATGGGGCCCTCGGTCAGTGCCGAGTGGCCCAATGGTCAGTCCGCCCCTGGGTTAACCACTTCTGGCCATGCCTCTGTAGAGCAGACATAATCTCTGTCCCAGTATGGCTCCTGTCTCCTAAGCATACCAGCTGCAACACTGCATAGCACCATCTTCCTGAGCCATTGCATAGCACCTTGAATATTTGCAGGGTACAGGTGGTTCAGTGAACAACTCAGCAAACGAAGGCATTGAGGAGGAGATGGAAACAACTGTGCTAGCACCATTACCAACTGTTAGGATGTGCCCCCCCCCCCCCTTTTTCAATCACTGGAGCCAATTTGGCAGTAGGCTATAGCTGCAGGAACATCTGTGCCAATTGGTTCTCCCTGCTTGTTATCACTATATATGCCTGAACACAATTTACAAAGAAACACAATATATTCCCTTTAATAGTAAAATCATACTCACAAATTGTATATATTGGAAATGTCCTTACAAAATATATTAGAACTGGTAGATTGTGGTTTACATTATACAGGAACCCAATAGAATTACTCAAAAAGAGCAAACCCTCTAATTTAGAGAAGATTTGTGCTTTAAGATAGCTTAAGTGCATCTGACATTTATTGGGTAAAGATCAGAAATATCAAAGTCAACTAATTAGGGGGTTATGGTGTAATTTAAAATAACTTGTTGAGCCATGACATTTTCTACAATAACATGGATATTAATGCATTCCTCAGGCATGAAATCTTGTTTTTAAGACCTAAAAAGTCACATGACTAGAAAGAATATAAAATTTACACTGAACTCTTCCAGAAAGAAATTAAGTATTGGAATGATTTGAAAATGATATGTAAAGTTTAGGTAACTCGCTGTAAACACTGAGGGACCACAAGTTCCAGCAAGGATTCCAGCCAGTGACTTGCAGGGCTTAGTGGAGTTTATGGTTCCACAACTGCTGAAGCCTAAACATGTTTTGTACAAGATTTTAGAAACAAAATCTGTATTAGGCCCGGATCTCTCTATTTATCTAAATTTAGCACAAAATTGTTAACAAATGTATTAATTGTAGTCAGTTCCCCTTTATAAAGAAATAGCCCACAGGCTCCAGCTGTGTTTTCTTTTACGTCATGTGGATGGCCGGGTGTGTGTGCGTTACTTTAACATGTACCACCTGCTTAAGCATTGTTGCTGACCTAGTGCACTCCTTCAAGAAAACTGTATACTCTGATGGTAGTGCTTTCTTTCAGTAGTATAATGTTCCTTGCCACACTGCAAAAATGGTTCAAGAATGGTTTGAGGAACACAAGTTTGAGGTGTTGACTTGTGTGACAGACCCAGCCAGAACAGAGGCTTTTGGAGGGGACTGAATGCTAGCCTCATGGGCCCTGGTATTTGGGGGAACGATGCTCTTTGTGAGCTGTATGCCTGTGGACCATGGAGGTGGTGTTACTTTGGATTCAAGTCCATGTCCCCCCAAGACACACAGACTCTGAGAACCCTGTATATGCCATATTATAAATAGTGACGGATTTATAATGTTGGGGCTCATAGAAGATGCTGATGTCATCAACTCCAGCCACCTGTCTGTTGTCTGCCATAACGTGTTTATTGTAAATAAGGCTAGTGTGGGCTCTAAGAGTCTTTCACCCAGTGTTGTTTGTGTTAATTAACTCTGCTATTGTGAGGTTTTCTGTGTTATATCTATGATAATGTTGATTGTGTCTTCTGAGCTAATAGACGGCAAGTCTGTCCTAAAGGTCATGTCTCTGAGTCACCTAGACTGGGTAAATGATTTTGTAAACTAGCTCATGTTAATTAGGTTTCTGGTTACAGGTGTATTGTTAGAGTAATATGAGCAGGAAGTAGGAACCTTCTCTTTAACTGTATATAAAGACTTGTATTTTGGTTCTAATAAAACAGTCCATGTTGAGCAGCTAAACAAGTCTCGTCTTGTTTTGTGAGCGGTTAGAATATCTGATATCTATATTCAGACTGGGAGGAAGTGATATACTGATGGAAGCACTCAAGCAGAGTGTGGGTCGTTCCGTTACAACTTGGCCTCCCATTCTCCAGATTTCAATTAAATTGAGCATCTGTGGGATTTGGTGAAAAAACAAGCCTGATGCACGGAGGCCCTACCTCGCAACTTACAGGACCTAAAGGATCTGCTACGGATGGCTTGGTGACAGATACCACAGCATACCTTCAGAGGTCTAGTGGCATCCATGCCTCAATAGGTCAGGGATGTTTTGGCAGTAAAAGGGAGGACCTATTCAACATTAGGTGAGTGGTCATACACTTGGCTGACCGTGTATATTTGAAGGTAGCGCATAGTTAATTTTTTTCCGCACCTCACGCCGATATACATCGGCAGAAGGGCTCGTACAGGCAAACTAACATACCTGTACCTGGCCCTTTTAAGAGGCGACCAGTGGGCACGCGCGCACCAGCGGCAAGCGCCTCACGGGAAGGAAGAATGGGGAGATGCTAAAGTAAACAAGCATCTCCCTGTTCTACCTAGTGACAGTGACACTGATCTCTGCTCTCTGTGATCGGGAGCAGAGATCAGTGAGGTGTCACACATAGCCACGCCCCCCCAACAGTTAGGAACACTCCTCAGGGCACACTTAACCCATACACTGCCCCCTAGTGGTTAACCCCTTCACTGCCAGTGTCATTTACACAGGCACTGATTTGTATAGCACTGATTGCTGTATAAATGACAATGGTCCCAAAAATGTGTCAAAAATGTCCGATGTCTCCACCATAATGTCGCAGTCATGATAAAAATCACTGATCGCTGCCATTACTAATAAAAAAAATGAATAAAAATGCCATAAAACTATCCCCTATTTTGTAAACACTATAACTTTTGCGCAAACCAATCAATAAACGTTTGTGATTTTTTTTTTTTTTTACTAAAAATATGTAGAAGAATATGTATCGGCCTAAACTGAGGAAAACATGTTTTTTTTATAGATTTTTGGGGGATATTTAATATAGCAAAATTTAAAAAATAATGTTTTTTTTCAAAATTGTCGCTCATTTTTTTGTTTATAGCACAAAAAATAAAAACTGCAGAGGTGATCAAATACCTCCCCAAGAAAGCTTTATTTGTGGGAAAAAAAGGACGTCAACTTTGTTTGGGAGCCACGACGCACGACCACGCAATTGTCAGTTAAATCGGTGAAGAATTAGCAATCTTAATTTTAGCTCCAGACTCTTTAACATATGTATTCATGAAAAATAGCCTGGGAAGCAAAAGATAGAAAATCTGGAAGCTGTATACACATGGACCTACATTATTGCTACATTGCGCCCACAAAAAAATCATAATTCTTAAATAAATTTTCTACACAAAAAGTTGCTCCACAATGCAAAAAAAAAATATTTATAATGTTGATAAAGTTATGTTTTTAGGTGCTACCATAGTTGTTGCATAAGGATGTTGTGGATATCTGTGAATAAATTACAAATATTATTTTTTGTGCATTGTTGAGCCACCTAAAAAACTTTGTGAGTGGAATTTAGTTGAAGTTAAAAAAAACTTGTCTACAGAGCTCAGCATGAACTGTAAGCACACTGTTCAAAGAGACAGAGCGGTGATTTCTTCCTATCATTCTATTTCCCTTCTTTGTTGACAATGTTTCAAAGAGAGTGAAAGAGAGAGAATGGCTGAAGGCAACAGCTCAATTCCCTTGCTTTGTCCCCAGTGAGAGAGAAAAAGAGAATCTGAAGGCAAACAGCATCTGCTGTGCTTTTTTTTATAAAACCCATATTCTGTGACATCAGGTTCATGTTTGAACTCTGGGTCATAATTGAACTTCAGCTGTAAACAACACAAATGAATAAAGCGCGATATGTCTCCGTCACTGGATCATGTCTGTAAGAAGCTGAAAGATGGCAGCTGTCCTGGGGCTTTGTGAGTAAAGACCCTGAGTTGAGCCCTGGTGACTGTGTGCTTTTGGAATAAAGGTGCCACAGGCAGCTTGGACTGAGACAGCACTCATAGGGCCTCAGAGTACTCACCATTCCCTTGTCCTAAGCAGAATCCTGGAGCGCGACTCTAGCGGAAAGTGTGCCTCCAATACAGTGCAGTCCCCTGGAAACACATTAGGTGCTTAAGGTTGTGAAAAGGCACAAGGTAACCAGTTGCACAATTGCCTTATGGCCTACAGCTGTGAGGCATTAGACTGTTCACTGTTCCCAATTACCTCCAGAGAGAGACTATGGAGAAGATTGTCCTCTCATTGGAAAGCATCTAAATATACTTATATCAGTCTCTTGCAGTACAGCAGAGCTAGAATCAAGCACAGAGGGAGGATCAAGCATAAGGATCCACTGAGGTGTGCTGAAGTAGTTTGGGTGGGATGGGGGCATGAGTTGAGGAAGCAGTGTACACAGAGTCCAGGAAATATTTAACAATTATTGCATTTAGACATTTGGTCTGTGTGAACAGGTCCTTGTTTGACAGAAGCCAATCTCATGATTGGCTTCTGTCGAACGCGCATACTGGAAAACTGGCAGCCAATCGACATCCAATCAGCACTCTCAGCCAAAGGTTTTGAGCGTTGACTGGTGTGTTCTGGCAGGGGGGCGGTCTCTCTATCAGAACACAATAGCACAGCAGAGAGATTATTTTACTAACATTGAATAGTTTGTACAAAGACCTCCTTGCAAGCTTCTCATTTTTTTTTCATTCAGCCCACTGGGTTGAATAAATAAAACTTACAGTGTGTACCAGGCTGAGAGCATGCCACGGCTGGACGAGGCGCCACCCTGTCCTCCGCTGTCCTCGCCGTCTGGCGCGGAGGGGCGGAGTGCTTGGCACAGAGCGGCCCGCCTGACCAAATTCAAGCCTAAATTAGGTTACAGGGAGTGATGGAAAAGTAATGTGGAGACAATAATCCTGTGTGCCTGATCAGGTAGCTACTGTGTACTCATATGCGACCTGCTAGGTGAATGGATTGTGGACTACAAGGTCTACTGCCTCTTCTGTCCTTGTGGCTTCCTATCTGTGGGCCACACAGTTTGTATCTTGAGGGCACACTTTGGTGAACATAGGTGGCTCTATGAGGTGGGCAGTATAGACCAAAGTGTCCCCAGACATTTTACTTTGCAGCATGATGGTTCCACAGAAGGTCTGGGTTATAAAGTCTGCCTCCCCCCCGTGACTCTACATTGGAGAGATTTCAGAGACTATGCTGTAGGGAAACCTTTTGAAAATTTACACTTATTACATTTTAAATTGTATTAAATTTACACTTACCGTATATACTCGAGTATAAGCCGAGATTTTCAGCCCCTTTTTTTAGGCTGAAAGTGCCCCCCTCGGCTTATACTCGAGTCACGGAGATCAGGTAGACAGACGGCGGCCATTCCACTATTCAAAAGCCGCGCCTCCCTGTCTGTGATAGGCGGAACACTCAATTTCCCAGCAGTCAGTGTTCCGCCTATCACAGACATCCGCTCATTCTCATACTACGGACGAGGATGAGAGGATGTCCGTGATAGGCAGAACACTGACTGCTGGGAAATTGAGTGTTCCACCTATCACAGACAGAGAGGCGCGGCTTTTCAACAGTGGAATGGTCGCCGTCTGTCAGACAAGGAGGAGAGGCACACAGAGGCTGCAGATTGGCACAGGTAGGCAGGGATGGACACAGGGATGGACGGGACACAGCGATGGACGGGACACAGCGATGGACGGGACACAGCGATGGACGGGACACAGGGATGGACGGGACACAGGGATGGACACAGAGATGGATGGGACACAGGGATGGACACAGGGATGGACGGGACACAGGGATGTCTCACCCTCGGCTTATACACGAGTCAATACGTTTTCCCAGTTTTTTTGTGGTAAATTAGGGGCCTCGGCTTATACTCGGATCGACCTATACTCGAGTATATACGGTAATACTCTAGCACCCAGGGGACCTAATGGCTGGAAGTTAATACTACATTATAAGTTATTCCATGCAGCTGTAGCTGTTGATCGTGGATAAAAAATATAGGATGTTTTTTCATACAGTTGTAGCTTAGAGTGTCACTCTTGGATGGAGAATATAGGATGCATATCAGGTCTATATTATTTCCAACGTTATGGCGGTACACACAAATATGCATTTGGAGTTATTCCAGGCCACTTCCCTCTCCCTAGTATTGCATGAGTGCATGCAAACAGATGCATATATTAATGTTGTGCGTCCAGATGCATGCATGTGCACACTCATGTATATGACTTTTTAGACACACATAGCTATATAGCTAATCTGGTTGAAAAAAAGACACAAGTCCATCCAGTTCAACAAACAGAGTCATGTATACATTTATATAGGAAAACATCTGAGTCTGAGGCTCTCCCTGTTTGTAGTCTGAAAAGATTTTATTTATTTATTTATATTTGCACTCGCTGAGATGAATGAGGCATGTGTAAAGAAAATGATACACATACTGTATGCATATGTGTTTCCATCATGGATTTGTTTTTCATAACAAATGTGTATTTATAACAATCTTTTAAATGTTTTTTGTTAGCAATGTGTACAGACACCAGTCCTGGAGATGAGAAGATTTTATATCAAGCACCACATTCCATTTTTTTTAGTAAATACGGACAAAAATAATAGGGACTTTAAAGGTGCATATTTAAACACAATTATTGAAATTGAACCATGTATTTTATTTCAATTAAACAACCCATTTGTCAGTAAAAACAGTAATCATAGAAATTTCATTTTATGATCAACATACTTTATTTACATATTTCATGTTACAGCAGATGTGTCAATCTTGACATGTTTCGCCAAATATTTTTCGGCTTCATCTGGAGTTTATGCATCATTCTGAAACTGTATGACAAACTATTTGTTGGATCATCATGGCACCAGTAAAGCCACGAGGGATCTAAAGTCCTCAGACACATTGCAAACTCTGTCTGCATATAGTCTATATATTTCACCTGGATCTATCAACATCAAAGGAGGGACTGAGGCTGTTTCTAAGTGATATTTCCTGGACTTTCTGACCTCCCTGTGGCCACTTATTTAGCTGCATTGGTCATCAGTACTTGGGATCCAGTTTTTGATACAAACTTAGAGGATACTTTTTAATTATTAGGATCCAACAGCTTGTTATACAGTTCAAATTGATGCAAAAACTCCTGAGGAAACCAAAAAATATTTGGCAAAACATGTCGAGATTGACGCATCTGCTGTAACATGGAATATGTAAATTAAGGCTCCATTCGCATTTGTATAACTCCAAAGTTGCGCCAACTTTGGAGTGCAACTTTGATGCAACTTTGGATGGGTGCAACTTGGATATGACTTTGGCTTTGACCAGTGATAATGGACAACTGTTGCATACAAGTTGCATTGTATAAAATTCAGGTATAACTTTCATGCAACTTCTGAGGCTTAATATTGAAGTCTATGGCCTCAAGTTGCATGAAAGTAAGATAAAAGTAGTGCATGAACGAATTTGAAGTTGCTGCAACTTTAAGTTGCAGATATATGAATAGTTAACATTGGAAAACATAGGGAACGACTTGTCATGCAACTTTGATGTCCAAAGTTGCATGACAAGTCCCACAAGTGTGAATTGAGCCTAATGCTATGTACACACGTTCGGACATTCCGACAACAAAACTGTAGATTTTTTTCCAATGGATGTTGGCTCAAACTTGTCTTGCATACACACGGTCACACAAATGTTGTCAGAAATTCCGAATGTCAAGAACGCAGTGACGTACAACACATACGACGAGCCAATAAAAATGAAGTTCAATAGCCATTGCAGTGCTTCTGCTTGATTCCAAGCATGTGTTGACTTTTGTGCATCGGAATTGTGTACAAATGTTCAGAATTTCCGACAAGTTTTGTTGTTGGAAAATTTGAGAACCTGCTCTCAAATAGTTGTTGTTGGAAATTCCGACAGCAAATGTCCGATGAAGCATACACACGGTTGGAATTTCTGACAACAAGCTCACAATGAACATTTGTTGTCCTAAAATCCTATCGTGTGTACGGCCCATAAGTCTGTTAATCATAAAATTAAATTGTCCATGATTAATGTTTTTAATGACAAAAGAGTTTAATTGAAATAAAATAAATTGTTACATTTTAATAATTGTATGTTATTTGCACCTTTAAAGTCCCTATTCTTTTTTACCATGTTTCAGTCATGTTTTAACCTTTCTTTTTTGTATTTTAGATTCCAGATTTATGTATATAAATAAGATGAAATTAATTATATACGATATTTATCATTTATATTGTCTCTATAGATATTCATTTCATTTCTCCATACACACATTGATGAATTTACTTGTACTTGAATTTTATTTGAATGTTAATTTATATTTGTGTAGCACTTACCCCCGAAGGAGCGGCTGAAATTTTCCTGGGCTTACCGATTACCTCCTCCAGCTCGTACACGTTGTCCTTGTCTAGGGGTTCCCAGGGTTGATAACCCAGTAATTGTAGGGACCAACATTTGAATTCCTTGTTAGGATTTTTATTTTGAATAAAACGGTTGAACAAACTCAGTCTCTAAGTTGGAATACATGGTATCAGGGTAAAGTTTAGCTCAGGTGCTTGGAACTACTGACTTCAATAAAAGTATCTCTCTATGTACACATTCCAGGGAACAGCCACTCGCAACTGGACTCTTTAATTGTTGGATAAATCCTTATATTCTGGGTTTAGCAGCCAATAGGTAATTCTAGCATTCAAAGTCTCTCACGCAGACTTGGTTGAAAACTTGGAAACTTAGTTACAACTGGAAGGGTAGAAGTAGGAACTTTTCTTACTGTACCAGAATCTTTCAGCCAGTCCGATGATACCGTAAGAATTGTGGATTCAATCAATGTCCATGGCAGCTCAGCTTTCAGGCTCTTACTGAGCAGCCAGCCTTGTCCATGGCTCTCTCACCGAAGAGTCCTCCCCTGGTCACATGTAGAGTTGCTGGGCCTCTCCAAAACCCGAGACGGCACCGGAACACCTTAGAGTCCTCCTTCCAGTTACTGTACCTGGACCTACCCAGTTTTGAAGCTCGGAAATGGATGGATCCACACCCCAGGCCATGAGGGCCCTCGGGGGCTGGTCAGGAGGACCAGGACCACAGAGTCAGCAATAACTTCTGGACCGGAACACCGAACCTGTGACTTCGGCACCTTAAGTACCCCTTCCCGGATTACGCAGTGAGACAAACTCCCACTGATTGGTTCCGAGACAGAGATTGGTACCCAATGCATCCAACCAGACTGGGTTCTAAAGCCTCCCACAGGTGTACAACCCCACCTATGACCAGGCAGAACTTCTATATAGCCCAGCCAAACTGGTGCCAAAGCACAATTAGTCCCAAAACTCATTACAGTTTTGGGCAAAAACTAAATTTAACAAATAGCGCGTACTCGTTAGAAGTACCGGTGCTACATTTGTTATTGTATAAGGTGGATAGTACGGTCTTGTCCTGTCTCATCGGTAGCAGCTCCAGTAGCAGCCCTGCAGACTTGTCAGCTGCTCGCCAGTCTCTCCTTCAGTAGCAACTGGTGCTCAATATTTTCTGGGGGGCAGCAAACGAACACTACCCCCCAGGAGACCGATGGTTGCGATCACCTCCATCCCCCACAGGAGACGGACAGTGGAGATCTGCGCCCTGAGCCCACCCTTTTTTGAAGCCAATTAGAGCCTCAGTCTAATCATGTGCTTCAAAATGAGTGGTGAGCTGTTAAGAGGTCACTCTGGAAAAAAGGATAAGGGCTAAAGATCACATGGAAAAAGGAAAATAAGAATAGAATAATGATAAAAACTAAATGAAAAATGGTAATAAGAGGACAAAAAAAATATTCTATCTGAATTTCAATGAAAAAGTAATGGTAAGTATTACAGAAGATAGTTTAGTTTAACTTACACTCATTCTTAATGATGATACCTATTACTATTTTCTGATATCTGTATTTTGTTACTCACTTTATTTGTTTTTCTGTTTCTGTATAGTTTCATTTATTTTTCGATCAATTCATATATACCCTGATGAAGCTACCAGGCGAAATATGTCAGGATAATATACGAATCTGAAACTCGCTTTAACTGTACACTTGTCAGTAAGACCACACATTTTGTGAAACATTGTATACTTGCGGACATATTGTTCCAGCTTAGGTTTTTTTAACTTTATACTTATTAAAATGTATTTAAGACATATTTTTCTCATCATTATTTGCTAATGCACCGTTAAAATCCCTTTTTCTTTCCCATTTGATACATTTTATCTTCTGGGATGAGGTGGCAATTCTTTTGGGTGTAGTCAAAAGTATGAGTCAAAAGTTTGGAGAAAACATGCAAGATGCAGATTTATATTTTGTTATAATATTATAGAAACCAATCAGCTTCCAGTTTTTTTTTTTTTTTTGGTCAAAGCTTAAAGTGTTTGTTAATTCAAAATTATAACTCACTGCCAGCCCCTCTATTATAGGCAGGCATATCACACTGTGTAAGTCTTTTATAAAAATGAGGATTGTGAATACTTATTTAGGGCGATCTTCAGGCCGATGATGTGACTCACGGCCGCTTTACAGCTCTGATACATGGATACAGCAGGAGGGGCTAAGATCTCCCTCTGACATCAGCCGGGCAGGGAGATCACATGGCTGCTCAGCCCCTCAAGCAGAAGCCCTGTCTTGGAGATGTAAAGCGGCCACACATCACATGACCGGGCCTAAAGATGGCACTAAAAATGTATTTACAGTCCATGTTTTCAGAAAAAAATTTACACAGTGTAGTATGCCTCCCTATAATAGAATAGAGGGGCCGGCGGTAACCATTGTAAGTTTTTTATTTTTATTAATAGCGGAGGGGGTGGGGCGGGGCAGAGACAGAGAAACAGAACATGGAGCTGACAGGCAGGGAGGAGGGGGTGGGGGGAGAGAGGAGAGCTGCAGATGACGGTGGGACGTGCGCTGACCACGGTTGTCAGGGCTCAGCTGCCCTGATTATCATGGTCAGCGCAGAGAGGGGGACACAGGAAGTGACAAGATCATCCAGTTTTTTTTACAGTTTAGAGGGGGGCAGTGTGGGGTTTTACCTGCTTTAGGAGACCAGGATCTGATTTTTTTGTTGGGCTAACAAACACTTTAATTGAACAAGCTGAAGTTAGAAGCTGATTGGCTACTATGCACAGCTGCACCATATTTTTTACTCTCCAGTTTTAGTAAATTAACCCCTGTATGTCTAGGCATTAAAAAAGTAATTCAAAAATAAAACTGGTAACCAAATAAGAAGTATATTAAAAATAAAATGAAAAAAATGAGAATGTGTTTTCTGAGTCATTCTCACAAGCTTTAGTGTCCCTGGCCAGAACATGACACAATATTGCAGAAATGTATTAGTCAGTGGGTGTAACTTTAATCTAATTGCTATGTTTTACACAATTTTCACTTAATAATTTGCATCATTAAATTCTCTGCAACAACTCTTGTGCAAACAACCATGTACAGAGATAGTCAATACAACAATAAAGCTGTAAGAGGCTTATTTGAAAAGGTCAGCAAAGAAATATATATATATATATTTTATTTTTTTTGCTTAATCTCTTCCCACAGTGTTGTTTGTTTTCACACCATTTTATAGGCAGCTGACTTGGAAAGTTACAATGTCCAACTGCTGTGTAAAAACTGGCAAAAAGCACCAAAAAATGGGAAAACCTTCACCGAAAAAAAGATGCAATGTTTTCATAAACTGAAAAAATATGTCTAGAAAATATTTTACTAAATTATTTTAAATTATATGCCAGAAATCTAGAGAAACTACCCTTTAGAGTGGTAGTAAACTCTTGGAATTGAAAATTTGCTGTCAGGCAGGCTTGTCATAAATACCCCCCACCTGACAGCAGGTAATGTGATCTGAGCCACACATGCATAGCTCAGACCAAATTTATGGCCCGATCTGTGTGCAGTGAGGATGTGACTCCATAGGTGTAGGAGTGATGTCACCTGCAGCCCGGCCATTTAAGCCTCTAAAGATCAGAAACCTAGAAGACCAAGGAGAGCTGTGTCAGCGCAACGATGAATGGCTCCATCTGCAGGTACGTCTGTCATAATGTACTAGTATGCAGCGCATACCAGTACATTATAACCTACGCATGCATAGGGGCCATTTTTTTAAACAAAGAAATAGACTTTACTACCGCTTTAAAGTGTACGTTGGGGCAAAATGAAAAAAAAGTATGAAGTACCTCTCTGCTAGAGATGAGGTTCCCTGTGATGCAGGGTTTGCAGCAAGCTTTACATTTTTGCAGTTTTTAAAATGGGTGAACTAAATAGGTAGATTTTGGCTGCTATTACTACTGTCACTAGATGACAACACCTTGTTTTGTCGTAATCATCTTTGGTTGCCAGGATGCATGCAGCCATACACTGTAATTAGTCTCTAGGCTGCTGGCAACTATATGTGTCCTAGTAACTAAGGATGCTGTGCAGGGTGACCATCTGAATCCTAGCAACTGATGATGCACTTGGTTGATAGCACAGTGACATGTTCATTGTCATGGGTTGTTATGGTGCATCGTTAAAATCAAGTTGCAGTGCAGTAAAAAAAGTGGGGGTCACCCCAAAATCCATACCAGAACCTTATCCTAGATAGCTGTCTGTCATGGATTTTAGGGGGGCACCCCATGCAAGAAACAAAAAAGTATCATGCAAGAAACGAAAAAGTGTGAAGTTATCCAAAATCCACACCAGACTCTTATTCAAACAAATGGCCTTGCTGGACAGGAAATGGGGGGCAGCAAGCTTTCACTTTCCCCCTCTAAAATCATATCAAGTCACAAGGAGGGGCAAGTGCCCCCCCCCCCCCCCCAGCATTGCAGGCGCTACCTATAGGCGAATGCACACATCAGTCGTGAGTGCCGCACTGCATGTCCCAGGACCGGGAGTCACATACACAACATGGAGTGTCACGGAGGGATGTTGTTTGCAGCCCCTGAGCTGGGAGCAGGCAGCATGGCCAGAAAATAAAAAGCATCATCTGCTAATGCTCAGTCCGACCAGATCATTAATGATTTATTGCCCCTCCCCTCCTCTCCTCCTCCAACTGCCAGCTCTGCCTGGGCATGTGTGAAAGGCCCAATGCTCCCTTCTAGATTGGGGTCCTGAGAACACTCACAGCATCTGAGCTGCTTGACATGTGCAGCTGGTTTTGGAACCTTCCATTTGCCTTTTCTGGGGTTAGTAATGCATTTAATTCTATCTAATGTTATCTGAAGCTTGCAATATAGAAATTGATTGGAGGGGAGTTCTCCATACTAATGATTGTGTGGGGGATGTAATGTATCTGTGTGTATGGGGGGTGAAATGTATCTGGTAGAATGGGGTGTAATGTATCTGGGTGTATGGGGGTGTAATGTATCTGGGTGTATGGGGGTGTAATGTATCTGGGTGTAATCTGTATGTATTATGGATGTAATGTATATGGATGTATGAGGGTGTAATGGGTGAATGGGGGTATGGGGTGTAATGTATCTGGGTGTAATCTGTGTTTATGGGCGATGTAATGTATCTGGGTGTATGGGGGTGTAATGTATCTGAGTGTATGAGGGTCTAATGGGTGAATAGGGGAATGGGGGTGTACTGTATCTGGATGTATGAGGGTGTAATGGGTGAATGGGGGTATGGGGGTGTAATGTATCTGGGTGTAATCTGTGTGTATGGGGGTGTAATGTATCTGGGTGTATGGTGGTGTAATGTATCTGGGTGTATGGGGGTGCAATGTATCTAGGTGTATGAGGGTGTAATGGGTGAATGGGGGTATGGGGGTGTAATGTATCTGGGTGTAATCTGTGTGTATGGGGGGATGTAATGTATCTGGGTGTATGGGGGTGTAATGTATATGGGTGTATGGGGGTGTAATCTGTGTATATGGGGGATGTAATGTATCTGGTTGTATCTGTACTATGTCCACAGTCTCTGACCATGATAATGACCTTGTCAAAAAGGGGCGGAGCATGGGTGACCTTAAAATGATCCCCCTTCCTGAAAAAAATTCTGGAAAGCTATGGAAAGAGGGAACTTTTTAGCATCTGAAAGCATCCACACAAACCCCCCCCGATCCCCCCCGATCGCCCCCCGCCCCCCCTCCCCCCCAGTCACAGTGTCACTGATTGCATTGATCATTTCTTTACTGATCAATGCATTCAGTGTCAGTTGTGACAGTAAAAACTGTCAGGACAGTTAGTGTTAGGTCCAGGGTAGCCCCCTATCACCCCCCAATAAAGATTTAACCCCCTGATTGCCCCTAGAGTTAACCCTTTCACCCCCTTTTGCCAGTGTCACTAAGCGATCATTTTTATGATCGCTGCATGTGTCGCTAGGTAGCTAGTTATTTTTTTAGGTTCACCGCCAGGTTTTTATATCGCTAGGTACCCCGATATACTACCCAATAATGGTTTTAACCCCCTGATTGCCGCTAGTTAACCCTTTCACCCCCTTTTGCCAGTGTCACTAAGCGATCGTTTTTCTGATCGCTGCATTAGTGTCGCTACAGTCGCTAGGTAGCTAGTTATTTTTTTAGGTTCACCGCCAGGTTTTTATAGCGCTAGGTACCCCGATATACTACCCAATAATGGTTTTAACCCCCTGATTTCCGCTAGTTAACCCTTTCACCCCCTTTTGCCAGTGTCACTAAGCGATAATTTTTCTGATCGCTGCATCAGTGTCGCTAGTGTCGCTAGGTAGCTAGTTATTTTTTTAGGTTCACCGCCAGGTTTTTATAGCGCTAGGTACCCCGATATACTACCTAATAATGGTTTTAACCCCCTGATTGCTGCTAGTTAACCCTTTCACCCCCTTTCACCAGCGATCACAGTATAAGTGTCACTGGTGACGCTGGTTAGCCAGTTAGTTATTTAGGTTCCCCGTCAGGTTTTTATATAGCGCCAGGGACCCCCATATACTACCTTATAAAAATTTGAACCCCCTGATTGCCCCTAGTTAACCCTTTCACCACTGATCACCGTATAAGTGTTACGGGTGACTCTGGTTAGTTTGTTTTTTATAGCATCAGGGCACCCACCATTTATTACCCAATAAAGGTTTAACCCCCTGATCACCCGGCGGGTGATATCAATTAGGTTTTAGGGTCAGGGTCTGCGTCGCCCCAGGCAGCGCTAGGTTAGTGCCAGTACCGCTAACACCTACACGCAAAGCATACACCTCCCGTAGTGCTATAGAATCTGAACAGATCAATATCTGATCTGATCAGATCTATACTAGCGTCCCCAGCAGTTTAGGGTTCCAAAAAAACGCATTGTTAGCAGGATCAGCCCAGATACCTGCTAGCACCTGCGTTTTGCCCCTCTGCCCAGCCCACCCAAGTGCAGTATCGATCGATCACTGTCACTTACAAAACACTAAACACATAACTGCAGCGATCGCAGAGTCAGGCCTGATCCCTGCCATCGCTAACAGGTTTTTTGGTAGCATTTTATATTTAAATCCGGAAGGCAGCGCTTGGTTTTCGGGGTCCCGTACGTGGCTAGGCTCCCAAAAAGTCCCCCACATGTGGTATCCCCGTACTCGGGAGAAGCAGCAGAATTTATTTTGGGGTGTAATTTGACTTCTGCCCATAGCATGTGTGAGCAATATATCATTTAGTGACAACTTTGTGCAAAAAAAAAAAAGTTTGTAATATTCCCGCAACTTTTGGCAAAATATAAAATATTCCATGGACTCAACATGCCTCTCAGTAAATAGCTTGGGGTGTCTACTTTCCAAAATGGGGTCATTTTGGGGGGTTTTGTGCTATTTTGGCATTTTATGGCCTTCGAAACTGTGATAGGTAGTGAGGAGTTAAATCAAAAATTTGCACCCTTAGAAATCCTGAAGGTGGTGATTGGTTTTCGGGGTGCCGTGCGCGACTAGACTCCCAAAAAGTCCCACACATGTGGTGTCCCCGTACTCAGGAGAAGCAGCAGAATGTATTTTGGGGTGTCATTGCACATATGCCCATAGCATGTGTGAGCAATATATCATTTAGTGACAACTTGGTGCAAAAAAAAAAAAATTTGTAATATTCCCGCAACTTGTGGCAAAATATAAAATATTCCATGGACTCAACATGCCTCTCAGTAAATAGCTTGGGGTGTCTACTTTCCAAAATGGGGTCATTTTGGGGGGTTTTGTGCTATTTTGGCATTTTATGGCCTTCGAAACTGTGATAGGTAGTGAGGAGTTAAATCAAAAATTTGCACCCTTAGAAATCCTGAAGGTGGTGATTGGTTTTCAGGGTGCCGTGCGCGACTAGACTCCCAAAAAGTCCCACACATGTGGTATCCCCATACTCGGGAGAAGTAGCGGAATATATTTTGGGGTGCAATTCCACATATAACCATGGCATGTGTGAGCAATATATCATTTAGTGACAACTTTTTGTAAAAATTTTTTTTTTTTTTTTTTTGTCATTATTCAATCCCTTAGGACAAAAAAAATAAATATTCAATGGGCTCAACATACCCATCAGCAATTTCCTTGGGGTGTCTACTTTCCAAAATGGGGTCATTTGGGGGGGATTTGTACTGCCCTGCCATTTTAGCACCTCAAGAAATGAGATCGGCAGTCATAAATTAAAAGCTGTGTAAATTCCAGAAAATGTACTCTAGTTTGTAGACGCTATAACTTTTGCGCAAACCAAAAAATATACGCTTATTGACATTTTTTTTACTAAAGACATGTGGCTGAATAAATTTTGCCCTCAATGTATGACTAAAATTTAGTTTATTCGATTTTTCTTATGACAAAAAGAAGAAAATATCTTTTTTTTTCAAAATTTTCGCTCTTTTTCCATTTATATCGCAAAAAAAAAAAAATCGCAGAGGCAATCAAATACCATCAAAAGAAAGCTCTATTTGTGGGAAGAAAAGGACGCAAATTTCGCTTGGGTGCAATATTGCATGACCGCGCAATTACCAGTTAAAGCAGCGCAGTGCGAAATTGCAAAAAGACCTCTGGTCCTTAAGGTGTTTATTGGTCCGGAGCTGAAGTGGTTAAGTGTCCAACCATGGGTCGGGAGCGCGCCACCAGCTCCGTGACCGTGGCCTAGTGTGGCTGTCACCGATCGTCTGTTCCCTTTCATAGGGAAAGACAATCAGTGCGTCACATGCCAGGTCACGCCCCCCTACAATAAAAAAAAACATAACGTCACACATAACCCCTACACTGCCCCCTAGTGGTTAACTCCTTCACTGCCAGTGTCATTTACACAGGAATCAGTGCATTTAAATAGCACTGATTGCTGTATAAATGACAATGGCCCCAAAAATGGGCCAAAAATGTCCAATTTGTCTGCCATAATGTCGCAGTCACAATAAAAATCGCTGATCGCTGTCATTACTAGTATAAAAAAAATATTAATAAAAATGCTATAAAACTATCCCCTATTTTGTAAATGCTATAACTTTTGGCAAACCAATCAATAATCGCTAATTGCGATATTTTTTTACCAAAAATATGTAGAAGAATACGTATCGGCCTAAACTGAGGAAAAAATGTTTTTTATATATTTTTGGGGGATATTTATTATAGCAAAAAGTAAAAAATATTGAATTTTTTTCAAAATTGTCGCTCTATTTTTGTTTATAGCGCAAAAAATAAAAACCGCAGACGTGATCAAATACCACCAAAAGAAATCTCTGTTTGTGGGAAAAAAAGGACGCCAATTTTGTTTGGGAGCCACGTCGCACGACTGCGCAATTGTGCAGTGCCAAATCGCAAAAAGTGGCCTGGTCCTGGCTGCAAATTGGTCCGGGGCTTAAGTGGTTAAGAAAACACCTGCAATGTGCACAGGATAACCTGATAGCCTTTAACTGAGCAAA
Source organism: Lithobates pipiens (assembly GCF_037356315.1). Classification (NCBI taxonomy): domain Eukaryota; kingdom Metazoa; phylum Chordata; class Amphibia; order Anura; family Ranidae; genus Lithobates; species Lithobates pipiens. The sequence continues at coordinate 500,988,301 of NW_027507764.1, read as the reverse complement.
TAAGAGAAGTTAATTTTTAGGAGTACAGGATTCTGTCTAAATTGGCCCCCGGTATGTGTGTGTATGAATGTGAGTTAGGGGCCTTAGTTTGTAAGCTTCTTTATGGCAGGGACTGGTGTGAATGAACATTGTATATACATATGCAAAGTGCTGCGTAAGTTGGGTATCTATAATAAAACAAAATTAAATAAATACATAAGTTGTTTTGCAATTTATTGGTATTTAAATAACCTTTCTACTGCAATTTTCATCCAGTTATGATTTTTTTTAAAACATCCAAAAATGTCAAATTACACTTCACTGTAACCATGGAGATAGTTCACAGAATGACCCCAGCATTGTACAGAACTCAGACATGTAATTTCCTGCTGATGTGATTGGCTTTGTTTAGCAGTTTGGAATGGCATTGATGATGTGATTAAAGCAGGCAGACCCTCCAGTTTAGCACTGATACTTCTGTTTATAGAGGCTACTAAAATGGCATCTCCTAGTATATATAGAGCAGTAGCAGCATTCCAATCTGCAATTAAAAGAGCAGTATGGACATTTCTACTCACCTAGGTAGATGCAGCATCAATCAGATGCTGCATCTGTCCCCTGCCAGTTCTGCAATGAGAACTAAGCGATCAAACACCACTGATCGCTTAGTTCTCTCCTTCGCTCTCAGCAGAGACCTGTAAACTGTCAGTCACAGAGTCTCTGCTTTGCCCCTCCAGCACTCAGTGGATCGCTGGGTTGTAGAAAGGTGGGAGAGGCTGGCTCAGGCTCTCAGCAGGTCACTGACTGGCTGAGCCAGTGTCATTACTCTACAGTAATACTTTCATGCCCTGTCTGTCTCTTACCTGGTCTGTGTATCAGCCGTAGGGCCTGCACTCTCACACCTGCATGGTTAAGTAATCTTTTCTCAGTGTGGCTCCACCCTAGCCTCAACAGGAACCACTATTTAACACTGTGTTCTCCAAGCCTGCCTTGCCAAGCAATATTGTGTGTTTGGTTTCCTGTCTCTCCTTGCCGTGTGCTCTACGTCTGTCTCTGTTACCGATCTTGGCTTGCTATTTGACTTTCCCTGCCTGCTTGTTACCCTGACCATTGGCGTGTTCTCTGTCTATCCTTGTTTGCTAGTTGCCCCGACCTTTGGCTTATCTCCTGACTATCCCTTGTTGTCCTGGGCTGCCTAAGTGATCACATTCCCTCTGTTCTCAGCTACATAGGAGCTGGGGGAGGAGAAGCAGCAGCACACTGAGCTTCCCAGTGAATGGCTGTGCAGCTAGTGGGGAAGGGGTGTCAGGACAAGCCTGGTTATTGAAGTGTTCTCTGTCTGACTATCCCTTGTTGTCCTGGGCTGCTACTTCCTCTCTATCCTTCTGTAGCCTACCGAGCTGGGAGACCCTGGGGGCCGCGACCTTGAGCCAGTTGCAGCACAGTCCATCCTCACCACTAGAGGCTCTGGTGAACAACTGCTGGCTCTTAGAGTCCGCACCCTGGGGAATCTTATTCTCTAGCTCCCAGTAGGATCTGTGTTGGTGCTCCAGTGGACCTGCCTTCCTGAACCACCCAGAGTTCCACTACCCAGGGTCCACTACCTTAGCGGTGCACTCCTGACTCCAGCAGTGTGCATCTGTCACCTGGACTCAGGTGACCTGACAGTTCAGCCATGGACTCGGCTGATGTGCTGCTACCTGCCGATGATCAACTGCAGGACTAGAGCTGCAAACTTGAGACCCAGGAATCTAATCAGGTGATGCAATTCCTTCAGGATTTGGCTTCCTGCTTTGAACAACTTCAAGCCTTCGGAGGATCCCTTGTTCGACAACCTCAACCCCAATCTTCTGCCGTATCACCTGAAGCTGTCTCTACCTTTCATGATTTGAAACAGGCCTTTATGTCTGGACCTTTGTTGAGGCAACCTGACCCTGCTGATAAATTTTTTATTGAAGTGGATGCTTCCTCAACTGGGGTGGGAGCTGTGCTTCTTCAATCCTTTGGGGAAAAACATCAACCGTGTGCATTTTTCTCCCAAAAAAATTCTCAGGCGGAGAAGAATTACGCTATTGGTGATCGGGAACCTCTTGCGATTAAATTGGTGTTGGAGGAGTAGCGTCATCTCTTGGAGGGTTCCCCATATTTCATAACAATTTTCACTGACCATAAATATCTGCAGTACCTACAGAATGCCAAACCACTGAATCCCAGACAAGCCAGGTGGAGTCTCTTCTTTTCCCGTTTTAACTTCACCATTACGTTCAAACCTGGTTCCTGCAACAGTCGGGCTGATGCACTCCCTAGGTCTTTTGACATTCAGGATGAGGAGCCTACCCCTGAACCGGAGCCAATCATCCCAACTTCATGCATCCTTGCCCATTCTACCACCCTGGAGTCAAAAAATTCTCCTGGCAAGAACTTTGTCCTCACTGACCTAAGAGCTAAGATCCTTCGTTGGTCATTGATAAGGGGAGAGCTCCCCTCATCGATGATGGAATCCACCATAATCACCATACACATGGAGGGTAAAGACCCACTTGATCCTGCCTCATATAGGCCTATCGCTTTATTAAACACCGACATAAAAATACTGGCAAAGGTCTTGGCGGCTAGGATGAATAAGGTTTTACTGAAACTCCTCCACCCTGATCAATCAGATTTTATACCCAGAAGAACTACTAGCACAAATATAAGGAGGGTATACTTGAATCTTCAGGTCCCTACGGATGAGAGTGGAGAGAGGGCTATTTTGTCTTTAGATGCCACCAAGGCCTTTGATAGTCTTGAGTGGCAGTATCTCTGGAGAGTTATGGAGATGGCCCAATTTGGACTGGGTTTCATGAAATGGGTAAAAATGCTTTCTAGGGCACCAGAAGCCAGAGTAAAGGTGAATAATGAAAAGCCTGACAAATTTAGACTGGGGAGGGGGACAAGACAAGGGTGTCCCTTGTCACCCCTCCTCTTTGCCATAGCAATTGAACCTCTTGGCATTGCCCTGCGGTCTTCTGCTCAGATGAAGGGTCTTAGAAGGGGAGACTTGGAAGAAAAAGTAGCATTATACGCAGATGACCTTCTGTTATTCCTTGGCGATACACAGGATTCCCTTCAGAAAGCTATGGACATTATTAACAAATTTGGCCAAATTTCCGGACTTAAGATAAATTGGGAAAAATCTAGCCTTCTGCCAGTAGATCCTCTGGGAAGCCCCTTGCCTGAGGAGGTGACCCAGATCAAAGTAGTAAGTAAATTTAAATACCTAGGAATAAACGTATCCAGAGACCCTCAACAGTACGCAGCAGATAATATAATCCTGTTACTGAATAAATTTAGGAGGAAGACAAAAGTGTGGAAACGCCTGCCATTATCTGTTGAAAGGTCGCTGTAATTTAATCAAAATGATATGAATGCCACAGCTTCTCTATGTATTGCATAACTCCCCAATTTGGTTATATAAAATGTGGTTTCAAAAGATAGACATGGTGTTCAGGGAACTGATTTGGAAGGGTGGGTCGGCAAGAATTCGATTGAGTACTTTGCAGTTACAAAAACAGGAAGGAGGAATAGCGCTCTCACACTCCTTTAGCTACTTCCTTGCGTCACAACTCCAGTATATGGGGGGTGTAATTTAGAAGGGGGAGAGGCAGGGAGAAAAATGCTCCTACAAAACACACCACATGACTCAATAGTGGAAGCTCTGGAGGCAGGATCCTTTCCATTAGGACTCCCTACTTTGAGTTTAATGACGAGAGTGTGGGACACAGCGAAGGCCATATTAAAATACAGAGGATTTAATGAGCACACCCCCTTATGGAAGAATAGCAAATTGGGAGAACTGCAGAATATGGGGACAGTAAGAGAATGGGAGAGATGTGGAATAAAATTTATCGCTCAGCTATACCAAGATGGTGCCCTGAAAACCTTTCCGGAACTGAGAGATTATTTTGCTCTACCAAATAAATCCTTCTATAAGTATTTGCAGGTTAGGCACGGACTGGAAGAGCAGTTTAGAGGGAGGACCTTAGAATGGAGCTCAATCCCAGTTCTTCAAAAAATAATTAATGCAGAAACAGGGAAAGGTTTAATTTCGAAAATATACCCACATATAAACAAGGGGAGAATGGGAGGGATAGAGATCCCTATGTACAGGAGGAAGTGGGAAAAAGATGTAGGAGATATCTCCGAAATACAATAGAATAGACATAACAATAAATTTTTTGGAAAAAAACAAACCAGGGAAGTGGGACATTAATGGTGCAATACTCAAAGAAGAAATATATATATAAAAGTTTATAAATATTTTATTATAACAATCCCGTAAAAACAAAAAACAGCCTTTATAGTCATACAAAATATTATATACAACTTGCGATCCAAAAAGAGGTATGATTGAGGTAGTTGTGATTGGTTTATCCCGACATGTTTCGCTTATTGCTTCATCAGAGGATATGCCAACTACCAAAATAACAAAATCAAACAATAAAGAAGAAAAACATAAGTTAAGTTTGCAAGGTCCAATTCTTTAGACAATTTTACATAGCTTTGTACATATAACAAGACATATATATGGTTAACACAAGGCATGAGTAAGGCTCCAAGTGGATAGGTATGCTCACCCTCATTTCACCAACCCATTCACCGCCAGAAAATCGTCAACATCGTGACATAAAAGATGCAGGGTAGCATGCTCAACAGCCAAATGATCTAGCAAGGAGGGCATAGACAGCGGCTAATCGGGGCAGAAAAAATATATTTTTATAGTTTTAAATATTATTTTATAAGAAAAAAAAAGGTTTAAACTTTTTAATTATTTTGCAAAATATTCATATACCCTATCCTAATTCCATTATATTTATTAACCATATAGGCATATAGAATGGGGAAAAGTATAAAATCTATTTTAGTATTAGATTAATCCATATTATCCGACAAGTATTTTAATTTAATGATTATAATTCTTATATACTAGAAGAAAGGATTAATTATAATTCATCAACTTACACAATCAATGAAAAGGTAAGGATTCCTTTTTCTAATCCAACAATCTATCATTGGCCCACTGGGAGTATCCAGGAGTCCCTTCAAAGTAGATTAGGCTACAGGGGATAGCGCACCCAACAGGCTTCACTGCCTGTTCGCAGGGTGTCTAAAATATAAGGAAGAGTATTGTAAATTAATTGTTGCATAGGAATAAAGATCCCAGGGAATACATCTTAAGGGAGTTTCCACTAACCGTTTAGAAGCGTAACCTCCTCCTAGCACGGCTCCTCCGCAGCTGAGCGTCTGACGTCACCGGCTCGATGCAGACGTCTAAAGCAGCAATGCGCATGCGCGAGGGGAGAAGGTAGAACGGGAAACTACATTTCCCATAATGCAACGATATGATCACCGGCATTTAATGTTACGCTGAGAAGGAGCAGCGAACACAAGGGGAGTGTAGCATTCAAAACATCATGCTTGCACTACCCTTTGATGGAAAACTCCCCAGGCTAATACGCAGGCATTGCTGCCAACGATCGGACAGCTCGCTCGGAAGGACATTGTCGACCCGAACTAAGGTGTCCTCGGGCGTCCGTATGCTCCTCCCAATTGCCACAGTGACACAGGCCACAGGCGGAGGAGCCGTGCTAGGAGGAGGTTACGCTTTTCATCGTCAAAATGAAAGATGCCCTAAGATGGTTGTTGGTGTCGCCTCTGTCCGGTAGAGAATGGATAAATAGCATGAATGTGGTAGTTCTTAAAGAGAAAGCGTTATATATAAAACAAGGGACTTTAAAGAAATATGACAAGATGTGGAAACCTTGGTGGGAAGCCAAAGGGATTGATATGTGAATAATAATAGTGTGGAAAAATATTTTGACGATGAAAAGTGACCCAATAGGAATTAAAGTAAGAGGGCAAATGAAGAGGGTGGAAGTGTGCAAGAATGGGGATGAGAGGGAAGTGTGATAGAGTGGGAATCTAGATTACATGGAACATCAGCTAGGATGGCCCTCATGATACCAATCCCCTCTTAGGCCACCCAAGATATAAACAATTCTTTTTTTTGTTATATTCTTATCTGATAAGGTGATGGGAAGGAGGGGAGGGGGAGACTGAGGGGATGTTTAATTTTCATGTATTTTGTAAACAAAATAAATATCTTAATAAAGAAATAAAGTTTAAGATCCTTAGTTGGGGACATGACTCCAAGGTGGCAGGTCATGCTGGCTTCCTTCGATCCTTCCTCCTCATCAGTCACCACTACTGGTGGCCTACTCTCCATTCGGATGTCAAAGACTATGTTAAGGCTTGTCATGTCTGTGCCCAGCCTAAATCCTCCACGTAGGCTCCTGGTGGTCTTCTCATGCCCTTGCCCATTCCCGAGGTGCCCTGGTCTCACAAAGCCTTGGACTTTATCACCAATTTTCCACCGTCTGAGAATAATAAGGGTCATTTGGGTGGTAATCGATCGGCTCTCCAAGGTGGCTAATTTTTTTCCTCTTCCTGGTCTCCCTTCCGCTCCTGCTTTGGTTCCCATTTTTGTTCAAGAGATCTTCACCTCTATGGGGTCCCTTCCCATACTGTTTTTGACAGGGGTGTTCAATTTACATTTCGTTTTCGGAGAGCCTTCTGCAAATCCCTCAATATTGTCTTAGATTTTTCCTCTTCGTACCATCCCCAATCCAATGGACAGACTGAGAGGGTTAATCAGGAGTTAGAGGTCTTTCTCTGGACCTTAGTTTCTGCTCATCATGAAGATTGGTCCTCTACTCCCGTGGGCAGAATTCTCTCACAACAATCATGTGAACATCAGTTCTCAGAAGACACCCTTTTTCACAATTTATGGAAGACACCCTCAGCTCCCTCTTCCTATGACCTGTTCTCCGGATAGTCCAGCTTTGGCTACGGTTCAAAAATCATTCAATTCTGATCATGATTCCCTCCGGGCAGCCACTGATAAATGTAAAGGTTTTTCTGGCCATCATAGGCGTAAACCGCCTTCTCTACAGCCTGGAGACAAGGTCTGGCCTTCCACCAGGAACATCAAGCTCCAGGTTCCTTCTCTGAAATTTGCCCCAAGATTCATTGGCCCGTATTCCATGATTTCTAAGGTAAATCCAGTTTATTTTAAACTAAAAATTCCTAAAAACCTTTTAAGGGGTTGTAAACCTTTGTTTTTTTATTTTCTAAATAGGCTCCGTTAAGTTAGTGCATTGTTGGTTCACTTACCTTTTCCTTGGATTTCCCTTCTAAATGTTTTTTTTCTTTGTCTGAATTTCTCACTTCCTGTTTCTCCTCAGTAAACTTCACACCATCATCCGATCGGTGTTTAGTCAGCCAGAACAGCTTACTGAACAGCTTACTGAGGAGGAACAGGAAGTGAGAAATTCAGACAAAGAAAACAAAGAAAAAAAACATTTAGAAGGGAAATCAAGGAAAAGGTAAGTGACCCAACAATGCACTAGCTTAAAGGAACCTATTTAGAAAATAAAAAACAAACCTTTACAACCCCTTTAAGATCTCAAACTCTTTTCACATTTCCCTCCTGAAGCCTTTAGTCCTCAATAAGTTCGCTTGTCCTCTCCCTGCATCAGTTCCAATCTCTGAGAATAATAAGGAGTAAGAGGTTAGTCAAATTCTGGATTTCTAGCTCTTTAAAGGCAGTCTTTAGTACCTCGGGCATTGGAAAGGTTTTGGTCCTGAGGAGAGGTCTTGGATTCCCACATCTGATGTCTTTGCACCTTGTCTTTTGAGGAGGTTTCATTTGAGGTTCCCCTTAAAGCCTGGGCCCAAGCAAGGGATGAGGAGGCCTTATAAGAGGGGGGGAGGGGTACTGCCATGACTCTGCAGTAATACTTTCATGCCCTGTCTGTCTCTTACTTGGTCTGTGTATCAGCTTTAGGGCCTGCCCTCTCACACCTGCATGGTTAAGTAATATTTCCTCAGTGTGGCTCCACCCTAGCCTCAACAGGAACCACTATTTAACACTGGGGTTTATTTACTAAATTCAAATTCACTTTGCACTGCAAGTGCACTTGAATGTGCACTGAAAGTGCACTTGAAAGTTGAGTCACTGTAGATCCAAGGGGGATATGCAAGGAAAATAAAAAAATAGCATTTTAGCTTGCACACGATTGGATGATAAAGTCAGCAGAGCTTCCACTCATTTAAGATCTACCCCTTATGCCACGTACACATGATTGGAATTCCGGACAAAAAAAGACCGAAAATGCAACTGTATGTATGAATTTAGCTATCCGAATTTCCACCAGCCAAAAATTGATAGCATGTTCTCAATTTTCCCGATGGAAGAACTTTCTATCGGAAATTCCAATCGTGTGTATGCAATTCCAACGCGCCAAAAATCACGCATGCTCAGATTCAACTACGAGACGGAAGCTATTGGCTACAGGCTATTGAACTACCTTTTTCTAGTCCCATCGTACGTGTTGTACATCACCGCATTCTAAACTATCGGAATTTGGTGTGACCGTGTGTAGGCAAGACAGCTTGAGTGGAATTCTGTCAGGAAAACCATCAGAGCTTTTTCCGATGAGATTTCCAATTGTGTGTATGTGGCGTTAGATATAGACCTACTGCACTTCCAAGTGCACTTGAAAGTGCACTTGCAGTGCAAAGTGGATTAACCTTTTGTAAATAACCCCCACTTTGTTCTCCAAAGCTGTCTTGCCAAGCAATATTGTGTGTTTGGTTTCCTGTCTCGTGCTTGCCGTGTGCTCTACGTCTGTCTCTGTTACCGATCTTGGCTTGCTATTTGACTATCCCTGCTTGCTTGTTACTCTGACCATTGGCATGTTCTCTGTCTATCCTTATGTGCTAATTGCCCCGATCTTTGGCTTATCTGCTCACTATCCCTTGTTATCCTGGCCTGCCTAAGTGATCACATTCCCTCTGTTCTCAGCTGCATAGGAGCTGGGGGAGGAGAAGCAGCATCACGCTGAGCTTCCCAGTGAATTACTGTGCAGTTGGGGGGAAGGGGTGTCTGGACAAGCCTGGTCATTGGAGGAGAGCAGGCTGAATTCCCAGCATAGCTAGAGAACTGACCATACTGTGCTCTACTGCTTAGTATGGTTGGTTTTTAATAGGAAAGCAAGGAGACTAGCAGGAACACCAGGGATTTCACACAAAAGAAGTAATACAAAGAGAACAGGATACTTTCTCATACAAGTATATGGTACAGCAGGCACATATCAGGAATATGAAGTGTTGGGGTAACAAATGCTTTAATACAAACTAATCTTTTATATATTACCACAAAATGGGTATTATATTGTGTTTGTGTATACTAAAATTTATTTTGTGCACCTTTCTGTAAGATTACATGAACAAGCAGCACAAATAAATAGCATAAAAATATATTTTACAAGGCCTCCGTTTTCAAATAACTTCAAATATGGTGGTGGTGGTGGGGGTAGAAAAATTTGCCCTGATGCAAAAGTGTTTTTTAGCATTTAGAAAAAATGGCAGACTGTCCTAATGTGGAGACACACAAACTGTTGTGGTCATTAAGGGTTAATGAGAAAGCAATAACAAATCTGACCAGATTTCAGTATTTCTAACTTGCAGGACCACCTATTAATAACTGTTAGGTCACCTTTTAAAATCAGTAGGATAAATTTCACTACTTACCCTTATTAATATTCATATCTTGCTGTTCGCAAGTGGAAGCAGGCAACAATAATTCACTTAATTGTGTTGTTTGTCTTATTATCAGGATCAATTTTAAAACCCTGGAAAATAGGTTTCAAAATCCCAGCTAAAATTAAAATGGATAATCAGATGGAAATGAGAAAATAAACATTGATTTGCTAAATAAATTAGACACATCCAGTGTTTAGATCTGAAATTTAAACTGTTTCAAAGTTTTATAACATGTTCAGTGGAAAACGAGGAGTAATGTAGAATCCTGTGCACTTTTCAGTACTTCATTATAAAAAGAGATAGCAATTCATAATTCACATTAGGCAAAAAATAACCCTGTGTGTTTATGCATAAAATATAACGTAGATGAAATTTTCAAACTTACAGATAATAGCATTATTATGATTGTTAAAGTGGTTCTAAAGGCTCAAGGCTTTTTATCTTAAGGCTAGGTTCACACTATTGCGATGCGGGAACGCCGCGAATCCGCGGCGTTTTCCCGCATCGCTCACCTCCCGCCGGCAGTTCACACTGCCCTATGCGGACGGCTGGGGGTGTCAATGTTATGTTAATGACACCCCCAGATCCGTCGGCATATCGCAGTGCGATCTGCCGACTCGCACAGGAATCGGATCGCATGGTGTGAACCCCCATGCGATCCGATTCCGTTGCGGACCCAAAAAAGGGTCCTGTGCGAGTTTGCTGCGGGACAGCTGCGAGTTCAGCCATACTATCTGTATGGCTGAACTCGCAGTGCTACGGAGATCGGATGTGATTTGCTGTGCGAATCACATCCGGATCTCCCCCCGCAGCAGTGTGAACCCAGCCTAAAGTAGAACGTTCACTTGGCTGTACTTCTATGGATCACATGAGCGCAGTTCCTTTTGCACTCCTCTGACCCATTTTCAGCAGAGAGCCAGCTGAAGTCCACTCTCTGCTGACATCACAGAGTCTGTCCAGGCTCTGCGTCATCATGACCAAGGAGTTGGGATCAGCCAGATCCCTGGACTGACTGACTGACACTGGACTGACACCCGACTCTCTGAGAGCCTCTCTGAGAGCTGCTGAGAGACTGAGCCAGCTGCTCCCATCCCCCTCCACAGCCCAGCACTCCACAGAGCGTGGTGGGCCAAGAGTGATCGGTGGTGTTCGATTGCTTGGTTCTCAGTGTAGAGACACCGGGGTACAGATGCAGCTTCGGACTGATGCTGCATCCAACTAGGTAAGTATGAATCTGAAACTCCTCTCCATACTTGTCTTTTAATGCATTCTATGCATTAAGGTATTAAGGCCATTTTCTGCCTTCAGAAGTCACCTAATTAGTAATTAGTCCACCTGTGTGTAATTTAATCTCAGTATAAATACAGCTGTTCTGTGAAGCCCTCAGAAGTTTTTTAACCACTTTCAGACCGGACCATTTTGCTGGTAAATGACCAGAGGTCTTTTTACAATTTGGCACTGCGCTGCTTTAACTGGTAATTGCGCGGTCATGCAATGTTGTACCCAAACAAAATTTGCGTCCTTTTCTTCCCACAAATAGAGCTTTCTTTTGATGGTATTTGATTCCCTCTGCGATTTTTATTTTTTGCGATATAAATGGAAAAAGACCGCAAATTTTGAAAAAAAATGATATTTTCTACTTTTTGTTATTAGAAAAATCCAATAAACTCAATTTTAGTCATACATTTAGGCCAAAATGTATTCAGCCACATGTCTTTGGTAAAAAAAAAGTCAATAACTGTATATTTATTGGTTTGCGCAAAAGTTGTCACATCTACAAACTAAGGTACGTTTTCTGGAATTTACGCAGCTTTTAGTTTACGACTGCCTATCTCATTTCTTGAGGTGCTAAAATGGCAGGGCAGTACAAAACCCCCCCAAATGACCCCATTTTGGAAAGTAGACCCCCTAAGGAAATTGATAAGTGGCATGTTGAGCCCATTGAATATTTTATTTTTTTGCCTCAAGCGATTGAATAATGACAAAAAAAAAATTTTTTTTTTTTTTTTACACAAAGTTGTCACTAAATGATATATTGATCACACATGCTATGGGCATATGTGAAATGACACCCCAAAATAAATTCTGCTGCTTCTCCTGAGTACGGGGATACCACATGTGTGGGATTTTTTGGGAGCCTAGCCGCGTACGGGGCCCCGAAATCCAAGAACCGCCTTCAGGTTTTCTAAGGGCGTAAATATTTGACTTCACTCCTTATTACCTATTACAGTTTTGAAGGCCATAAAATGCCAAGATGGCACAAAACCCCCACAAATGACCCCATTTTAGAAAGTAGACACCCCAAGCTATTTGCTGAGAGGCATGTTGAGTCCATGGAATATTTTATATTTTGCCACAAGTTGCGGGAAAATTACAAACTTTTTTTTTTATTTTTCACAAAGTTGTCACTAAATGATATATTGCTCACGCATGCCATGAGCATATGTGAAATGACACCCCAAAATAAATTCTGCTGCTTCTCCTGAGTATGGGGATACCACATATGTGGGACTTTTTGGGAGCCTAGCCGCGTACGGGGCCCCAAAAACCAAGCACCGCCTTCAGGCTTTCTAAGGGCGTTACAGTTTTGAAGGCCATAAAATGCCAAGATGGCACAAACGCCCCCCAAATGACCCCATTTTGGAAAGTAGACACCCCTAAATTTAGGGGTACACTAGTGAGACTAGGTAATAAATGGCGGGTGCCCTGAAACTATAAAAAAATAACTAACCAACCAGCGTCACCTGTAACCGTTATTTGGTGATCACTGGTGAAAGGGTTAACTAGGGGGCAATCAGGGGGCTTTATGCGGTAGTATATGGGGGTCCCTGGCGCTATAAAAAGCTGCGGCGAACCTAAATACCTACCTGCCTAACTAGCGTCACCTGTGACACTAATACAGCGATCAGAAAAACGATCGCTTATTAGGCTGGGTTCACACTGGAGCGATGTGGGAACGCCACAAATCCGTGGCGTGTTCCCGCATCGCATGCCTCCCGGCGGCAGTTCACACTGCCCTATGCGAACTGCTGGGAGTGTCAGTGAAATGTTAATTACACCCCCAGATCAGTTCGCATATCGCAGTGCGATCTGCAAACTCGGATCGCATGGTGTGAACACCCATGCGATCCCATTCTGCTGCGGACCAAAAAAAGGGTCCCGTGCGAGTTTGCGGCGGGTGCGGCGCGTGCGACGCAAATTCAGCCATACTATCTGTATGGCTGAACTCGAATCGCACAGAGATCAGATGTGATTTGCACTGCAGTGCGGTGCGAATCACATCCGTTCTCAAACCGCTGCAATGTGAACCCAGCCTTAGTGACACTGGCGACGGGGGGTGATCACGGGGTTAAACCTTTATTGGGGGGGTTAGGGGGGTACCTTAGAACTAAAGGGGGCTAACCCTAACTGCCCTAACAGTTATTACAGTCACAAATGACACCCGCCGGGTGATCAGGGGGTTAAACCTTTATTAGGTAATAAATGGCGGGTGCCCTGAAACTATAAAAAAATAACTAACCAACCAGCGTCACCTGTAACAGTTATATGGTGATCACTGGTGAAAGGGTTAACTAGGGGGCAATCAGGGGGCTTTATGCGGTAGTATATGGGGGTCCCTGGCGCTATAAAAAGTTGCGGCGAACCTAAATACCTACCTGCCTAACTAGCGTCACCTGTGACACTAATACAGCGATCAGAAAAATGATCGCTTATTAGGCTGGGTTCACACTGGAGCGATGCGGGAACGCCACGAATCCGCGGCGGGCTCCCGCATTGCATGCCTCCCGGCGGCAGTTCACACTGCCCTATGCGAACTGCTGGGAGTGTCAGTGAAATGTTAATGACACCCCCAGATCAGTTCGCATATTGCAGTGCGATCTGCAAACTCGGATCGCATGGTGTGAACACCCATGCGATCCGATTCTGCTGCGGACCAAAAAAAGGGTCCCGTGCGAATTTGCGGCGGGTGCGGCGGGTGCGGCGCGAATTCAGCCATACTATCTGTATGGCTGAACTCGAATCGCACAGAGATCGGATGTGATTTGCACTGCAGTGCGGTGCGAATCACATTCGTTCTCATAAACCGCTGCAATGTGAACCCAGCCTTAGTGACACTGGCGACGGGGGGTGATCACGGGGTAAAACCTTTATTGGGGGGGGTTAGGGGGGCACATTAGAACTAAAGGGGGCTAACCCTAACTGCCCTAACAGTTATTACAGTCACAAATGACACCAATGCAAAAAAAAAAAAAAATGCAATTGGTGTCACTGTGACTGGGGGGGGGGCAGGGGTAATTGGGGGGGTGATCGGGGGGTAAAGGGGGGGTGTGAGTGTGCCTGGCATGTTCTACTGTACGTGTGGTGTGTTGGTGCAACTCACCGATCCTCTCTCCTCGGTGCCGGAACGAAAAAAACCGACACGGAGGAGAGATTACATCACTTCCTCTCCTGTGAGGAGAGGAAGTGATGTCACGGAGCATTTCTATTCGTCGGGAGCGATCGCGAGGGGGTGGCCATGAATGAATGGCCGCCCCCTCATCCCGGATCGCTCCCGAACGAATGCCGACCGCCGCAGGCACCGGGGGGGGGCCCGATCGGGCCCCCCACCCGCGGGAAGGCAGGGACTTATATATACGCCCATATGCCTGCCCGTGCCATTCTGCCGACGTATATCGGCAAGTGGTTAAACAACCTTAATGAACAAACAGCATCACAGAGGCCAAGGAACACACCAGACAGGTCAGGTATAAAGTTGTGAAGAAGTTTAAAGCAGGGTTAGGTTAAAAAAAAAGGATCCCAAGCTTTGAACATCTCATGGGGCACTGTTCAATCCATCATCCAAAAATGGAAAGAGTATGGCACAACTGCAAACCTACCAAGACATGGCTATCCATCTAAACTGACAGGATGTTCAAGGTGAGAATGAATCAGCCAAGAGGCGCATGGTAACTCTGGAGAAGCTGCAAGGATCCACAGCTCAGGTGGGAAAATCTGTCTACAGGACAACTATTAGCCATGCTCTCCACAAATCTGGCCTTCATGGAAGAGTGGCAAGAAGAAAGCCACTGTTAAAAGAAAGCCATAAGAAGTTCTGTTTGCAGTTTGCGAAAAGCCAAGTGGGGGACACAGCAAACATTTGGAAGAAGGTGCTCTGATCAGATGAGACCAACATTGAACTTTTTGGCCTAAAAGCAAAACACTATGTATGGTGGAAAACTAACACTGCACATCATCCTGAACACACCAACTCCACCTTGAAACTTGGTGGTGGCAGCATCATTATGTGGGGATGCTTATCTTTAGCAGGGAACGGGAAGCTGGTCAGAGTTGACGGGAAGATTGATGGAGCCAAATACAGGGAAATTTTAGAAGAAAACCCAATATGCAAAAGACTTGAGACTGGGGTGGGGGTTCACTTTCCAGCAGGAAAACTACCCTAAACATATAGCAAGAACTACAATAGAATTGTTTAGATCAAAGCATATTCATGTGTTAGAATGGCTCAGTCAAAGTCCAGACCTAAATCCAATTGAGGATCTATGGCAAGACTTAAAAATTGCCATTTATAGACGCTCTCCATCCAATCTGACAGAGCTTGAGCTATTTTGCAAAGAGGAATGGGCAAAAATTCCACTCTCTAGCCACTTGCTTACTGGGCACTTAAACCCCCCTCAGTCCCAGACCAATTTTCAGCTTTCAGCGCTGATGCACTTTGAATGACAATTGCGCGGGCATACAACACTGTACCCAAATGAAATTTTTATCATTTTTTTCCCACAAATAGAGCTTTCTTTTGGTGGTATTTAGTTACAGCTCGGAGTTTTATTTTTTGCTAAACAAACAAAAAAAGATGCAAAAAAAAAAAAAATCATGTTTTAATAGTTTGTTATAAAATTTTGCAAACGGGTCATTTTTCTCCTTCATTGAAGTGCGCTGATTAGGCGGCACTGATAGGCTGCATTGGTGGGCACTGATGGGCTGCATTGGTGGGCACTGATGGGCTGCATTGGTGGGCACTGATAGGCTGCACTGGTGGGCACTGATAGGCATAGTTAAGGCGGCACTAATAGGCACAGATAAGGCGGCACTGATGGGCAAAGATGGGCACAGATAAGATGGCACGGATGGGTGGCACGGATAAGTGGCACGGATGGGTGGCACGGATGGGCACTGATAGGTACCACAGATAGATGGGACTGATGGGCACTGATAGGTGGCACTGATAGGTGGCTCTGATAGGTGGCACTGCTGGGCACTGATGGGCGGCACTGCTGGGCACTGATGGGCGGCACTGCTGGGCACTGATGGGCGGCACTGGGGTGCAGCACCTTTGAGGCAGATTTTGGGTGGCACTGTGGGTGGCACTGCTGGGTGGCACTGTGGGTGGCACTGTGGGCACTGCTGGGTGGCACTGTGGGCACTGCTGGGTGGCACTCTGGGCACTATGGGCACTGCTGGGTGGCACTGACAGGGGGGCACTTACTTTATTTCAGGATGGCACTGCGGGTGGCAGGTGGGCACTGGCAGGGGGCAGGTGTCCGTTTAAATTGCTGGCCGTGATCGGGACTGATGTCCCGAACACGGCCGCCGGCGATCGGCTTTTTTTTTTTCTCCTCGCGCTGTCAGCGCGAGGAGGAATACTAGCCGATTACCGGCTCCGTTTTATCACATGATCAGCTGTCATTGGCTGACAGCTGATCACGTGATAAGGGGTCGGGATCGACCCCTTACACGGATCGGTGATCAGGCGAGTCTCACGGACTCGCCGATCACAAAGCGCGCCGCGCGCGCCCCTCAGGGGGCGCGCAGGCCGCTCGTATCCGGGATGACGTCAATAGACGTAGTCCCGGAAATGTGGGTCCGCGCTATTGCCGTCATTTTGCAATAGTGCGGTACCCAAGTGGCTAGAGGTGCAGAGTTGGTAGAGACATACCCAAAAGACTTGCAGCTGTAATTGCAGTGAAAAGTTGTTCTACAAAGTATTGACTCAGGGAGGGCTGAATACAAATGCACGCCACACTTTTCACATATTTATTTGTAAAAAAAATGTAAAACCATTTATCATTTTCCTTCCACTTTACAATTATGTGCTACTTTTTTGTGGGTATATCACATAAAATACATTTACGGTTTTGGTTGTAACATGACAAAATGTGAAAAACGTCAAGGGGTATGAATACTTTTTCAAGGCACTGTACTAGCATGCCCGCGACCATTATCAGCTGTCGTTATCTGCATTGTGTATGAAATACTTTCACATACCGTAAGTAATTTTCTTCTCATTGTCTCTTATACCACAGAATAACCCAACACAAATATTACATGATACCAGATACAACATAGGATAACATAATTGGCTATATATATAATGCATGTGTCACTTATGTGAGAGACACATAAGCAACCCCGCTGCACCATATAAATTGCATTAATGTGATATTCAATCACTTTGTATTTTAACAGCCACAAATAAGCTGGAAGGACAACAAGCATAAGTAGTATGATGGGGAAAATGCAATGATTACCCAGGCTGTCTGAATTGCCTCTTAAAATTTCAAGAGTCCTAGATGGCTGTCACGCCACTGCTAACACCAGTTCTTAATGGTCTTTACTTAACAGAATGACAAGACGTACTATTATTTCAAATTAACGCTCACATTTTGCAGAGGAAAGAAAATATGTGATTTTCCATGTGATTAGCATTTAAGTTGCACAGAAAATGACAGTCTTTGTGTGGTGCAACAAAGTGAAGTATTTACATGTACTTTAACCCTAATGGGTAGTTATTTACTGACTGCTGAAAAAGAGACAGGATTAGCTGAAAATGAACCATTATTAATAAGGTCGGTGCAATATAAATGCTGATTCTTGGCAGCCAAGGCTTTATTTAATGCTCAGCTCAGATATTTAAAGCTACCATTTAATCTAGTTAATAATCTATTAAAAATTGTACAGTAACTGTATATACATATGTGATGAACGCGGATGTCAGACCCCTGCCCTTCTCACCAACTCTGGCCAATCTCATACTGTGCTTTCACTTAACAATGCCAGTCTCAGCTGCACCCTGCACAAAGATTTTCCAGCTTGCAGAAGCACAATCTAGGCGCCAGCAGTCTAAGCCCTTGTACACACGGTCGGAGATTCCGACGGAATGTGTCCGATCGGATCGTTTTGTCGGATATTCCGACTGTGTGTGGTCTGCATCGGACTGTTTCCGTCGGAATATCCGTCAGACCAAATTTTCCAACTTGCCGGAAATATTTTCGACAAAATGCTCCGATCGGACATACTCCGATCATGTGTAGAGAATTCCGATCGGACAAAGTGCCACGCATGCTCAGATCAAATTCCTACATCAAAGCTATTGGCTACTAGCCTGAACGTAGTCCCATCGTAACAAAATTGCGTCATCACGTTCTGAAAGATCTGATTTTCCGACAACTTTGTCTGACCGTGTGTATGCAACAGTTTCGGACAAGATCCGTCGGACAAAATCTGACGGATTTGGTTGTCGGAATCTCCGACCGTGTGTACAAGGCCTAAGAGCTATTGTCACTGGGTTAAGTTAATTAAGCAATTAACCCTTTAAACTGCCACCACCACCTTTTTATCAAAAAAGAAACAATCTTAGCATACACACACTAACACCACAGACATGTATATTCAGAGAGTTATACTACAATAGCACTCTTCAAGAGATAGGAATTATTTTATTTTCCATTAAAAGCCTTAGAGACAGTTTTAACACTTTTCAAAATATGGTTTAATAATGAAAAGGTCAAAGTGGTGTAAATAAAATATTTACAAAGAAATATAGAGACAATAATGCAACAGATAAATAAAAAGGAGTTGAGAATGAAGAATACTTAACAATGTCCTGGTTTGCAGAGTCCAGAGAGTAAACAAAAATGGTACAGTGGCTCTCTCAAGGTCGGTTAGGTGTTCCTTAGTTTAATGCAGGGGTCTCAAACTGGTGGCCCTCCAGCTGTTGCAAAACAAGTCCCATGAGACATTGCAAGGCTGACAGTTACAAGCATGACTCCCACAGGCAGAAGCATGATGAGACTTGTAGTTTCGCAGCAACTGGAGGGCCGCCAGTTTGAGACCCCTGGTTTAATGGTAAAACAAGAGCTGTCAACTTCAGGAGCGGCACATTTTTTCTCTTACATCACGGGGTGTTGTCAGTGACCATATGACCAAATAAGCAGCTGAGAAGTGGCCATGGGGGGGGGGGGGGGTGTCACCGTGTTTATTGTCCAGCATGGAATTTGCTTCAAAATAAATATAAACATGGCAGTTTTCAGATGTCTACTTTATCTAGGAAGGATAATGCTGCATACACACGAGCGGAATGTCTGACAGAAAAAGTCAGACGGAAGTATTTCATCATATATTCCGATCGTGTGTATGCCTCATCTAACTTTTTTTTAATGAAAATCCTGATTGACCTAGAAATAGAACATGTTTTAAATATTTCTTAGGGAACCAATTCCTATCGGGAAAACCGCTCGTCTGTATGCTGTTCCAATGGACCAAAAACGACGCATGTTCTGAAGCAAGTACGAGACAGAGGTTATTGGCTATTGAGCTTCCCGTTTTATAGTCCTGTCGTACATGCTGTACGTCACCGCGTTCTTAATCATTGGACTTTGGTGTGATCAGGTGTAAGCATGACAGTTTCAGCGGGACTCCGTCGGAACTCCATCAGAAAAACCTTCAGGCTGCGTACACACGCGCGGACTGTTCGCCCAACTTTGTCCGTCAAACAGTTTCGGCAAACAGTCCGCTCAAAATTAGCATGGACGGACATGGCCACACACGACGAACGAACAGTTTGCTGAAACCGTGCGCGATGACGTGAACGGCACGTACGACGGGACGAAAAATACGACGTCCTATACACTGCATTATAACTTTCGGCGTGCAAATCCTTTCTGAGCATGCGCGCAACTTTGTTTGACGAACAAGCCTACACACGAGCGGACTGTTCGCTGAAACAAGGTTTCAGCGGACAGTTTTACGGAATTTCCGAAAAACCTTGTCCGTCAAACTGTCCGCTGAAACTGTCCGCTGAAAGCCCACACACGAGCGGACTGTCCGCCCAAACACTGTTCAGCGGACAAAGTTGGGCGAACAGTCCGCGCGTGTGTACGCGGCCTTAGAGTTTATTCCAACGGCAAAACAGGTCGTTTGTATGTGGTATAAGGGATGCCAATGGTTCCCCATATGGTCTGACATAGGGATGTCTGGACTCGAAATGTTACAAATTAACTGAGGAAAGTAAATATGTCTATATTCTGGCTGTGCTATTGTTATTTCATGAGTTATGAAATATGCTGAAGTTTTAGAGTCTTGGCTGTTAACTAGTCTAGCAGAAATGTAAATTCCACTAAGGTTTTTATGACCCAATGTATGTTAACTCTCTAATCACTCAAATTTGGGAATTGGGCAGTTTTATGAGCAGAACCTAGACTGGTGAGGTCTGTGTGTCCAATCAGTGGAATGATAAGAAAGTCCTGGCATCAGTTAACTGTTGTGTATTCCATGAACTGAGGGGGGAGGGAGGGGGGAAGGTCACTACAGCGGTGACTCTGGTTCAGCACAGTAAGGCCCCTTTCACACGGGCTGTCCGTGTTTAGCCATCCACTTGCTCAGCAGGGATCACTGTTGATCCCCGTTGAGCCGGCGGATAACAAGCCCGCTCTCCCCTATAGGGGGATCGGATGATTACGGACCGCCTGTCCATTTTGATCCGATCCGCCAGACGGATGGAAAATAGGGTTTCCATCTGTCTGGATTTTGTGGAGCAGATAGGATGTCAGCGGACATGTCGCCGCTGACATCCGTCGCTCCATAGAGCTATATGGAGCGACCGTTCAGATCTGCCTAAAAAACTGACAGGAGGAACTGTCTGCGCATCTGAAAGGGGCCTGAAGAAAGTGGAAAGTAAAATGTAATGGCTGTATTTTAAACAACATAGCTGCCACTAGGGATGAGCTTCGTGTTCGAGTCGAACATACATTCGACTCGAACATCGGCTGTTCGTCCGTTTCGGCGAAGTCCGAACATTTTGGTCCGTTCGCGCCAAATTCATGTGGCGCTCACGGCCCACAATGCACTGTGATGGCGCAGTGCATTGCTGGCTCATGATTGGCCAAGCATGCACTGTGACCCCGCATGCTTGGCCAAACGCAGGGCCAGCAGCGTGGAGAGCCATGATTGGCCACAGGCAGGATGCCTGTGGCCAATCATAGCTCAGACTGTGTAGTGCACGCCCCACACTATATAAGGCCGCCAGCACGGCGGCCTTGTGTAGTGTGTTGGCGTCTGAAGCAGTGGGTGTTCTGTGTACCTTCAACACAGTACACACCGATCGTTTTTGGCCGATTTTCGATCTTGCTGTTGTGTAGTGGTTGTTGTCTGCGTGCCCTGACCGCAGTATACACCGCTATATTCACCTCACCTATATAGCTAGTGATCTATCTTTTATAATAGAGCTTGCAGTCAGTAGTGTTAGGAGCTTGTGCGTGCTGTCTGCATGCTCTGTACCCAGTACATACCGCTATATCCACCTACATAGCTGTTCTCTATTTGAGCCCACTTGCCATCTGCAGGAGTTATTGGAAGTTGTGTGTGCCTCCAGCACAGCACAGTATACATCTGTATATACCCCTTTATCTCTGGTGTTCTATAATAAAGGCATCTGCAGGAGTTAGTGGGTGTTGTGTGCCTCTAGCACAATATACACTACCCAACTGCTTTTTTACCCAACTCCCTTCAGGCCATTACCATGTCTGGAAGGCCAGCAAGGAGAGGCAGACAGGCGCGAGCCGATAAAAGAGGGCAAGCAGGCTCTGTGTCTAGAGACAACAGTGCTGGTCGTGGACGCGGTGCATTGTCATCAGCACGTGGCCATGGGACACGCTTGTCCTTCTTTTCGGCAGCTGGACATGTTGAGCCGCAACATGCCAACGACTTGGTAGAGTGGATGACCAAGCCCTCTTCATCCTCCTCATCCTCTCTCACCCAGTCTCAGGGTACTAGCAAAGCAGCTGCCAACGCATCGTCTTCCCTCCTCTCAATGTCATCATCAGTGACTCCTTCCCTAGACCCACCACGTCCTCCTGAGGAGTCTCCTGAACTCTTTGAGCACAGTGTTGGGTACATGCTCCAGGAGGATGCCCAGTGTTTTGTGGGCTCTGATGATGACACTCAGCTAGAGGAAGGCAGTAGCGTGAGCGCAGAGAGAGGGGATGCTCAAGAAGGACAGCAATCTGGCAGTCATGTTCCACAAGCTGAAGCACACTGCCAGGTTTGCTACAGCGATGAAGAGGGAGGGGATGATGAGCTCACTGACTCCACATGGGTGCCTGGAAGGAGAGAGGAGGAGGAGGAGGAGGAGGAGGAGGCACATGTCCAACGAGGCAGGATGCCCTCCGGGGGCCAGCTTAGGGGCAGCACACCGACTGAATCACACCGCAGAGCTCCGCCTGTGCAGGGCGCTGCCTCTGCGCGTTATTCTAAAAGTTCTTTGGTGTGGGCCTTTTTTGAGACGAGTGCATCAGATCGCACCGCTGCTATTTGCAACATATGTCTCAAGCGTATCTCGCGTGGCCAAAACATCAGCCGCTTGGGCACCACATGCTTGACCAGACATATGTTGACCTGCCATGCAGCTCGTTGGCAAGCGTACCTCAAAGACCCACACCAAAGAACAAAGCGGACCTCTCCTTGCTCCTCATCAGCTGGCATCTCCAACCCACTAGACCTTCAGTCCTCTCTGAAACCTGCTCTGAGAGGAATGAAGGTGTAGAATTAGGTGTGTCACAGCCAAGTGCTTCCGGGAACTCTGCTAGCGGTACACCCACGTCCGATTATAGCAGGCAAATGTCCCTGCCCCAGCTGCTGGACCGGCGAAAGAAGTTCACTCCCAGCCATCCACATGCCCAGCGGTTGAATGCTAGCTTGGCTAAATTGCTAGCACTTCAACTGCTGCCTTTTCAGTTGGTAGACTCGGCCCTCTTCCGTGAGTTTGTACAATGTGCAGTTCCTCAGTGGCAGGTCCCCAAACGCCACTTTTTCTCACGGAAGGTGATTCCGGCTCTCTACCGGCATGTGGAAGGCAATGTCCTTGCCTCGCTGGACAGGGCGGTCAGCGGTAAGGTGCATATTACCGCTGACTCATGGTCCAGCAGGCATGGACAGGGACGTTACCTGTCTTTCACGGCCCATTGGGTCACTCTTCTGGCAGCTGGGAAGGATGCAGGACAAGGTGCAGTAGTGTTGGAGGTTGTTCCGCCACCACGCCTCCAAAATGCTACTATTGGTTGTGACACACCTCTCTCCTCCACCCCCTCCTCTTCTTCTTCCTCCATGGCCTCTTCCAGTGCTCTGTCCTCAGAACCAGCGGTGCTTCGTAGGCGTTCCAGGGGCTACGCAAGTACGCAGGCAAAACGATGCCATGCCGTGCTTGCGCTGGTTTGATTGGGGGACAGGAGCCACACTGGGGCAGATGTTTTGTCAGCTCTGCAGGGGCAGGCAGAGAGGTGGTTGACGCCACGCCAGCTTAAGCCAGGAATGGTGGTTTGTGACAATGGCACCAACCTCCTCTCCGCCCTCCGACAGGGACAACTGACCCATGTGCCCTGTGTAGCTCACGTCCTTAACCTGGTGGTGCAGCGGTTCTTTGGCAGGTACCCCGGCTTACAGAATGTCCTGAAGCAGGCCAGGAAAGTCTGTGTGCATTTCCGCTGATCATTTAATGCCTGTGCTCGGCTGGCTGAGCTCCAAAAGGAGTTGAACCTGCCCAAGAACCACCTTATATGTGACATGCCCACCAGATGGAACTCAACGTTGGCCATGCTGCAGCGGCTGCACACGCAGCAGAGGGCCATCAATGAGTACCTGTGCGACTACGGCACCAGGACAGGGTCAGGGGAGCTCGGTTTTTTCTCACCACGCCAGTGGGGCATGATCAGGGATGCATGCACTGTCCTGTCACCGTTTGAGGAGGCCACAAGGATGGTGAGCAGTGACAGTGCATGCATCAGTGACACTGTACCTCTTTTCCACCTCTTGGACCATACGCTGCGTGGAATAATGGACAGGGCACTTGAGGCAGAACAGAGGCAGGAAGAGGAGGACTTCCTTGCCTCTCAAGGCCCCCTTTATCCAGACAGTGTTCCTGCTGTGCCACCCATCACACAGGAAGAGGATGAGGAGGAGGAAGAGGAGGAGGAGGATGATTGTGTCAGCATGGAGGTGGAGGCTGGCACTCAGCATCAGCAGCAGCAGCAGCAGCAGTCTTGTAGGGATGATTTACAGTCCCAAGAAACAGGTGGACTTGTACGTGGCTGGGAGGAGGTAGCTGCGGATCATGGGTGTCCTTAGTGACCCAGAGGACTCCGGACCGAATGCCTCAGCTAACATACGCTGCATGGCCTCCCTGATCCTGCAAAGCCTGCGGAAGGACCCTCGTATTATTCGGATCAAGGAGAGGGACCATTACTGGCTGGCCACTCTCCTTGATCCACGGTACAAGGGTAAGGTTGCTGACCTTATCTTGCCATCGCAGAGGGAGCAGAGGATGAGACATCTCCGGGAGGCCTTGCAGAAAGGTCTGTGCAACGCGTTCCCAGAGACTGGGAGGTTACAAACTCCTGGTCCTGGACAACGTGTTGCTGAGGCATCGGTCAGAAGGAGCGGTGGAGAAGGTGGCCGTCTGACTGATGCTTTCAGACAATTTTTTAGTCCGCAGCCCCAAGGTATGATCGGTTCCAGCACCCATCGCCAGCGTCTGATTTACATGGTGCAGGAATACCTAGGGGCAAGGTCAGACTTGGACACCTTTCCCACCGAAAATCCTCTGGCTTACTGGGTCTTGAGGATGGATCACTGGCCAGAGCTTGCACAGTATGCAATTGAGCTACTGGCCTGTCCTGCATCCAGCGTTCTTTCGGAACGCACCTTCAGTGCTGCTGGTGGCTTTGTTACCGATCACAGGGTGCGCCTGTCCACCGAATCAGTTGATCGACTGACCTTCATCAAGATGAATCAGTCTTGAATCACCCACAGCTACCAAGCACCTAAAGCTGATGTAACAGAATAATTTTTTTTGAAATATCACATCCCTTCAAGACTGCCTATGCTGATGCTGAGTGACTGTCCTGTTATGTTGATTGTCTATCCTCTTTCTCCTCCGCTGATATGTTGGAAGAACATTTCTGGTTCTGGGTGTTTAACAGGGGCGTTTAAGTACAATTTTTGATGCAATGCTTTGCAGCAGGGCTAATTCCTGCAATCAAACAAGAGTATATGGGAGAGGTTGCAGTGTGGTGGCACCAGCACCAGTGCCTAAGGCCCAATTTTTCTGCCCCTGTTTAACAGGGGCGTTTAATTACAATTTTTGATGCAATGCTTTGCAGCAGGGCTAATTCCTGCAATAAAACTAGAGTATATGGAAGAGGTTGCAGTGTGGTGGCACCAGCACCAGTGCCTAAGGCCCAATTTGTCTGCCCCTGTTTAACAGGGGCGTTTAAGTACAATTTTTGATGCAATGCTTTGCAGCAGGGCTAATTCCTGCAATCAAACAAGAGTATATGGGAGAGGTTGCAGTGTGGTGGCACCAGCACCAGTGCCTAATGCCCAATTTTTCTGCCCGTTTAACAGGGGCGTTTAATTACAATTTTTGATGCAATGCTTTGCAGCAGGGCTAATTCCTGCAATTAAAGTAGAGTATATGGCAGAGGTTGCAGTGTGGTGGCACCAGCACCAGTGCCTAAGGCCCAATTTTTCTGCCCCTATTTAACAGGGGTGTTTAAGTACAATTTTTGATGCAATGCTTTGCAGCAGGGCTAATTCCTGCAATAAAACTAGAGTATATGGGAGAGGTTGCAGTGTGGTGGCACCAGCAGCAGTGCCTAAGGCCAAATTTTTCTGCCCCTGTTTAACAGGGACATGTAATTACAATTCTTGATATAATATTTCACAGGAGGGCCCCTTCCTGTGCCCACCCAGAGTAACGGTGAGGACTTATAGTGTTGTGGCACCAGCACCACAACCACCAAAGGTCAATTTTTCTACCACTGTTCAACAATGGCATGTAATTACAATTCTTGATATAATCATTTACAGCAGGGCGCTCCAGCGCCCACCAAGAGTCACTTTGGGGGCTTACAATGTTGTGGCAAAACCAACACCTTGTTCCGCCATTTCTGCAGAGCATATAGGGCAGGCACCTACTTTCAAACATCCAGTTTACAAACATCTCCTACTTGCAAACGGAAGGAGACAACAGCAAGTGAGATGAAAAAAGATGGACGACAAAACAAATTATACAGGGGTGATAACCCTTCCCTATGTTTTCCAAAAAGCTTAAAAATAGTTTTTTTGACTGGAGCTACACTTGTACCAGTTGAAAATTACAAACAGATTCAACTTAACACAACAAACCTACACAGTCCCTGTCTTGTTTGCACCGCCTGTATACTGCTGTTCTGAGTATATAGGGCCTGGGGGCCACACGCATTTCCTTTTTTTAATATGGGTACAGGGTTCCCCTTAATATGCATACCCAAATAGGCTGGTAATGGGCAGGGAGGGCTACCCATGCCATTTTTCTCAATGATTTTCAACCATATTGCAGGAACCAGATATAACATTAAAACCGCAAGCAGTTTTAAATGGTGTTATTTCCGTTTAATGTCATTTTGTGCAGGGACTGTTCTAAACACGGGAAACACGTGGCACTTCACAGGCATACTACAGACACCCCCCAGGCACCACATTTAAAGGAATATTTCACTTTTTTTTTCACTTTAATCGTCATTAAAATCAGTGCTCCCGCCAAAACAACCATTTTTAAAAACATTTTAGGCATTGACCCATGTCCCCTGGTGCAGGAGCCAGGTCCCCAAAC
Source organism: Lithobates pipiens (assembly GCF_037356315.1). Classification (NCBI taxonomy): domain Eukaryota; kingdom Metazoa; phylum Chordata; class Amphibia; order Anura; family Ranidae; genus Lithobates; species Lithobates pipiens. The sequence goes on along the minus strand of NW_027507764.1, from coordinate 500,961,756 downwards.
CCTTTTTAGGACAGTATCTTGCATATTAGCCGTTAAAATTAGCACTTTTAATTTCGAACGTTCGAGTCCCATAGACTTCAATGGGGTTCTAAAGTTCGTTCGAATTTGGGGTCCGTTCGAAAGTTCTGGTGCGAACCGAACCGGGGGGTGTTCACCTCATCCCTAGCTGCCACACACAGACTGTTATGTGCCCAGGATGCACGACCATCACACATACATATATAAAGGGGTCTTCAAAAAGATTCCATGCTTTTTTAGATTTAATAGAGTTAAAAAAAGGGTGCAAACTTTTTTGAAGAACCCATATATATACTGTATATATCAGGGCATTCAACCGTTTGTTCAACCCACCAAATGAACACAATGCACTGCGCCGCCACACAGTGCATTGGAAGCCCTGATTGGCTGAAGCAATGAAAGCTTTGCCCAATCAGGACATAGAGCACTGTCAGAGCCATGATTGAAGAAAGTAATGATGACTATATCCAATCATGGTTCATTGCTCTTAGTCCCGCCCCACACTTTAAAAATATTCTCCTCACAGCAGCCATTTGCAGTGTAATATTAGCGTGAAGAGAGATAGAATAGGGCTCTGTTCAGTGCTGCTAGCAAGTTAGTGTGCTATAGTGTGCTATTGTGCTTCTATTGTCAGTGTAGAAGATCAGTTCATTGTGATAGTTCAGTGTGAGTGTAGTGTGACCATTCATTTTTACTTTAGTGTCAGTTTTGTGAGTGTAGTGTGACCATACATTTTTACTTTAGTGCCAGTTTAATTTGTCAGAGCAGGTTTCCTGCAGTATATATCAGTGCATTAGTGCAAATTTAATGCAGTATATATCCATGCATTACTGTAAGTTTAAATGCAATATATCCTTGCATTACTGCATGTTTAATGCAGTATATGTCAGTGCGTTACTGCATATTTAACACAGTATATATCAGTGCATTACTGCACATTTAATGCAGTATAAATCAGTACGTTACTGTATGTTCACCGCACTATATATCGGTACATTACTGTACATTTAATGCAGTATGTATCAGTTCATTACTGTACATTTAACACAGTATATATCAGTGTGTTACTGTATGTTTAACGCAGTATATCAGTGCATTACTGTAGATTTAATGTAGTATTTAACGCAGTATATATTAGTGCATTACTGCACATTTAATCCAGTATACACCAGTGTGTTACTGTACGTTTAACACAGTATATATCCATACATTACTGCACATTTAACGCAGTATATGTCCATGCATTGCAGCGCGTTTGACGCAGGATATATCAGTGCATTACTGTATGTTTAACGCAGTATATATATCAGTGCGATACTGTACATTTAAGACAGTATATATTAGTGCGTTACTGTACGTTTAATGCAGTATATATCAGTTCATTACTATACGTTTAACATAGTATATTTCTTTCAAAATATTTTATTAGCAAATAACAAAAATAATTACACAGTACGATATAGACATAGAGCATGCGAAAAGATTCGGTGTACAGCAAGTAAGCAATAACAGTGGGACATAGTCCCTATAAAACTGCGTCAAAGAGAACAATGGTTTATGCAATTCGGATCATAAAAGAGAGTAATTCTCTGATTAAACAGTCAAGTGTCATATAATCCGGGATCACCAGGGGAGGTAAAGAAAGTGACTCCCCGGGCTAAGATCTATACGTTAGCGGAGAGTACAAGTACTGCGAGTGCAGTGATTTTCTGCAATAGGGGAATAGGATAGCGATAGAAGTTAGACTAGAGACAAGAAAAGGAGTAGAGGGGGGAAAAGAAAAGAGAGAGAGGTAGAGAAGGACAGGAAGGCTGTGGGTCGACCGGTCCGCACGGACCCAAGCCATTTATAATGAGGGTCTCCTTAATGAGGTGTAGTTTAGATATCTAAAAGGTCGGAGTCTAAGTCAGGCGGTAAAAAGTGTCTGATCCATGGCTGCCAGATCTTACGAAATCGGGGCATGCGATCTAGAATTTTCGCGTCTATTTTACAGTGAATCATGGCTTGCGTGACCCTATTTTTAAATTCGGCTACGGGGAGTATAGGTGTCTTCTAGGCCCTAGCAATCGTTTGCTTTGCTGCTGTTGTAAGTTGGAGAAATAGGGACAATTGGTATCGAGTGCAATTGTGGGGTGCAAGATTAAGCAAGGCTAGAGATGGATCGGGTGGTATATGGTATCCCAAAAGTAATGACACTATCTGGAATATCGTTGTCCAGAAACTTCGTACAATAGGACATGTCCACCAGATATATATATGAGTGCCTGCATCAGCACAGCCTCTAAAACATGAGGCGGAGTAACCAGGGACAAATTTAGCTATTCTAATGGGGACCAAATACCACCGCAAGAGGACTTTAAAATTTGCCTCAGAGGCAACAACTTTTTGAGAAGCTTTACAAGTATTGACCCATATCTGCGTCCATATATCATCGTTGTAATCTATATTGAGGTCTGCAGACCATTTTGAGGTATAGGGTGGGAGGGGAGCAGGCGGGGAGGTGAATTGAGAGTACAGTTGAGAAATAATGCCCGGCGCATGTGGGTCAGAGTCGCATATTTTTTCATAGGGTGACATATATTCTTGCGTATTATCAAATTTAGGTAGCGAATTTACAAAATGGGAAATTTGTAAATAGCGAAAGCATTCCTTATTGGGGGGTCGGAATTGAGCTTGTAGGATAGGGAAGGGTTTGATCGTGCCATGTTTTGTAAGATCGCAAATTCGGTCCAGGCCTGCCCGAGACCAAGCCTCAAATAAGCCCGGCTCGGAGCAGGCTGGGCCAAATAGGGGGTGTCCAAAGATAGAGAGCAACGGTAAGTGTTGTGATTTAAGGTGAAAAAGTTTGTGGTTCATGTGCCATATTTTAATGGAGTGCTGGGTTATCGGGTTAGTAAGTTTACCTCTTTGCGAGGGGGGTAGCCATAGAAGATTGGATATAGTAATAGGGTGAGCATCTATGGCCTCAAGACTAACCCAAATCGGTATTTCAGTTTTGGCATGATATAGAGTGAGTTGGGCTAGTTGGGCTGCAAAGTAGTAATAGCGGAAATTTGGTACACCTAGTCCACCTTGTGCTTTGTGACGATAGAGCGTAGACTTAGAGATTCTGGGTCTAATAGACCCCCAAATGTATTTGAAAATTTTGCTTTGTATAAGGCGATGATAATAGGGTGGTATTGGGATTGGAAGAACTCGGTATACATAGAGCAATTTAGGTAGCACTGTCATTTTGACTGCCACGACTCGACCTAGCCATGAAACACATAGTGGTTGCCAGGCGGCCAAAAGACTTGTCAACTTTCGCAGCAAGGGTAGATAGTTGTGATGGAATAGGTGTGAGGGATTAGCTGTCAGGTGTATGCCTAAATAGGGAATTGAAGTCGAGGACCATTGGAAAGGAAAATTATTGCGTAACCGATCAAGCTCTCCTTCAGGCAGAGATACATCAAGGGCTTTGGATTTGGATTGGTTGACTTCTAGTCCCGATATCCCCGCAAAATTATCCAGTAATTTACATAAATTGGGCAGGGTAGTGTGGGGAGTAGTTATAAATAGAAGAGCATCATCTGCAAATAGACAGATTTTATGGGTGGTAGATGCTACTTCTAACCCCTTAATATTTGGGTCAGCTCTAATTAACGCCGCCAAGGGCTCTATAGCTAGTGCAAATAATATGGGGGAGAGGGGGCAACCTTGCCTCGTCCCCCGTTGGATAGGGAAAAATTCAGACCAGAAACCCGCATACTGCACATAAGCTCGAGGCTGGGTATATAAGGCCGTTATCCAGCTGAGAAAGTGGGGACCAAAACCCCAGTAACGTAGGATATATTGTAGATACGGCCATGATACCGTGTCAAACGCTTTGCGTATGTCTAATGAAAGCAAATGCATGGGGATTTTCCGGGATTTAGCAAGATGCTGAAGAAGAATGATCCTTCTGATGTTATCACTAGCTTGTCTTCGGGGGATAAACCCTACCTGATCTTTATGTATTAGATTCCCTATCAGGGAATTCAGGCGGAGTGCAAGGATTTTGGCTAAAATCTTAACGTCGATGTTAAGTAACGATATTGGCCTAAAATTAGCCCATAAGGTGTTGTCTGTGTTTGGTTTAGGAATCATGGAGATAATAGCCGTTAAGGCATCTCTGCCAAAAGATTGTTGCTGAAGAAGAGAGTTAAATGAGTTAGTAAGAAGGGGGGAGAGCGTATGCGCAAATTTCTTATAATAGGTCGCCGGCAGTCCATCGGGGCCGGGTCTTTTATGGGGTTTCAGGGATTTGATAGCCGCAAGGACCTCCGTTGTAGAAATAGGGGCATCTATGGACTCACGGTTAGTGGCCGATAACTGAGGAAGAGATACCGCTTGAAGGAGTGAGTCAGCTCGAGAGCTAGAGAAGGGGGTTCTGGGTTCATATAACTTAGATAGTCGTGATTTGAACTCAGATAACATTTTGATAGGGTTACTGGTTAGGCCATCTTGATTTAGTCTTAGTCTAATGGGTTTAAAAGATCTTTCAGGTTGTCACAATCGCATGGCTAGGAATGTGTCAGGTTTGTTTGCCTTAGTGTATACCGTGTGGGCCGATTTACGTATCGCTTTATCTGCATCTTCAGCTAGTAGTAAGTCCAAAGCGAGCTTCGTTTTTTCCAGGACTAGTCTATTGGCTTCTGATGGGGTAGCTTGGAACAGGAGAAAGTGACGCTGAAGGTCTTCCTCCAAGTGTTGTATTCTATGTCGCCTATCTCTATTGAGGTGGGAAGATACCGAGATGCAGGTGCCTCGTATGACTGGATTGTGGGCTTCCCAAAGCAGAGTAGGGGATATACCCGGTGTGTTGTTAGTGGACACGTAATCATTTAGTGCTATTTGGATATCAAGACAGTAGGATTGATTGGACAGAAGGGTTTCATTCAAGGACCAAGTCCTGTCAGTGCTACGAGGGAGCATTGAGGTTAAGGTCGTGATCACAGCACAGTGGTCTGACCATGTGATCGGCTGGATATGAGAGTGTAAGAGAGTGGATGTAGAAGATACCTTAATAAAAATGTGGTCAATTCTAGAAAAGGATTTGTGGGGATTTGAATAGAAAGTATAATTCCGCTTAAGAGGATTACATTCCCTCCATGTGTCAACAAGGGCTGCTTGTCTAGGCTGAGTGCGTAATTGTTGCGATGGGGAGAAATGTTCTGATGTGTAAGGGGTTTTGTCCAAGTGAGGATCTAGGGCAAGGTTAGTGTCGCCACAAAGGAACAAAGCTCCTTTACTGTGGTCTTTGATTACCCGTAACAGGTGTGAAAAAAAAGGATTGGGGTTTGTGTTGGGAGCATAGTAAGATACAAAAGTGACCTCCGTGTCCTGTATGTGACCTGAAACAATCAGGTAGCGGCCCTCTGGGTCCCTGATTTCAGAGGTTGAGGAAAACAGAAGGGAATGATGAAATGCCAAAAGGACTCCCCTGTGTTTAGAAGAGGCGGAGGCGGTATAGACTTGAGGAAATTTGGTATGGAAGAATTTGGGGGTAGACTTAGCAGCAAAGTGTGTTTCTTGCAAAGCTACTACACTAGCTTTCAGCTAAATGAAGGTCCTGAAAGCCTTAACGCGTTTGTTGGGAGAGTTAAGCCCTTTCACATTTAGGGACAAAATACTCAAGGGGGCCATGGGGACCAAAAAAATGAAAAACATAAGGTACTGGCCTCGGGTCCGCGCGAACCGATCCACCACAGCAAAGAGGAGAGGAAGAGTGAAGAGGAGAAGAAACAGCCGAAGAAATCGGGAAGGAAGAAAAGAGTAAAGAATGATTGTGAGAAGGGGGAGAGGGCATTGTGCGGACCAGGAACTTCTGGAACGCCCAATCAGTGGGTGCAACAACCAGTCCACAAACCAACCAGTCAACAGGAGGTTGCACCATCATGGGGGGGAGCAGTGACAGCTCACCGCCACAAACCAGACAAACAAATATAAACATTAGCTGTAACAATAAAACATCAGAAATATAACACGGTTCTAAGATAAGTCTGCATATATAGAACCACGGGTGTAGGTTGCCAGGGCTTTTAGGGGGATCAGTTAGGGAAGGGCGTAGAGCCATAATGAGAACGGAGGGGAAGGAAAATGATCGTTCAGGTGTTGGGAGGGAAAGGGAGGTGAGGGTCGGGAAGGGGATAGGGGGGGAATGGGGGAAGGGGGGGGTAGGAGAGGAGAAGGAAAAACAAGGGGGGGAGGAGGGGTGAGGATACATGTTCAATTCCTTATGCTATAATCAACATCTGCAGTGAGTTTAACCATGATAAGCAGTCTATAAGGTGAGTATCAGGTGTTGGGAGGTGAACATGGTCTCTCAGGATCGATAACAGATACATAGGTTTCTATTGAAAGTATCAATCCGGTAATAGAGTGACAAAAAAGACTGATCATTTACCAGTATAGGTAAAAGCCATATGTTAACTAAAAATAAAGACAAACAAAAAAAATAAAATAAATAACAACCGGACAATAAGTCTCCATCTATTTCTCTTGCAGTTCGGGACTTTAGGTAGTAAAATCTCGAGGGAAGGCCCATGGTCTCTAGAGCGTAAAGGTTTAACAAGAAAATCACAGAAAAATCACAAATGGGGTGTTCGATCGAAACCGACGCAAATGTAGAAATATGCCGGTAGAAGGATCAGTACCTGGTGGCTACCAGGGCATAGTAAGAAAAAGGGAGTGGGGCCTAAATAATTCAGCGGGGAACGAATACCTTAGGGCTAGGAAAGCCCAAACCGGAGGGGTGCTTTGGAGTGCCTCGTCGGAGTGTTGGTGGGCCCAAGAGGTCTTGCTGGCTTCTCCTCGGTGTGGTCACATAAGGGTGTAAAGCAGCTCGGGCTGGGGTGCGAGGTAACGAAGTTTCATCTGGAACGATCGGAGGCGGTGGTGCTAGGTTAAGGCTCTCAAGAAGGCCCTGGAGCATATCCGGAGTAGAACAGGTATGTTGTTGGCCTTGGTATGAAAAATGAAGTGCGAACGGAAAACGCCAGGCATACTTGATCTGATGGTGTTGGAGGATTTGTAATTGAGGCTTCATGGCACGTCGTTTTGCTATGGTCAGCGGGGCTAAATCTGTGAACAGCTGGTATGCGTGGCCTTGAAATTGGAGCGCATCCTTATTTCGGGCTGCAGTTATGAGTTGCTCCTTCGTTCGGAAGAAATGAAGTTTTATAATTATGTCTCGTGGAGGGCCAATCGGCTTGACGACGAGTAAGTGCCCTATGGACACGATCAAATTCCAACCGTTCGATCGGAATGGAGGGAGCCAGTTCTTGAAAGAGAGCAGTGGAAAAGGATTGGAGGTCATCAATACTTTCGGGGGTTCCCTCTTAAACGAAGGTTCGATCTACGCAAACGATTTTCAGTATCTTCAAGGCGGGAGAGCAAGGTAGCATTCTCTTCTCTGAGGGCTGCTTGTTCCTGGGCTAATTCACGTAGAGTTAGCTCGGTATCATCCGCTCTCGTTTCCAGGTCGGCTGTTCGCCGACCTAGGTCTCGTATCTCCCGGGTCAGTCGTTCAGTAATCTGGTCAGATGTGGTTTTAAGAGCTTTTTTGAGCATTAGCTCCATGTGTGCTAAGAAATCAGTCTGTGACATACCCGGGGCTTGCAACGTTGGGGATGCCGGAGGATCTATTTCGCTTTCCTCTTCATCACTGCTTCCCTGGTGTTGTGTATGGGCGCGCTGCTGCGAGGCAGCAAGGGCCTTCGCCGCCATTTTAGTGGAGGCGCGCTCGAGGGCTTCCTTGATGGGTTTTGACTTGTTTTTTCCCCGTTGGCCCGTTAAAACCATCCCGGAGGGGTGGCGTGCTGAAGCCCGTGGCTTTCTGCTAGCGTGTGAACCGATTGCAGTGCGACAAGTGCTCCTTAATGTCCGGTATCGTGGCGGTGAGTACGGAGCTCTAGTGGAGAACGTCCGCCATGGTGAGCTCCGCGCATGCGCCCCCCTAACATAGTATATTTCAGTGCGTTAATGCATATTTACCACAGTATATTGAAGTGCGTTGGTGCAGTTTTACTGCAGTATATTGTAGTGTGTCAATGGAGTGTGTCTGTGTAGCGAGTACTTAACTTAAAGTGCACCAAACACCACTTTCCAAAGATTAAAGGGCATCCACTTACACATTTCCACATCTTTATTACATTTTGGTAATAAGCCCCCCCCCCCCCCCATCATGTCTGGGAGGCCAACAAGGAAAGGCAGACATTCCTATGGCACTATGAAGGGGTTAGCAAGGTATGTGTCCACAGGCAAAGGTGGATGTGGTCCGTCCTCAGGCAGGGCATTATTTCCTCTGTTAATGTTGCACATGCCATCCAGCCACAGCATTCAGAGGAGGTGGTGGACTGGCTTACTAAACCATCATCATCATCCTCCATCACCCAAGCAGAGACTAGTGTGCAGTTCACTGCAGCTGCCACAGTGGCTTATTCTGCCTCCGTGTCCACAGCTACTCCTGCCATAGCCCCAGCATCAGGCATGGATAAGTCAGCTGAGTTATCTGAGCACAGCGTCAGCCACTTGATGATGCATAGCCATTACTTGAGTCAGATCTTGGTTCTGCGGTTAAGGAAGGTAGGAAGGAACATGAGTGTACAGAGAGGGGAGAATACTGGTAAACAACAAATTGGCAGTCATGTTCCCCCAGCCGCAGCATATTGCCAATTTGTCTCCAGTGATAATGAGGATGGAGGGGATTATGATGATGAGGTCACTGATGCAACACAGGGTGCTAGATAGAGCTGAGAAGGAAAATAAGGGTGAGGCACAACCCCAAAGAGGCAGCCAATATGGAAGAGTAGAGAGCATCTACCCTATTCCACCAGATTGTGGTGCTGTTATCTCCCGGCCCACTTCTCACAGCCCAGCTGTTTGGGCATTTTTAGTACATGTGCAGCCGACTGCACTGTTGCAATTTGCAAACTTTACCTTAAGCACATCAAGCATGGCAAAAACACCAGCCATTTGGGTACCACAAGCTTGAAAACTCATTTAAACTTACACGACTAAGCCCGTTGGCAATTGCACCTGAAAGCCACACAAATGGGATGCAATTCTGCTCCTCCTCACTCCTCACTTTTGGGTCTACCCCCTCTATATATCTTGACCTATCAGCAGCCTCCACTGAAAGGGATGATGGTATAGTGCAGGGTGTCCTGGGTCCTTACAGTATGTCTGCCAGTAGCACACCACCAGCTGTAGACTACAGCAGGCAAATTTCTCTGCCCCATCTGCTGCAGCGAAAAAAAAAATACAGTCTGCCACCCACCACTGCCACCCACATGCCCAGCATCCAAATTCAAGTTTGTCAAAGCTGCTGGCTTTACAAAGCTGCTGTGCTGTACGGCAATGGCAGGTTTCCAGTTGTTATTGCTTTTCACGTAAGGCTCTCTACCATCACATGGAAGGCAATGTTGTGGCATCGTTGGGCAAGGCAGTCAGCTGCAAGGTCCACTTTGCTGCTGAAATGTGGTCCAGCAAGCATGGTCAGGGACGATATATTTAGTTCACAGCACACTGGGTAACTCTGCTTGCAACTCAGAAGGATGTAGGACAGGGCTCAGTGCTGCAGCTGATTATGCCGCCACGTCTCCATACAGCTAGTGGTGAAGATGCAGGATTAGTCAGCTCCACCCCCTCCTCTTCCATGGCCTCCTCTGCTGAATTGTCCCATGAACTACAAGTACCTATAAGTGTTCAAGGGGCTATTCAATGAGTCAGGCTGAAAGGTGCAATGTAATGCTTCAGCTGGTCTGTCTAGGGCACAGGAGCCACACTGGAGCGGAGATTCTGGTAGCTCTGCAGGGGCAGGCCAGAGGTGGTTCACGCCATGCCAGCTGGAGCCAGGAATGGTGGTGTGTGATAATAGCACAAACCTCCTGTCCGCCCTTAGACATAGAAAGTTGAAACATGTGCCATGCCTGGCACATGTCCTTAATTTGGTGGTGCAGTGTCCTTTAAATAGGTACCCATTGTTGGAAGATCTAGCCAATTCAAGCGGTAATACACAGCCAGTGCTTGGTTTGCTGAAATTCAGGATTACCACCTGCGCGTAAACCGCTGGATGTGGGACTTGACTTTGGCAATGCTGCAGCAGCTGCACATGCTGCAGAGGGCCGTCAACAAGTGCTTGTGTGAGTATGGCACAACAACAGGCTCAGATTTTTTCCCCCCATGCCAATGGCTGCTGATAAAGCATGCATGCACTGTAATCTCATCATTTGAGGAGGCCACAAGGATGGTGAGCCATGACAATGCATGCGTCAATGACACAATCCCTGTTGTGTTCCTGCTGGAGCAGACTCTGCGTGGAATTATGGACAGGACACTCAAGGCAGAGCAGTGGGAGGAAGAAAAAGACTTCCTTTCCTCCCAAGGCCCGCTTTATGCAGACACCATTTTTCCCCAGAAGCCTTGGGAGTAGTACATGATGACTAGGAGGAGGCAGTTCCAGATACTGTAATCCTCAGTGACCCTGAGGAGTCTGCGTCTCATGCCTCTGTGGTACATGGGTTCCCTCATTCTTCAAAGCTTGTGAGAGGACAACAGAATATGTGGCATCAGGGAGAAGGATCACTATTAAGCCGCGTACACACGGGCGGACTGTCTGGCCAACTTAGTCTGTCGAAACACATTTCAGCGGACAGTCCGCTCGTGTGTGGGCTTCAGCGGACTTTTTCAGCATGCAGTCTGGCGGACTAAGTATTTCGGAATTTCCGTAATATTGTCCGTCAGACTTTGGTTTCAGCGGACAATCCGCTTGTGAGTAGGCTAGTTCGACGGACTAAGTATGGCGAATGCTCAGAAAGGATTTACACGGCGAAAGGTTGCATTGCTGTGTATTGGACTTCCTATTTCTAGTCCCGTCGTACGTGCTGTACACGTCATCGCGCAAACTTTCGACGGACTGTTTTGCATCCATGTGTGGTCAAGTCCGTTCATTCGAAAGTAGGACGGACTGTCCGTCGGATTGTCTGACGGACTAAGTTGGCCATACAGTCCGCCCGTGTGTACGCGGCTTTAGTTGGCAACCCTCCTTGACCGCTGTTACAAGGGGAAAGTCTCAGAACCCATTCCGTACCAACAGAAAGTGCAGAAGATGAAATTTCTTGAGGATACCCTAAAGAGAAGTTTATATAACTCCTTTCCCGACTCTGGTAGGTTATATTCTGGTGGAAAACTTTGTTTTGAGGCTTCTGTTGGTTAAGAGAGCAGCAGTGGAGAAGGGGCCGCCCTTTCAGTGATGCCTTGCAAAATTTTAGTCCTTGGCACTGTAAGAAACCATGAATCAGAGACAGAAGTACAGTTAAATTGCACTTGTTTAATAATAAAAGTAAATAGAACAAACGTATTTAAAACATAGCCAAAGTTCAGTGACCAGAAAGGATTGTCAGCAAAGCCAAAAAGTCAGGAATCAGTGTAGTGGAACAGCAAGCAGGATTTGGAGCCAGAAGAGATGTCAGCCAAGAAAGTCTTTAACAGGAACGCAGGAGATAGTGTCTGTGATGTTGACCAAGGCAAATCCTCTTGGCTGGATGTCTTAAGTAAGCAGGACTGACAAGCATGATATCATCTACAGGTGCGTAACTGTGGAGAGATAGGAGCTGGCAATTAGCCGACAGCTGAGCGACCAGCTCAGAGAAGGAAGGATTGAGCCTAGCCCTGACAAGCGCCCATGGCTGTCAACTTCCACATACCATTGGCAGCGTCTTCATCATATGGTGGGAGATAATCTAGGAGTGGAAACAGATATGGAGAGCTTTCCAGTTGAAGATTCACTGGGTTTCTGGGTCATGAGAATAGACCACTGGCCAGAACTTGCCCAGTATGCAATATAGCTGCTGAGCTGCCTTGCATCCAGTATTACCGAGATGCATAACCACAGTCAGAGGCAAACAGCATGTTTTAACCATCCCAGGCTGGATGTATCTCTCATTCCATGCAACGTTCACTCCCCGCCAGTCTGCTTCCTAAAGGAGACTCAGCACCACCAATATAAAGCGAGTGCCCATGCTACAATAAACAGGACAGGGAAAAATCCCTTGTGTACTATGTAAAAGCTTTTTTATTAAAACTGCATCAATAAAAACATACAAAAGCTGTAAATACAGCTACAGAAATGCTGCTTTCTATAGCTTGACAGCAGCGTGTGATGTCAACAGGCACCAACTCCACCCTACATGTGTTTTGTCCAATGGGACATCTTCAGGGGCTGGGTGTCTGGGGCAGGTCCTGGTGACAGGGTGGTCATCACATCCTCCATGTTTCCCTTCTCGTTGGGTGCCAAGCAAGGGTCATATGAGAGGCCTACCCTGGGATGGGGTCTTCTGGACTGCAATAGGAACTTTGTATAGGGTCATTGCCATACTCTTGACCCAGGCATGACTACACATGAACAAGCTCTAGTAAACTCTTCTCATGTAATAAGCATCCCCACGATCACTTTTGTATTTAGGAGGGACACGCAGAGCCAATGCCCTCTGCGCATGTCTAGCGTATCACTGCTATCTCACTCCCAGTAATGGTATGGTGCCCTGCCGTGCACCTAGAATGGACTCCATGCTTGCATGTCACTGAACTCTTTCTCTTTTGCTGAAGGATTGCCGATAACATCTCCCTCTCTGCAAGAGGCTGTCTCACCTACCAAACCTGCCAAAGGTACACGCTTATGACAGGCTGCTAGAGAAACCATGTTGATGGACTTAGAGACCTTAGGCCTGTGTATTGCTGTACTGTGTCTTTGCACAGTACAGTTAATGATATAGTGTGGAGATGCTTTTAGCAGGCAAGAACAGAGGGATGACCTTGTCAGAGAACTGCTGCTATATCATAGCTTTTTATGGGCTTCATAACAAAGGGGGTGAATACATATGCACATGCAAATTATTGTTTTTTTATTGCTGAAAAATAGTTTTATGTATATATTTTTCTAATTTTACTTCACCAACTTAGACTATTGTGTTCTGGTCCATCACATATAATTCAGATTAAAAAAAAACATTAAACAAAAGGCTGTAATGTAACAGAATAGGTAAAAAGCCAAGGGGGTGAATACTTTTGCAAGGCACTGTTTTTGTGTATCTAGTCTCTATTAATATCATTTCTGTAAGTTCAAAATAAATCATTGCTGTAAGATATCTGCATTTATAATAGTGATATTGTGCTTCACCTGGCATCCTATGTGTTTAGCCTTGATTATACAGTTACCATTCATGTTTTTTATTGCAAATTTAGTATCTCACCAGTGGATTTATTGGCTACCTAATTAGGAGGAGTTTAGTAGATTTAATTAACAGTGTTTGTGTTCCACGATGCCTAGTGAAGTCTGTTGGGGTGAAACATGTCAGGCTAGGTGGATTCTAAACACTGCTTTTGTGTATTTTAGGTTTTTCTTCTTTTTTTTATTCTTTTTTCATTTCAGTTTGTGTGGCTTTAAAAAATACAGTAGTTTATAATCTGTGTTGTTTCCAAATAGGGTTTTTTTTTAAATAAATATGTCTGAAATTTTACAAATGATGTCTTTGTATATAATGTAAGCTGTGTCCGAGCAGTATTCACCTTATTAAGCCTTTTTTTTTTTTTTTCGTTTAACACACTAGTCATTTGATGGTATTGGAAGCATACTCACAAGCACATGGAATCGGTCTAATACTCTAATACGAGGCAAGTAAACAGCAACAAGTGCAATTTATTCTTTGCTGGTATGTCCATCTTTCATGTGCACAAGGTACTGATAACTTGTGGTCTATCTAGGAGGATAAAGAGGCTCCATAACTGTAGTCAGTACTGGGTAAGCTGGCTGTACCTCTGAAGGTATACTTACCTAATGTGTATGACGCATACGTCATACATCTGTACAGGCTTTATGAATGAGCCCTAACCTCTGTAATATTGTGGGGTCTAAGCATCTGGTTAGTGTTTGTTATCTTCCATCCTTGGCCTCTCGGTGTCCTTACTCTATAGCTGAGCGCGTAGTGCACACAAGGCAGATGAGACACAGCAATTTTATGTTTGAAAACAATGAACAACTAGGACAGTAAAAGTTTTATGTAAAGCAATAATTCCATAAGGGCAACCGTTTTATGATTTTAATATTACAACTGTAATCGATCAGAAAGGAGGAGAAAATCAATCAAGAAATTAGATTTCTACAAAGTTTATTTTCATCACTACACTGTTTGAATGCAGAAGGTTAATGTACATCACCATTGGGATTGACAGAAAGGAATTATTACTACAAGCAACTTGTGGGTTACTCTAAGCCCTTGTACACACGGTCGGAGAATCTGTCGGAATGAGTCTTATCGGACCGTGTCGTCAGATAATCCGACTGTGTGTGGTATGCATCGGCCCAATTTTCCAACATGTTGGAAATATTTCCCGACCAACTGGGCCGGACGGACCTAATCCGATCATGTGTAGAGCATTTTCATCGGACCAAGTGCCACGCATGCTCAGATCAAATTCCTACATCAAAGCTATTGGCTACTAGCCTGAATGTAGTCCCATCGTAACTAAATTACGTCATCACGTTCTGAAAGCTCGGATTTTTCACCAACTTGGCCAGACCGTGTGTATGCAACAGTTTCGGACACAATCCGTCGGACTAAATCCGACGGGCAAAATCCAACGGATTTGGTTGGCAAAATCTCCGACCGTGTGTACGTGGGCTAAGGCACGCAATACAAATTAAATCAATAAGTAGTCCAAACTGAGTGGAATAATTCTTTATGGGGCACCATTATGCCTATGAAGGACCACGCCTAATTCATTCAAAAAGAATTACAGTACATGGGTAATAAACATTATAGTAACAACTGAAACTTAGAGCTGGAGATGTGCAGGAGCTGAGGGTAAAATCCTTCACCTCTTGTGGACCTGCAAGCATATCCATATCCAAGCGTTCTGTATTCGACTTGTATACTTGGGTCACTGGTGTAAAATGACCTGCAACCCCAGAAGTTGTTCTCCTCTCCATCATTCCTGGCCCCTAAGGTGGTCAAGAAAGGTTTACTAAAGTTCTTTCTCTCTGCTGGCAAAACACTGATCCCCAGACACTATAGGCCCACATCCTTTCCCAGCATAGCTGACTGGATCGCTGAGCTGAATTTCATTATGAGAATGGAAGAACTGACAGCCAGACTAATGGACAAGTATACAAGTATATCCTTACTCTGAAGGCAAGAGGAGCCAAAAGCACCAGTGGGGGACCCCAGAAGAGGAGGGTCAGAGCTGCTCTGTGCAAAACCATTGTTTTGATGTGGTGGAATGGGAGATTTGCATCATGGATGTGCAGTCATCAAATCTACAGCAACTGCGAGTTGCTGTCATATCAATATGGACCAAAACCTCTGAGGAATGTTTCCAACACCTTGTTGAATCTCTGCCATGAAGAATTAAGGCAGTTCTGAAGGCAAAAGGGGTTCCAATCTGGTACTAGCAAGGTTTACCTAATAAAGTGGCTAGTGATTCTTACTTTCACTGTTTCACAGTATAAATTAAGTTGATACAGTAGTGATTATCTGCTGTTTTTGTACTATAAAGGGCTATTTTTTGTCTTTTTAACCCCATCATAACAGGTGATTTAAAAAAGCATGCTGCTGCTACTAAATGTCTTATGTTGGCCATACACGTATTGATTTTTGGATGAGAACATTCAAACAAATATTCGAATTAACGAATATCATTCAAAATTTTCACTTGCTTTTCACATTCAGTTATAAAATTAATAAAACGAATATCCTCCAAGGTAAGGTAAAGTCAGCAACAAGGTCAGCATTAAAAAAAATCCAAATGTATTCAATCTAAAAGGAGTACATGTGTTCCAAAATGGAGCCAACTGACACGTTTCAGCCTTAAGGAACATGTCAGTTGGCTCCATTTTGGAATGCATGTATACTCTTATTGGATTGAATAAAGATTGATTTTATTAATACTCACCTTGCTACCGACTTCACCTTACTTTGGAGGACTTTTGTGTGCAGACTGGAGACCGCTTGTCAGGCATGGTGAGTGAAGAATGCTCTAGCCCATATTATTCCTGCAATTGTGTTGTAGTGCTAACACTTTACTTGATTATTTAATATTAAGGTATTTTCTGAACAGAAACCACATTGTCCGAAAATTTGTTTGATCACAAAAGGTTTTCTATTCTGCTCCTTCAAATTTTCCTGTTACTGTGGTTGAAAACAATCGACTTGACCCAACTTACAATTAAAAAATTGAATGAATGTTCTTAAAGAAGAGGTCCCCTGCAAAAATTAAAAGCCAGCAGCTACACATACTGCAGCTGCTGACTTTTAATAATAGGACACTTACCTGTCCTGGAGTCCAGCAATATCGGCACTGCAGCTGTTGCTATCAGCAGTCGGGTGCTGCTGCCGCTGCCCATGCCGCTAAGGGAACCCGATAGTGAAGCATTATGGCTTCACGCCGAGGTCCTAGTGCACATACCCAAGGCACCTCTGCGCACTCCTACTGGCCCGGTGGCGGGGGAAGGAGGAAGAGGAAACCAAGCCACTGACATAATGCGCCACAGTTCGGCTGGACTCCCAGAAGTGGGGACAGAATAGCACTCAAGGTATCTGCTCCCCCCCCCCCCCCCCCGAAAGGTACCAAATGTGGCACCGGAGGGTGGAGGAGGAGACAAATGAGCGGAAGTACAACTTTTGGGTGGAAAATTAACATTTTCAAAGGAAAATTCGTTTGTGTATGGCTAACGTAAGTGACAGCAGGCACAGGTTGTATCAAGCCTATGATAAGCCTATGACAAGAAAGTCTGTCATGCATATTACTATATTACAATACTCAAAAAACAAGCTCTGGAGTGCCGCACTCTTCAGAAGATCACTTTACTTTATTGCAAAATCACAGCACAGCTCAACAAACACAGCGAAAAAGGAAAATTGTTGACGTTTCGCACTATTTGTAGTGCTTATTCATAGCTATGAATAAGCACTACAGCTAGTGAGAAACGTCAGCAATTTTTCTGTGATGTGATTTTCCAATAAAAGAAAGTGGTCATCTGAAGAGTGCGGCAGTCCAGAGCTTGTTTTTTATCTGTTGCTAGTGGTAATAGCCAGCACCTGTGGCTTCCCAGCCGAAGAGACAGTTTACAGCCTGCATGTGTGCTCATGGGGCGGTGAGATCCCTTCTCCTTCATATATTACAATAATCTCTGAAAATCTAGTCTTTTTAATAATTTTTTTTCTTTTAAATAAAAATGTTGATCTCGTAGTCTGATGATATGTACCAGATTTGACCTCTAATAGTATATATATATATATATATATATATATATATATATATATATATATATTATTTATAACAATAATAATAATATTTATAAGAAATATCCCCAAAAAATATATAAAAAAAATTTCTTCCACAGTTTAGGCCGATATGTATTCTTCTACATATCTTTGGTAAAAAAAAATCGCAATAAGTGTATATTGATTGGTTTGTGCAAAAGTTATAGCATCGACTAAATAGGGGATAGATTTATGGCATTTTTATTATAATTTTTTTTTTTTACTAGCAATGGCGGTGATCTGTGAATTTTATTGGGACTGCGACATTATGGTGGACAGATCCTTTGAAAAAGTCACGTGAACGGTGACGCAACGCATCAGGGAGGAGCCAGATGTTATCGTCATCACTTCCGGTCGCGTCCGAGACCGGAAGTACCCATTGTTTACAGCGCTTGAAACTCTGCTTAACTGTAAGTGTGTGGATTAATAAAAACGTTTATCATACTGCACTTTGGAGCCACTTCTCTTCTCTCCCTTAATATTTATTCATGGCTATGAATATCAATGGCATATGTTGATATATGGCGGGCTAAAACTGCCAGGAGTGGATGAGAGAATAACAGCCAGTATACATGCAGCATCATATGGTCTTTAGTGGCCACTAATAGAGGTGAGAGGCTGGAGAAACAAGGGGCGCACCCCGGATTACACAGAGCATCGGTGGATTTGCACTATTTAAAGTGGATTTCACCCAGTTTTTTTAACTTTCTTATGAAGATTATTTATTATTATATTATGGGACTTGATATATAATTTGTTTTATGGTCACATTACTGAAGTATCCAATTAGTGTGGAACATGGATGCACTTTGGAAAGTATCTGGCACTTGACTAGCATATTGCACTTTATTAAGCTGTTTTGCGCATTATTTTGGTACATGTTTGCACATTTATCACTATTTGCTCTTTATTATTAACATTATGTATTGTATCTCATGTGATGATTAATGGTATCACTATTTTTCACTTATTGGCATTGTATATATAAGAGTATTATAGGTGAGGTAGCACCACATATCATTAATCAATATTCCTAAAACTGTGCAGAAATCACTTTTATATGTTGGCAGCTTCCCAATATATTTTTTAGACATTGGCTTTTTTATAGGTAGTAGATATTTGGTTGTGCGCATTAGTACTTCTTACATGGTGGACAGATCGGACACTTTTGACACTATTTTGGGACCACTGACATTTATACAGCGATCAGAGCTACAAATAACCACTGATTACTGTATATATGACACTGGCAGGGAAGGGATTAAAAACGAAGGGGCGAATAAAGGGTTAAATATGTTTCCTGGATGTGTTCTAACTGTGGGAGGGGGGGTTGGGCTCACTACAACATGACAGAGATCACTCATGAAGTTGCTGGGCAGAACAGGGAAATGCCTTGTTTACATAGGCCTCTCCCCGTTCTTCCTCTCCTCGCCGCAATCGTGGGCCGCAGGCAAACATCGAGTTTGCGGGACCTGCGGCCACGGGTAAGCCCTTTTGCCTGCCCGTGCCATTCTGCCGATGTAAATGGGTGTGCCGTGGTTGGCAAGTGGTTAACTTATGACATATTGTATGCCAGAGGCAAGAAGCTAATATAAGAACATCATAAATAGCTTATCATGGAAACCAAAGTTTTATAATGTAATGCTTTAAATTTATAAAGAGCAGCAGGTGTTAGTTACATCTTCAACTTTTCAGGATGTCCTCTCTCCACAGGTCACTGGCAAGTCCAAAATGCTTCTAAACTGGAGTATGATGTCTCCTCTATGTAATATTTGTGTATTTTCTGACAGCTTATTTTACAGTTAATGCTAAAAGTTGAAAAATTATGTTCTAAAGGAATGGACAAAATGCTCTTTGGGTTTTTTTTCAAAATTTTCTATGCTTTTAATGATAAAGCACAAGTGTACCATTTTTCAGAGACCACAATGTAATTTTGCAAGGAACTTGAACATCAATTATATATATGGATGGCAACAGAATATGTAATTTAGTTTACTGGTTCTTTAAACTCGGAACACATGTCAGAGGCTAGAAGATAGTATAACAACATCAGAGCTCAGTTATCATGGAAACCAAGATACCATGACAGAAAGCATGCTGTATATAATGGGAAATGTAGATTGCTACGGAAACCAAGATTCTGTGATTGAATGCTTACTGTTAAATGGTAAATTAATGACATCGCAACTGTATATAGTAGAGGTCAGAAGTTGTAAGAATATTAAAGCTAGGCTGTCATGGAAACCATCATTCAGTAATAAAACTCTTACTGTTTATGAAGACTAGTAAGTACATGGAAAATCAGTTGGCATTAAATGCTCAATTCTGGAGGATGTCAGGGCCTATTTTGCTCAGATCATTCTGAAGACGAGTGCTATCATATGTACTGAACTGCACATACAGTACATCATCTTCTTAACAATAAACATTGTTTTCATACCATAACTGTATTACTGAAGAAAAGTTTGAAAATTGGAAAGGACACCACTTTAAAAAAACAATGTGTAAATGAGTTTACTTTACAACAAGTTATAGTTAGTCCTCTTTCCCTTGGTCTATCTACTTAAGAAAAGTAAAATCTACAAATACAATATATTACCAAAAGTATTGGGATGCCTGCCTTTACACACACATGAAATTTAATGGCATCCCAGTCTTAGCCCTTGTACACACGATCGGAGATTCCGACGGAATGTGTCCGATCGGAGCATTTTGTCGGATATTCCCACTGTGTATGGTATGCATCGGACTGTTTCCGTCGGAATATCCATCGGACCAAATTTTCCAACTTGCCGGAAATATTTTCCGACAAAATGCTCCGATCGGACATACTCCGATCATGTGTAGAGAATTCCGATCGGACAAAGTGCCACGCATGCTCAGATCAAATTCCTACATCAAAGCTATTGGCTACTAGCCTGAACGTAGTCTCCTCGTAACTAAATAACGTCATCACGTTCTGAACGTTTGGATTTTCCGACAACTGCATCCGACCATGTGTATATAACAGTTTCGGACAAAATTCAACGGATTTGGTTGTCGGAATCTCCGATCGTGTGTACAAGGGCTTAGTCTGTAGTGTTCAATATTGAGTTGGCCCAACCTTTGCAGCTATAAGAGCTTCAACTCTTCTGGGAAGGCTGTCCACAAGGTTTAGGAGTGGGTTTATGGGAGTTTTTTGACCATTCTTTCAGAAGCGTATTTGGGAGGTCAGGCACTGATTTTGGATGAGAAGGCCTGGCTCATAGTCTCTGCTGTAATTCATCCCAAAGGTGTTCTTTAGGATTGAGGTCAGGCCAGTCAAGTTCCTCTACCCCAAACTCGCTCATCCATGTCTTTATGGACCTTTCTTTGTGCACTTTAAAAGGACAGGACCCTTATTAACCACTTGCCTACAAGGCACTTACCTCCTTCCTGCCCAGGCCATTTTTCAGCTTTCAGCGCTGTCGCACTTTGAATGACAATTGCACGGTCATGCTACACTGTACCCAGATGACATTTTTATAATTTCCATCACACAAATAGAGCTTTCTTTTGGTGGTATTTAATCACTGCTGGGTATTTTATTTTTTACTAAAAAAAAAAAGACCAAAAAATGTGAAAAAAAAATATTTTACTTAGTTTCTGTCAGTAAATTTTATAATTACGTAATTTTGCTCCTTCACTGATGTGCGCTGATGAGGCAGCACTGATGGGCACTGATAGGTTGAACTGGTGGGCATTGATGAGGTGGCACTTATGGGCACTGATGAGGTGGCACTTATGGGCACTGATTAGGTGGCACTGATGAGGAGGCACTAATATGCCACACTTATGGACACTGATAGGTGGCACTGATATGTGGCACCGATGAGAACTGATAGGCACTGTTATGTAGCACTGAGGGGTACTAATAGGCAGCACTGGTGGGTACTGATAGGCGGCACTGGTGGGCACTGATAGGCGGCACGGATAGGCAGTACTGATGGGCATTGATGGGTGGCACAGATGGGTGACACTGAGGGACATTGATGGACAGCAGTGATGGGCATTGATGGGCAGTACTGATAGGTGGGACTGATAGCCAGCACAGACTGGCATCACTAATGGGCACTGATTGCTGGCAGTGGTGGGCACTGGTTGCTGGCACTGGTGGGCACTCATCGCTGGCAATGATTTGTGGCACTGGTGTTGCTATTGTAAGTAGTACCCTGATTACATGTGTAGATGTCTCCTGTGGGGAGATGCTGTTGATCGGCTCTCCTCACCATACACTCTGCTGGTGTGAGGCGAGGAGTGCTGATTACCAGCATCTCCATGTTTACGTGGGACTGGCTGTGATTGGACACAGCTGATCACATGGTTAATGAGCCACAGACGCGGCTCTTTACAGAGATCAGGGTCGTGCTGTGTCCCAGCAACAGGGCGTGGCCAGGATCGCCGCACTGCATGCCCCGTGAGGTGCGTAAGAGCGGCCATTCTAGGGAACCTTCATATGACATTGTCCGAGAACGAGAGCCGCACCGCCCTGCTGCCATTTAACAGCAACTAGTTGTTTTGGCAGCAACTAGTTAAAGAGACACTCTACTGAAAATACAATAAATGAAATTGAACAATAAGAAGTAAACAGATTAAAAAACTTATAATCAATTAGACGTCAGTCCACGGCCTTCTCCCATAGTCATAAAAAACATAATGATAAAAACATAAATGAAATAAAAATAATTATGAAATCACCAATCAAAATAAAACTACCTATCAGAAATAAAACAGTTAAGATCAAAATCAACATTCAAGCCAGCAGGCGTCATAACCTTGGTTTCATAAATCCAAAAAGATTCACAATGACTTAGCTGTCCCCAAATTTTGAAATGTTTCGGGTCACGGTAATAGCACATTCTGAAATGTCTAGACACACTGTGTGTTTTCAGACCTTTCTTAATGTTATTGATATGCTCACGTACATGTAAGGCCCTGGATGTCCTCCCTATGTACTGCATGCTGCAATGACATTCTAACATAAAGATTATACCCACTGTCACACAGGTGATTAAATCCTTAATTTAATACTGTTTATGTGTGACCGACAAGCTAAAATCTTTACTTTTTTAATGTTATTCTTAGCATTTTTACAAGTCACACATCTGCTGCGTGCATAAAATCCTGATAAAAAATGTAATTATTTATTCTCCGTAATTCTAGGCAGATCAATAACTCCAGGTGCGAAGGTGCCTGATGGTAAATAAATTCAGGGAGACTAGGAAGTAATGGACGTAGGATGCAATCATATTTAAGAGATTTAAGAATAGGCCTGTCTAGCTACAATCCTTTAAATTTTTTTGTATGGTATACTATAATCCATTATCATCCTAAATTGATTAGTGGCAACATTCCCTTTTTTAATTTTGTCAGCTACAATAGCACCTCTTTCTGGGCCTCTCAATTTCTTTGGTAATATCCAAGTGTGCATAACCTTTCTGCATAGTAAAAAAAGATCCTACTTACAAAACTGGCACTTCAGCCAAGTGCAGGCATACAAGCATGGTATAATTGCTGGTTTCTAACCAGGAAGATGGCCGTGGGTGATGTCAGACGTGACTCCCCCCTGTTCACGCTACATCCATGGGCGTGACTTCTTCTGCACCGGTTCAGAGTCACGTAGATGGCCGGCTCATATAAATACTACCATGACAACCTTCAATCATCAAATCAGTCTCTGGGGCAGAGCAGCACGGCCACAATCACTGTCCCACCAAATAACCAGCACAGAGAGAACGGAATTGTAAAAGGCTAAAATGATCCTAAACTTACTCAAATTATGACAAAAAATGTGTCACTCTAGCTGAAGAGAGGAATATGCAAGGGTTACATCAACCCCCCTTTCAGTTGTGCTCACAGAATGCCTGCTAGGACTTTCAGACTTCCTGTAACAACACTCGGTGTGTCCTCTGACCAAAAAGATATTTAAAGAGGAAGTAAACCCTTCCAAACAACTTGGACCTATAGGTAAGCCTAGATTAAGGCTTACCTGTAGGTCCAAGCAATATCTCCTAAACCTATATGGTTTAGGAGATATTTGCCCGAAAATGGGCACCGCTGTCTACGGCGCATGCGCCGTAGACAGCGGCGCGCAGGCGCACTAAATGCGGCAAATCCAAGAATGGATTTGCCAAATTTGTCGACTCCCGTGCGCATGCGCGGGAGTGACGTCATCGCGGCTTCGCCGTATGGCAGCGGCGGAGCTGCGAGACGCGACTCCCGTGCGCATGCGCGGGAGTGACGTCATCGCGGTTGCGCCGCTGTGATTCGTCGGAGCTGCGAGACGCCACAAGCAACATGGATGCGGCGGACTACAGGGGACAGCGGCGACTTCGCTGGCTCCTGTGTCAGGTAAGTGACACATAATGAGCTACTATGCGATGCATAGTAGTCCATTATGCTTTACCTTTGCAGGGAAAAAAAGAGGAAGTAAACCCATCAGGGTTTACTTCCTCTTTAAGCTTCAGCATAGTGCAGTGCCTTATCACCAAATATGTTGTTGATAATATCCACCTGTGAGATTGCCTGACTGTTGCCAACCCAGATTCACCTAACTACTCTCTGTTGAAAGAACAGCAGCAAAGTTGTTAATAAACTGACAATACTTTATGCATCATACCTATCTATAAAAGCAGGTGGCACTACAGTATTATAATGTGTATTCTATGGCAATCTAATGAGAGGAAGCGTTATCTTTCTCAGTGTATGTGTTCTCATATATATATATATATATATATATATATATATATATATATATATATATATATATATATATATATATATATATATATATATATATATTATATTCCAGCTTCCTACTCTCATGAAAAGACATGTTCTGATATTTCTGATATTTCTCCATAAAAGTAAAGCCGTTTGCTGTATCCACGAAGTTTCCAACGCATGATTTCAACACTTTGCACAACAGGTTAAGGTCCCAGGTACCCAGGCATTGGAGAGGATACCCAGGCATTGGAAAGGATACCCCAGTGCACCCAGCAGCTCCCAGGCACTGGAAAGAGAACTCTGCAAATCAGTGAGTGCTGTATGCAAGCGACTGAAAGATGGCGAGTGGTTCAGATCTGAAGTTTACAATTTCAAAGCTGAACAATGCCAATTACCAGCTGTGGAAGTTTAAACTTCAAATGCTTCTCAGCAAGGATGACTTGTGGCAACTGGTGAATACAGACCGACCCACAGACAGAGAGACTGAAGAATGGGACAGACGAGACAGGCAAAAGCAACCATAAGCTTATTAGTGGAAGATGACCAGCTTATCCACATAAGAAAAATGGCCAAAGGTATGTGGGCTTCATTACAAAAACTGCATGAGCGTCCAAGCTTCAACGGTAAGCTGTTTTCTACTAAGAAAGCTGTATAAGATGAGGCTAGAAGGCCAGCATATGTGTGATCACATTAAAGCTATGCATAGAGCAGCTACGCATGTCAAGAAGCGATTTAGATTCATTGACTTTTTGAGGACATTGGGATAGACATGTCAAAACCAATTTCCACATTCCAGATAACCAGGGATGTATAAAGCTTCCGCAATTAGAAAGGGTCAATCCTAGGACCAAACACATCAACGTCAAGTATCCCCTACCGAGGGACAATCAAGAGCAAGATGATATTGACAGTCAATACTGCCCATCAGAGGAGATGACTGCCGATGCACTCACCAAGCTTTTGTTGAAGGAACATCATAGTTATATCCAGAAGAAGCTGAATGTAATTTGACAAAGCACATGCTGTTGAGAAGGGGTGTTGAAAGAACAACAGCAAAGTTGCTCATAAACTGACAATACTGTATGCATTATACCTATCTATACCAGCAGGTGGCATTGCAATATTATAACGTGTATTCTATGGTAAAGTAATGAGAGGAAGTGTTATCTTTCTCAGTGTATGTGTTCTCTTATATTCCTGCTTCCTGTTCTCATGAAAAGACATGTTCTGATATTTCTCCATAAAAATAAAGCCGTTTGCTGTATCCAAGAAGCTTCTAGTGCATGATTTCAATACTCAGCGCAACACTGTCTTGATTGCCATTTGCCCTTGGCCGCTGCCTAGATCTGACTACCCTCTTGTCTGCTGCCTGCCAAGACCTATGTCTAAACCTGACTAATCAGTTGCTTGCTGTCTGCCTTGACTCTTGTCTGGACCTGACTATTCCACTCTCTGTTGCCTAGTGTATTGTCTACTTTCCCCTTGGTGGAGGATGTAATCTAGTGAGAGTTTGCAGTGATGTAAACCTGGACCACTAAGGTCTCTGGCTGTAATCCACCTTCAGAAGCTCTGGTAAATTGACAGCACTCTTGCAATGTAAATTTTTATCCAAAGTGTCAATTTTTTCAACACTTCAAACATGTGCAGATTGTGCATTCATCTTCTGATCTCATTATCTCCCTCTGCTTCTTTACAAGTATACTGGATTAACGTCTTATTGTCTGACTGTCTGTGTGTCCAAAATACACCCCTTCTTAAACCAATTACACTACCCAGCTACTATCCTCTATTTTGTTTTCTTTCACCTCAACTACTGCAACTCTTTTTTGTTTTCCTACCTCTACACATACTATCCCCCTTGACTCTATTATGAATGCTGCTGCCAGACTCATCCACCTTACCAACTACTCAGTGCCTGACACCCCTCTCTACCAAAACCTCCACTGGCCCCTGATTTCCCAATAATTATAATTCAAAATATTACAACTTACAAAACACAATTTTGCCCCAGCAATATCCCCAACCTCATCTCAAAATGTCACCCAAACTGTTCACTTCTCCCAAGATCTCCTGGTCTCTAGCTCACTCGTTACCTCCTCCCATGCTTGTTTCCAGGACCTGTCAGGAAAGATTCCACCTGCTAATGGCACTGTCTGACATTTGGCATGCAGTACTGATGTACCAGTGGGTGTCTCCTGGCAGTCTGGCACTGTCAGGGGAGCTTTCTCCTGCTGGTGATACTATCTGATCTTTGGGCCGCAGTACTGGCATCACCTGAGCCTGATTGCAGAAGATGTGTATAAATACCTGGCAACACACACTCATAGTTGCCTTGGTATCCTCCTTGCGCCCTGGCCTGAACCTGATCCTGTCTCTGTACCTGAATCTGTCCCTCCTGTGACCCTGTTACCCTTACCCTTGTCATGCAGCCTTATCCATCTATCCTCCCCTTGTTTTGTTTGTTCCCTGTCCCTCTCTGCTGACTTCTCGTTGATGACCTTGGCCTGGCTACGTTTTTGACTTCGGTATTCCTAATTTTATATATATATATATATATATATATATATATATATATATATATATATATAGTGTCTATATCTGTCTGATTAGTGTTATTTGTGGGTCTTTGTGATTTGGTTGGTTGTGCACTGTATTATATTTGAGGTGGTTGTGTTTATATTGTTCACTTATCTTTAATAAATCACCATATTCTCACTTATATAAATTTTGTTTTCTCTGTCACTGTCCACGCAGTTCTGGTCTCACCTGATACATGGCAGGACCTCTCCAGATCCTCCAGATCCATTTTAAAAGGAAAACAAGAGCGGGAAGAAAGAAGAAAGGTAGAAGTGTCCTGTGGTGTTTTATTTATATATATATATATATATATATATATATATATATATATATATATATATATATATATATATATAGCTATATTTTAATGCAGGTAAAAATAATCAGTTACATTCTGCACATGGGATTTAGGGTGCATACCAACTGGCACCTCAGAAATTTGTTGAAAATGTCGATGGGAATTTTCGTTCCATTTTTCTTGATCTACAGAGCAGTGATTCCAAACACAGAAAGCCAGGAAAATCCAACCTGGTTTCACAATGCAATTGATGACCATCATGCCACATGAAAGGTTCAATTGACTCACTGTTGACCTCTGCTGCCTTACAAGGTAAAATGCTTGTGCCTATTTGCCATGACCCCTGATGATGTAATTTATAATGAAACACATAGGGAAAAGCTAGGACGTACAACACACAAGGTTACCGCCCATGCGCGGCCCCATCACAGTCATCTTAGAAACTAGCAATTCGGATGTATTAGGGTTTGTGGAACTACGATATGCTGTTTCCATGTTTATTCTTGTAAGTCCAACTTTTCATCTGAATAAATGTTTTAAACTTTATGCAGGGCTTCACTATGGTCGTCTTTTTTAGCCCAATTTCATGACGGGGAGTGTGACAGTCTGATCTGAATGCTGTCTATTTGGCTGGATTCAATACTGAGAGGCTCCCTCTGTGTGAAGGGAGATCATGATATAAGCTTTCTAACGAAGGATTACATTTATTAAGGCACATATTGACCACCTGACTGCTGTCAAAAATGTCTAGTAAGCCTCCCTTTTGTTTCACAAGGGTGGAGTGTCCCTGTTTTTCCCTCTTGGCATCTGGATATCTTCCATCCTTCCCCTTGGAGACACATCTACACTTATTGTATGAACTTTTCCTACATTGTGAGATCTTCATATCAGTAATATTGTCTATTATTGGGACTTATATATTATATACAGTATCTCACAAAAGTGAGTACACCCCTCACATTTTTGTAAATATTTTATTATACCTTTTCATGTGACAACACTGAAGAAATTACTTTGCTACAATGAAAAGTAGTGAGTGTACAGCTTGTATAACAGTGTTGTCCCCTCAGAATAACTCAACACACAGCCATTAATGTCTAAACCGCTGGCAACAAAGGTGAGTACACCCCTAAGTGAAAATGTCCAAATTGTGCCAAAAGTGTCAATATTTTGTGTGACCACCAGCACTGCTTTAACCCTCTTGGGCATGGACTTCACCAGAGCTTCACAGGTTGCCACTGGAGTCCTCTCCCACTCCTCCATGACGACATCACAGAGCTGGTGAATGTTAGAGACCTTGCACTTCTCCACCTTCCATTTGAGGATGCCCAACAGATGCTCAATAGGGTTTAGGTCTGGAGTCATGCTTGGCCAGTCCATCACCTTTACCCTCAGCTCCTTTAGCAAGGCAGTGGTCATCTTAGAGGTGTGTTTGGGGTCTCTATCATGCTGGAATATGGCCCTGCGGCCCAGTCTTCGAAGGGAGGGGATAATGCCCTGCTTCAGTATGTCACAGTACATGTTGGCATTCATGGTTCCCTCAATGAACTGTAGCTCCCCAGTGTCTGCAGCACTCATGCATCCCCGGACCATGACACTCCCACCACCATGCTTGACTGTAGGCAAGACACACTTGTCTTTGTACTCCTCACCTGGTTGCCACCACACACGCTTGACACCATCTCAACCAACTAAGCTTTTCTTGGTTTCATGAGACCACGGGACATGGTTCAAGTAATCCATGTTCTCAGTCTGCTTGTCTTCAGCAAACTATTTGCGGGCTTTCTTGTGCATCATCTTTAGAAGAGGCTTCCTTCTGGGATGACAGCCATGTAGACCAATTTGATGAAGTGTGCTGCGTATAGTCTGACAGGCTGGCCCCCCACCCCTTCAACCTCTGCAGCCAAGCTGGCAGCAATCATACATCTATTTCCCAAAGACAACCTCTGGATATGAAGCTGAGCACGTGCACTCAACCTCTTTGGTTGACCATGGCGAGGCCTGTTCTGAGTGGAACTTGTCCTGTTAAACTGCTGTATGGTCTTGGCCATCATGCTGCAGCTCAGTTTGAGGGTCTTGGCATTCTTCTTATAGACTAGGCCATCTTTATATAGAGGAACAATTATTTTTTTCAGATCCTCAGAGAGTTCTTTGCCATGAGGTGCCATGTTGACCTTCCAGTGACCAGTATGAGAGAGTGAGAGCAATAACATCACATGTAACATACCTGCTCTCCATTCACACCTGAGACCTTGTAACCCCAACTACACGTCACTTGACACCTGGAAGGTAAAATGGCTAATTGGGCCCAATTTGGACATTTTCACGTAGGGGTGTAATCACTTTTGTTGCCAGTGGTTTAGGAGTTAATGGTTATGTGTTGAGTTATTTTGAGGGGACAGCAAATTTACACTGTTATACAAACTGTACACTCACTACTTTACATTGTAGCAAAGTGTCATTTCTTTAGTGTTGTCACATGAAAAGATATAATATAATATTTACAAAAATGTGAGAGGTGTACTCAATTTTGTGAGACACTATATTATCCTGTTTATTCTAATGCCCCGTACAGACGATCAGAGATTCCGACAAAAAAAAACGTGGATTTTTTTTCCAAGGGACGTTGGCTCAAACTTGTCTTGCATACACACGGTCGCAAAAATGTTGTCAGAAATTCCGAACGTCAAGAACGTGGAGAGGTACAACACGTACGACGAGCCGAGAAAAATGAAGTTCAATAGCCAGTGCGGCTCTTCTGCTTGATTCTGAGAATGCGTGGACTTTTGTGTGTAGGAATTGTGTACACACGCTCGGAATTTCCGACAACAATAATTGTTGTTGGAAAATTTGAGAACCTGCTCTCAAACATTTGTTGTCGGAAATTCCAATAGTAAATGTTCAATGGAGCATACACACGATTGGAATTTCCGACAACTAGCTCACATAGAACATTAATTGTCAGAAATTCCGATTGTGTGTACGCGACATTAAAGTTTTTTTATGCACTAGCGCTTTATTCTTAAAGTTGTATTTTTCATGCTCTAGCACTTTATTGCTGCCATTTAATAAATTTTTATGAACTTATTTTATTCTATTTACTTTGTTTATTCATGCACAATTGTTGATATATTTATTTATGCACCGATACTTTATTGATTGTATTAGTATTTGATTTTATGGGGATATGTACAGTACTTGGATTCTGTTATGGTTTCATTTTAATTAATATCTTTGTTTTATAATTTTTTTTATCATTTGACTGGGTCGAACGTACACATGTACACACTTTTCTGTTACATTAGTGCTGCACTTTTCTGAGTTATATTTGCCTGAAAGATTGATAAGAATTAAAGGATATTGCTTTTAATGTTGAGCATGATGGTTTGCATAGTAGACAAACCTTGCATTGTAAGCAATTTAGACATTAATGCAAATGGCTACTTTCTTTTAAAAAAATACTTTTTTCAGTTTTGCAAGTCTTTGAAGTACAAACTGTTCACCTCCATATTACAAAATCCCCAAATCTTTGCTTGAATTATGGTTTTACACCTTGTTTGGTATAAGAAAATTGATCAGAAAGGAAAATTTAAAGTGATATTATTTTGTGAAGGAGGCTTTTTTTAAACCTTTTAGTATGTCCACCCAGATCATATGCAGTCGATGACAGCTGATAGTAACTGTATCCTGGTCATGACTATGAAGACCACACACATAAACCAGAAAGGGAGTCAGCAATAAGACTGTACATTATACCCATGCTGACACAGCTCTATAGTCTGTGTTACGTTCACTGTGTCAGGTCACAGGTCTTCAGTTTAAAGTTACATGTGGCTACAAATGATGTAAAAAATCACTTCTATTTACAATGAAGTATATATCCTGCGTATTATGTTAGTGTCAGGGGTGGACTGACCATTCGGCCACACGGGCACTGCCTGAGGGCCCCGGGTCACTAAGGGGCCCCCATCAGGCTTGCCAGCATCAGTAAAACCAGGGACAGTATGTAAAAATCTGTGGGTTTTTTACATCTGTCTCTGAAATGTCCCTTACCGACATCCTTTTGGTCTAAAAATCCTGAGATCATAGCTGCCCCACCTCTCCAGTACCTTCTCAGCCAATAGAAACATGTCTGTGTATACTGTGTGTACATGTATGTGTATACTGTGTGATTGTATACTGTGTGTGTGTGTTTGTGTATACTGTGTGGCCCCATAAACTCTGATTGCCCGGGGGGCCCCATAATCTCCTATGGCCCGGGGGCCTCATGAGTTGTCAGTCCGCCCCTGGTTAGTGTGATTTGAAAAGTTGCTTTCAAATATGCATATTTTACTGAAGTAACTCCTGGTGATTCTTCCACGAATGCATTTGTTCAGGTATTTCTTGTTACAGCTCCTGTGTTATAAGCCTGTTACATGCTTCTCCCATGAAGACTACAAATGGCCATGTGTGCACACAGTGCTCAGTCATGCTATGACTGCGACATCATTGTCATGAAGCCAATCCAGAGCAATGAACTGCAGCCAATGCTGGAGAACGTGCATTCAGACAGGAAGTGACTGAAAGAGGCTGGAGAAAAAAGTTGAAAATTGTATTTTATGAAAAAAGAAGCAAAAAAAAGAGGCATGTGTTTGTTACCCTGTGATTTAGCAAATCAAATGAAATGGGTCATGGTTTTAATTTTCTTTATTTATTATGTTCTAAACTAAAAAATAAATGCAAAAAATATTTTTTGCATTTATATTTTCAGGTTTGTAAGTGACATTTCCCTCCTAACCATCAATATAAAGGCACATGGACACTACACTGACCGCATTTTAAGGTTCATTTATCCCATTATCCAGAAGTATTATGAGGGAGAGCGCTACGCTGACCACCAATATATGAGATGTTCTTACCAATGACCATCGGTATAAGGAGGCAGGCAATACACTGACCATCGGCGTAATGGGCATTCTTCCCAATGACCATTGATATAAGGAAGCAGGGCAATACACTGACCACCAATGTGAAGGGTGTTCTTCCCATGGACCATCACTGTAAGGAGGCAGCGCACTTATCTGACTACTGATATAAAGGGTATTCTTCCCGCTGGCCATCAATGTATAGCTGTGGTGCACTACACAGGCCACTAGGGGCATTCTTCCCAGTGACTAATAATATAAAGAGACAGAGCACCACAGGCCACCAGTGTAAAAGGCATTCTTCCTATTGTCCTTCAGTGTGAGGAGGCAGGGCTCTCCACTGACCACCAATGATAATCAATGTAAAGGTGTAAGGTCCTAAACTGACCACTAATGTAATGGGCATTCTTCTCAATGAACATCAATGTAGAGGCAGGCCACTATAGTAAACACCAATATAAAGGGGCATTCTTTCCACTGACAATTGATGTAAAAGGACAGTAAACTACAATCACAAAAAAGGTAAGGTGCATTCTTTCAGCTGATCAATAATATCAGAAAGCAGGAAACTACACTGACCACCAATGAAAAAGGCATTTTTCCCACAGACCATTGATTTAAGGAGACAAAGCACTACACAATCCATCAATGTAGAGGGAGGCCACTATACTTAACACCAATATAAGGGGCATTCTTTCCACTGAAAATTGATGTAAAAGGACAGTAAACTACAATCACAACAAACATAAAGGGCATTGTTCCCACTGACTATTGATATCAGGAAGCAAAGCACTACACTGACCAGCAATGTGAGGGGCATTCTTCCCACTGACCATAAATTTAATGAGACATAGCACTACACTGGCCACCAATATAAGGGGCATTCTTTGCATTGACTACTATAATAAGAAGACAATGCACTTACCACTAGTGTTGGGGACCATCTTCCCATTTATCCTTGATATAAGGAGGTAGGGCTGTACACTAACCGACAAATGTAAGAGATATTCTTTTTACTGCCCACTGTAGTAATAAGTCAAGACACTAAGACACTACACTATCCACCAGTGTAAGGTGTATTTCTCTCACTGACCATCGATCTTAGAAGGCAGGTTTCTACATTCACTATCAATGTAATGCCCTGTACACACGGTCGGACTTTCCGACGGAAAATGTGCGATCAGATCTTGTTGTCGGAAAATCCGTTCATGTGTGTGCTCCATCTGACTTTTTCCGTCGGAATTTCCAACACACAAAGTTTGAGAGCAGGATCTAAAATTTTCTGACAACAAAATCCGATCTTTTAAATTCCGATCGTTTGTAGACAATTCCGACAGACAAAGTGGCACGCATGCTCAGAATAAATTATGAGACAAAAGCTATTGGCTACTGCCTTCTTTATAGTCCCGTCGTACATGTTCTACGTCATCGCGTTCTGAACGATTGGATTTTCCGACAACTTTGTGCGACCATGCGTATGCATGACAAGTTTGGGCCAAAATCCATCGGAAAAAATCTGACGGATTTTGTCATCGGAATGTCCGACCGTGTGTACAGGGCATAAGGGGGATTGTTCCCACTGATCATCGGTGGAAAGAGGCAGGGCACTACATTTGCCACCAAAGTAAATGGCATTCTTCCCAATGACCAATGTAAGTTTTTTTTTTATATATATAATTTTCATGGAAATAACGTGGCAGAGCACTACACTGATCACCAATGTAAGGGGCAGTCTTCCCACACAGGCTTTCACTAGAGGTTTTATTTTTCAGATTTATAGAACATGAGCACTTCAGCAATAGGAAATGATGCCATTCACATTATTATTTAACACTTGCAATCTGTAATAAATATATTGGCGTATATAATGAAAGCTGTATCACAGAACAGACTAAAACCATCTATTATCTGTCAACGCACGATTAAAAGTAAATGTATTAATATTCATTGTACTAGTCAGCACAATACAAAAGCATCATGGGATGACAGTGCAGACCTACAATTTTAAATATATATATATATATATATATATATATATATATATATATATATATATATATATATATATATACACACACACACACACACATTATATTGTCAAAAGTATTGGGGACCCCCTAATCCATGCGCCCAGCCCCTGATCTACATGCAGAGCGCCGGATGCATGCATTTAAATGTTTTTTTTATAAGCACATTATTAGAGCTTGAGGCTCTAATTAGATTAAAAAAGGGTGGGCGCAGTGCTCTATTTCCCAAGCCCACCCTTTTTTAATCCAATTAGAGCCTCAAGCTCTAATAATTGTTGTATGACATTAATAAATGAATATGTCCTCCTGTTTCTCCTCTCTGCCAATCATGAAGCAAGTCCTGAGACCCGATTGATCATGAGTCCTCAGTCCCGGTTGGCTGCTAGTCCTGAGTCTTGAGTCCTGATTGGCCAGGAGGAGAAGCAACCGTCGGGACTTGGGAGGAGACATGATGGGGGAAGCCGTCGAAGCCACGACCTAGATAGGGCAAGTGTGGACCTGGCAGGTGAGTAAAGTGGGGATCGATTGAGCTACAGAGGGGGAAGCAATGATCAATCGAGCGCCAGGGGTGGGGGGTGGTTGGCTGGCTGTGGGGGCCACGAACTGCCCCACTCAAGAAAACTGAGCACCAGACGCCACTGTTGGGATGCCTGCCTCAAGTAGAAAAGAACAACCTAATTATAGAAATGTATGAGTAACTGTTCAAACACCAGGATACTCAAGGAAAGGAAACTTTGCTGCACTGTATTGGAGAATACAGATTTTTTTACCATCTGCCAAAGGAATGCCTACTTTGAGTTTCCTCATAACAGTAAAGTTTAAATTGTTTTAATGAACCCAGCTCCATCATTTTCTGTTATGTGCTGGAAAAAAAAAGAGAGAGAATGATCCCTAACATTTGAGTAGTCTCTGTTAATGAAGCAATGGTTTGTGTGCTTCGTATTCATTCTGTCCTAGAAACAGATAAATAGTGCCAAGGTTCAGTCATGAACTCTGCCTGGATTATTTGGTGCCAGGGGGGCCTATAAATGTTTTATAGAGGTAACTGGAGGAAGCTAGCCTGTGGAGGCTTGATTTTCTGGAAGAGCTGGGAGCCCACTGAGAGGACTGTGCAGCAGGCTAAAAGAAAACCCTGGGGGAGAAGAAGGTGGGTGCTGGATAACCCCCAGTGAGGTGTGCATCAGGGAATGTAAGAATGCTTGCAACAGGGGCAGACATTAGGTTGCCTGCAGCCTCTAAGGGAGTTACAAGGCCAACAAGTGAGGGCTTGCAGGCTAGAGAAAGAAAGCCCAGGGCATTACTGTCTGACCTACCAGAGATGTGTCAGCAGCTCGGATGCCACCAGGAACCATGCAACCTACACCTCTCCACTGCCAATTTTCCAGTCAGAGGCACAGTGGTCTGTTCTATCCACCTTCACCCAGCCTACAGGACTGGCCATCAGGGGAAAGACTGCTGATTGGATGACACCCGCAAGGCATATGTGTAGTGAGTTAGTACTTCTCTTACTGGGCTAATTCCTGCTTGAATAACACCCATTATATCACTACTAGTGTGTTAGTTCATTGTCAGACCAAGTTAAGGGCAAGTCACCAATGAGAAGTATCCAACATTCCAGCAGATACTTACAGCATTAGTGCTACAGTAGGTTACACAAGAAATATAACATTGTTTTTACTGTCTTTTCAGGTCACAGGAAGTGACATGGACAATGCATGTCTAGAAAGATCAACGGGTATTTCCTATACTTGCTGAAAATTGTCCGCTCCTGAAAAAAGAAAACTAATATAAATACCTCATCTAACTACTGGTAAACAGCAATAATTTTTTTTTCTTGAAAAGGTCACTTATATCCATAGATCAACATGCACCTTCATCCCAAATAATAGAATGTTTAAAAAGAATGAAAAAAGAGGGGATTTTTATGGTTCCAAGAACACAATAAAAAATATTTTATATATTAAAACATTACATTTTATTTTAATACAACAAGTTAAAAGAACACTAGGTCAGTTTTGTTACTGGCCTTAATTCATGAAAGAATTTGATACATATACAACATATGCAAAAGAAAGATTTTTATATTGTATCAATCACAATGCTTGTTGCTTGACATGTTTCACGTGTTTGCTACTTCAGGAACGGTAAAGCATGTACAACTGCAGAGAAATAGATATAATCAATATACTGAGAAACATACAATTAATTCATATGAATTTAATATACATTACCACTCAATATATTTCAGTGTATAGAGGCGACATTGGAAGGCTTTCTAAACAGACAGGAACCAAGGCTGTTGTCCTCATTAATGAGGATACTAACATCCAAAATTTCCAGTGACTTGATGGCATTTCATGGTGCACTTATACATATATGCACTTATATATATATATATATATGTGTATATATATATATATATATATATATATATATATATATAGAGAGAGAGAGATATATCTATATATCTATATATATATATATATGTAGTGGCGGGCTCCTGAAGAGCACGCGCTATGCGTTTTTCGAAAATTAAAGTTGCCTAAACTGCAGTTTGGTTTAGGTATAATTGTCTAAATTGGACTTCAGCACCAGTCTGATTGGACTGTGAAATGTTCAGCCTGGCCACAAGGGGCAGGTCTGGTCAGGTGCTTAAATTGCTCTTCTTTCGGAGCCAGGTCAGTGGGAGTGGCCCTCTCGCTGGGCCCTCTGGGAGAGGGTATTTAAGATGCGGACATCGCGTGGTTCGGGGTTCCGGTCCAGTATGAAGTGCTGATTACACGGTCCTGGTCCTCCTGACCAGCCCCCAGGAAGGCTATGGCCTGGGGTGCGGATCCACCCAACTTTAATGCCTCGGGCTGGCTAGCTCGAGGCAAGGAAACCAAAGGAGGATTCTGAGGTGCTTGGGTGCCGTCTCTGGTTCAGGAGAGACCCATTGTACTTCAAGCATTCCAGGGGAGGACTCTTTAGAAGAACACCACGTACGGGTTGGTTTTCTTAACAAGAGCCTGGAAGGGCTGAAGTAACCGAGATAATCCGGTCTTGTGGATATCTCCAAGCAGGCTGAAAGATCCAGGTATCCTACAAGTGTTCTACAGCTTAGTTTCCCTACACGTTCTGCAACAATGTCTGTGACAAAGACTTTGTTCCTGAGTAAGCACCAAGTTAGCTGCTAGGCCTTGTGAGAGAGGGACTGTCCAACCTGAGTGTTCATCCAGCTGCGAATGGCTATTCTCTGGATGCAGTCAAAGCAAGCAAGTTCTTTAACATTTTTTGACTTTGACATAAGAGTATCTGAACTTCCTTCTCCATCCCTCTGATCCCAAGTTGAAAGACTGTTCAATGGTTTGAGTTTTGCAAATAAAATCCATTCAAGTGGATCTATTGTCAGTCTCAAGTTACTGGGCCATCTACCATGGGACATCCCCTAGACGTGCCACAAGGAGAACGGAAGGTAACGGTAAGCCCAAAAATAACCAGCAGCTCCTTCGGGGGTTAGTGCTACATATATATATATATATATATATATATATATATATATATATATATATATATATATATATATATATAGTGGTGTGAAAAAGTGTTTGCCCCCTTCCTCATTTCCTGTTCCTTTGCATGTTTGTCACACTTAAGTGTTTTGGAACATCAAACCAATTTAAACAATAGTCAAGGACAACACAAGTAAACACAAAATGCAATTTGTAAATGAAGGTGTTTATTATTAAAGGTGAAAAAAAATCCAAACCATCATGGCCCTGTGTGAAAAAGTGATTGCCCCCTAAACCTAATAACTGGTTGGGCCACCCTTAGCAGCAACAACTGCAACCAAGCGTTTGCGATAACATGCAATGAGGCTTTTACAGCGTCCTGGAGGAATTTTGGCCCACTCATCTTTGCAGAATTGTCCTAATTCAGTTACATTAGAGGGTTTTCGAGCATGAACGGCCTTTTTAAGGTCATACCACAACATCTCAATAGGATTCAGGTCAGGACTTTGGCTAGGCCACTCCAAAGTCTTCATTTTGTTTTTCTTCAGCCATTCGGTGGTGGACTTGCTGGTGTGTTTAGAATCATTGTCCTGCTGCAGAACCCAAGTTCGTTTCAGCTTGAGTACACGAACAGATGGTCGGACATTCTCCTTCAGGATCTCTTGGTAGACAGCAGAATTCATAGTTCCTTTTATCACGGCAAGTCTTTCAGGTCCTGAAGCAGCAAAACAGCCCCAGACCATCACACTACCACCACCATATTTTACTGTTGGTATAATGTTCTTTTTATGAAATGCAGTGTTCCTTCTACGCCAGATATACTTGGACACACACCTTCCAAAGAGTTCCACTTTTGTCTCATCGGTCCACAGAATGTTGTCCCAAAAGTCTTGGGGATCATCAAGATGTGTTGTGGAGAAATTGAGACGAGCTTTGATGTTCTTTTTGCTCAGCAGTGGTTTTCTCCTTGGAACTCTGCCATGCAGGCCATTTTTGCCCAGTCTTTTCCTGATGGTGGAGGCATGAACGCTGACCTTAACTGAGGCAAGTGAGGCCTGCAGTTCCTTGGACGTTGTTGTGGGGTCTTTTGTGACCTCTTGGATGAGTCGTCGCTGCACTCTTGGGGTAATTTTGGGCGGCCGGCCACTCCTGGGAAGGTTCACCACTGTTCCATGTCTTTGCCATTTGTGGATAATGGCTCTCACTGTGGTTCGCTGGATTCCCAAAGCTTTGGAAATGGCTTTATAACCCTTTCCAGACTGATAGATCTCAATTACTTTCTTTCTCAATTGTTCCTGAATTTCTTTGGGTCTCGGCATGATGTGTAGCTTTTAAGGATCTTCTGGTGGACCTTACTGTGTCAAGCAGCTCCTATTTAAGTGATGCCTTGATTGTGAACAGGTGTGGCAATAATCAGGCCTGGGTGTGGCTAGAGAAATTGAACTCAGGTGTGGACAACCACAGTTATAGTATGTTTTAACAAGGGGGGCAATCACTTTTTCACACAGGGCCATGATGGTTTGGATTTTTTTTCACCTTTAATAATAAACACCTTCATTTACAAATTGCATTTTGTGTTTACTTGTGTTGTCCTTGACTATTGTTTAAATTGGTTTGATGTTCCGAAACACTTAAGTGTGACAAACATGCAAAGGAACAGGAAATGAGGAAGGGGGCAAACACTTTTTCACACCACTGTATATATATATATATATACATACACGTACACTTTTTTCTTTGGTATTCTCATAGCTCTACTGCCTTTGTTTGCTTGTGTTTTTCTTGTGTTTTTGGCACCAAAATCACCTCTTTTCATTTTTTTTTTATTGC
This sequence comes from Lithobates pipiens, assembly GCF_037356315.1. Lineage (NCBI taxonomy): Eukaryota > Metazoa > Chordata > Amphibia > Anura > Ranidae > Lithobates > Lithobates pipiens. The sequence continues at coordinate 500,922,528 of NW_027507764.1, read as the reverse complement.
AATAATCACTTGTTTTTGGGTTTTGTTACACCTTATAATAAACTTTACAGCTTGGTCTGGGCCCCTCCTGTCTCCACAGTCCCCCTCTTGACCATGTAACGTGAGGGAGAGCTACATTTAAAGCGGGATTGCACTGTAGAAAAAATATTAAAAGCCAGCAGCTACAAATACTGCAGCTGCTAACTTTTAATAAATGGACACTCACCTGTCCCGGGGTCCAGCGATGCCGGCAGCCGAGGCCGATCGATCGCTCGGCTCTCGGCTGCTGCCGCCACCATTCTAGGTGAGGGAATCAGGAAGTGAAGCGCTGTGGCTTCACTTCCCGGTTCCCTACTGCGCATGCGTGAGTCACGCAGCGCAATAGGAATTGTCCGTGCTGTCTCTGGGACCCGTGTGTGTCCCAGCAGACAGCGCGCAGGGACAGGAAGAGGCATAGACTCCCGTGGGAGTCTATGCCCGGAAGTGGGTGTAAATACCTGTCTTTGACAGGTATCTGCACCTCCCTCCCCCCTGAAAGGTGCCAATTGTGACACCGGAGGGGGGGGTTCCAATCAGCGGAAGTTCCACTTTAGGGTGGAACCCCGCTCTAACAACACAGAAGCTCTGAAGGAGGAAAAGGTAAGGCTTAACCACTACTGGAAAAGTTGTCATTTGCATAGACCTTTACTTGTCTAAATTGCCAGATCAACTATACAATTTGACATGCACTTTTCACTGTTGGTATGCTCAGCTCACGTATTTTTTGCATTAAATGCTCGGTATGAATTTCTCAGGTTTCATAGATGTTTAATCTAGGAAGGCAATGGTGTTATTCAAGAATGAAATGTCAGAGTTCTGATTATAGATGTCTACAACTGGCTAATTCAAATGGCAATGTGCATTGTCTTCTCTTGCTCATAGAACAATTGTTAACAATTGTTAACATTTATAGCATGTTTATAGGATATATTGCACATTGTAAATTCAACAAGTTACGCTTACTAATTGTTATATCAACCAAGCAGTTAACCATCTTTATGTAAGACCATAGTTTGAGTTACTCCTTATGTGGTAGTTAGTGAGGTAAGTGAGTAAAATGTGTTCCTGATCCCCCGAGAGGCAATCAAATTTTCCCTGGATCAACTTTACCTATAAATGATCAACTTTAACTTCTTCCATATGTTTGCTGCGTCCCCCACATGGCTTCTCACAAACTGCAAACGGGACTTCTTATGGCTCTCCTTCAACCATGGCTTTCTTCTTGCAACTCCATAAAGGCCAGATTTGTGGAGTGCATGACTAATAGTTCTGAGCTGTGGATCTCTGTAGCTCCTCCAGAGTTACCATGGGCCTATTGGCTGCTTCTCTGAATAATGTTCTCCTTGCCTAGCCTGTCAGTTTAGGAAGACGGCCATATCTTCGTAGGTTTGCAGTTGTACCATACTCTTTCCATTTTGGATGATGGATTGAACAGTGCTCTGTTAGATGTTCAAAGCTTGGGATATTTTTTTAGAACCTAACCCTGCTTTAAAGGGGTTGTAAACCCTCGTGTTTTTTCACCTTAGTGAGCAGCCCCCCGTTTTACTCATCTGAGCCCATTCGTTCCCAAGCCGGAGACACGGCCAGAGACTGGCAGGGGTCTCGGCTCTTGATTGGATACATTGATAGCAGCACAGCCTTTGGCTCCCGCTGCTGTCAATCAAATCCCATGACACGGGGCGGGGCCGAGTCCGGCTTTCTGTGTCCATGGACGCAAAAGCTGGACTCAGGTTTGCGCCCACATAGGACCCCCCAAGGAGAGTGATTCCCGATGCGGGGAGGAGCTACTAGCTAATAGGGATCCCAGAAGAGGAGGATCAGGGCCACTCTGCGCAAAACAAACTACACAGTGGAGGTAAGTACGACATGTTTGTTATTTTTCTTTTTTAAAACACAAGGGTTTAGTAACCCTTTCTATATCTTCACAACTTTATCCGTGACCTGTCTGGTGTGTTCCTTTGCCTTCATGATACTGTTTGTTCACTAAGGTTTTCTAACAAACCTCTGAGGGTTTTACAGAACAGCTGTATTTATATTGAGATTAAATTACACACAGGTGGACTCTATTTACTCATTAGGTGACTTCTAAAGGCAATTAGGTCCACTAGATTTTAGTTAGGGGTATCAGCGTAATGGGGGCTGAATACAAATGCACACCACATTTTTCAGATACTTATTTGTAAAGAAACTTGAAAACCATTTTCCTTCCACTTCACAATTATGTGCCACTTTGTGTTGGTCTATCACATAAAATCCCAATAAAAATACGTTTTTACGTTTTTGGTAAATGTAAAAATGTATGTTTTTGGTTGTAACATGATAAAATGTGGAAAATTTCAAGGGGTATGAATACTTTTTCAAGGCACTGTAGGTGTTATATTTGGGAGGCAAATCAGCTGTTCAGGCATTTAGATGTATAATTATTATTATTATTATACAGGATTTAAACAGCACCAACAGTTTACGCAGCGCTTTACAACTTCAGGGTAGACTACAAATACAATACACTTTAATACAGTAGGAATCAAAGGGCCCTGGTCATTAGAGCTTACAATCTAAGAAGGAGGGTCAAGTGATACAAGAGGTAATAACTGTGGGGGATGTGCTGATGGAGAAAACAAATGTACAGTTGTTAGGTGGGGTGGGGGCCAGATAGGCTTCTCTGAAGAGATGAGTTTTCAGGGATCGTCTGAAAGTGGACAAAGTAGGAGATAGTTGGATAGATTGGGGTAGAGCCTGCCAGAGGATGGGAGACTTATTGAGCAGCATGGGGCACCAACCAATGCTGTACTGCAAATAACTAGATCCCTGACAAGCAATAGCAGGCAACCCCCACACGAGCAAAGTAAGGTAAGTGGACTGTCCGATCCAGTGGTGGCTGGCCCCATCACTGGCAGGTTCTCCTGCTTCTCCTGCTCATCATGGCGGCTTCTGTTTCCTCCCTCCTCCTCAGTGGCCAATCGGGAGTCTTCTCTTTTTAGCCAATTGGAAAACGGGTCTCACGCCCGCTTCTGATTGGCCGGATTGAGGATCAGTGTTTCAACAGAATTCATTCGCTGTTGTAACACACCTGAATGGGCTCAGGTCGCATTCTCTGCAACATGAGCCCACCCTATTTTAAAGCGTATTAGAGCCTCTGGCTCTAATCAGGTGCTTCAAAAAAAAATTCTGGCTGCTGTAATTCATGCGCCCAGTGCCCTGAAAGGGGCTGGACGCAGGAATAAGGGGTGTCCACCGTGGCCGTGGATAGATGCATGCATCTATCCATTGCATATAGAGGGGTGGCCTGGAGAGAGGGGTGGCGCCCAGGCTCCCCTAATGGACGGGCTGCCACTGGTCCGATCTCCTTTGAGAGTATCTCCCATTTTCAGACTGTAATCAGAAGAACATTCACAACAGCAGATTAGTCACTTTGATATTGGCTAAGAATACTGCAAAAAAACCTACATAAGTAAAGCAGAGCTAAACTTGAGAAAAAAACGAATTACTAGTAGCTATAAGAGTACAGTATTAATGTCTTTATGTATGTATGTCTTTTTTACCTAAACAAACACTCCTTTACTTGTTTGCTGGGATTTTTTTTATGAATGTACATCGATTGTGGGTCATCTGCAATGTAGTGTATAATTTCACAATCAGTAAGATGCAGAACAGTTGAACTAAGCACCATGATACTCCCCATAGTAAAGTTGTATGGTCCCTTCCCTGCAAACATCCCCCACCCCCCCACAAAAAAAAAGAACTAATGCCAAACAACAGATTACCACACTCATGTAGCACAGTACCCAGGCAACAGCTTATATTAATTTCGAACAACAAAACAAAAATTTGGCAATAAAATCTACAGGTTACATTCAGTACATTATAGTGTAAGTAATGTCAAAAAGGTTTTTCACGTTTTGCACCCCCACAACTAATGCCCCAGGGCTTGTGGGGAAGAGGCACTTGTCCCCATCTGCAGGGGGATAAGGTGCTTTTCCAGGCACTGTGAAAAACAGATGACAGTGTCTCCCACTCCCTTCCTACCTCCTGTCCAGACTCCAGAGCCTCTTCAAGTGCCAAAAATGATGTTCCTTCACAGGTGCACTCGAGCGTTCTGCCCCGCCCACTCTGCTCCTGCCCTCTTTGCTCCTGCCTCCTGCTGTATGCAGCTGCGTGTGTCGCACATGGCCGGATTCGTGGGGCCCGGGAGTCTTAACAGTAAACTTACATTCCTCATCCTCACCGGGCATAGTTGCCAACATTGTAAAAAAATTTATAGGGACACTTTTTTTGTTTGTGGGCGGGCTCTTATTATAATTAGGGGGCGGGCATTCGTTTGTAGGTTTAGCCTAATGGGGAAAGAAAAATGCGGCGCGCAAAGCGTGCTGCAGGGAAAATGGGCGTGGTTTAAGCGTAATATTGGGCATTGCTTAAAGGGGCATGAATCAAAGCGGGTGTGGTTAGAGTCTGAGATGAACGAGGGATGGAGGGAGAAACAAAGGAATAAAGAGAGAGAGAGAGGAAGGAAAAAAAGAGGAATGGAGGGACAGCAGGCCCAGATCCTACACCACAATAGAAATATGTGTATTCCAGAAAGTTTAACAATAAGCAGATAGAGATACTCCAAACACCTGGTGTTAGGCCGCGTACACACGGGCGGACTGTTCGCCCAACCTTGTCCGCTGAACAGTGTTTGGGCGGACAGTCCGCCCGTGTGTGGGCTTTCAGCGGACAGTTTCAGCGGACAGTTGGACGGACAAAGTCTTTCGGAAATTCCGAAAAACTGTCCGCTGAAACTGTGTTTGAGCGAACAGCCCGCCCGTGTGTAGGCCACTTTCGAAATGAGCAAACTGTTCCCGCTCGGAAAGTCCGCCCATTTCGAGCGCGTGTACAGGTAGGCGGGGCCCGCGAAGGAGACGTCGCGGGCTCCGCCGCCTGGAATGGGCTTAAAGGGGAACCCCAACGCCGAAAAAAATCGGCGTGGGGGTTCCCCCAAAGTCCACACCAGACCCTTGTCCGAGCACGCTACCCGGCCGGCCAGGAAAGGGGGGCGAGCGAGCGCGCCCCCCCTCCTGAGCCGTACCAGGCCGCGTGCCCTCAACATGGGGGGTGCCTTGGGGAAGGGGGGGCCGCGCGGCCCCCCCACCCCAAAGCACCTTGTCCCCATGTTGATGAGGACAAGGGCCTCTTCCCGACAACCCTGGCCGTTGGTTGTCGGGGTCTGCGGGCGGGGGGCTTATCGGAATCCGGGAGCCCCCTTTAATAAGGGGGCCCCCGGATACCGGCCCCCCACCCTATGTGAATGAGTATGGGGTACAATGTACCCCTACCCATTCACCTGTGAAATAAAGTACAAAAAAAAAACACAACACAGGGAAAAAATATTTTATTGCACAGCTCCAGGGGTCTTCCGTCTTCGGGGGTCTTCTCGTCGGACTCCTCCGCTATCTTCGTGTAGCTCTTTTACTAGCGGAGGAGCCCGGCTTTCTTCCTCCCCGCCGCCGGCCTCTTCTCCCGACTTCGGGGGTCTTGTCCCCCTCTTCGGTTCTTCTGCCGGGCCACCGCGCCTTCTTATAGCTCTTTTACAGGCGGTGGCCCGGTCTTCTGTCGCCGCTGCCTTCGGTTCTTCTGTCGCCGCCTTCGGTTCTTCTGCCGGGCCACCGCGCCTTCTTGTAGCTCTTTTACAGGCGGTGGCCCGGTCTTCTGTCGCCGCTGTCGCCGCCGCCGCCGCCTTCCGTTCTTGTTCTTCTTGTTCTTCTTCTTCTTCTTCTCCTGGAGATGTTGACTCGACGAGCTCTCCGGCCGGAATGCCAGGGACACGCTCCGCTGCCACTTATATAGTGACAATGGGGCGGTGTCACATGGTATATGTCACATGGGTTGGTCACATGGGTTGATGTCACATGGGGACTATGACATCGTAAGGGGGCGGGGTCACCATGTGACCAACCCATGTGACATATACCATGTGACACCGCCCCATTGTCACTATATAAGTGGCAGCGGAGCGTGTCCCTGGCATTCCGGCCGGAGAGCTCGTCGAGTCAACATCTCCAGGAGAAGAAGAAGAAGAACAACAAGAAGAACAAGAACGGAAGGCAGCGGCGGCGGCGACAGCGGCGACAGAAGACCGGGCCACCGCCTGTAAAAGAGCTACAAGAAGGCGCGGTGGCCCGGCAGAAGAACCGAAGGCGGCGACAGAAGAACCGAAGGCAGCGGCGACAGAAGACCGGGCCACCGCCTGTAAAAGAGCTATAAGAAGGCGCGGTGGCCCGGCAGAAGAACCGAAGAGGGGGACAAGACCCCCGAAGTCGGGAGAAGAGGCCGGCGGCGGGGAGGAAGAAAGCCGGGCTCCTCCGCTAGTAAAAGAGCTACACGAAGATAGCGGAGGAGTCCGGCGAGAAGACCCCCGAAGACGGAAGACCCCCGGAGCTGTGCAATAAAATATTTTTTCCCTGTGTTGTGTTTTTTTTTTGTACTTTATTTCACAGGTGAATGGGTAGGGGTACATTGTACCCCATACTCATTCACATAGGGTGGGGGGCCGGTATCCGGGGCCCCCTTATTAAAGGGGGCTCCCGGATTCCGATAAGCCCCCCGCCCGCAGACCCCGACAACCAACGGCCAGGGTTGTCGGGAAGAGGCCCTTGTCCTCATCAACATGGGGACAAGGTGCTTTGGGGTGGGGGGGCCGCGCGGCCCCCCCTTCCCCAAGGCACCCCCCATGTTGAGGGCACGCGGCCTGGTACGGCTCAGGAGGGGGGGCGCGCTCGCTCGCCCCCCTTTCCTGGCCGGCCGGGTAGCGTGCTCGGACAAGGGTCTGGTGTGGACTTTGGGGGAACCCCCACGCCGATTTTTTTCGGCGTTGGGGTTTCCCTTTAAGCCCATTCCAGGCGGCGGAGCCCGCGACGTCTCCTTCGCGGGCCCCGCCTACCTGTACACGCGCTCAAAATGGGCGGACTTGGCTCCGCCTTACGTGGGCGAGTCCGTTCATTTCAAAAGTTGAGCGAACTGTTTGGCAAACAGTTCGCTGAAACAGTCCGCTCGTGTGTGGGCAAGTCCGCTCATGCAAATTTTGAGCGGACTGTTTGCCGAAACTGTTTGACGAACAAGGTTGGGCGAACAGTCCGCGCGTGTGTACGCGGCCTTAGAGCTTAAATCATCCCAACACCATGATTGTTATGGTTGCAGGGTGATTGAAGCGCATTATTTATATTATTACATTGTAATATAAAATGAACTCACCATAATGCAGAATCAGAATCAGTGGGAGCTCTGAGCATGTCACTTGCCATGTCGCCTGCCACCAGATGCCATCAGGTGTCCCCAGCGGAGTGCTTGCTTACATCTCAGGTGTCCCCTGCGGAGTGCATCCTTACATCTCAGGTGTCCCCAGCGGAGTGCTTCCTTACATCTCAGGTTTCCCTAGCGGAGTGCTTCGTTACATCTGAGGTGTCCCAGCGGAGTGCTTCTGTATATCTCAGGTGTCCCCAGAGGAGTGCCTCCTTACATTTCAGGTGTCCCCAGCAGAATGTTTCCTTACATCTCAGGTGTCACTGTCCCCAGCCAGCGGAGTGCTTCCTTACATCTCAGGTGTCCCCAGCGGCGTGTTTCCTTATATCTCAGGTGTCACTGTCCCCAGCCAGCGGAGTGCTTCCTTACATCTCAGGTGTCCCCAGCAGAGTGCTTCCTTACATCTCAGGTGTCCCCAGCAGAGTGCCTCCCTACATCTCAGGTGTCCCCAGAGGAGTGCCTCCTTACATTTCAGGTGTCCCCAGCAGAATGTTTCCTTACATCTCAGGTGTTGCAGCCAGCGGAATGCTTCCTTACATCTCAGGTGTCCCCAGTGGCGTGTTTCCTTATATCTCAGGTGTCACTGTCTTCAGCCAGCAGAGTGCTTCCTTACATCTCAGGTGTCCCCAGCAGAGTGCTTCCTTACATCTCAGGTGTCCCCAGCGGAGTGCCTCCCTACATCTCAGGTGTCCCCAGCGGAGTGCTTCCTTACATCTTAGGTGTCCCCAGCGGAGTGCTTCCTTACATCTCAGGTGTCCCCAGCGGAGTGCCTCCCTACATCTCAGGTGTCCCCAGTGGAGTGCTTCCTTACATCTTAGGTGTCCCCAGCGGAGTGCTTCCTTACATCTCAGGTGTAATTTTTTAAAGAATTTATTTGCAAATTATGGTGGAAAATAAGTATTTGGTCAATATCAAAAGTTCATCCCAATACTTTGTTATATATCCTTTGTTGGCAATGACAGAAGTCAAATGTTTTCTGTAAGTCTTCACAAAGTTGTCGCACACTGTTGCTGGTATGTTGTCCCATTCCTCCATGCAGATCTCCTCTAGAGCAGTGATGTTTTGGGGCAGTCACTGGGCAACAAGGACTTTCAACTCCCTCCAAAAAGGTTTTCTATGGGGTTGAGATCTGGATATGCAGGTTACTGTCCTAAAAAGTGTTTGGGGACCTGGGTCCTGCCCCAGGGGACATGGATCAATGCAAAAAAAAGTTTTAAAAACGGCCGTTTTGTCAGGAGCAGTGATTTTAATAATGATTAAAGTGAAACAATAAAAGTGTAATATTCCTTTAAATTTCGTAGCTGGGGGGTATCTATAGTATGCCTGTGAAGGGGCGCATGTTTCTGGTGCTTAGAACTGTCCCTGCACAAAGTGTCATTTGTGCAGGAAAAACAGTCTTTTAAAATCACTTGCGGCTAAATTGTCGGCTCCCCGTAATACAGAGGACACTCAATGAGTGTTCTCTGTATTAGCCGACAATTCATTCATTCATTGATAAAAAATAAAATTAAAAAAAAGCGTGGGGGTTCCCCTAAATTCAATTACCAGGCCCTTCAGGTCTGACATGGATATTAAGGGGAACCCCGTGTCAAATTTAAAAAAAAATTGACGTGGGGGTCCCCCTAAATATCCATACCAGACCCTTCAGGTCTGACATGGATATTAAGGGGAACCCCGCATCAAATTAAAAAAAAATTGACGTGGGGTCCCCCTAAAAATCCATACCAGACCCTTTATCCGAGCACGCACCAAGGAAAAGAGGGGGGGACGAGAGAGCGGCCCCCCTCCCTCCTGAACCGTACCAGGCCACATACCCTCAACATTGGGAGGATGCTTTGGGGGTCTGTGACCCCTCAAAGCACCTTGTCCCCATGTTGATGAGGACAAGGGCCTCATCCTCACAACCCTGGCTGGTGGTTGTGAGGGTCTGCGGGCGGGGGGCTTATCAGAATCTGGAGGCCCCTTTAACAAGGGGACCCCCAGATCCCGGCCCCCTCCTGTCCGGAGTGGAGACAGAAGACGGATGTATGGACAGCGCTGGACTGAGAGATCCCCCGTCGCTGGATATGATCATCCATCGCTGGACCCCGGAGATTCGTCGCTGGATAGCAAGAGTGGATTAGCACCACTGGAATCTTTTTTTAATTTTTAATAAAGGAATTTTTCAAAAGTGTGTATGTCTTATTTAACCATTTTTACACTTTCTTTGTGAAATGGTAGGGGTACTTTTGTACCCCCTTACCATTTCAAACAGGGGGGGCTTCCAGATTCTGATAAGCCCCCCGCCCGCAGACCCTCACAACCACCGGCCAGGGTTGTGAGGATGAGGCCCTTGTCCTCATCAACATGGGGACAAGGTGCTTTGAGGGGTCACAGACCCCCAAAGCATCCTCCCAATGTTGAGGGTATGTGGCCTGGTACGGTTCAGGAGGGAGGGGGGGCGCTCTCTCATCCCACCCTCTTTTCCTGCGGCCTGCCAGGTTGCGTGCTCGGATAAAGGGTCTGGTATGGATTTTTAGGGGGACCCCCACGTCAATTTTTTTTTATTTGATGCGGGGTTCCCCTTAATATCCATATCAGACCTGAAGGGTCTGGTATGGATATTTAGGGGGACCCCCACGTCAATTTTTTTTTTATTTGACACAGGGTTCCCCTTAATATCCATGTCAGACCTGAAGGGCCTGGTAATTGAATTTAGGGGAACCCCACGTTTTTTTTATTTTTTTTATCAATGAATGAATGAATTGTCGGCTAATACAGAGAACACTCATTGAGTGTTCTCTGTATTACGGGGAGCCAACAATTTAGCCGCAAGTGATTTTAAAAGACTTTTTTTCCTGCACAAATGACACTTTGTGCAGAGACAGTTCTAAGCACCAGAAACATGCGCCCCTTCACAGGCATACTATAGATACCCCCCAGCTACGAAATTTAAAGGAATATTACACTTTTATTGTTTCACTTTAATCATTATTAAAATCACTGCTCCTGAAAAAACGGCCGTTTTTAAAACTTTTTTTGCATTGATCCATGTCCCCTGGGGCAGGACCCAGGTCCCCAAACACTTTTTAGGACAGTAACTTGCATATTACCCTTTAAAATGAGCACTTTAGATTGTGAACGTTCGAGTCCCATAGACTTTAATAGGGTTCTAAAGTTCACACGAAGTTTAGGTCTGTTCGCAGGTTCTGGTGCGAACCGAACAGGGGGGTGTTCGGCTCATCCCTACTCACGATGCATGGCCCCATTTATTCTTTCATGTACATGGATCAGTCGTCCTGTTCCCTTTGCAGAAAAACAGCCCCAAAGCATTATGTTGCCACCCCCATGCTTCACAGTAGGTATGGTGTTCTTTGGTTGCAACTCAGCATTCTCTCTCCTCAAAACACGACGAGTTGTGTTTCTACCAAACAGTTCTACTGTGGTTTCATCTGACCATATGACATTCTCCCAATCCTCTTCTGGATCATTCAAATGCTCTCTAGCAAACCTCAGACGGGCCCGGACATGTACTGGCTTAAGCAGGGGGACATGTCTGGCACTGTAGAATCTGAATCATTTTGACCCCACGGGGTCAGATCTTGTGTGGCGCCCCAGATCGAGGGAGCTTATAAGTGGTCTTGTATGTCTTCCATTTTCTAATTATTGCTCCCACAGTTGATTTCTTCACACCAAGCTGCTTGCCTATTGCAGATTCAGTCTTCCCAGCCTGGTGCAGGTCTACAATTTTTTTTCTGGTGTCCTTCAACAGCTCTTTGGTCTTCACTATAGTGGAGTTTGGAGTGTGACTGTTTGAGGTTGTGGACAGGTATCTTTTATACTGATAACAAGTTCAAACAGGTGCTATCAATACAGGTAATGAGTGGAGGACAGAGGAGCCACTTAAAGAAGAAGATACAGGTCTGTGAGAGCCAGAAATCTTACTTGTTTGTAGGTGACTATGGATGAGCCGAACACCTCCCGGTTCGGTTTGCACCAGAACCTTCGAACAGACCGAAAATTGTATATACTGTGCAGGAGGCACACAACACCCACTCTAACTGCTGCAGATGCCTGTATTACAGAAACAGAACAACACCAGCAATAAGGGGTATCTTCGGGTGTATACTGTGCAGGAGGCACACAACACCCACTTTAGCTGCTGCAGATGCCTGTATTACAGAAACAGAACAACACCAGCAATAAGGGGTAGCTTCAGGTGTATACTGTGCAGGAGGCACACAATACCCACTCTAACTGCTGCAGATGCCTGTATTACAGAAACAGAACAACACCAGGAATAAGTGGTAGCTTAAGCTGTATACTGTGCAGGTGGCACACAACACCCACTGTAAATGCTGCAGATGCCTGTATTACAGAAACAGAAGAACACCAGCAATAAGGGGTAGCTTCAGGTGTATACTGTGCAGGAGGCACACTACACCCACTGTAAATGCTGCAGATGCCTGTATTACAGAAACAGAACAACACCAGCAATAAGGGGTAGCTTCAGGGGTATACTGTGCAGGAGGCACACAACACCCACTGTAAATGTGGCAGATGCCTGTATTACAGAAACAGAACAACACCAGCAATAAGGGGTATCTTCAGGTGTATACTGTGCAGGAGGCACACAACACCCACTCTAACTGCTGCAGATGCCTGCATTACAGAAACAGAACAACACCAACAATAAGGGGTATCTTTAGGTCTATACTGTGCAGGAGGCACACAACACCCACTTTAACTGCTGCAGATGCCTGTATTACAGAAAAAGAACAACACCAGTAATAAGAGGTAGCTTCAGGTGTATACTGCGCAGGAGGCACACACCACCCACTGTAACAGCGCTAGGTTCCCAAGCAAAAAGACACTGTCCCTGCCTATTCTGCTCTTTCCTTGCACGCCAACACACTACACAAGGCCACCGTGCCACCGTGCCACTACACAAGGCGGCCTTATATAGTGTGGGGCGTGTACCAAACCCCCCTGAGCTATAATTGGCCACAGGCATCCTGTGTGTGGCCAATTATGGCTCTCTTCGCTGCCAGCGCTGTGATTGGCCAAGCATGCTGGATCACAGTGCATGCTTGGCTAAATGGCCAATCATGAGCCAGCAATGCACTGCGATGGCACAGTGCATTGTGGGCCCTTTATGCCACACGAATATGGTGCGAACGGCTCACAAAGTTCTGGATTAGCCGAACAGGCGAACGGCCCGTGTTTGAGTTGAATGCATGCACATGGAAAAGCATGTGACATGCATTTCCATTGTTTATTACATGTCAGTCTTCTCATGTTTACTGCTGCAGCATCAGCTTATCACTGCAAATTGATATAGAGTGATCAAGAATAAGATAAAATGTCAACCTGGGCATTCATTTAATGTTGCGTGGTGCCATTTTCACTATTCATCTGGAAAAATTGTTTCCTGGCTGTTTATGATGAGTATACAGGATATCTGAGCACTGCTTTGTACAAATGTTTTTATGTGATGAAGTTATACAAGAGCTCAGACAGTTGTGGAATGTTATGTAAAGTTATATAGGCGCTCCACAGTGTCTCATGATGATGTGACCTCCAGGGTCCTAGCTCATATGTAATTTCACTCCATAGAAGATAGAGACAGCTGCCACTCATTAGTAGGTATATAAACGCACAGCTCTCTGTGTAGAATTAAAATGTACCCATGTTTAAATTAGACTTACATTAAGACTGCAGATTTAGATCTCTTGCACATGGGCAAAAAATGCCAAGGTTGTAGCATTTGATCTGATTTGAACATAGGTGTGTTTATGTCTATGGGACAATACACACAACTGTGGAAAGATCACTAATGCAACAATGAGTTTAGAGCCATAAAATACTAGTACATTTTAGTTGAGTTTGAGCGCAGTAGTTTTTTACTCAGGATCTTTCAGCCAGTTAAAGCCTAGCTCCAACCAACATTGCTTTTTCCCCTAGCTTTGGATAGAGTGGTAAAGAGGTTAACGTTCTTTATGTAACCCTATTTGGGAGATTTTTCCTTCACATTCAGCCCCTGTATGTAAATGATTACTACTTTGATACCATATTGTAGAGCAATTAATAGGCTAACCAAGTGTTGATAGAAAATAAAGATTATACAAAAGTTTGGAATACATTTTGTTTGTTTGCCATTTGTCCGTATGCTGGACTTTTAACCCATTTGACAGGAACCGAAACCTCATATGTAGTAGCAGGTTTCTCTCCTTTTTCCATTGTCAATAGTTGTTAAGAAAGCAGCAGGCGCTGGCAAAAAAACAAAACAAAAACAAATCTAAATAAAGGACCACAATGTAAATCCAGCGATGTAGACCCGCTATCCTCCAAATAAAAAATAAAAAACCCACACGCTAACGACACAATCCTCACTTGATGACTGTTTGCCCATGAATGACAGATTCGGCAGATGACTGAGTATAAACAAAGGGGTCTGGTCTCCCTGGTGACATAATTTACCAAATATGTACATAACCATATTTGATCAATGATGTTCATTGGACATCTTTCATTTTGATTGACATGGATCTACATCATTGCATTATTTGAATTTGGCAGGGACCCTACATCTATTTTTTGTTTGTTTATTTTGTGCGCAGGGTCCCCCTTGACTTCCATACCATATCCCAATCAAGGAGAAGCGAAGATGAGAGATTTTTAGCGGAAACCCTAAGCTTTTGTTGTATGAGGTCCCTTGTTAAGATCCACACCAGACCCTCATCTAGGATTATGGTCTGGTTTAGATGAGGGGCTCCCCGGTCACTTTGTTTACAAACAAAATTAAGTGACTGAAACTGTCATTTGCCAGTAATTTAAACAGTTTTTTTTTTTGTAAATATACATTTGTTGCAGTAGGTTGTATACATAGTGCAGATGCACGACTTCAGAGGCAGGGTCAGAGCATCCCCCAAGCAATTTATTTAGACATTTTGCAATTTTAATATTGCCCTTTAAAGTGGTTGTTAACCCACAGGGTTAAATTTACATTATCCTCTTGGTTGATTCATGTAATGTCCCCCTGTGACTGTGCTTTATAAAAAAATGCAGCTATATACCTGTTTACAGAGCGCCGATCAGCGCTCATGTGACCCACTGGCTCTCTCCTCTCTCGGCCTGACAGCTGCAGCGGGTGGGGCCGAGGATCCCTGCTGACATCATTTAGGAGAGGAGAGAGACAGCCCCACCGACTGCAGCTGTTATGCAAGAGACGAGAGAGGCGGCGGGTCACGTGAGGTAAACAGGTATATAGCTGCATTTTTTTAATAAAGCACAATCACAGAGGGACATTACATGAATCAACTGAGAGAATAATGTAAATGTAACCCTAATTTGAGCAGCAGTAGTGGAGGTGGCAGGCAGGGAAGGGAGGGGGAGAGGACAGAGGAGAGACAGGAGACACAGCAAATGACAGGGGGCACGTAAACTGACCACAGTGTCAGGGCTCAGCAGTTTACAAAGGAATGGGCAGAAACTAGCAGGATCAGCCAGGTATTTCAGGTGTTACTGGGGGACAAATTACACAGTGCAAGCACTGTGCTGTATAACATGCATTAAAAAAAAAACAGGATTTTTATTTTATTTTATTTTTTTAGGCTAACTTTAAGTATTATTAAATTGCTGCCCCCTGCCAAATGAAATGTAAACTTTTTTTTTTCTTTGGTACATGTTCCCCAGGGTATTGTACAGCCCCCATGCCATTTCTTTGACAATTATAATATTATTATTATTATTATACAGGATTTATTATTAGCCTTGCCTATTTAACTTTCAGTTACCATTAATGTTAATGGTTTCAGATTTGACAGCCGAACTTTAGTAATGTTGCCCAAACCCACACTGAAACAAACTTAGAAAAGTTTGGCTAATCCCTACTCCTGGGATATCACTGCCAGATATCACAGAAGTCTTCAGGCAGTGTTCTTGACAGATTTCCTTCACAAAATTATACCCGAATATAGTGTTTGTGCGCATGCAGAAGATTTTGGGCCTCGTCATTGTGGAAGGCAGTGCAGAGATGCAGGAGGCAAATGGCTGGGGAATCCATTGACCTCACTGAAGATGGTGGTGAGGGAGAGACCAGTGAGTCGGAATGCTGTGAACAATGCAAGACACCACTACAATGCATCAATAGGTTTTAACAGTGCATTCAGACAGTACCTTTTTTCATTCCAATAGTTTTTATTGAGTATCAAGACATACAATTAACATCAAGTATGTTTACAGAATGTTTTAGGCTTTATGTTTCCACTTATATAAACTTAGAATAGAATATAACATGAGAAAATAGTCATACTATTAACTTAGTTGAACTAAAAGGTTGAGAAGAGAAAAAGAAAAAGAAAATTATAGATATACACAGTCTCTGGATCTTAAAGGGGTTGTAAAGGTTTGTTTTTTATTTTCTAAATAGGGTCATTTAAGCTAGTGCATTGTTGGTTCACTTACCTTTTCCTTCGATTTCCCTTCTAAATGTTTTTTTCTTTGTTTTCTTTGTCTGAATTTCTCACTTCCTGTTCCTCCTCAGTCAGCTGTTCAGTAAGCTGTTCTGGCTGACTAACACTGCTCGGAGGATGGTGTGAAGTGTGAAGGAGAAACAGGAAGTGAGAAATTCAGACAAAGAAAAAAAATATTTAGAAAGGAAATCGAAGGAAAAGGTAAGTGAACCAACAATGCATTAGCTTAAGGCTGGGTTCACACCGGAGCGATGTGGGAACGCCGCGAATCCGCAGAGTTTTCCCGCATCGCATGCCTCCCGCCGGCAGTTCACACTGCCCTATGCGGACTGCTGGGAGTGTCAGTGAAATGTTAATGACACCCCCAGATCAGTCCGCATATCGCAGTGCGATCTGCAAACTCGGACAGGAATCGGATCGCATGGTGTGAACACCCATGCGATCCGATTCTGCTGCGGACCAAAAAAAGGGTCCCGTGCGAGTTTGCGGCGGGTGCGATGCGAATTCAGCCATAGTATCTGTATGGCTGAACTCGCATCGCACAGAGATCAGATGTGATTTGCACTACAGTGCGGTGCGAATCACATCCGGTTCTCGCTGCCGCGGCGGTGTGAACCCAGCCTAAAGGAACCTATTCAGAAAATAAAAAAATAAGCTTTACAACCCCTTTAAGCTCTTAGGTGGGGTTTGGTCATTGTTTGCTATTACCTTTGCTACTCATGTTGTACCATTCTACCCATTGGTTCCATCTGAAGCTCATAGCTTGGTAGATACCTTGTGTTGACACATACATCAGTTTATATGTAGTGTGAATGTTTGTTGTTTCTATTACCCTATTACTATGATTCTTAATGCCGCCGGAATGGACTCTATTCCCAATGACAGAATGGCCATTCCAGCAGTAAAAGGAACCTGTGTCTCTATGAGTTGCGTAATCAGTCTGAATATTTTGAACCAGAAAGTATGTATGACTGGGCATGTCCACATGATATGGTACAATGTGCCATTACATCCACAGTTCCTCCAGAAAAGCGGGAAAGTTTGGGAACAGAATTTGGACATGCAAAAGGGTGTAAGATACCAAAGTAGCAGTATTGTGTGAGTAATGCCGCGTACACACGAGCGGATTGTATGGCGTACTTAGTCCGTCATACAATCCGACGGACAGTCCGTCGTACTTTCCACTGAACGGACTTGACCACACACGGATACACAAACAGTCCGTCGAAAGCTTGCGTGATGACGTGTACAGCACGTTCGATGGGACTAGAAATAGGAAGTCCAAGACACAGCAAAGCACCCTTCCACCATGTAAATCCTTTCTGGGCATGCGCCATTCTTAGTCCGTTGAACTAGCATACTGACGACCGTATTGTCCGCTGAAACCAAAGTACGACAGACAGAATTTCGAAAAAACCAAAATACTTAGTACTCCGGACTGCACGCTGAAAAAGTCCGCTGAAGCCCACACACGAGCGGATTGTCCGCTGAAATGTGTTTCGACGGACTAAGTACGCCATACAATCCGCCGTGTGTACGCGGCATTCGTTCGCATAAGTTGGCGCTCTTGGTTGCTGCATACATAGTGTGTAGTGCTTTTTGCCATTGCTCTTTGGTATAAGACATGCCTACATCTAGTTCCCATGCTCTAATGGTTATGGATTTTGAACAGTACCTTTTTTATTTAACTTGATTTGAGTGAAGTTCCTCTTTCAATAGCATATTTTGTTGGCATAAATCATAACAGTATTTTTTTTTTGTTCTTTTTATCTTTCAGTTTTACTAGGTTGGTAAATTTGCCTTACAACTGAAGTTAACCTAATCTCTTGTAACTGTATCCAGAGAACATTAGATCTTGAAATTCTACTTTGTTCAACCTCCTATTGGTGTAAATGTTCTTTCTGATAAACAGAATGATCTTCTTTAGTGATCGATTAGTATTAATTCACCAAGCTAACACACCAGGATAGGTATACTTATTTTCAAAAATAGTGATATAGTAGCAGTTAGTCACTTGGCTAAATTATAAAGCCTTATTCTTGTGTTAAAATGTATGTAAAACCTAATAATACATAGTTACATTGTAGGCGAGGTTGAAAAAAGACACAAGTCCATCAAGTTCAACCTATGTGTGTGTTTATATGTTAGTATTATATTGTATATCCCTGTATGTTGTGGTCGTTCAAGGTGCGTCTAATAGTTTTTTTAAACTATCAGTGCTCCCCCGCTGAGACCACTGCCTGTAGAAGTGAATTCCACATCTTTGCCGCTCTTACAGTAAAGAACCCTCTACGCAGTCTAATGCTGCGTACACACAATCGGATTTTCTGACAACAAATGTTCGATGTGAGCTTGTTGTCGGAAATTCCAACTGTGTCAGGTTCCATTTTTTTGTCTGAATTTCTGACAACAAAAATTTGAGAGCTGGATCTCTAATTTTCTGACAACAAAATCTGTTGTGTACACAATTTCGACCCACAAAATTCCACGCATGCTCTGAATCAAGTATGAGACGAAAGCGATCGGTCTGGTAAAACTAGCAGTCGTAATGGAGATAGCACATTCGTCACACTGCAAATCTTGAAATCTTTCAATGCAGCGCATTCTCTTCTTCTTTATAATGCTAGAATAATGAAGTTGTTTTGCAGCTGATATTCACACAGAGTTCTGACAAACTGATTTCTTTCTTATTTCTTGTGATCTCATGAATAAAATATATATTTTTTTGCCAGATCTCCAGAATAATGTTTTTAATTTTTGTTTATAGTAATCTACTTTTTTTTGGAAATCAAGATCTCCTGTTTTTTTTTTTCTAGTGATCTCCATAATATATATTTTTTTCGTTTTGTGTGTCAAGTTACCACAACACCATTACTATCTAGTATTTTCTAACCTCAAGGAGGTTGATTGGTGTTGGTGTCCCTTGGTGTCCCTTGTTAATTTGAGATTGTATTTTTGAAATCTACCTGCCTACTCACAAACAAACTGTCCTTTTTTAATTGCACATAGCCAATGATTTAAGAAAAAATATATACATTTATTAGGGGTCATAACAAAATAAAGAGGAAGGCAACGCTGGATAAGCTGGTGAGGTTAGCAAAGCCTTTGTACCCCAGGGCACACATAAACTATTTGACAGGCAAAATTGGGAGCCTGAGGAGTCCTTTTAGCGAGCACAATCCGGACCAGGACTCCGGGAGATCGGGAAGCAGCAGCAGATGACATATATGTCCCCAGGCTGTGGTCTTACTGCGTCTTTTTCCAGACCAGACCAAACCAAGGCCATCACTCTCTTGTCTTCCTTACACGCTTGCTTCCACGCTTGCTTCTAGGCTGTGGCTCTGGCGTTGGAGTTGTGACAGGAGGTGGTGGAGGAGATGGAGGATGGTCTAACTCACACAGGTGGGTTTTGCTTGTGATTTCACCCCTCGACCCCTTATTTAGGGCCATATATATCAGTTCCTCACAAAAGAGGCATTGGCTCACCTCCCTTTCCTGAGTTTTGTTGGCAGCCATGCAGACATAGGCCTCCAGAAGACTGGTGGGGGTTCTGAGGGCCACAGAAGCCTTCCGAATCAACCCAAGTGCCGACTCCTCCACGCTCCTCCCCTTCCTGGACCTTTTTTGTTGAAGGTGGAGGGGAGGGACCTGGGATTCAGTCAGGCTACTGGGCCCAGCCACCTCCTGGCTGCCATTTAACCGGCCACCTCCTGGCTGCCACTTACCCCCAGCACCTCCTGGCTGCTATTTTCCCCTTCTACCTCCTGGCTGCCACTTTCTACAGCCTCCTTTTGAGTGAGGATTTCCTGTGTATTTATTGATCATTAATCACACACAATTTTGAGAAATATGTTGAACAATGCTATACTTGACTCAAGCTGGGCTCTTCCACATCTTCTTCCTGGGTGAAAGGCCCAGGTTGGACGTTGGAAGCCTCAGCTGGGGTGGAAGGAAGAGTGAAAGGAAGGGATGAGAGTGATGGCCTGATTTCAGCCTGGTCTGACAGAAATCACAGTCTGTCATAGTACCACAACCTGGATACATAAATGTCATCTGCTGCTGCTCCTGATCTCTGGGAATCCTGGACCTTCTTGTGCTCCCTATTATATGCGTACCTCATGCCACCAATTTTTCACTTTAAATAGTTGATGTCTGCCGTGGGGATCTACGGCTTCACAAATTTCAGCAATTTATCCAGCGCTGCCTTCCTCTTTAGTCAATTTGTACAAAAGGGGTGTTTTGTCTGCCACAAACAGGGCAGCTCTCTGTAAAAAATCAATGAATTGGGGGAGGAAATCATAATCATTGAATCGATCCATTTTCTCTGCAAGACACAACACAAGACAAACCCTAATGTCAGTCTAAACTCACATAATCTTGTCCCAATATAGGCCTCAATCTCTAAGCAGTATAGGTCACTGATGCCCCTAGTTCAAATTTTACCTTCGTTAGAACGATCGGCGCTTCTGCTGCTCCTTCCTCTGCTCACAGATCGTATGTACGACGCACGTCTGTTATGCTTTATATAAACTGAGTGAAACCCCCGCCCTTCCCTGACCTTCTTTATATTATATTCCCTGCCCCTTGTCTTTCGGCGCAGTGGGAGAGCACATGGCGGAGAGACAACAGGTGCATGAAGACAGCACCAAAGACGAAAGCCCGGGGCCACGAACGTCTCAATCCCAGAGGAGATTTAAGGCCTCTAATATGTCCTTTGTAGAGATAGTGGGCATCTTGAAGAGGGCCGACTATGACGGGAAGCATGGACCTTACCCAAACCCAAATGTCAGAAAGGCCAAGATTATGACTAAAGTTGTGAAAAGTCTGCAGAAATTTTTTGGGGTACAGCGATCCAAGGATCAACTGAGGAAACGATGGTCAGACCTCAAACTTAGGGAGCAGGATCAGTACAGAAGAATCAAGAGAGTGCTGCAAAAAAGTGAGTATTTTGTCGTGTGTTCCTATTCTTCTTATTATGTTTGTGCTACTCCATGTGCTTTTCTTTACTGTTGAACAGTTTAAAATGGCAAGTTTCAGATTCGTGGGCACAGTAATCGTTCGTAGTAAACATTGTTCGTTCACCCACTAATACAATTTTTTTTCCAGGTGCAGGTTAACTACATTTGTTCAGGCCTATTTGTATTAAAAGAAGTTTAGTACATTGTTGTCTAGATGGGTTTGTAACTAGAATGAAATGCAAACTTGATTCAGTGTAAGGAGAGGACATGCAGCAGCTGTTTACCCATCTAGACGCAGGAGTAGTAGTGTGGGACACCAGAACAAACTTTTTAGGGTGTCCCACACAGATGCTCCAGTGGATACTAGGGGTCTCTACATGTGTGGTACTTTACCCAAAAAGGTAAGTATTCAGCTTTAATAAAGGAAAAAATCATGTCTTCAGCTTGGAACTCTGCCAAAACCAACAATTGTACGACACATACAAGCAATGTTTCATATTCCTATTTCTTGCCACAAATATCTGTATGTTAAGTATACCTTTATTTTATTCACATAGGGGAGAAAATAATCAGGATGTCAGAGGACACCAGAGACCCACAACCTCCTAAAGAAGGAGAAATCCCAAAACCACAACCTGAGGATGTGGAGGAAGGAGAGGTTTATGAAGTGGGTGAAATAGTGTCCACAACAGGTGAGTGTCTGAGATCACAGCTTCGGGTAATAGATGTATGCCTGCATGATGTTTTTTTTATTTTAGGTGATGTGCATAATGTAAAAGAAGAATCTCATTTCACAAGCGCAAGTGCACACGTCCTCATCAGGGAGATCATGGTGTGCAATCTGGATTTACAGACATGGTGTTTTTTTTATTTTAGGTGATGTGCATAATGTAAAAGAAGAATCTCATTTCACAAGTGCAAGTGCACACGTCCTCATCAGGGAGATCATGGTGTGCAATCTGGATTTACAGAAGATCAAGGAAGACATCAATGATGTTGAAAAAAGGCTCAAAGACACACCAAAATGTTATAATTATTTTTTTTTTATTAGAACTTTTCTAAAAAATGTTGAAAGCCAAATTTTGAAGATGCACACAGTGGGGGTTATTTACTAAAGGCAAAACCACTTTGCACTACAAGTGCACTTGGAAATAAAATTGCTGTAGATCCGAGGGGAACATGCAAGGAAAATAAAAAACAGCATTTTAGTTTGCACATGATTGGATGATAAAATTAGCAGAGCTTCACCTCATTTCAGATCTTCCCCTCAGATCTACCATGATCTACAGCGACTGCACTTACAAGTGCACTTTCAATTGCACTTGTAGTGCAAAGTGGATTTGCCCTTAGTAAATCAACCCCAGTGTGTCAACATGGGCTATCTGCCATCACGGGATATCAAAGTATGCGTTTTGTGGGTGCAACCCCTTCCTCGCAACTCAAGTAGCTGAGAAGAAGGGGTTTTACCCCCGAAACACGTCCATTAATCTCCTATAATGGGAGCTAGCACATGTTGACCTTAGGCATGGGATCGGGAATTTGTGTACATCTTCAAAATGTGGCTTTCACAGGGGTGGCATCACTCCATCTGATGAAGGCAATATCAACACAGTTTGGACATACTAATGTCTGATATTGCCTTCAATTTATCAAAGTGGAACTTTGTAAGTTCCTGAGTTGTGTATTGTTTTATGTTTTGCAAAACATGCCTGTTTACCACAAAAAAGGATATTTCTACTATCTCAAAAATATATATATATATATTCCAAAAAATATGTTGGTTTGTTCAAAAACCCTTTTCTAAACACACATGTGAATGTGCACAGAGTAAAAATGTTTCTACTCAACGTGTGTCTTTTCCTTTCAATGCTCAATAGCGTTTTTTTGCTTACATTGGTGTTTACAGTGACAATGCAGGTTATTTCCTAAAGGCAAATCCACTTTGCACTACAAGTGCACTTTTGCAGTGCACTTGTAGTGCAAAGTGGATTTTCCTTTAGTAAATAACACCCACAGTGCTTTATAATTTGCATACTGTAAATCAGACCATTATCGTCACTCCAAAAAATGAATTCAGGGTGCTAAAAAAGATGAATATTATTGTTATCATGAATGCATTACAAATATTAACAAAAAAAAGAAGATGTGTGTGTAGCAGACCCAGAACATAAATAATAGTTAGCTGATTGTCACCTCATGTATCAAAGAAATTACAATGGAACTATTGAAGAAATGGCCAAAAAAAAAGCTCATTGGAGAACCTAGGAGACCGCTAAAAGAAACACAAGCAGTAAATCAAAGGAACTATTTTTCATTTTAAAATACAAATTTATTTTATAAATAAATTTATTTAAATACATATAATGTGATGTTAAAGGATAAAACTTACCCTATTATAGTCCTTCTGCAGGACCCAAATGATGGCAGAACAGTTCTCTGGAATAATGATTCCCAGAGCCTGGGGGGAGATGTCAGTCGAGAACTTGATGTCCTGCAGACTTCTCCCCATCGACAAGTACTGCAAGGTGGTGACATGCCTCTGCTCGGGAGTGATGGCTTGGGGACAGCAAAGCCAACACACGGTGAAAAACGGGGTCCGTCATCTGGAGATGATTCCTGAAATCATCAGGATTATTCTCACGGATCTCCTGCTACAAAGGCATATGAAAGAATTGGTCACGCTGGAGCAAACAATTCTTTGTCCATGAACTCCTCCTCGCCCTGTCCATGGACTGGACTTGGGTCAAAGTAAGAACCCCAACACCAAGCCCCTGCACAGCACAAACTGCACGATGAGTACGTACCTGCAATTTGGCTTAAAAATGGTCCGCTGGTCAGAACAAACTAACAGAACGCACTGAAAATCAGAAACGACCGGAAAAGAAGGCACTGAAGATCAAATACGTACTATAAATAGCACGCACTGTAACCCAGATGTGAACGGACTACACGCGCTGAAAACCAGATACGAACCCACAAGCACAAATTGAAGAGCAGTAACGATCTGAAAAGCACCAGGCTGAAAAGCTGGAATCATCTCTCACCAAACTTCTACTAACACAAGATTAGCAGAAGGAGCTCAAAGGGTGGCGCACTGGGTATTGAACTTCCTCTTCATAGTGCCATCGTACATAGTGTACATCAGTGCGTTCTGGACATGTGTATGCAAGAGAAGCTTGAGCCAAAATTTGTCGGAAGAAAATCCCAGGATTTTTTTGTCGGAATGTCCGATCATGTGTACGCAGCATAAGGTTAAACCTCTTTTCTTCTAATCTTAATGAGTGGCCATGTGTCTTATTAAACTCCTTTCCACGGAAAAGTTTTATCCCTATTGTGGGGTCACCAGTATGGTATTTGTAAATTGAAAAAATGACATGCCATTGTTGAGTCTATCATTTACTAGGACCCCCAGGTCCTTTCCAGTCTTGATTCCCTCAGAGGTTCTCCCCCCACTGAGTAGATTGCAGTGAGTAGATTGCATTCATATTTTTGCCACCCAAATGCATTATTTTACATTTTCCACATTAAACCTCATTTACCATGTAGTTGCCCACCCCATTAATTTGTTCAGATCCACTTGTAAGGTTTCCACATGTTGCGAGAAGTTGTTGCCCTGCTTAGCTTAGTATTGTCCGCAAATACAAAAATGTAACTGTTTACCCCATCCTCCAGGTCGTTAATGAACAAATTACATAGGATTGGTCCCAGTACAGAACCCTGGGGGACCCCACTTTCCACCCCTGACCATTCCGAGTACTCCCCATTTATCACCACCCTCTAAAGTTCTATTTGGAATTTCTTTCTTTCTTAAATTGTACAATCTGCCATCACTTTTCAGTTTTGTTACGGTAAGGCAAGCGTTAAAAGGTTATAAAAATATAACAGAGTGGAGGATTCTAGGGAGCCAATCTCTACTGAGGTTCTAGAAAGGCTTTGTGCAGCCACAGAGAAGGATTGTTGGTCGCATTTTGAATTAACATTATTCAAAGCGTTTTTTTCTGTAGCATTTTTCGCCACAAAACACAAGCAAGGGGACCCAGTTAAGGGGACCTTAACTGGGAGGATCTGTTGATTGAAGACAAGTTGTTAAGGATTTGTATAAGGCGGTCCAGTAACATAATTAAATTTTAAACTCCCTTTACCTGCATCCACTTGAAAAAGTAAGAAAAAGGGTTAATATGGCAATACAGAAGTTTTTAGGCTCTTTGTTTGGGTTTTCCTATAGGCACATGGAATTAGAGGGAACTTTATAGGGGGGATGGAGTTCATCTATCAGGTTTAGATATTTGTAATGCAGATCAAAACACATGCATTGAAAGGGCCGCAGTTTTGGGGGCTGGGTGACAGGTGGTTCAACTTCTGGGTGATTTCCCTCTTCATTTGATGATACAGCTTGAGTCGTAGTGGCTAAGTTGTTTACGTGTTTTTGAATGGAAATAAAAGTCTATTTTATTTATTAAAGCCAATAATAAAGGGCGTGGCCATAATTTTATCCAAAGGTAGTGTGAGTGTGTTTATTGTTTCTCTAAATTCCTGCTGTCTGCTGTCACATGAAAGGGAAAGGGGGGAAAAACAGCTATGACCCCCCCTTTCCTCATGAGATTGCGGCAGCGGGGTTCCTAGGATCTCCTCAGGTTGAAAAAATGCGGGAAGGTTTCTGATTGGCCCCTGTTTGTTGCAGAGGTCAGCTGACCACTGTGTCTGGGCAGTTTAGCGGGACCTATGAGAAGAATTTCAGATAAAAAGGGGGTTCCGAGCCCCAGATTTCAGTTGCCTCAGTAGCAGCAAGCTGTGGTGTTCCTTCCCTCCCTCCTTCCCTCCTTCCCTCAGTCGCGGCTATTTTATTATATAGCAGCATCACCTTATTTAAGGGGGACAGTTTACATATAAAATTTTTTTTATATATATTTATTAATCAAAGTGTTTATATTATTTGAAGTGAATGTTTGAGTTATGGGGTGATTCCCCTCTTCTTTTGATGACGCAGCTTGAATCAGAGGCGTAACTAGAAACCTCAGGGCCCCGATGCAAGAAATCAGGAAGGCCCCCCCCCCCCCCCCCCCGAAAAGCATGATTTTGATACTATATTTTTTTCCACTGTAGAACAAAGTAAAACATTTCTGTGCAGCCTGTGTCCCGAGTGAAACCTGTGTCACCAGTGCAGTGGTGGTACTGGAGGGGGGTGGCAGTGGTACTGGAGGGGGATGGTGGTCCTGGAGGTGGGTGGCGGTGGTGGTCCTGGAGAGGGGTGGCAGTGGTACTGGAGGTGGTGGCAGTGGTACTGGAGGTGGGTGGTGGTGGTGGTACTGGAGGGGGGCTGATGGTGGTACTGGAGGGGGGTGGCGGTGGTGGTACTGAAGGTGGTAGCGGTCCTGGAGAGGGGTGGCGGTGGTACCGGAGGTGGGTGGCGGTGGTACTGGAGGCTGGGTGGTGGTACTGGAGGAGGGTGGTGATGGTACTGGAGAGGCATGATGGTCCTGGAGAGGGGTGGCGGTGGTACTGGAGGTGGGTGGCATGGTGGTGGTACTGGAGAGGGGGTGGCGGTGGTACTGGAGGTGGGTGGCGGTGGTGGTACTGAAGGGGGGTGGCGGTCCTGGAGAGGGGTGGCGGTGGTACCGGAGGGTGGGTGGTGGTACTGGAGGAGGGTGGCAATGGTACTGGAGAGGCATGGTTGTCCTGGAGGTGGGTGGCGGTGGTACTGGAGGTGGGTGGCATGGTGGTGGTACTGGAGAGGGGGTGGCGGTGGTACTGGAGTGGGTGGTGGTGGCACAGTCTGGAGGGGTGGTGGCAGTCTGGAGGGAGGGTGGTGGGCTGGTGGTACTGGAGGGGGGGTGGTGGCACTGGAGAGGGGATGGTGGCATTGGAGGGAGGGGTGGCACTGGAGGGCGGTGGTGGAACAGTCTGGAGGGGGGTGGTGGAACAGTCTGGGGGGGGGTGGTGGTGGTGGCACAGTCTGGAGGAGTGGTGGTGGTGGCACAGTCTGGAGGAGTGGTGGTGGTGGCACAGTCTGGAGGAGTGGTGGTGGTGGCACAGTCTGGAGGGGGGGATGGTGGCATTGGAGGGAGGGGTGGCGGCAGTCTGGAGGGGTGGTGGTGGTGGCACAGTCTGGAGGGATGGTGGTGGAGGCACAGTCTGGAAGGGTGGTGGTGGTGGCACAGTCTGGAAGGGGGGTGGAGGGCTGGTGGCACTGGAGGGCGGGTGGTGGCACTGGAGGGGTGGTGGCACAGTCTGGAGGGGTGGTGGCACTGGAAGGGGGTGGTGGGCTAGTGGCACTCGAGGGGTGGTGGTGGCACAGTCTGGAGGGGGGGTGGTGGCACTGGAGGGAGGTGGGGGTAGCGGCACTGGAGGGGGTGGTGGTGGCACTGGAGGGGGGTGGCACAGTCTGGAGGGTTGGTGGTGGCACAGGAGGGGGGGGTGGTGGGCTGGTGGCACTATGTTAGCACTGGAGGGGTGGTGGTGGCATTGGAGGGAGGAGTGGCACAGTCTGGAGGGGCGGTGGTGGCAGTCTGGAGGGGGGTGGTGAAACAGTCTGGAGGGGTGGTGATGGCACTGGAGGGCGGGGGCACAGTCTGGAGGGGTGGTGGTGGCACTGGAGGAGGTTGTGGGCTGTTGGCACTGGAGGGGGGTGGTGGCACTGGAGAGGGGGTGGTGGGCTGGTGGCACTGGAGGGGGGGGTGGTGGTGGCACAGTCTGGAGGGGTGGTGGTGGTGGCACAGTCTGGAGGGGGGGTGGAGGGCTGGTGGCACTGGAGGGCGGGTGGTGGCACTGGAGGGGTGGTGGCACAGTCTGGAGGGGTGGTGGTGGCACTGGAAGGGGGTGGTGGGCTAGTGGCACTGGAGGGGTGGTGGTGGCACAGTCTGGAGGGGGGGTGGTGGCACTGGAGGGAGGTGGGGGTAGCGGCACTGGAGGGGGGTGGTGGTGGCACTGGAGGGGGGTGGTGGCAGAGGAGGGGGGGTGGTGGGCTGGTGGCACTATGGTGGCACTGGAGGGGTGGTGGTGGCATTGGAGGGAGGGGTGGCACTGCAGGGAGGTGGTGGCACAGTCTGGAGGGGCGGTGGTGGCAGTCTGGAGGGGGGTGGTGAAACAGTCTGGAGGGGTGGTGATGGCACTGGAGGGCGGGTGGCACAGTCTGGAGGGGTGGTGGTGGCACTGGAGGGGGTTGTGGGCTGGTGGCACTGGAGGGGGTGGTGGCACTGGAGAGGGGGTGGTGGGCTGGTGGCACTGGAGGGGGGGTGGTGGCACTGGAGGGAGGGGGTGGCACAGTCTGGAGGGGCGGTGGTGGTGAACAGTCTGGAGGGGGATGGGGTGGAACAGTCTGGAGGAGGGGATGGGGTGGAACAGTCTGGAGGGGGGGATGGGGTGGGACAGTCGGGAGGGGGGGATGGGGTGGAACAGTCTGGGGGGGGGATGGGGTGGAACAGTCTGGGGGGTGTGGTAGAACAGTCTGGAGGGGGGGCTGGTGACACTGGAGGGGGGTAGTGGGCTGATGGCACTGGAGGGCAGGGGGTGGCACAGTCTGGAGGGGTGGTACTGGAGGGGCGATGGTGGGCTGGTGGCAATGGAGGGCAGGTGGTGGCACTGGAGGGGGGTGGCGGGCTGGCACAATCTGGAGGGGGGGTGGTGACTTACCGCCAATCAGTCGATGATGATGATCGATTCCCCCTCGATTCCCCCTCCTCAGAATCCTGCAGAGTGAATCCTGCAGAGTGACGTAAAGTTCCTCCACGAAGCGTGCCTCCGCTGCTCCTTGCTTCAGAGAGTGCCTTCACTGCATTGGCTGAAGGTTTTTTTGTGTCGCAGAGTCGCAAGTGCGACTGGGCCCTGTAATTTTCGCCCACTTCAGGGGGCCCACCGGCAGCCCGCCCGCCGCCCGAAGGGCCCACCTGACTGTCCGGCCAGGGGGGGTGCGTGTGCGGTGTTATTAATGTCAGGTTCATGCCGTCCTTCACCAGCGTGAGAGAAGTGCTCGGTTGGCTCCGCCCCCGCCTATCCAGAGCGACTGTAAGGGAGGCGGGGGCGGAGCCAACCGAGCACTTCTCTCACGCTGGTGAAGGACGGCATGAACCTGACATTAATAACACCGCACACGCACACCCCCGGCCGGACAGTCAGGTGGGCCCCTCGGGCGGCGGGCGGGCTGCCGGTGGGCCCCCTGAAGTGGCCGAGAATTACAGGGCCCAGTCGCACTTGCGACTGTTGCGACCCTGATAATTCCGCCACTGGCTTGAATCATAGTGGCTGAGCTGTTTACAGGTTTTTAAATGGAAATAAAAGTCTATTTTATATATTAAAGCCAATAATAATAAAGACCGCAACCATCATTTTATCCAAAGGTAGTATGAATGTGTTTATTGTTTATCTAAATTCCTGCTGTCTGCTGTCCCATGTAGGTGTAGCTGTGATAAAATACTTTCTGTACAAGCATGAATGTATCCGTTCTTCTGTACATGATTATGTCTATAGTGATTAATCTTTCCTTGCACAAAAACGTTTCTCATCAAACTATGGAACATCAAATTTCAAAGGCTCATTAAATATCACTGCAACAGGATGTATGCCACAATAAATTTTATGCAAATATGTCAAATCATTTAGTTCACATATAGTTTTGTAGGAGGCCTCTGTGCTAATGTTCTGTGTACTAACTTCTGGAAAACCATGACAGAGATATTACTGTTAAAGTGGACCTGAACTCAAAAAGTAAAGATTTACTCTTAGCCCTTGTACACGCGGTCGGACATTCCGATGGAAAATGTCCGATCGGACTGTGTTTTTGCATAATCCGACAGTGTGTGGGCTCCATCGGACTGTTTCCGTCGGAAACATACAACCGACAAAGTTTTAGAGCTGGGCTATAAAATTTTCCAACAACATGATCCGATCGGACTTTGTCCGATCGTTTGTAGAGAATTCCGATCGGACAAAGTGCCACACATGCTCAGATCAAATTCCTAGACCAAAGCTATTGACTACTAGCCTGAATGTAGTTCCGTCGTAATGAAATAACGTCATCACGTTACGAACGATCGGATTTTCTGACAACTTTGTCCAACCGTTTGTATGCAACACCAGTTTCGGACAAAATCCGTCAGACAAAATCCGTTGTTGTCGGAATGTCCGACCGTGTGTGCAAGGGCTTATAGTAAACATTAATAAATGTTAATTGCGCCTCAGCTATAGTTAACAACACTGATCATTGTATTCTGTGGGTTGGGAAGGCTCCCCAATGGCAGAACACAATAAGGCCTCTTTCACACTGGGGCGGTTTTCAGGCGCTACAGCGCTAAAAATAGTGACCGAGGGGCTTTCACACTGGAGCGGTGCACTAGCAGGACGGTGAAAAAAGTCCTGCTAGCCGCATCTTTGGAGCAGTGAAAGGAGCGGTGTATTCACCGCTCCTAAACCACTCCTACCCATTGAAATCAATGGGGCAACATGGCTATACCTCCGGCAAAGCGCTTCTGCAGCAGCGCTTTGCAGGCGGTTTAACCCTTTTTCAGCTGCTAGCGGAGGTTAAAACCACCCCGCTAGCGGCCGCAGACTGCCGCTAAAACGACGGTAAAGCGACACTAAAAATAGCGGCGCTTTACTGCCTATGCCCGCACCACCTCAGTGTGAAAGGGGCCTAACACTGGCACAGGTCAGCAGGTGAGAAGGCATGTGGAGACAGGCTGGAGAGAGAGGTCTGTCAGCAGGGGGGTGTGATGTGGTCATGGAGGGATATCAATCAGTGGGTGGGGGGAGTAACTGGGAGTGATACCTTTTGGAATAGGGTCTGTCACCTGCAGGTTGGGAAATTGACACCTGTGATATAAGTTGAAGGGAGGTGGCTAACATGGGAAGTGGCTGGGGAGTGACCTGGTTGGTGGTGAGTGTAAAATGGTTGATGTGTTTCAAGTTTCTTTCAAATTTTGGGTAATGCTTACTGCCCTCTGAAAAGCGATCTGTGGTGGATTGCTTTTCAATGAGTGGTATAGCAGCAGTGCGTGTGCCTGCTATCCCTCTTAAAGGAGCCGACGTACAGCGACGTGGTTTTACCCTTTTTTCACATATGTATTTTTAATTCAATAAATATTTTCGAAATGTTGTATATGTGTGCGCTTTAAAAGTCCCAATTTCTCTCCTTCTATGTTATTCTTGCAATAAGGGATGTGGCGCCTAAATTAAATCTTTCCTACAGACTAGCTCTAAAATGATACTTCTCCTCTGTGCAATATTATAAATGTTTGCTTTAGGGTTTAATACTGTCATTATATAGCGGCAGGTCGGCTCGATCCTGCAAATTGCCATAGGTTTACATAGTAGGTGAGGTTAAAAAAAGACACAAGTCCATCAAGTCCAACCTATGTGTGTGATTATATGTCAGTATTACATTGTATATCCCTGTATGTTGGGGTCATTCAGGTGCTTATCTAATAGTTTTTTGAAACTATCAATGCCCCCCGCTGAGACCACCGCTTGTGGAAGGGAATTCCACATCCTTGCCACTCTTACAGTAAAGAACCCTCTACATAGTTTAAGGTTAAACCTCTTTTCTTCTAATTTTAATGAGTGGCCACGAGTCTTGTTAAAATCCCTTTCGCAAAAAAGTTCTGTCCCTATTGTGGGGTCACCAGTACGGTATTTGCAAATTAAAATCAAATCCCCTCTCAAGCGTCTCTCCTCCAGAGAGAATTTTCAGTGTTCGCAACTTTTCCTCATAACTAATATCCTCCAGACCCTTTATTAGTTTTGTTGCCCTTCTCTATGCTCACTCCATTTCCAGTACATCCTTCCTGAGGACCGGTGCCCAGGACTGGACAGCATACTCCATGTGCGGCCGGACCAGATTCTTATAGAGTGGGAAAATTATTGCTATATTCCTGGAGTTAATCTCTTTTTTAATGGATGCCAATATTCTGTTTGCTTTGTTACCATTGCATGCCATTGCTGAGCCTATCATCTACTAGGACCACCAGGTCCTTTTCCATCCTAGATTTCCCTAGATTTCATGTTGGCTCCTTTAAGAGCCATAGCAGGCACGCACGCGCCGCTGCATTACGGGGGACCTGATGCGCGCGGCCGGTGGCCATGATGTCCGCTGGCCACCCACGATCGCGGGAAAGAGAGCCAGAACGGGGATCTGTCAATGTAAACAGACAGATCCCTGTTCTGACAAGGGAGGAGAGAGAGATTGTTTGTTGCTAGTGATCAGGAACAGCAATTCTCCAGTCAGTCCCCGCCCCTCACAGTTAAGAACACCTCCCAGGGAACACATTTAACCCCTTGATCCCTCCCCCAGTGTTAACCCTTTCCCTGTCAGTAACATTTACATAGTAATCAGTGAATTTGTATAGCTCAAAAGCTGTATAAATGTCAATGGTCCCAAAAAAGTATCCAATCTGTCCCCCACAATGTCACAGTCCCTTAAAAATTCTTTTTTTGTTTATAGCGCAAAAAATTAAAACCGCAGAAGTGATCAAATACCAAATATTTGTGGGAAAAAAGGAAGTACATTTTCCTTGGGTACAGCGGCGCATGACCACACAGCTGTCAGTTAAAGCGACGCTGTGCTGTATTGCAAAAAATGGCCTAGTCATTCAAGGGGAAAATCTTCCAGTCTGTTGGTGGTTAATGAATGAATGTTTATGGGCTTTCCTACTGTAAATCACTGTGTAATAGGATGCTACTTTATTGAACAGGACAGCCAATGTCGGCCAGTATTTAGGTCAGATTGTTAAATTATATTATTATTATACAGCATTTATATAGCGCCAACAGTTTGCGCAACATGTATAGCTATTTATCCTGGAAAAGTATGTCAAATATGTATTTTTACAAGAATTATCTGTATCTGTATGAGATAAAGAAAGAGCATTTTGATATACCATGAGATAAAAAACACCCGAAGGACGCCAAGATGGTGAGAAATAAGATTCTATGGTCTGATGAGACCAAGATAGAACTTTTTGGCCTTAATTCTAAGCGGCATGTGTGGAGAAAACCAGGCACTGCTCATCATCTGTCCAATACAGTCCCAACAGTGAAGCATGGTGGTGGCAGCATCATGATGTGGGGGTGTTTTTCAGTTGCAGGGACAGGACGACTGGTTGCAATCTGGGAAAGATGAATGCAGCCAAGTACAGGGATATCCTGGATGAAAACCTTCTCTAGAGTGCTTAGGACCTCAGACTGGGCCGAAGGTTTACCTTCCAACAAGACAATGACCCTAAGCACACAGCTAAAATAACGAAGGAGTGGCTTCACAACAACTCTGTGACTGTTCTTGAATGGATCAGCCAGAGCCCTGACTTAAACCCAATTGAGCATCTTTGAAGAGACCTAAAAATGGCTGTCCACCAATGTTTACCATCCAATCTGACAGAACTGGAGAGGATCTGCAAGGAGGAATGGCAGAGGATCCCCAAATCCAGGTGTGAAAAACGTGCTGCATCTTTCCCAAAAAGACTCTTGGATGTATTAGATTAAAAGGGGGCTTCTACTAAATACTGAGCAAAGGGTCTGAATACTTAGAACCATGTGATATTTCAGTTTTTCTTTTTTAATATGTCTGCAAAAATGTCAACAATTCTGTGTTTTTCTGTCAATATGGGGTGCTGTGTGTACATTAATGAGGAAAAAATTTACTTAAATGATTTTAGCAAATGGTTGCAATATACGGTAACAGTGTGTAAAATTTAAGGGGGTCTGAATACTTTCCGTTCCTACTGTATATGGCTTTTATTTACAATATTTTTTAAACTTGCATATTTATGGAATCCTGTGCTGCACTGTTGAATTAGATGGTGCTCCCTAAAATGATGATAACAATTTAATGGTATTGTCTCCTTTTTATATAGTAAAGCACTGCGTAAACTGTTGGCGCTATGTAAATCCTGTATAGTAATAATGGTCACGGAGGAGTTAAAAAAAACTTTAGCTCATTCATAGGTATGTGTTATTTTAGGTGAATCAGAGCCTTGCAGTTGAAACAACTGGAGTAAATATGAATTGACTTTATAAGATCTTTGATGTTCTTTACACATTTCTCTTCCTGCACCCAGGTTGGGCAGACCTTGACAAAACAGCCATAAAACATTTCATCACACTCCAAGTCTCATTACTCACACTGATAATGCATTGATATACATCTGCCGTTTCCATAGCTGCGGGCCCCCATTTCCCTGACTTCCACATGCTTAAATTCAGACTTCTAAGAGAAGAAAGGCTGATGGTGAATGTGTTGTAATTCAATGGCTATAATTATTTCAACTGACAAATGGCAGTATCGCAAAAGTAAAATTGCGTCTATGGATATTATGAAGCTGGCAATGTCTTAGAAGTGGGAGATGATTAATACCTTAGGTTTTACAGAAGAAAGCACTGCTTTGTTAATCCAGTTCTCTGACACTCTAGAATTTAAACATCTTTAGCAATAAAACCACTTTGCATCAGTCACATGCCTAGTGTTTTTCTTCTCTCATCATTTGTACTGTTACAAGACTGATGGATTGAATAGCGGAGTTATGTAAAGAGGCCAAGTTGTTAATATGAATTAGCCAGTGAAAAGAACGTGCTTTAGCTGCATTTTTATTAAAGGGAGACTACCAATGGTCTTGTGTAAATTGTATTTATTTATAAAAAGATGTTTTATATTTTTTTACTATGGGTATAACATTTTTATTTTACTAATAAACATTTAATACATTGTACACCCATGGCACAGAATTCACATAGCATTAGGGGTAGAAGTTGTTTGCTTTCATACTGTCTCTCTAATTTAAAATATTGTACTCTATTAAAACACCATGGGCATGGAGGTGGAGGAGTCACTCCTTGGATGCTTTTGTGTGTTCAGATTTGCGTTTGAGCTATTGAGTTCTATAGCTGAGAGCACAACTATTATGGTGGAAACAGCACTGTGGGAGAGATTATGTACAGTGAGGGGTTCACATTATTAAAGTAGAAGTGCACTCACCTTTTCCTTTAGCAATGACAGATTAAAGCTATTCCTGGTTGCACTGTCTGCCTGTCTCACCATCTTCTCTAACACACTTTTGGGTCCCATGCTGCTTGCAGTGCCTTGAAAAAGTATTCATACCCCTTAAAATTTTCCACATTTTGTCATGTTACAAACAAAAATGTAAATGTATTTTATTGGGATTTTATGTGATAGACCAACACAAAGTGGCACATAATTGTGAAGTGGACGGAAAATGATAAATGTTTTTTCCAAATTTTTTCTACAAATAAATAACTGAAAAATGTGGCATGCATTTGTATTCAGCCCCCTTTACTCTGATACCTCTAGCTAAAATCTAGTAGAACCAATTGCCCTCAGAAGTCACTTAATTAATAAATAGGGGCCACCTGTGTGCAATTTAATCTCAGTATAAATACAGCTGTTCTGTGAAGCCCTCAGAGGTTTGTTAGAGACCCATAGTAAACAAACAGCGTCACGAAGGCCAATTAACACACCAGACAGGTCAGGGATAAAGTTGTGGACAAGTTTAAAGCAGGGTTAGGTTATAAAAAAGTATCCCAAGCTTTGAACATTTCACGGAGCACTGTTCAATCCATCATCTGAAAATGGAAAGAGTATGGCACAGCTGGAAACCTACCAAGACATGGCTGTCCACCTGAACTGACAGACCGGGCAAGGAGAGCATTAATCAGAGAAGCACCCAAGAGGTCCATGGTAACTCTGGAGGAGCTGCAGAGATCCACAGCTCAGGAGGGAGAATCTGTCCACAGGACAACTATTAGCCATGCACTCCACAAATCTGACCTTTATGTAAGAGTAGCAAGAAGAAATCCATTGTTGAAAGAAAACCATAAGTCCCATTTGCAGTTTGCGAGAAGCCATATGGGGGACACAGCAAACATGTGGAAGAGAGCACCTCAGATGAGACCAACATTGAACTTTTTGGCCTAAAAGCAAAATTCTATGTGTGGCAGAAAACTAACAATGCACATCACCCTGAACACACCATCCCCACCGTGAAACATGGTGATGGCCGCATTATGTTGTGTGGATTTTTTTCTTCAGCAGGGACAGGGAAGCTGGTCAGAGTTGATGGGACAGCAAAACACAGGTGAACACAGGTGAACACTTTTTAACAGTTTTATTTTGATTTTTTTTTTAATAGACAGAGAAATGCAATGAGGACTTTATGCTGAAACTATGCTTCAGTGATAAATTGACACAGTGAGTGATTGGTACAGATCGCTCACTATGTTTATTTAGGAAAAGAAGGGATCGGTAAATATAACAAGGAAAAGGGCACACGGGGGGACTGGACAGCAGGTGAAAGGGAGGCACAGACAGCAATGAGGAGGGAGGGTGATCAAAGCAGTGGGGAGGAGGTGAAAATACTGGAACCGATTACCCTGCAGTACAGTCGGAGGGAGAAGAGGAGAAGCCGGCAGCACTGCAAGGGGAGCCACAAAAGGATCTGTGTCAGCGATAAGGCAGGACAGCCATCCCTCCTGCCCGGCAAGTGCCTGGGTCCCCCTTTTGAACTGATGGGGCCCGAGCCCAGTACAGGAGGGCCAACTATACTGCCTTTGCGGCCCTGCAAAGGTGTATACTGCGCTGTGCATGCTAGGAGAAAGGGAAAGGTCTTTTTTTAGCAGAAGAGATATACAACGTTTTTTTCTGCTAAAAGTCTCCATCTCCTAGCATCCTAGTAGGGATGAGCTTCGTGTTCGAGTCGAACGTACGTTCGACTCGAACATTGGCTGTTCGGGCGTTCGGCGAAATCCGAACTCTTGGTCTGTTCGCGTCAAAATTCGTATGGCGCGCGCGGACCGCAATGCACTGCGATGGCGCAGTGCATTGCTGGCTCATGATTGGCCAAGCATGCACTGTGACCCCGCATGCTTGGCCAATCGCAGCGCCAGCAGCGAGGAGAGCCATGATTGGCCACAGGCATCCTGCCTGTGGCCAATCATAGCTCAGGCTGTGTAGTGCACGCCCCACACTATATAAGGCCGCCTTTGAGGCGGCCTCGTGTAGTGTGTTGGCATCTGAAGCAGTGGGTGTTCTGTGTACCTTCAACAAAGTTACACACCAATCGTTTTTGGCTGATTTCCTATCTTGCTCTTGTGTAGTGGTTATTGTCTGTGCCCTGACCGCAGTATACACCACTACACTATATTCACCTCACCTATATAGCTAGCTAGTGATCTATCTTTAACCACTTAACAACCGCCCATTGCCGATTAACGGCTTCAGGGCGGTTGTTTAACTCTGAGAGGCCGTTAATTAACGGCCTCCCAGAATTCTGCTCTCGCGCGCCCCCTGGGGAGCGCACTCGAGAGCATCCGTGACCGCCGGGTCCACAGGACCCGGCGCATCACGGATCACGGTAAACGGCCGCTCGTCGCGGCCGTTTACCACGTGATCGCTCCATCAAATGACGGAGTGATCACTTGTAAACAAACCGGCGTCATGTTATGACGCCGGTTCCTCCCTCCCCTCTCTGTACCGATCGGTACAGCGGAGGAGAAAGAGATCGGTGTCAGCAGCGATGTGGGCTGCATCTGCAGTGCCCACATCGCTGCTCACCGAATTTAACCCCTCAATTCCCTGCCAATACTCTGCAATACCAGTGCATACTCTGCAGTACCCTGCCATTACTCTGCAGTACCCCCCATTACTCTGCAGTACCCTGCCTTTACTCTGCAGTACCCCCCATTACTCTGCAGTAACCCCCATTACTCTGCAGTACCCTGCCATTACTCTGCAGTACCCCCCAATACTCTGCAGTACCCGCCATTACTCTGCAGTACCCCGCCATTACTCTGCAGTGCGGTACCCTGCCATTACTCTGCAGTACCCCGCCATTACTCTGCAGTGCAGTACCCTGCCATTACTCTGCAGTACCCTGCCATTACTCTGCAGTACCCTGCCATTACTCTGTAGTACTCCCCAATACTCTGCAGTACCCTGCTATTACTCTGTAGTACCCCGCCAATACCCCGCCAATACTCTGCAATACCAGTGCATACACTGCAGTACCCTGCCATTACTCTGCAGTACCCCCCATTACTCTGCAGTACCCTGCCTTTACTCTGCAGTACCCTGCCATTACTCTGTAGTACTCCCCAATACTCTGCAGTACCCTGCTATTACTCTGTAGTACCCCGCCAATACCCCGCCAATACTCTGCAATACCAGTACATACTCTGCAGTACCCTGCCATTACTCTGCAGTACCCCCCATTACTCTGCAGTACCCTGCCTTTACTCTGCAGTACCCTGCCATTACTCTGTAGTATTCCCCAATACTCTGCAGTACCCTGCTATTACTCTGTAGTACCCCGCCAATACCCCGCCAATACTCTGCAATACCCTGCCATAAATTGCCATACCCAGCCATACTCGGAGATACCCAGCCATACTCGGTGATACCCTGAAATATCCAGCCATAGACGCCCCCCACCCCTCACCGCCCTCCGATGCTTCTACCAACTCGCCAGTACGATCAAAGCCAGAATCTTTTTTTTATTTTTTATTTCAGGCTTCCCAGCCTAGAGGTGAGATGTGGAGTCATATAGACCCCCAGATTTCACTGTAAAGAGGACCTGTCACCCCATATTCCTATTACAAGGGATGTTTACATTCCTTGTAATAGGAATAAAAGTGATCAAAAATATATTTTTGGGGAAAAAAATGTCAAACTAAAATAAATAAAGTAAAATGAACAATAAAAAAAAATAAATAAATTAAAGCGCCCATGTCCCCATGTGCTCGCATGCAGAAGCGAACGCATGCGTAAGCCCCGCCCACATATGAAAACAGTGTTCAAACCACACATGTGAGGTATCGCCGAGAACGTTAGAGCGAGAGCAATAATTCTAGTCCTAGACCTCCTCTGCAACTCAAAACATGTAACCAGTAAAAAAAAATTTATGAAGAAAAAATTACTAATCTGCTAAATTTTATAACAGAAACAAAGAAAAATTCATTTTTTCGCAGAATTTCCGGTCTTTTTTCTTTTATAGCA
The DNA here is from genome assembly GCF_037356315.1 of Lithobates pipiens. Classification (NCBI taxonomy): domain Eukaryota; kingdom Metazoa; phylum Chordata; class Amphibia; order Anura; family Ranidae; genus Lithobates; species Lithobates pipiens. The sequence continues at coordinate 500,883,835 of NW_027507764.1, read as the reverse complement.
CAAAAAATAAAAAAAACTGAGAGGTGATTAAATACCACCAAAAGAAAGCTCTATTTGTGTGAAAAAAAGGACAAACATTTCATATAGGTCCAGTGTTGCATGACTGAGTAATTGTCATTCAAAATGTGAGAGCACCAAAAGCTGAAAATTGGTCTGGTTATTAAGGGTGTTTAAGTGCCCAGTGGTCAAGTGGTTAATAATAGAGCTTGCAGTCAGTAGTGTTAGGAGATAGTGCGTGCTGTCTGCGTGCTCTGTACCCAGTACATACCGCTATAATATAGGGCAGGCCCCTACTTTCAAACATCCAACTTACAAACATCTCCTACTTGCAAACGGAAGGAGACAGCAGCAAGTGAGATGAAAAAAGACGGATGGCAAAACAAATTATACAGGGGTGATAACCCTTCCCTATGTTTTCCAAAAAGCTTAAAAATAGTTTTTTTGACTGGAGCTACACTTTAAAAATGTACCAGTTGAAAATTACAAACAGATTCAACTTAACACAACAAACCTACACAGTCCCTGTCTTGTTTGCACCGCCTGTATACTGCTGTTCTGAGTATATAGGGCCTGGGGGCCACACGCATTTCCTTTTTTTAATATGGGTACAGGGTTCCCCTTAATATGCGTACAAGACCCAAATAGGCTGGTAATGGGCAGGGAGGGCTACCCATGCCATTTTTCTGAATGATTTTCAACCATATTGCAGGAACCAGATATAACATTAAAACCGCAAGCAGTTTTAAATGGTGTTATTTCCGTTTAATGTCATTTTGTGCAGGGACTGTTCTAAACACGGGAAACACGTGGCCCTTCACAGGCATACTACAGACACCCCCCAGGCACCATATTTAAAGTAATATTTCACTTTTTTTTTTCACTTTAACCACTTTCAGACCGGACCATTTTGCTGGTAAATGACCAGAGGTCTTTTTACACTTTGGCACTGCGCTGCTTTAACTGGTAATTGCGCGGTCATGCAATGTTGTACCCAAACAAAATTTGCGTCCTTTTCTTCCCACAAATAGAGCTTTCTTTTGATGGTATTTGATTGCCTCTGCGATTTTTATTTTTTGCGATATAAACGTAAAAAGGCCGCAAATTTTGAAAAAAAATGATATTTTCTACTTTTTGTTATTAGAAAAATCCAATAAACTCAAATTTAGTCATACATTTAGGCCAAAATGTATTCAGCCACATGTCTTTGGTAAAAAAAAAGTCAATAATTGTATATTTATTGGTTTGCGCAAAAGTTGTCACATCTACAAACTAAGGTACGTTTTCTGGAATTTACGCAGCTTTTAGTTTACGACTGCCTATCTCATTTCTTGAGGTGCTAAAATGGCAGGGCAGTACAAAACCCCCCCAAATGACCCCATTTTGGAAAGTAGACCCCCTAAGGAAACTGATAAGAGGCATGTTGAGCCCATTGAATATTTTATTTTTTTGCCTCAAGCGATTGAATAATGACAAAAAAAAAAATTCACTAAATTGTCACTAAATGATATATTGCTCACACATGCTATGGGCGTATGTGAAATGACACCCCAAAATAAATTCTGCTGCTTCTCCTGAGTACGGGGATACCACATATGTGGGACTTTTTGGGAGCCTAGCCGCGTACGGGGCCCCGAAAACCAAGCACCGCCTTCAGGCTTTCTAAGGGCGTAAATTTTTGAGTTCACTTCTCACTACCTATTACAGTTTTGAAGGCCATAAAATGCCAAGATGGCACAAAACCCCCACAAATGACCCCATTTTAGAAAGTAGACACCCCAAGCTATTTGCTGAGAGGCATGTTGAGTTCATGGAATATTTTATATTTTGCCACAAGTTGCGGGAAAATTACAAACTTTTTTTTTTTTTTTTTTTTTTTAACAAAGTTGTCACTAAATGATATATTGCTAATGCATGCCATGGGCATATGTGAAATGACACCCCAAAATAAATTCTGCTGCTTCTCCTGAGTACGGGGATACCACATATGTGGGACTTTTTGGGAGCCTAGCCGCGTACGGGGCCCCGAAAACCAAGCACCGCCTTCAGGCTTTCTAAGGGCGTAAATTTTTGAGTTCACTTCTCACTACCTATTACAGTTTTGAAGGCCATAAAATGCCAAGATGGCACAAAACCCCCACAAATGACCCCATTTTAGAAAGTAGACACCCCAAGCTATTTGCTGAGAGGCATGTTGAGTCCATGGAATATTTTATATTTTGCCACAAGTTGCGGGAAAATGACAAACTTTTTTTTTTTTTTTTCACAAAGTTGTCACTAAATGATATATTGCTCACGCATGCCATGGGCATATGTGAAATGACACCCCAAAATAAATTCTGCTGCTTCTCCTGAGTACGGGGATACCACATATGTGGGACTTTTTGGGAGCCTAGCCGCGTACGGGGCCCCGAAAACCAAGCACCGCCTTCAGGCTTTCTAAGGCCGTTACAGTTTTGAAGGCCATAAAATGCCAAGATGGCACAAACCCCCCCCAAATGACCCCATTTTGGAAAGTAGACACCCCTAAATTTAGGGGTACACTAGTGAGACTAGGTAATAAATGGCGGGTGCCCTGAAACTATAAAAAAATAACTAACCAACCAGCGTCACCTGTAACAGTTATATGGTGATCACTGGTGAAAGGGTTAACTAGGGGGCAATTAGGGGGCTTTATGCGGTAGTATATGGGGGTCCCTGGCGCTATAAAAAGCTGCAGCGAACCTAAATACCTACCTGCCTAACTAGCGTCACCTGTGACACTAATACAGCGATCAGAAAAACGATCGCTTATTAGGCTGGGTTCACACTGGAGCGATGCGGGAACGCCACGAATGCGCGGCGGGTTCCCGCATCGCATGCCTCCCGGCGGCAGTTCACACTGCCCTATGCGAACTGCTGGGAGTGTCAGTGAAATGTTACTGACACCCCCAGATCAGTTCGCATATCGCAGTGCGATCTGCAAACTCGGATCGCATGGTGTGAACACCCATGCGATCCGATTCTGCTGCGGGCCAAAAAAAGGGTCCCGTGCGAATTTGCGGCGGGTGTGGCGGGTGCGGCGAATGGCTGAACTCGAATCGCACAGAGATCGGATGTGATTTGCACTGCAGTGCGGTGCGAATCACATCCGTTCTCATAAACCGCTGCAATGTGAACCCAGCCTTAGTGACACTGGCGACGGGGGGTGATCACGGGGTTAAACCTTTATTGGGGGGGTTAGGGGGGTACCTTAGAACTAAAGGGGGCTAACCCTAACTGCCCTAACAGTTATTAGTCACAAATGACACCCGCCGGGTGATCAGGGGGTTAAACCTTTATTAGGTAATAAATGGCGGGTGCCCTGAAACTATAAAAAAATAACTAACCAACCAGCGTCACCTGTAACAGTTATATGGTGATCACTGGTGAAAGGGTTAACTAGGGGGCAATCAGGGGGCTTTATGCGGTAGTATATGGGGGTCCCTGGCGCTATAAAAAGCTGCGGCGAACCTAAATACCTACCTGCCTAACTAGCGTCACCTGTGACACTAATACGGCGATCAGAAAAATGATCGCTTATTAGGCTGGGTTCACACTGGAGCGATGCGGAAACGCCGCGAATCCGCGGCGGGTTCCCGCATCGCATGCCTCCCGGCGGCAGTTCACACTGCCCTATGCGAACTGCTGGGAGTGTCAGTGAAATGTTACTGACACCCCCAGATCAGTTCGCATATCGCAGTGCGATCTGCAAACTCGGATCGCATGGTGTGAACACCCATGCGATCCGATTCTGCTGCGGGCCAAAAAAAGGGTCCCGTGCGAATTTGCGGCGGGTGCGGCGGGTGCGGCGAATGGCTGAACTCGAATCGCACAGAGATCGGATGTGATTTGCACTGCAGTGCGGTGCGAATCACATTCGTTCTCATAAACCGCTGCAATGTGAACCCAGCCTTAGTGACACTGGCGACGGGGGGTGATCACGGGGTTAAACCTTTATTGGGGGGGTTAGGGGGGTACATTAGAACTAAAGGGGGCTAACTCTAACTGCCCTAACAGTTATTACAGTCACAAATGACACCAATGCAAAAAAAAAAAATGACATTGGTGTCACTGTGACTGGGGGGGCAGGGGTAATTGGGGGGGTGATCGGGGGGTAAAGGGGGGGTGTGAGTGTGCCTGGCATGTTCTACTGTGTGTGTAGAGTGTTGGTGCAACTCACTGATCCGCTCTCCTCCGTGTCGGAACGAAAAATACCGACACGGAGGAGAGAATACATCACTTCCTCTCCTGTGTTTACATTACAGGAGAGGAAGTGATGTCACCGGGGATTTCTATTCGTCGGGAGCGATCGCGAGGGGGTGGCCATGAATGAATGGCCGCCCCCTCGTCCCGGATCGCTCCCGGACGAAAACCGACCGCCGCAGGCACCGGGCGGGGGCCCGATCGGGCCCCCGACCCGCGGGAGGCAAGGGACGTACATGTATGTCCTTATGCCTGCCCGTGCCATTCTACCGACGTACATCGGCGTGCGGCGGTCGGCAACTGGTAATCGTCATTAAAATCAGTGCTCCCGCCAAAACGGCCGTTTTTAAAACTTTTTTTTGCATTGACCCATGTCCCCTGAGGCAGGAGTCAGGTCCCCAAACCCTTTTTAGGACAGTATCTTGCATATTAGCCGTTAAAATTAGCACTTTCCATTTCGAACGTTCGAGTCCCATAGACTTCAATGGGGTTCTAACGTTCGTAACGAACGTGGGGGCCGTTCGCAAGTTCTGGTGCGAACCGAACCGGGGGGTGTTCGGCTCATCCCTACATCCTAGTACTAAATTATATAAATATATATATAAATATATTGTATATGGTTCATACCTAAATTTATCTACAAGTGAACATGTGTATGATCTGGCTTTGGATATCAAGCAACCCAGCCATTTTCAGCCAAGTTTTTAGTGTGTTATTGGGGGTTTAGATGTATGTTGGCTGCTCATTCTGAATTAGCTTTGTTTTAAAAAGAAAATTCACTATAGCCTACACACATTCTGCACTTGGCTCTCAGAACGGCAATAAGTTGGCTGTGATATTCATTTTTGCTCAGCTTGGCCTAGCATATGCTTATGTTCACAAATATGGATCAGTATACATCATCAGACAGAAATGCATGTTGGTCCTAATCTCTATATAGTATAGTATATAGTAACCTCTATAGTATGTGTTTTGATATTCTGGCAATAAACACATAGCAACATTTGGAGTTCACTATAATTCACAATATTTGCCTAACTAATGCCACCGACCCCTGATAGTTCCAAGCATGAGTGCCATTTTTTGTTTAGGGTTTCGGTGGAAAGGGTCTGTATTCATATACTAGTATGCAGTGTTGGCTGGATTTAGCACAGTTTGTAATGCTGTATCTTATTCTTCTCTCCTTATCTTTGAATGTGTATAGAAAAAACATAGATCTGAACATTGTCCTAGTGTGCGCTTTGTCTGGATTTATTACTCACACTTTGCAAATGTATCAGTTGCCCCGACTTCTAAGGGCCTGATGGTGACCCCAGAGACAAGGAGAACTGACATTCCTCTTCAGGGTGCAGGTTACTAGGCATAGTGTGTGTAGTGCAACGTGAAAAGATTGGGCCCCAGTCACTTTTTGTAAAAATGAACAAAGAGTTGTATTTCTCTTAACAGGAACATTGGGGAGAGAGGGTTTAGGGCTCGGGACACCCTTAGGCAAATGCAATAGCAATTAGGGCAAACTCCGCAGGCAAAAAAGAATGAGGCAGTCAGCAAAACAGAACAAGGGTCTTTAAGTTGAATGCAGCAATCTGTATCTTGTAGCAATTGCTGTCTCCTATGGCAACACATTCTCTCACAGTATCCTACTGTAGATCTTCCAGTTTGACTCACCGTAACCCACTTTAGATCTTCCAGCTTAATTCAAGGTAACCCACTCTAGATCCTTACGCTCTGCTCACTGTCTTTCACTAGACTTCTTGAACTCTCAGCTACCTATTGGATTCCCAAGCTTTTCACCCACAGCTAACCGCTGTACTTATCTTCAAGCTTTACTTACAGCTACCCACCGTATTCCTTCAGAATTTACCCACAGATATCCGCTGCATTCCCACTTACTTCACTGTCCCCGTCTATTGAAGCCTCTGCTCTGGTACTCCTTCAGAACTTCATCCCTTCCAAACTTGCCTCCAGTAACAGGAGTGGTTGTTCCTTTGTGGCAACTGCTTCTCCTTTACCTCCAACAACGAACAGGCTCCCTTCAGGTTGAGCCTCTAACACATTTGGTTACACCCAAGGCTTTGGGCTTAACTTTAGCTGCTCCTCCTTTGCGGAACCCTGAACCACGATCACCTGACTCCTCCCAAACAAATAGCCTATCCCAGCATACACAGCAGTTAAAGAAACTCCTGTTGATTGGCTGAGACAACATATTTACCCATCACCTGAATTTACGGTAATCCATCACTCCAATGCCAAAGGCAACAGTGCCACCTATTGACAGAACAGACAGACTACACTAAAACTCAGACTTAGAACAGAAATCAGTGGATCAACCTATCAATTAGCCAGGCTAATTACCACCTAGCACAACTAGATTTATCAGCAGCCCTGTTTAGGATCAGGGTGCTACACATTCATCTGCTGTGCAGGTAGCTACAAAGTCCAATCTAACTTTGAGGAATTGATGGTATGTCTGATAATATCTGATCTTTTGGCAGTCCCAAAACGTGACATACAGATGTAGGTAATGGTGCACATCTAAAACATTTAGGATCATCTAACAGGCCTATGCTACAAAGTGATTCTGGAGAATGAGAGTTCCTCACACAGAGGCAAAAAGTATGTTTTTCTAGAATCCAAAAGCAGGTGTAAGTTTTGCTGTGGCCTTGTACACAGATGGGTAAAGATCAGTAAATGTGTGCTGCGTTCAGGTCCTTGAAATCATATTAGAAAAATCTGCATCCATGGTCCTGTGTATGAACCATATTTTATGCTGCATGCATGTGAAAGTATGCGCTAGCTCTTACTTGCATACGCTAGAAATAAAGAACACTAGACCATAATGGATGTCTATGTCCTAGGAACCAACAGACAACTTAGGCCACATTCACACTGGCAATGTCAAGCCTGAGTTTGTATGTGTTTAGAGGACACTTTCATGTAGCATTCGTCCACAATCCGACACAATCCTGCCCCTTCATTATGAGGTCATCCAGCTGCAGTGTGTACCTCCTGGTACTTTAGTGCACTAGGGAGGGACAATAGCAGCATCCAGCCCAGCCACAGGCAGTCTGCCCGAACCATAGGTCTTCCGTAACCTAATCCCTAATTGGGTAGGGTTGTTACCATTTAGTACAGCGTTCAGCCCTGTCCAGCCACAGCCTGATGTAGGGGTGGAGGCTGCACCTGTCCTTCCGGAGTGCACTAAAGCATTGGGAGGGGCCCACTGCAGCTTGACTTCCAAACGTATAAGGCAGGGGTGTCAAACTGGCGGCCCTCCAGCTACAAGCCTCGGCCTGTGGGAGTCATGCTTGTAACTGTCAGACTTGCAAATGCCTCATGGGACTTGTAGTTTCGCAACAGCTGGAAGGCCGCCAGTTTAAGACCCCTTGTATAAGGGGTCTAAATGTGGTTAAATGCATTTAAATACATGTAACCTCTCCTAAACGTGGCTAAACATGCTTTAACCGCTTGCCAACCAGCCGGCATCATTATACTGTGGCAGGTCGGCACGTTCCCACGAGCCGGCGTAGCTATTCATTGGCTCCTATAAGCAGCATAGCAGGCACACGCCGGGTGCACTGCGGGGGTGCCAATACTTGTGGCCGCCGGCCACGAGAGGCAGAACAGGGACCTGTGTGTGTAAACACGCAAATCCCTGTTCTGCGAGGAGAGACAGATCGCGAGTTCCTAATAGCTAGGAACCACGATCTGTCATCCCCTCTAGTCAGTCCCCTCCCCCAACAGTTAGAACACACAGTCAGGAAACACATTCAACCCCTTGATCGCCCCCTAGAGTTTACCCCTACCCTGCTGATGACATTTATACAGTAATTAGTGCACTTTTATAGCACTGATCGCTGTATAATTGTCAATCATCCCAAAAATGTGTCAAAAGTGTACGATGTGTCTGCCATAATGTTGCAGTCACAATAAAAATCACAGATCACCGCCATTACTAGTAAAAAATAATAATAACAAAAATGTCATAAATCTATCCCCTATTTTGTAGACACTATAACTTTTGCGCAAACCAATCCCTATATGCTTATTGCAATTTTTATTACCAAAAATATATAGAATACATATCGGCCTCAACTGAGAAAAAAATTTGGGATATGTATTATGTATACAAAATATGTGTTTTTTTCAAAATTGTCACTCTTTTTTTGTTTATAGCGCAAAAAAATAAAAACTGCAGAGATGATCAAATATCACCAAAAGAAAGCTATATTTGTGAGAAAAAAAAGGACATCAATTTTGTTTGGGTACAGCATCACATGGCCGTGCAATTTCAGTTAAAATGACGCAGTGCCGTATCGCAAAAAATGCTCTGGTCATTGAACAGCAAAATCTTCCGGGGCTGAAGTGGTTAAACCAGTAACATCTCAACAAAAAAAGTGATCTGGAAAGAATAAAAGTTGTTTATTCCTAAATGACTTCTGTGCCTTAAAAGGCTAATCACAAGAGTGCTAGTGTGAATGATGCCTTGTACACACGACTGGTTTTCCCATCGGAATAAACTCCAAAGGTTTTTCCGTCTTGCGTACACACACCAAAGTCCGATCGTTAAGAATGCGGTGATGTACAACACGTACGACAGGAGTTCAATAGCCAGTAGCCAATAGCCTCCATCTTGTACTTCCTTTAGAGCATGCGTCGTTTATGGTTCGTCGGAACAGCATACAGACGAGCGGTTTTCCCGATAGGAATTGGTTTCCGTCAGAAATATTTAAAACATGTTCTATTTCTAGGTCCGTTGGAATTTACGTAAAAAAAAAAGTCCGATGAGGCATACACACGATCGGAATATACGATGAAAAGCTTCTGTCTGACCTTTTCTGTCGGACATTCTGCTCGTGTGTACGCGGCATAAGGCATTAAACATAAGATCGTGCTGCTGACAAGGTTCTGTGTTTTTAGCTAAAAAAGCTCAGTACTGAAAGACAGAAATAAAGATTACACTTTTAAGCAGTATGGGGTTTTTCTGCTGTTGGGAGCAAACTGAATGTTCCAGTAATCCACTTTGTTTAGAACAGGCTCCTTACGGATTACCATCTTCATTTATCCTACTCAATTTTTAGAGCTATGGATGTGGAAGGACTCTGACCTCACCTGGTAAACAGCACAGAGCTCTCTACACTGACAGGTGATCTTGCTGTTTTTATTTTATTTACTGCAAGGTGAAAAAAAAACAAGATCGCTTAGTAAAAGCACAATTTTGCCCCTAGATATAAACCCCTTCCCAGCCAGTGTCATTAGTACAGTGACAGTGTATAGTATTAGCACTGATCACTTTATTAGTGTCACTGTTGATGTCAGTAAGTCAGTTAGTGTAAACCCCCAGACAGCATTCATTAGTGTCAGATTGTCCCCCACACTATCACAGTCAAATGATCTAATATTGGCATTTTAACTAGTTAAGGACTGGAAGTATTTACCCCCTTAATAACCAGGGCCATTTTTGCGATACGGCACTGCGCTGCTTTAACTGAAAATTGCGTGGTCGTGCAACGCTGTATGCAAACAAAATGTATTTCCTTTTTTCCCACAAATAGAGTTTTCTTTTGGTCACCTCTGAGTTTTTTGATTTTTTTTGTGCTATAAACAGAAAAAGACCGTAAATTTTGTAAAAAAACTATATTTTTAACTTTTTGCTATAATAAAAAAAAAATGTCTTCATCAGTTTAGGCCAATATGTATTCTTCTACATATTTTTGGTAAACAAAAAACGCAATAAGCGTATATTTTTTGGTTTTCACAAAAGTTATAGCGCCTACAAAATAGAGGGTATATTTATGGCATTTTTATTATAATTTTTTTTTCTTTTTTACTAGTAATGGCGGTGATCAGCGATTTTTAGATGGATTGCGACATTGCGAAGGACAGATGGGACACATGGTTTCTCTTTGGTTTCCTGGGTTACCAGGGAGGCGATCCAATTGGATGCTGCCACCCCATGTGACTCGAACAGTCATTGTGGGTTAGGCAGAACCTATTCAAGGTAAGGTTCCTAATGAGGAAGGAAAGTGTACAGTCACATTTCTTCTGGACACCTTCCCAATTGGGCACTAGATGGCCAGGCTGCAATAAATCCTCTCTCAACCGATGCTGTAGACTCCGGCTGAAATCCGCTTCTTTCACATTGCTGGAAACTGTGAGTGCTGCATTACTTCAATACAAGTCTTGTATTGCTCCTGTCTGTGTGAATTATTGCTTCCAAACCACGCTGCACCCCACCTACACGCCCAAATCTCACAATGATGGCACCACAGTAGAAGACACAATAGTCTGATGCTAATGTCAGAACTAAAGAGAAGAATTTCCTCTAAAAACACTAATGAAATAAGGACAGGTGGGGACATCTAGTGGCAGATGTGGGAACTACCTAGAAATCTGTCTACATGCATCGGTAGTACATAATTGTAAATACAATGGGGTTGATTTACAAGGCAATTAGACTGTGCACTTTACAAAGGGCAGTTGCACTCTGCAAGTACAGTTGCTCCAGAGCTTAGTAAATGAGCAGAAGCTCTGCTGACTTTCATCCTCCAATCATGTGCAAGCAAAAAATGCTTTTTTAATTTTCCTTGCACGGGATTGGATGAGGGTTGCCACCTGTCCGGTTTTGACCCAGACAGTCCGGGTTTCAACACCTGCCGGAAACCCAGGTACACATACCACCGTCCTGTGGCAGCCGGATCTCTTGCTCCTCCCGCAACATCTAGAGGGGTGCCTCGCATACCATGCCTGCTAGCACTGTCACACAGTGCCTGAACATCCGTGCGCTCTGAGCCCAGCTCAGCAAAGGACAGCGGGTGCCCTTTGATTGGCCGAACATGAGGGTCTGTGATCAGTCTGGTAGAGCTGGTCACATGTGGAGGTGGAGCTGGGCTGTGGATAATCTCTGTGGATAAGCCTGATTGCTCTGGAGTCCTGCCTCACGCTGTGTGTCTCCTTAGGTCTCTCTCTTCTGCTCTGTCAGCCCCCCCTTTGTCAGCTCTCTTTCTCTCTTCCCCCTCACCCCCACCCCTCTCTCTCTCACCCCCACTCTCTCACCCCCACTCTCTCACTCCCACTCTCTCACCCCACCCCCTCTCACCCCACCCCCTCTCTCTCTTACCCCCACCCCTCTCACCCCATCCCCTCTCTCTCTCACCCCCACTCTCTCACCGCCCTCTCTTTCTCTCTCTCCTGCCTCCTCCCACCTTTCTCTCAACCCCCTCACCAGCGCCTCTCTCTCACCTCCTCCTCTCTCCTCCCTCTTTCTCACCTCCCTCCCACAATCTCTTTCCCTCCTCAGGGTTTGGTAGGCTGTACGGGGCCCCAATAATTGCTAACAGTAGCCCTGTGAGTGAGTGCACCAGTTCGGATGTGTCTTGATTCCTGTGTCTTGCCGACACACTTCTCCTCAAGGCCCCCCACACAGTAGAAGGAAGGAAAATAGCACTACAGTAGAGGAGCTCCACCACCAAACTCCAGCTCCCACACTTCCTGGCTTGAAGCGGCTCTCGATAAGGCAGTCTAATGATGGTGACCAATTAGATCAGCAGTCAGCATCCCCCTTATAGATCCCCCATTATATCAGCACCCCCCAAACTTAGAGACCTCTATTTGATAAGGGGAACTCTCCTTATATCAGCACCCCCACTAGAGACCAACATTAGATCAGTGTGTCCTTATATCACCCCCCTCCTTAGAGACACCCATTATATCACAGTCCCCTTATATCAGAAACCCCCTTAGAGACTAGCGGCTGGTCTCTAAAGAGAATTGGATATAGGCGACTCTGATCTAAAAAAATAAAAGTAAAAAACCCCCAAAAAAGAAAAAAAAATTAAAAATGTAGTGCAACCTCCCCCTATAATTATATTAATTCAAATGTGAAAAAATAATTGTGAATGATGGTGGAAACCCCAAAGGATAATCCAAGTATTAATACACTCCAATATTATTTTAACATACAGTATATACTGTGCAATCGCCATACACATATAATACTGTAAGAATAGTGGTGTAAATCCATTCCAAAATGTGCTGTGCTAATATCCAACATATCTATAAAAGGAGTTTATAAATTGGATATTAGCATATTAACAAATTTTGTAGTGGATTTACACCACTATTCATACAGTATTATATGTGTGTGGAGATTGAACAGTATATTTGTTTAAATAAGACTGAAATGTATTAATACTTGGATTATCCTTGAGGGTTTCCACCATTATTCACAGTTATTTTTTCCACATATGAATTAATATAATTATAGGGTGAAGCTGTGCTGCATTTTTTTTTTATCTTTATTTGTTTGGGTCTCTAAGGGGAGCATTGATATAAGGGGATTCTGATCTAATGGGGGGCCCCTGTATTATGGAGGGCGTAACACTGACCCCTTTATTATGAAGTGTGTGACACTGACCCCTGTGTTATGGGGGGGTAACACTGACCCCTGTATTATGAAGTGGGTGACACTGACCCTTGTGTTATGGGGGGTAACACTGACCCTTGTGTTAGAAAGGAGGGTGAAACTGACCCCTGTATTTTGACACCTAGGATTGCCACCTGTCCGGGATTCACCTGAACATATCAGGTTTTGAATCATGTGTCTGGGTTTCAGTCTGCCTAAAGCCCGGACACATTATTCAGACCAGACTGTGGCTCCCCAAGTAACCGAGATAGTCACACACCAATCTGTTGCCACCTATTAACGCAAATTGGCCACACCCACTTTTTGCCACAGCGCCCTAAGCCTGACACATTATTGCTCTACTCCAGGTATTTAAAATTCTATAGTGTATACCACAAAAAAATTGCCATGGGTCGCTAAAGTGTTTGGGTTTGGCTTAAAGAAAAGGTGGCAATCCAAGAAAGATACTCATTGTGTAGTAAAGCTTTACCTTATTTACTAAGCTCTGGAGCAACTGCACTTTGCAAAGTACACAGTCTATTTGCCTTTAGTAAATCAACCCCATGATTTCCACTTTGTGTTCACATTAGAAGTGGTGTGGCATCTCTCTGCAGCAAGATATCACTGGTATTGTGAATCATTGCTGGCTTATTGCAGTCAACAGTAGATTACTATTTGTTGTGATATGTTGATGCACAGCTGCATGAGGGGGTCTATATATGTATATATTTTTATTTTTTTTAAATACATTTTAGAAATCATTGATTTCCTCCCCAGGCTAATCCCCAGATTCCAATTTTGACATCTTTTGACATCAGATAATCTGTATGACATTTGTACTTACTGCACAGATATCAAATGGTCATAGAAATTAATGCAATATCAACTGGATTAATAGCAATCGCAAACCTGTGGAAATGTTAGTGTTGTGTTAATTGCTCTCGCCAACCTGATCTGATTGCAGTATATTTTAAGATTGTGCTAACAGTTATCGCAACCCAATTTTTTCCCTCTGTGCATCTCAATGTACTGTGGAATGAAAGGGGAATACTGTACATTTCTCCTAAAGGAAAGCACTTACATTCACTTTCAGCTTTACCATTCCACTATGTTACATAGAAATTTCACTTATATTATATCATTTTAATCAGCTGACTTTGATAGTTATTTTTTGGGGTTAATATCTAGGGGTGCTCAAATGACCTAACTCTTGAGATTAGAAAATTTACAAGAATATTTAATTTCCTTTTTTGCAAAAGTTTCACTGTTTCATGATTTCTTTCCAAATAAAGTTATTGTAAAGCTGTTTTTTTTTTTAAAAAACAAACATCTTATACATACCTCCTCTGTGCAACCTCCTTTTCTGGGGTCCCTACTTGGCACTCCTGGCTCCTCCTCTTCTCGAGTGCCCCCACGGAGAGCCGCATTCCATGGGGACACTCATGCGGGTGAGCTCCTGAGTCCTGCTGCTGCATCCAGTGACACAAACAGCAGGACTCGTGTCACTGGATTTGATTGACAGCAGCGTGAGCCAATGGCTTCTGCTGCTATCAATCTATCCAATGAGAACTGGAGCTGCTGTGCTCGTTCCCATTGCTGGAATGATCAGGCTCAGGTAAGAAAAAGGGGGGGAGGTCTGGGGGGCTGCTGCACTACAGCAGGTTTTTCACCTTACTGCATTTAATGCAGTAAGGTTTAAAACCTAGAGGGTTGGGGCGTGGCCTGACTGAGCATGGAGTAGGACCTGCACACCCAGGGCTCCGTCTATTAATCCTGGTTTGCAGTGATCCTCCACTCCTTTAATCCTCCCACTCGTGTGGGCTACCTGCCTGGGGACCCCCTGTATACCCTACCTGTTTTTCGGCCTCCCGGCGACCCGGTCGGAGCGGTGGCGTCCCGCATGGCGGCCGCATTTAGGCGAGACTGCGGCTTCGGCCTACTCCAGGAGGTCCGCGGCCATCTTGGTACACCCAGGCTCCGGGTCAGCGCTGGGCCTTGTGCACGCCGTCCTCCCATCCAGCCTGCCTCCTATATTGTACAGCCATCCAGCTGCCTGCACAGAGCGGTGAGTCTCCTGCACTGCTGTGACTGGGCAGGTCTTGGGCTCTGGCCTGTGCCTGGAGGTCCGCGGCCATTTTGGTACACCCCATCCCTCAGCCATCACTGGGCCTTGTGTCTGCTGTCTTCTCCCTTCTCTGCCTGTAATACCCTGACTGGCTGAACCTGTCCTACACAAGCCTCATACTATGTCCCCTCCAAAGAGCCATAAATCTGCCGCGGCAAAGCTCGCACAGTACCGTCGGAATGAGGGGGAGGAGGCTGAGGAGGATGGTGTCGCTGAGAGGGCAGGAGGAGAGCGTGGGCAGGGAGACACGGATAAACTACTAGAAGCGATCACACTCTGCAGGACATCCCTCACTGCCCAGATCGAGGAAGTTAAAACGGACATATCTCTAATTAGACAAGATTTTCAGAAAATCCACAAACGGGTCACGGAGACGGAAACCCGCATCAGTGGGGTGGAAGATATCCTCCCGCCCATACAGGCTAGATCTGAACGCATGCAGGGACAGATTAACCAGCTGCTCGCCAAGCAGGACTACATGGAAAATCGTCTGAGGAGGTGTAATCTCCGATTCGTCGGTCTCCCGGAGGGAGCGGAAGGTAAAGACCCGACATCATTCCTTGAACAACTGCTGATAACCACGTACGGTCGAGAGGCCTTCTCCCCCGTGCTGGTGGTGGAAAGAGCTCATAGGATGCCAGCTAAGCCTCCTCCTCAAGGGGCCCCCCCCGTACCTTTATTGCAAAACTTTTAAATTACAAAGATCGGGGTGCTGCGTTGCGGCTGGCGAGAGAGAGGGGCAACATCCCGGTGGGAAACATCAAAGTGGCAATATTTCCTGACTTCTCGGCTGAGATACAGAGACGTCGACAGAGCTTTCTGGAAGCCAAACGCAGACTGCGCGACCGTCACCTGAAGTATTCCATGCTTTTTCCTGCACGCCTGAGGGTGGAACATGATGGCCGCGTATCATTCTTCGAGGATCCTCGCGAGGTCATCTCCTGGCTGGAGCGCAGACCTGCACAGGGCAGGGGCGACTGACTGCACATCAGGTGAGCCGTATGGCAAGCCGCTACTGTCCCATATCTCCATCACCACTTGGCCTGACTTAATCACACTTGCAACATAGTCACCCTGACTTGCGCCCCACATTGGCGGGTTCACGTTGTTGTGCTTTGCTGGGCCGGGGAGACAGGTGGCCCTCGGTTTTTCTACTGACCCTACTGCCACAACCGTTGATATATAATCCTTCCTACGACATACAGAGCACTGGATTTCTAAAATATCCTCCTGTGATTTCGGATATTTTGAGTGGACTTACTATATCTCACTGCCCCCCTTCGTGGGGGTTTTCTATTTTTTTTTTATACTCCTGAACTTATTTGCCACACGGAGCTGCAGAGGTGTGTTGGTCCTACAAGCCTCATGCATAGTGCAGCGAATTTTTGCCCCACTAACCACTGGGAATTATAACTATGCAAATGAACAGAACGACTGGGTCTCACTGCCTCTTCTCTACAATAACATGTGGGGGCGCGCAATTAGGCCCCATTTTCATTCATCTTTGTGGTGGCTGGCTCGGAACCACTACTTGTCCCAGTGGCTAAAACTGTTCCTTATCTTCTCCTTACATGCGAAGTTATGTTGTTTCCCAGATGGAAGTTTAAAGTTGTTAAGGGATCATGCCTGCACAAGTTGGGGTGGGTGTAAGGCGGGGAGGGGGTTGTTCAACAGTTATTTTTGCAATTTGTAAATGTGCATACAGTGTCTCAGGAACCAAATATGGGAAAATGTATATCTGTTGAAGAGGTGCCGCATACAGTGTTTGATGTACTCCAGTTCTTCTATATATTATATTTTTCACTAGACCTAAAGATATGTGTCCTACTGAGGCAAGGTTACGCACCCTACGCGGCACCATGGCAACTATAAAATTTCTCACGTGGAATGTGAGGGGCCTGCGCGAGAAAGTTAAGCGCTCGGCCGCCCTGGCATTCCTCAAAAAACAATGTGCTGACGTAGTGGTGCTGGTCGAGACACATGTTGAGGGCAGACTCCAAATGGCTCTTTGCCGCCCCTGGGTTGGGTGGGCGTACCACTCCACCTATACGACTCATGCTAGGGGTGTCTCATTATTGATAGCCAAATCGGTACATTTTGAACTCTGTGAACTCCTATCTGATCCCCACGGTCGGTATGTATTTCTTCATGCTAAGCTCTACGGTGAACCGTTCCTTCTCATGGCTTTCTACATACCTCCTCCCTTTAGTGTAACAGTGCTCCTAGATGGCTTTACCTTCATGTCCCGTAACCCCACGATACCAGCGATCTGGTTAGGCGACTTTAACACAACACTATGTCCGGCCTTGGATAGACTACAGACGTCGCAGGCAACAGTAGCCAGTGCTGATACGACTAAATTCTCTAAACTCATCTCCACCTTTCACCTTGTAGACACATGGAGGCACAACTTCCCGTACACTCGAGCCTATTCCTGTTTCTCTCCTACTCACAACTCTATGTCCCGCATAGATTTCATTCTGGTATCCCACACCCTAGCTCCACGGATCCTGGAAACAGCGTTTTGCCCCAGGTTACTATCCGACCACAGTCCATACTGAACCACCCTTAGCATCCCTATTGATAAACCACCAAGGCCATGGCGATTGAACCCGTTCTGGCTCTCACTGCTTCCAGAGGATGATGGGCTCATCACCCAATGGAAGCAATACTTCTTGGAAAATGACCACATAGCATCTGTTGCTGCAATATGGGATTCATTTAAAATGTACGCCCGTACTACCCTGATCTCACACATAAACAAAATCAAAACAGATTCCGCTGGAGTGTTCGACAGGGCAATAGCGGAGCTTGTCTCCACTGAACAGGAATACGTAGCCAATCTCACCCCAGCGACAGCGGCCCAGCTTAAAATTCAGACTAGAGTGGTGACTCAACTCCAGTATACGAAAGCTCGTCAAAAGCTCTTCTTTACTAAGCAGAAACTCTTTGAATATGGTGAAAAGGCAGGCAAGCTTCTTGCTTACCTAGTGCATAGCGAAGACAGGCCCCCAGTTGTCATTACCTTACATGGCCCGGGGGGGAGTCAGATCACGGACCCATGCAGTGTTACCTCTCAGTTCAGAGAGTTTTTTGTGGATCTATATAAAACAACAGTGACAGACCTGACAGACGTCCGGACCACTTTCCTTCACAGCATTACCTTCCCCCAGTTGACGAAAGAACAAAAAGATTCACTTGAGGCACCCCTTACCACGGAAGAAATAGACGCCGCGATCTCCAGCTTTGCTAGATCCAAATCCCCTGGATCTGATGGACTCCCTGTTGAATTTTACTCCCAATTTAGAGAATTACTAACTCCCAAACTGCTTGCACTATTCAATCACCTATTTGATACCTTCACCCTGCCCGCCTCCATGCGGGAAGCGACAATAGTCCTCATCCCCAAACCGGGGAAGGACCCGGGTTACCCCGAATCCTATCGTCCTATTTCTCTACTGCAAGTAGATATAAAAATACTAGCTAAAGTACTGTCCCTTCGATTGAACCAAGTCATTCTGTCCCTCATACATGCAGATCAAGTAGGCTTTATGCCAGGCCGCAACACATCCTTTAATCTACGCAAACTGTATATTAACCTCCAGGCTATGCACGCAGAAGTTGGGGTGGTGGTGACACTGGACACGGCAATGGCGTTCGACTCGGTGGAATGGAGTTATCTCTGGAGCTGCTTGGAGGGATATGGCTTTGGACCACGTTTCATTAAGTGGGTTCAACTGCTGTATCAGGCGCCCACGGCCCGGGTGGTGGCCAATGGCTGGCCGTCTCGAATGTTTGACCTCAGCAGAGGCACGAGACAAGGCTGCCCTCTTTCACCACTATTATACGCCCTGGCCGCGGAACCCTTGGCCATGTCCATCCGAGCTAAGCCAGAGATCAGGGGACTGAGCCATGGCGCCCTGACCGAAAAGATCAGCATGTATGCTGATGACACACTGCTATACCTGGCGGACTCGGGCCCCTCTCTGCAGGTGGCTCTCCAGACAATCGAGAGATTTGGGACCTTTTCTGGGTTAAAAATTAATTGGGGGAAGTCCCAAATTCTTCCACTTGACAGCTTCCCACCAACTGAATTTCAGGACAGTCTGCCATTACGACGAGTCAGTGTCATTAAGTATCTGGGGGTGTGTGTCTCCAGATCGCCGGCGGACTATACACATTTAAATTTAAGCCCTCTAATTTCCCACATTCAGTCCAAACTGCGGGCCTGGGGATTTGGGGTCGGATAAATCTTATTAAAATGGTCCTTTTACCCAAGATACTCTATATCCTCTGGCACTCCCCGGTGTACTTACCCATGAAGCATTTTAAGTCCCTTGAGGCCCTGCTCAAACCCTTTGTGTGGGGAACCAACAGACACAAATTAGCTTGGCAGGCGCTTAAAAGCCCCACGGACCTAGGGGGCACTGCCCTTCCCGATTTTAATCTCTATTATATCGCATCACAATTATCCCAACTGTATCATATTGACAAGACGGACAGGGAGCGGTTTCTCCAACTGCTCTGTCCGAGATGGACTCGACGTACTGGAGACTCAATTTACGCACTGTCGATGGGCTCTAGCGGTGCGGGTCAGGGGGACAACAGACAGACCTTGCTATACCATTACAGACGCATTTGGGACTTAGCTTCCGCCAAGCTAGAGATACCACTCTATAATGATTATACTCCATTGTGGTACAATAAAACTTTGACGGAATTTCTAAGACTTCCCGATACAGACCTTTGGTTTACATATGGTGTTCTCTATATGCACCAATTGTTTGTCGACGGAACCTTTAAAACTTTTGCCATGCTTAGCGCAGAATTTTCACTTCCCAGATCCATGCTCTTTCGGTTTCTACAGATGAGACATGCGGCTCGGGCTCAGTTTTTGGAATCCACACCACAGTCTACCCCTAATGCACTTATGGCCATAATCAAGGGCTCTGATCCCCGTAAATTAACCTCGTCCTTCTATGACATGCTCATTACCCCAGTCTCCACCAAATTGGCATACAAACTCAAACCTCGTTGGGAAAGGGAGATAGGCCCTCTGAAGGATGTGGAATGGGAGGAATCTTTGGAATCTTGTAAGGCTGTCTCACCCAAACTTCATGACAGACTGACTCAAATTTATATTATCCACCAGGCATATCTCACCCCCCTGCGGGTTGCCAGATATAGAAACTCTCAATCTACCTTCTGTCAGATGTGTGGGAAGGAGGTGGGTACATTCTTTCATTTAATATGGTCGTGTCCCAAAATACAAGGCCTCTGGGCGCAAGTTGTCACCTTTCTACATGATCACATGGGCTCTCCGGTCACATTGGACCCAAAACAATGCCTACTTGGGGTGCTTCCAGATACCACAGACAAATACACAAAGGCATTCTTGCATGAGACGCTGTTCTCAGTGCGGAAAGTTATTGCTGAAATTGGATGCATCCCATACCCCCTGGGCTGGTGGAGTGGAAGGTGGAGGTCAATAATAATTTACCATATAAAAAGGTTATGTATATTAACAGAGAATGCCCGACCAAGTATGACAAAATATGTGATCGTTGGTTACGAGACCCCGACACCTGCATGTAAGGAACCTTGAATATATGTTGCCAGATGAGTAGTTTGCCCCTCACTGGAAGTATAGCCAGAGGTCAGGAAGACCCATATGGCTGGCACCGGTTATCACCCCATACCTACTCTTGACCTCTTTTACATACGCTGTTACTCGAGACTCCGGTTTTGAAATTTCTGTACTTTACTCACTGTACACCCTTCTGATATCAGTGACACTTAGGATATATGTAATAATATGTTTACGCTTCTTGCCTGTTTTTTATTATATATATGTGTATGTATGTATGTGTATATAAAGTTAGTTAGCATAAGGGGGGGGAGGGGGTGGAAGAAGTAAGGGGATAAAAAAAGAAGGAAAAATAATTATAAAATAAATACAATGACATTTGAGAGATGTACTTATAAGCTGTTGTACCTTACCTCGCAATTGTACTTATTGTACTCTTGGTGCCTGTAAATTTTTGTTTGTTATACCTCAATAAAACTTTTGTTTAAACCCTAGAGGGTTTACAACCCCTTTAAAGAGGAACTTTACCCATAACAGTTTGACCTCAATTAATGTTCGTTAACAAAAATAACAAACATTGCCCATTAATAATTATGCTACCAAAATTAAATTTAAAAAATGCTCCTGTTTCTTCTTGCTGCGGGGCACCATTTTCTTGAAGCCCAGGCCAGTCACTTTACTATTGGAATCTCTCCCCCTCTCCTTTGGTCTCAAAAACCATATGTCACTTTCTTTAAATAAAATATGTACATTTCCAGCCTTGATTGTATGTCCTGGCTCAGTTAGATAGGTAGGCTGACAGATGCTTTACAGTGCTGAAGATCACAGGCTGCTTATGAGATAGAAAATAGAGAATATTAGGCAGATAGGAGTAGACACTATACTTGTAGGTTTACCTCTTTTGTGTTTAACTGGCAGTAGAGTTTGTCCTGTCACCTCTCCTGCTTTTCTTTTCTCCCTCTGCAATCTGTGTTCCCTCAGCACAGTTTGTGTCATTCCTGTTGCTTTCTTCCCTCTTCAGCAACAGTAAATCTTAAAGCTGTCAGCTGATATGCCTCTAGTGGCTCTGATATTGCCAAGAATAAAGAGCAAATGAGCAGTGTGAGACTTTACATAGTATAGGCATTTATTTTTAATGTTTTACATAGCTATACCTGAAAAAAGGGCCAGTATGAAGTGATCTATCAGGACTTCACTTTCTGACTAAAGGTCCACTTTAAGAAATAAAAATATACTCATAGAAATGTGTTTCTAAATGAAATCCTTATCTGTCTTAAAAAAAATTGAATATGTTTTAGTATGCTGTAAATGTTAAAAGGCATAATGTATGGAACCAAGGCATCTCTAAAACACTCTGGGAGTTCAGAGCATTAAGGGAGAAAAAGGCACAGAGACTGAAATGGTTAAAGGCTAAAATTGTTTTTAAAATCAGAAATTATGCTGAAAATCATCTTCACAGAAAAGGAAATAATGACACGTACTGTATATTCAGCATGTCACATTCACCAAGGTTCATCTTACACACCATTGAAGCACTCTATACTTATATATTTTTTAACAGCTTTCTTTAGCCAAGGTTCAAACTGTCCTTTCATCAAGCGAGGATATTGTAGACCACAGCAGGGAACCTGGCACAGGCTGTTTCCCAAATTGTGCCATTTGTCTAGAGGTCTGTGCAGTGTATTTTCTTCTGAGCATTTACAACTCTTTGAACTGCCTCTTACTATGAGAACATACCCCGTATTTACCACTGTGATTGCATAAAAATGTAAAAACAATATATAATATAATAAAGAAAAACAAACAAACAAAAGTCAAAGGGCCTCAGTCACACTATTGTCCTGCGATAATGCACAATTAATGCACTGTACTCGCATTGGTGCAATGCAGTGCTATTCTTCTGTATGGCACCCCAATGCACCTTGTCAATGCACTTGCGTTGCAGGACAATGCAACCAAAATATTGCATGCACCTTTTTGAGCAATTTGGTGCTTTGCGCAGCCCATATAGTTCCCTTTCATACTAAATTGTAGCGCATAGATGTGAACCAGCTACACAGGAAAAAATAGAATCTCTACTTGAAAACTTGCTGCATGAAAATGGAAAAGTGTGAGATGTTGGGTAGTATGCATGTATTCCACAAGAAATTACGCTTTGTGTTAAAGCCTACATGGCTGGCTTGTAGGTGAGTGTGGGCTGTAATATATCCACCAACATGGAGGTGGCACCATTGAGGAAACTATTGAGGACTAAATGAAATGTCCCCTGCTATGGGCTCCAAGCAGCCATATTGGGGAGGACAAATGGCTTATTGGATACCGAAATCCTGGTGCTCATCTTAAAACAGAATTATAGAAATAAGAGATCATGTGTCATTTGGTGTGCTTGCTGTAAAATAGGGACAGAGCCTCCACTGGTTAGGTAGAAAGTAGAAATAATACTAGGTAGAGGTACCTGTCGAGAAGAGAAAAAGAGTAGGTTTTCTTTTTACTGGGTGTCTCTTCAGTCAGCCAAGCAATATCACCAAGCAATATCACAGTCCCTTCAAGGTAATTGCTCTTCTGGCAATCTGTGATATGTGATTGCCTGATATATTACTATTGGGAAGTGCCTTGTAGATACACAGTGCCCTCTTCTGCTTGAAAAAGTGCATGAACCACAGCATTGCCATTACTGCTATTTGCCTTATTTCTGTGAACAATAAATTGCTACAGTATAAACAAAAGTTCAAGTATCCACGTGTGTTTACTCAATTCTTGGGTACACTGGTCAGGTTGTTACTGAACAATAATTATCAATACTGAGAACTTTAGGTTTTCTAAAAGCATTCTGTATTTGTGATGCAAGAAGTGCATTTTCCATAAGGATGAACAGTAACGCATTTCAAACCTACATTATTACACCACACTGCAGTGAAGCAGGAAAAACACAGAGGTGTGAGAGCTCATTTACACTACCGGTATATATATTTCTCTGTTGAGCTGCATTGATCTGCATTGATCTGCATGAATTAACTCAGGCTCAACTCAAGGATACATAGAAAACAATTGTTTATTTGGAAGATTGAGGGCCTGTTCACACCAAAACACTGTACAGGAAAGGAATGTTCCATGTGTGTTTCCCCAAGTGAACGCACTGCCCTTGCAAGATGTATGTGGGCACCAATGAACTGTAAATGGCACCCTAAATGCATCTTTCAAATGCAGCACGATTGTGGGCTGTTTTTATAGCATTGTACATGTTTACTGAATAAAAAAATCAAATTTTTGTGGATGTCATCCTGAGTGGGATCATCCCTTTCCTTATTCTGGTACGTTGGAGGTGTCGGCAGCCTGGAGGTCTGAGCACCGGGCGGAGCTGTTATGTGGGGAGGTTGTAGCACCTATGCACCTGATTTCCCTGTATGCACAATTGTGCAGACATCGGCAGAGCTGAATTTGCCTAAGTCTGCAATGTTAGAATGATGCAACAATAAGCCTCAATATTTACAGTTTGTGATAACATTTTGCTTTTTTGTTTCATTGTCTGGTCCCTTGTGGACATCTGTGGCTAAATTCCAGAAGAAAACTTTAAGGCTCTATGCACATCTAGACTTCCCGGATCGCAGGCAGATTTGCTGCAATTCTTTCCGTGAGCCCGAATCACAGCAAATCGCGGGACACCCATCACTTTCAATGGTACCCCATTCGCAGCGCGATTTTGAGACAATTGGCACCTGACTAATCGTGATAAAATCACGCAAACAAAATCACAGGACACCTCTTGTCCAAAAGAAGTTCTTGAACTTCTTTTGGGCGACAGGTGTCCCACAATTCTTTTTGCTTGATTTTATCACGATTCATCGGGCAACAATCACGGCAAAATCGCTCCATGATCGGGGTGCCATTAAAAGTGACAAGGATCGCAAGGGCTTCCAGTGATTTGCTGCTGTTTTAAATCATGGACAGAATCATAGCGATTCCGCCCACAATTTGGATTGCTCAGTGGTGGGGAAGCATGGGATGGTGAGAAGAGTGATGAGGCTCTTTATTGTTTAGAAAACATTAGACATGTGCATTAGTTTTGGCCCGAATGCATTTTCATCCGAATTTTGGGCATTTGCGTTATCATTTTAACAAACGATAACGAATGCACAGAATCGAAAAAATGAAAGATCTGACATAAACAAATGCTTTATTTTCGTTTTCGTTGTGACAACAGTTCGATATAGATAGGAGATTCGACATGACGCTGACAGTAGCAACCTGTGGTCGAATGTGCCTAACCTTAGCTCTATAAGTCCAAGATTATTCTACATAGAGAGAAAAGATTCGACATTATAGAGACAATAGCAGAAAAGGTTGAATGTGCCTAACCTACAGTAACTCTATTCGTCCAAGATTATTCGACATAGAGAGGAAAGATTCGACATGAAGATTCGACGAAGCACTCGCTGCGAGTGGATATTTACGGTCAAATGCTCTGCCCATAGGCTATGGAAGAATTCTAATGTTGGTTGACTGATTAATAAATATAATTATTACTAGTGTCATACAACATTAGAATTCTACTATAGCTTGTAGGAGGAACATTCGACCGGAAATATCCGATTGCAGTGTCGAACAGTTTAGCTACTCCGTCGAATCTTCCGCTTACAAGCTATTCCGTTGAATCTTCTTAGAACATTCGACAGACACCATAAGCCTTCAATGACAGGTTCGACCTTAATTATTTCGGATTTTCAAAGGAATGCCTTTTTTAACAAAACAAAATAAATAAAAACTAATTTCGGGAGTAACGAAATAAATGTATTTTTCGGACGAAAACGAAATTCCAAAACAAAATATTTCAGTGTGCACATGTCTAGAAAACATGAGTCCATCTCACCTTTTTGTGTTTAGTGTTCTTTCAAGTACTCATTCATTTAAAACAGACCAGATGCCTCCAAAGAATTATAGACTTTTGGGTGTGACCCATGGTATATACTGTAAATAGAAAAAGGTGGAAGCTCACCTGGGTGGGAGACAACAGAAATCATGATTTCTAAACAGTATTTGGGATTTGGGGCCACTGTAGTCTATCACAAATACACAGATTTTACATGGTGGCCCGATCTGTACAAAATTCCTGGATCCCGATGCTGCCATCTAATGTCAAAGGCCACTTTCATCCTTTAACAAAAGGATAAACCCTTCAGAACTTTTATTATGAAAAATAGAAGTATTGCCATTTCAAACATAGATTTTATAATAAAAGATGGTTGATGAAAATGAAAGCTTCTCTGGATGGACAGCACCATTAATATTTATATAAATCTAAACACCTACAAAATCAGCAATAGACTAAATTGGTTTAACTAATTCTGCATTGCATGCTTTGCATCTTGTGGAAAGATTAAACACTCAAAACCTTATCTGTGTGTCTGCTAAAGCTCCAGCAAGGCCAATGCAAATAAAACATAAACAGTGAGCAGAAAGTAATGAGCCACTTATATAGGCTGAGTAGAGAAATTGCCTTTGCCTCAAAACAACAAAGACCACAACAACAAATAACAAAGATGCAAACGTCCAATAATGTACTCCAACAGCATTTATTTACACTATTAAGTTCAGCTTTTACCCCAAATTTAAAAAGTCCAAGCCACACCCCCAACAAAGCCTCACCCATCATTGCTGGGATTTTTTTTTCTAGGTGGCAAGCCAATGATCAGGGGATATGTCAAAGCGCTCTAGTCAAAGTTGAATCTCACTTGTAGCATGTGCCTGGCTTAAAGCAGAATTAAACCCTGCAATACCCATCCTCCAATCCAGTGATTCTCCCTCTTCTAACATTTTCTCTTTGGCTTCTTCTGGGTTCAAGGTCATCTTGATTGGTCTAAATGGGATGATGTAACTCCCATGTTGGCAGTTGTAGTTCTCACTCCATTCAGTAGGTGGTGTCTTGGCACCGTGTGGATGGAGTAGAGACTTCAAGGAATGATGTTCCTCTGCAGCCTCCATAGGTGTCACAGGGAGGGCAGCTGTCTGATTGAATAGCAGGCCCGGGACAAGGGGTGGGCAGGAGGAGCAGCTGCCCTGGGCACGGTGCTATCATGAGAGGGAGGCGAAATTGTGCTGGAAGGGGGAAATTTGGAGGGGGTGGGGATTTGTGCTTGAGAGGGAAATCAGAAGGGGGACTTTTTTCGGGGGGGGGGGGGGATTATGCTATGGCATATGGAGAGAGAGAGGATTTGAGCTGGAGAAGGAAATGGAGGATGCAAAGATTTGTGCTGGGAGGGGCAATTTCAGCAGGGGAGTGGATTTTTACTGGGAGGAGGGGGAATTAATGCTTAGGGGTGAACATGCAGATTGGTGCTAGATTTTTTTTGGGGGGGGTATTTTCGCTGACACATAATGCTCATAGATTTTGGGGAGGTGCAATTTGGCATGCTTTCCCTGGGCTCTAGGTGACCTTGTACCGGCACTGATCCCCAGTGACCTTCTGTGT
Organism: Lithobates pipiens; assembly: GCF_037356315.1. NCBI lineage: Eukaryota > Metazoa > Chordata > Amphibia > Anura > Ranidae > Lithobates > Lithobates pipiens. Next base: position 500,857,035 of record NW_027507764.1, on the reverse strand, counting down.
CTATCTTGGATAGGGTAGCCCTTATAAAGAGGGATCCTGTTGGGATTTGGTGAGCATTTGTGAATGAGTAGAGTAGGGACAGGAACTTTCTTATTAGGGATAGAGATTTGGAGTCAGGAAAATGTTCCAGTAAGCAAGCGTAGGGATATCACCGGACATCCCTCAAGGACTGGTTGCCAGAGCTTCTCCAAGATCCCCTGAATTTCCAACTGAATCTGCTTCCTCACCAGTGGGTCGCTCAACTGCAGATGCCTTCCTAGTCAAGTGGGCCTTGCTGCTATTGTGCCCTACAGTGTCTGAAGTACCTCTATATAAATGTGTTAATGCTGTGTGCACCTATCAGGATTACCGGCGGGGGCTGCTTGTCCATTAAGGGCATACGGGCGCTGTCCTCCCCTATCTTTTGCCGCCTCTCCCTATCCCCCTTGCATGATGTTGAACGCATGAATTACAATGGTGGGGGTGTTTTTTGAAGCACCTTATTAGAGCCAGAGGTGCTAATAGGCTTCAAAATGGGGTGGGCTCAGGGGGGCAGAGAATGCGAACGGAGCTCACCCAGGTGTGTTACAACAGTGAATGAATATTTGCAATTGTAACACTGATCCTCCCCCTGGCCAATGAGGAAGCTGGTTTTGAGACCCGTCACCCGATTGACTGAAAGGACAGGTGATCCTATTGGAGGAGGGGAGGAGCCTCACGCTGGAAGCCGGCGATTAAAGAGAGGACACAAAACCGCTACCCGCCTAGATGGGGTGAGTGCTATACCAACCAGCAGACAGCAGGGGGGGAGGTGCCGCCTGCCACTCGCACGCATGGTTGTTTGCCACCCTCCTCCCCAAAAATATAACCAGCGGCCACTGATTACCAATAAGACTGGTACCACTCATGTTACTTTGGTGCTAATAGTGCCTGCACCCACATACTGTAAGGCCGCGTACACACGCGGGGACTGTTCGCTCAACTTTGTTTGTCAAACAGTTTCAGCGGACAGTCCGCTCAAACTTAGCATGGACGGACTTGCCCACACACGATGAACGAACAGTCCGCTGAAACCGTGCGCGATGACGTGAACAGCACGTACGACGGGACTAGAAAACGACGTCCTATACACTGCAATGCAACCTTCGGAGTGTAAATCCTTTCTGAGCATGCGCGGAACTTAGTTTGACGAACAAGCCTACACACGAGGGGACTGTTCGCTGAAACAAAGTTTCAGCGGACAGTTTTTCGGAAATTCCGAAAAACTTTGTTCAGCAGACTGTTCGCTGAAACTGTCCGCTGAAAGCCCACACACGAGCGGACTGTCCGCTGAAACACTGTTCAGCGGACAAAGTTGAGCGAACAGTCCCCGCGTGTGTACGCGGCCTTAGGGATTGTTCTGTGGCTGGATGAATCAATACACCTACCTGTTACTACAAGTTTTCCTGTATCATTTACTGCATCTTCTACTGCAAGTCCTACTGCGCCTGTTACCACTAATACTAATACCAACTGTGCTGCTGCAAGTACTTTAACGCTTCTGACTTACCACTTTTTCAAGAACTGTTAACCCATCCTGGTCTTTTTGTGAGCTGTCTCTCTGCTTTGGGTACCTTAGCTCCTGGCCCTGCCCATGTGCACACATGCACAGAGAAGTTCATTCATCCTGCCACTGTGGTGTGCCGAAAATATATATCTTGTGAGGAGGAAACCTTTATTGTAAAAAGAAACCAAATATCCATAAAAATACAAATGTACATAAATTGTGCATAATAATCCGCACACCAGTTGAAAAAAATCTTCTGTACTTTGGCAAATGTTCTTCCAGCAGTGCACCAACTCACACCACCTCCACCATAAAAAATGTGCACTCACCACCAGTCCAGTGACCCCTAAATTAATAAAGGTCAATAAGCACTGTGGGATTGGCCATATACACCTCCAAATCGATCAAACCATTCCTTAGTAGATCTTCTGAGATATCATCCTATCATCTTTTAAACACTCCAGGAACACCACAACATCAGACCACAGAAAATAAGTAAATTAAGTGTAGTATTTTATTAAACCAAATAAAAATTTATAAAAGTATTCCACTCACCGTTATACATTTTATCTGGTTGAATAAAATACTACACTTAGGCCGCGTACACACGCGCGGACTGTTCGCCCAACTTTGTCCGCTGAACAGTGTTTGGGCGGACAGTCCGCTCGTGTGTGGGCTTTCAGCGGACAGTTTCAGCGGACAGTTTGACGAACAAGGTTTTACGGAATTTCCAAAAAACTGTCCGCTGAAACCTTGTTTCAGCGAACAGTCCGCTCGTGTGTAGGCTTGTTCGTCAAACTAAGTTCCGCGCATGCTCAGAAAGGATTTACACGCCGAAAGTTATAATGCAGTGTATAGGACGTCGTATTTTTCGTCCCGTCGTACGTGCCGTTCACGTCATCGCGCACGGTTTCAGCAAACTGTTCGTTCGTCGTGTGTGGCCATGTCCGTCCATGCTAATTTTGAGCGGACTGTTTGCCTAAACTGTTTGACGGACAAAGTTGGGCGAACAGTCCGCGCGTGTGTACGCGGCCTTAGTTTACTTCTTTCTGGTGGTTAGATGTTGCAGAGTTCCTGGAGTGAATAAAAGATGATAGAATGATATCTCAGAAGATCTACTAAGGAATGGTGTGATCAATTTAGAGGTGTATATGGCCAGTCCCACAGAGCTTATTTTATTCATTTAAAGTTAACAAAGTTGGGAGCCTGGTCCCCAATCAGGCTGCTAGAAGGGCGTGAGAGCATTTGGACTATTACGGTACAGTAAAAAGTAGTACAATATTGAATGATAAAACAATTATGTAAAAACTAAACCGTTGATTTTATTGATGCAGAAAAACAAATCATCAGTTACACATTAGAACATGATAGCAGTACAGGTATATCACCAGTGGAGTAATTAACCCCGAAGGGGAAGATTTACAGTAGGACAATTGATCACAGATGACATTTTCCTCGACTAGTTTTGAGGACAATGGCCACTTCATCGGGAAGGAATCTGTAGATTTAGACTGTTTCATCAGAAAAAAAACAAAAAAAACAAACAATGTAGTTACCAAGAGACATGAGCAATAAAACTTATAATACAGCGTCATAATTAAGCAAGGTATTAATTAAATTAAAAAATGGGAGGGAGCAAGGCTGCTTATCCATATCCAATCAGACACCAGGCTCATTTAAAGGTCACTGGACTGGCGGTGAGTGCACATTTTTTGTGGTGGAGTTGGTGCACTGCTGGAAGAACATCTGCCAAAGTACACATTTTTTCACCTGGTCACCATTTTTTTTTTACATTTATTGAAGGTGGCATTTTTTACCTTTAAAGAGGGCAGCTTCACACGAGTATAAGGGCAGACACCTTTAATCACATTAATAAGAAACCTTAAGATAGAAACCTGATTCATGAAATTTTAGCTGGGCACATATATCTGCAGTGTTTTTTTTTATCTCTCTTCAAAGCCCTTAGTTTCGTAGCTTTCTCCCGCTCCGTTCTTCTGTTCTCGGCCTGATAACCTTTGACAAGCTCTCCGAGGCCCGGAGATAGACCTGTGTGACGGGGGGGGGGGGGGGGGTGGGGGTGCTATAAATAGATGAGCCTTTACTCCAATCAGCTTTCTCACAATGTCTAGAAATGATCTCCTCCTACAGATGAATCAGGAAGTGAAAAATCTAACAAGACACTCACTTTCTAAACAGTATATAAAGCTTAAGACAGCAGATATACATGTAAAACTTATGTAGGGAGATTTTTTTAACCTCTGTGTATCATCTGAGGCTGTTCACTTCACTTTTTATATGTGAAGGTTTACATCCACTTTAATGCAGAAGAAACCAGGGACGTGCAGTGAGGTCAGTAGCTGTAAAATTTTAAATTTTAAATTTAAAAGTACTAAAGTTTAGCCCCATTCCACAAGTGTGCGCAATTTTAACCACTTAAGGGCCAGGTCTATTTTTTCAAACTTGTGAAAATCAATTGTGAAAATCATTTATTTATTTTTCTGCTAGAAAATTACTTTGAACCCCCAGACATTATATATTTTTTTCTAACACTATAGAGAATAAAATGGCAGTCATTGTAATACTTTCTGTCACACCGTATTTGCACAGCGGTCTTACAAGCACTTTTTTTAAATAAAAAAATAAGTAAACAGTAAAGTTAGACCAATTTTATATTGAGAAAGATGTTGTTACGCCGAGTAAATTGATACCCAACATGTCACGCTTCAAAATTGCGCCATCTCGTGGAATAGCTACAAACTTTTACCCTTAAAAATCTCAATAGGCAATGTTTAAAAATTCTACAGGTTGCATGTTTTGAGTCACAGAGGGGGTCTAGGGCTAGAATGCTCTCTCTCGCTCTAATGATCATGGTGATACCTCACATGTGTTGTTTGAACACTGTTTTCATATGCAGACGTTACTCACATAAGCATTTGCTTCTGCACATGAGCTCGTCTGGACGGGGCGCGTTAAAAAAAAAAATGTCATATTTATTTTACTTTTTATTTTTACACCGTTCTTTTAAAAAAAATGGTGTCACTTTTATTCATATTACAAGTAATGTAAACATCCCTTGTAATAGAAAAAAAGCATGGCAGGACCTCTTAAATATGAGATCTGGGGTCAAAAAGACACTAAAATGCAAAAGTCGGTTGAAAAAATAGATTCAAAAAATGTCCCTTTAAGAGCTATGGCCGAGTGGGGGCCATCTTCCCCTCACTCAGCTCCATGTCAAGCAGGGGAAAAGTCCCGATCGCCACTGTCGGCAGTTCTGGTAAGCGGCGGAGGGCGGCGGAGGGCACCGGAGCGCGGTGGAAGGGGTGGCCCTCTCCCACCACCGATAAAAGTGATCTTGCAGCGAATCCACTGATGAGACCACTTTTATCTGAAAGCGCACCACCCGCTAAAGAAGAAGGATAGCAGGGTTATGGCAGCTAACAACGATATTCCACTTCAAAGAGCCGCCGTATAATGACGGCAGCTGGTCCATAAGGGGTTAAAGTGTGACATGTTAGGCATTTATTTACTCAGCGTGACATCATCTTTAACATTATACAAAAAATTGGGCTAACGTTAGTGTTGTTTTTTGTATGCATTTTCCAAATACCGTGTCACATAAAAAGTTGCAACGACCACCATTTATTCCATAGGGTTTCTGCTAAAACAATATATATATATATATATATATATATATATATATATATATTATATATATATATATATATATATATATATATATAATATATAATATATATATATATTTTCTAGCAACAAAAATTATGATTGCTACATGTAGGAGAGAACTGTCAGAATTGGTCTGGGTGGCAAGGGGTTAATTACCATAAGTAATATACAAAGAATTCTTATATGTTGTTTTTAAGGTAATTTACTATCATTTCAAAATCTGTACTCCAGCAGGTGGCTTAATGGACAAATTACTGAAGTAAATAGATAAATAATAAATTATTATGGTATAATATATAGCAGGGGCCTCAAACTGGTGGCCCTCCAGCTGTTGCAGAACTACAATTCCCAGGATGCATAGTAAGGCTGACAGTTAAAAGCAGGTCTCCCCTAGGCAGAGGCAAGATGGAACTTGTAGTTTCGCAGCAGCTGGAGGGCCGCCAGTTTGAGACCCCTGATATATAGAATAATAATATATGATTTAGCTTGATTAAAACAGTACCTTTTTTTTCAGCAGCAGAAGATTCTCATTATCTCTCTTAACTGTTGGAGAAAAACATGGGATTGTGGGTAAAACTTATACACATAAAGGGCTGGACTGGAAGGGAGCATTTGTCTTCTATGACACTGCAGTGAGAGGCGTGCCTCCACTGCAGCATTTATATTGGACAGCTGGGACCAATGGTACTTTACCATTGGTCCAAGACTACAAGCTATTTATTGAGCTCAGTGCCTCTGACAAGAAGTGAGAGGCATTGCCAGCTCATCCTCTCAGTCTGCTGCAAACAGTGTGTGCCAGCTTTTTTTTTTAAGTGGCCGCCCTGTATTTAGTTTCTGACAGGCTGCGTAAGAAGCCCTGTATGTCAGGAACCATAGGTCGTAGAAGCCCCAAATTTTTTACCAGTGGTGGCAGGGGCGGATCCAGGGGGGGGGGGGGCAAGGGGCAATTGCACCCCCGGAGAAAATAATGAGTGGTTGAGCCGGCGGGTGACTGAACAAGCCAGCGGGTGAGCGAGCGGATGGGCAATCATGCCGGCGGGCTGGCGTGTGACTGAGCAAGCAGACAGGTGTTGTCAGGAAGCCGCTGCTCATCTGAATATGTGACTGAAGGGACGTTGCGTCGTGGCCATCTTGGTACTCCCGCACTCATCGACAGTAAGCCTAGTGTTGTAAGTCGGCAAACGGACATCTTTATACACCCACCGGAGTATTGCTTTTCCCAGGTATTTTTAAAAGTAAACTCAACTTATATTTCACTAAATAAACTGAGTTTACTGTTAAAAATAACTGTGAAAAGCAAGACTCCGGTGGGTGTATAAAGATGTCCGCTTGCTGACTTCTAACTCTAGGCTTACTGCAGACAATTGGGGGTGTACCAAGATGGCCACAATGCAACATCACTTTGTGACAATCTGCATATTGTGGCAGGTGACGTTGGCAAGTGACAATTCACATCTGGTGGCAGGGGATGTGGCAAGTGACATGGCAAGTGACAATCTGCATTTGGTGGCAGCCAATGGTGGCAAGTGACATGCTGCATCTGGTGGCAGGTGATGGTAGAAAGTGACACACTTCATCTGGTGGCAGGAGACATGGCAAGTGACACGCTGCATCTGGTGGCAGGCAACATAGCAAGTGACACGCTGCATCTGGTGGCAGGCGACGTGGCAAGAGACACGCTGCATCTGGTGGCAGGCGATGTGAAAAGTGACACGCTCAGGGCTCCCACTGATTCTACACTATGGTGAGCTGAACTATTTAATTTTATATTACAATTTAATAATAGAAATAATGTGCTTTAATCATCCTGACAGTATATTAATCATGGCGCTGTGATGATTGAAGCGCCAACACCAGCCATTGCCCCAACAAATTGGCGCAAAATTTTATGGCAGTGCCCCGCCTGAGACTAGGCTCTGGATCCGCCCCTGAGTGGTGGTGTAGCACTTAGGAAATTTGAGTTCTCTATGACCCCAGGTCACCGAGGTACGACTCTTGAAGCTCGATTTTTTTTTTTATGTTCATGGCAGGTGAGGCCCTGCCCAGTGTTGCCAACCGTCAGTATTTTTATTGGCAGCCAGTAAAAAAACTGTCACTTTTCTCCTGCCAGTAAATGTCAATAACAGGAAAAGGTTTCCAGTAAAAATATGGCTGTGGCGCTCGGCTCGGAACTGCGCAGGCACAGTTTCCAGCCAAAACCATCCGAGTGCCTGTTACAATGTGTTTGGGTGGGGCCAGTGGGCCTGGTGGAGGCAGTCCCTGAGCGTGTCTTGTGCTGTCATGGTGCAAGGGAACCGAGCGGAGTGAGTGGAATCTCATGTGTGGGTCTGCGGGACCGGAGCAAGGCAAGCTGGGAGCGGGACTGTCAGTGCTGTCTGGACTGGAGTGGACTGAAGGGACCACCTGGCTTGGAGAGAGACTGTCACTGTGACTCAGGAGGGGATGTGTTGTGTCGATGTCTTCACCATCTGTGCTGCTGCGCACTGCTATCAGTGTCTGTGTCAGATTCAATTTCATGTGTGTGTGCCTGCCCATACTAATTTCTTGCCCTCCTGAGTCCTGTCCCTGAGCTACTTACTTATTATAGCAAAAATAAAATAAGAAATATGTATTTTGCCTTAATATCTACCTTAATGCACATTGCTACTTGCATATTGTACTTGTAGCCTGAATACTGAAATTTGCACTTAAAACTGTCAATTTGTAACTTTTGGAAATGGCAGTAAAAATTTGGCTGTGTCAGTAAATTTTGGGTGTTGTGTCAGTAATTATCAATCTGGTAGGTTGGCAACACTGGCCCTGCCTCCCCTGACTGCACGTCCCTAGAAGAAACTTAGGGTTATATTTATAAAATAAATGTGCAAAGCTATTCATCCTGTGAAACTGTATACATAGGGGGGAGATTTACTAAAACTGGAGCACTGAGAATCTGGTGCAGCTGTGCATTGTAACCAATCAGCTTCTAACCTCAGCTTGTTCACTTAAGCAAAAAAACCTGAAAGCTGATTGGTTTCTATGCAGGGTTGCGCCACATTTTGCACTCTCTAGCTTTAGTAAATAACCCCCATAGTCCTTTAGAAAATACTACATTATGGCCACTAGTTGGATCTGATGATCATAGTGAATAAGTGTCCAAAATGTATTATTTTCCTGATTCACTTTAGTCCTTAACTACTTCCCACCCGGTCAATGTATATATACGGCCGGGTGGGAGCTCTCTACTTCTGACTGGACGTTCCTGAACGTCCCTTAAGAAGTAGGAGGATCACACTCGCACGTGCCCATGCAGCGGCGCGATCCTGATGTGCTCGTGTCACCCGGACACGGCGCATCTCGGTTCGGCAGGAGGGCTCTGTGATTGGCCCTCCTGATCACATGATAGCCGTGTCCAATCACAGCCATCATGTGATGTAAACAAACAGCCAGTTGCTAGGCAATCGGCTCTCCTCTCCTCACACGGAAGTCGTCGCTGAGGAGAGGAGAGCAGATCGCTGCAGCCGGCTGGTGATCAGTGAATATGAGCTGTTTTTTACAGCTTTTTACTCACTGATCACCAACCTAGTAAAAACACAGTGTAAACACAATGTTCCCACACATGTCCCCAAATAATAAAAACACATGTCCCCAATAATAAAAACTCATGTCCCCTACATATGTCCCACTACAATAACATGTCCAAATGATTATCTGCACACATATGTACGTGATCACCTGCACATATCTGTACATGATCATTTGCGTACATATTTCAGTGATCACACAAACCAATTATTATACACTTAAACACATTTTTTTTACCAAACACAAGTAGCAGAATATATTTTGGCTTAAATTTATGACAAAATTCGATTTTATTGGATTTATTTTAAAATAGAAAAAAGAAAATATAGTTTTTTTTCTAATTTACGCAATTTTTTCGCTTATATCGCAAAAAATAAAAAACAAAGTCGTGAATAAATATCATCAAAATAAAGCTCTATTTGTGCAAACAAAATGATAAAAATTTCATTTGGGTACAACGTAGCATGACCGTGCAATTGTCATTGAAATTGCGAGAGCGCTGAAAGCTGAAAATTGGGCTGGGAAGGAAGGGGGCAAAAGTTCCCTGTATTGTAGTGGTTAAAAACGAATAATATTTGGCCTGGAGTAAAAATAGCCAAGTAAAAAAAAAATACAGAGAACAAGAGATGTCGCCTTTAAGAAATTGGAAAGATTAAGTTGGGGTGACATGTTCAATTACTTAAATTATTGAGGTTTGTAGTAAAAAAGTTAGAATGGGACAAGATTATTTCTAGCAATGGTGAAACAAGCCTTAATGAAACGCTGCTAGTCCCTGCTACTAGAAGGCAGTTGGAAATATTTCACATTGTTGCTGACATTTATTTTTTATTTTTTCTTAGATATGTCCCTGAGCTGAATGTTGTTGTTCAAACATTTCTTCTTGTTTTGTATTGTATTCCCTTAGGCAGATTTAAATGCAATATAAAAGAAAAGTGGCTTTAGGAACCAGTAACTGATTCTATGCACAATGCTCATCCATTGGTAAAAATGATTAGTAGATACTGAACCGCACACAAGCCAGGTGAAGGTCGACTTGAGATGCGCAATTGTAGGTTGTGTTATTTTTACAAGATAGATGATCATAACAGAAACTGGTAACAGACAAATGAGAGTACCCAGTTATTTTGTACAGAAATATTGTATACATATGTTCATGTGCACTCTGTCAGCTCAAATATACAGAAATGGGCGATTAATCTACTCTCTATAGTGGGGAGTCCATGCGTGAGAGTTCAAATGCACCAAGAGGTTTGTAAATGGTCACAGATAGGCTGACTCTGGATGGCTGCTGAATGAATGAATGAATGAAATACTTATATAGCGCACAATGCGAACTGAATCGCCTCTAGGCGCTGTGGCGAGCTTTGATCATCTGCTAAAAGAGGAAGGTCTTGAGTTTTTTCCTAAAAGCCAGGTGATTTTCTTCCAGGCGGATGTTGATTGGTAGAGCATTCCATAGCAGAGGCCCTTGGACAGCGAATCTCCGATCACCCTTGGATTTATACCGGGCTTTGGGCACGAGGAGGAGGTTTTTGTTGGCTGATCGAAGACTGCGGTTTGGTGCGGAGCATGCATGCTCCTTCATCAGGCAGTTATTTTGTGAAATATTGATGCTGTAGTGTACAATGCCCACACTTTCATCTTTTTCTGTTACTCAATCATACTGTATTATTCTGCCACCCACTGGTGGGTGGCGGAACTACACAACCCTATCACGTACATTTAGCTATGCAATCAGCAATACTGGGTGGGAGCTAAAGGCCGCTTTACAGCTGAACAGAAATATTGTATACATATGTTCATGTGTGCTCTGTCAGCTCAAATGGAGAGAGATGTGGGATATTAATTGACTCTCTATAGTGGGAAGTCCATGCATGAGAGTTCAAATGCAGCAAGAGGTTTGTAGATGGTCACAGATAGGCTGACTCTGGATGGCTGCCGGCTCATAACAAGCTAGAAGGGGCTCTGTAGACAGTAGAAGCAAAGAAGAGAGCAGCGCCATCTAAGTGCAGTGTGATAAAAACATTTTAATATAGCACAGACGATTTTAAACTCACAAGATTGTAGAGATTACTAGACATGTGCATTAGTTTTCGTCGGAATGCATTTTCATCCGAATTTCGGATATTTTTGTTATCATTTTAACAAACGATAACGAACATGCAGAATCCGGAAAAACGAAAGATCCGACATTAACAAATGCTTTATTTTCGTTTTCGTTGTGACAACAGTTCGATATAGATAGGAGATTGGACGTGACGCTGACAATAACAACCCATGGTCGAATGTGCCTAACCTTAACTCTATTAGTCCAGGATTATTCTACATAGAGAGAAAAGATTCGACATAGAGAGAAAAGGTTGCTGCTGGAATTGGGTGGGGGAAGTAAAATAAAAATAATGATGATGATGAATGTTATTGGCTGATTGTAACCAAAGAGGATGAGCAGTAACAGAGCTAGAACTACAGCTACACTAGAAGTACACTCGTACAGCCAACTTACTTTCACTTACGATTGCTAGCAGAGAGAGACACACACACTGAATCATTTCAGAAGACGGTCAATCTTAGCTGGTCCTTTTGTCAGAGAACCTAAATTATTTAGCAATTAAGCATAAGCACAGCAGCAGAACAATAGTGAAGCAAGCTACAGTTCAACTTAACTTTTTCATAATAATCTGCTGCTATTGTGTTAGTGTTGTAAACTGGATAGTGATACTAGTGTTGCTGCTAGTGTTGTGATAGCCTCAGAGGCTGCCGTGTTGTTGGGGGGGGGATTTATTATTATAGATTGAGATTCTATATACCCTATCTTGTTACCTGTCTGATCAGTGATCACTATCACCAGTCCATTTTCTGTTTGAACTACCGTATATACATTCAACATAAACGACAAAGATTCGACAAAGCAGCGAAAAACATACAAACGTCAAATCTTTGGCTTATGGTGTCTGTCGAAAGTTCTAAGAAGATTCGACGGAGCAGCTAAACTATACAGAGTCATACAGTTTAGTTGCTCCGTTGAATCTTCTTTGAACATTCGACAGACACCATAAGCCTTCAATGACAGATTCAATTCATTTGGATTTTCGGCTAATGCAATTTTTAACGAAAAACAAAATAAATAAAAACGAATTTCGGGAGTAACTAAATAAATGTATTTTTCGGACAAAAATGAAATTCCGAAACGAAATATTTCAGTGTGCACATGTCTACAAAATATATAATTCTGTATTTATTAACCACTTAAGCCCCAAACCATTTTGCTGGCTTAAGACCAGAGCACTTTTTGCGATTCGGCACTGTGACGCTTTAACTGACAAAAAAAACGCATTATTTTTTACTTTTTGCTATAATAAATACCCCCAAAAAATATATATAAAAAAAAATTTTTTACCTCAGTTTAGGCCGATACATATTCTTCTACATATTTTTGGTAAAAAAATCACAATAAGCGATTATTGATTGGTTGGCGCAAAAAAGTTATAGCGTTTACAAAATATTAGTTTTAGGGATAGTTTTATGCAATTTTTATTAATCTTTTTTTTTACTAGTAATAGCGGCAATCAGCAATTTTTATTGTGACTGCGACATTATGGGGGACACATTGGGCATTTTTGACACATTTTTGGGACAATTGTCATTTATACAGCAATCACTGCTATACAAATGCACTGATTCCTGTGTAAATGACACTGGCAGTGAAGGGGTTAACCAGGAGGCGGCAATGTAGGGGTTAAGTGTATCCTAGGGGCGTGTTTATAACTGTGGGGGCGTGGCTGTGATTTACAGAACACTGATCTCTGCTCCAATCACAGGGAGCAGCGATCAGTGTCACTTGCTGCTAGGCAGAACGGGGAGAGGCTGTTTACATCGGCATCTCCCTCCCCGTGAGACAATTGCGGATATCCCCCCGGCAATCGAGTCCACAGGACCCGCGGTCAGACACACGGGGTCCCGACCGCACAAAATGGCACGGGGCAATTTTAAATGGACGTACCTTTGCGCCAATTTGACTGCCCGTGCCATTCTGTCGACGTACATCGTCGTGCACCGGTTGGGATGTGGTTAACACATCATTAAACTGATATTTTTTTTATATAAAAGCAATATAATTACCCTAAATTTGACTTGATATCAACTTCTTGCAATCCCTTTTACAGCCACGTTTTTATTATGTTTTCATAAGTTTAAACAACAGATGTACAGTAATATCATATGTGAAAATACAATATTTGACGAAATAGAAAATAATAGAAAAATAATAGAAATTACATTTCATTAGTATTAAACATTAAAATAAGCTATAAGGTAAAAATGTGTAGATGATACAAAGTTACTTGTAACATATTTGACTGAAATTAGGATACTTCTTATTTCAGGAATGAGTATGGAGAATACACATAATTCTGTAATAGAATATTGTACCTATGGTTTTGAGTGAAGAGCCAGGTAGTGAAAATATGTATGAGATGGTACATTAGGAGTGTTACAGGGCAATCAAGAGAAATAGGTAAGTTTTCCAGGGAGTTCCTTCAAATTGGCTTGGCATTGAGTAATATGAGTAATATTTCAGATTATCCCGCAAGACTCCTATGAGAGTAAAATTAACTAGTGTTAACAGAAGGGGAAGCTTAGATAATGTTAGGATGAAGAGACATTGGGATGTGAAATGGAGTATGTCACCAGAGGGGGTCAGTAGACTCGGCAGGGGAGGTAAAAAATGAATTAATTAATTTAATCACATGACAGATTATAAATCTTAAGCCCTTAAGGTAGTAGTAAAGAGGTGTCAAAGCCCGGTGGTAGGAAATGTTCAATCCAGGGTGTCCATAGGGCTTCGAATTTAGATATACTGTATTATCAAGATAGATAGCTTCTGTTTTAGCATGGATTAGGGATTGAGTAACTCTTTATTTGACTAATAATATATGAAGTGAATCTGTTTTCCAAGCTTTCACTATGTTTGCTGCTGTTGTTACAAAGAACATGAGTTTAAATTGGCGGTTTGACAAGGCATGTGGTTTGCTATTCAGGAGTGCAATAGGTGCGTCAAAGGTGTAGTTTTTCAAATGACTTAAATCAAGAAAAATGCTATGTTATTCCATTGCTCCATGTTGTCTTATTATTAATAGCTTACACACAATTCCCTATAGCAGTTCTCTGTTGCATCATCTCTATCTATTCTCTATTATGTAAGAATATTTTCCACTGAGTTTCTAATATTCCCTAAAGCCCCATACACACTATCAGATTGTCTGCGGATTTTTTCCTTCAGGTTTACCAAAACCATGTAGTAGAAGGGCCTGTCTGATTGCATACACATTGAAACCCCTAAGGTTTGACCTCATATTATATGGTTTTGGTAAATCTGATGGAAAACATCAGCAGACAATCTGATAGTGTGTATGGGGCTTTAGTCTTTTCTGCATAGTAATCATACTCTCTTTCTGCCTCTTTGATACACAGAGCTCAGGCCCGCTTCCTTGCAAAGCAAACAGGCTATTTTGGATTATTAGAAAATAAATACAGTACATAAACAAAATATTCTGGCATTAGAAATATATATATATATATATATATATATATATATATATATATATATATATATATATATATATATATATATACACACACATGTGGTCTTGTTCAGACGCTAAAGCCTGGTACACACTAACCATTTTTTTTCATTCAACCTAAAGGGCTGAACAAAAAAACCCTGAAGAGCTCAGGAGGAGCCGCTATACTAATGATCCAATGTTAGTACAGCGATCTCCCCCTCTGAGCTATTGTGTTCTGACAGGGCCCCCCATCCCCCCACATGCCAGAACATACCGGCCAGCCGATCGTCACGCTGATTGGGTGCCAATCGGCAGACCTTTTTCAACAGACCATTCGTCGGACCATCCGCCATATACACAGGCCAATCTTTGGAATATTTCTATTGAATCGGCCGATGCCACCTGATATTTGGCCTGTGTGTACAGCCTTTAAGGCCTTTTATACAAATTTTTTTGACATTTTAACAAAATTATTAGGCAAACCTGTTCCAATAGATCCCTCTCTGGCTCTCCTTAAGTCGCTAGATATCACAAATATATCATTTAAACTTCAGCTTTGCATTCTCACATCCAAGCAAACCATGGCCAAGGCCTGGACAAAACTAAGCGTGTGTCTAGTTGAAAATAAAAAATAGTATTACACAAGCCATAAGTCACAAAAAAATCAAAAAGGTCAACACTTGCAGATAGGGACCCTAAATATGCAAGGAAAAAAAAACACAATATTCCTCCCACACACGTTCCTGAAAATGGCTGTTCAGTAATGCTGGGTGCTTTAATCACCACAGGCTGGAAATCGTGGATAATAAGAGTTAAGAAACCTCTTCAGCACACCAAAAACTCCTCAAAAGGACCAAAGATTTTTTTTTCATGGTCACATAGTAAACATACAGCAATGTTTTCGGAACTTCGCAAAGCCCTTTCATCAGGCAAGTGACAATGGGGGCATGCGCAGCTCCGAAACAATGCCCGATGAAGGGGCCCTGTGTGGCTCCGAAACATTTCCGTATGTTTACTATGTGACCATAAAAATTAAGCTTTGGACCCTTTTAAGGAATCCTTGGTGAGCTGATGACATTTCTTCACTCTAAATATACATGAGTCTGGCAACCTTGGAAATATAACTACCAGCCACTAGGCTTCGATAGCTCACTGCTAGAACCTGTATTGTCTCTTCTCCCCAAGCCATTTTAATCTATTAGCAGATAGGACTAATTTAGACTCTCTCTCTACCCACCTCCCAGGAACCTCATATCCCCTGTGTACTCCCTACACTACCTATACAGGTTGAAATATTAAGCATCATTTCATATTGTGCTTTCTTCAACTTCAGTGTGTATGTGAACTACATTTTTATTGTACCAAATTACTATAACCTTAAACAGATTCAAAAGTACATCTAATAACGTATGCTATCATTAAACCTAATAAAAAGTTGAGAAAGAAGTATAAATATATTTCATGGTTATGTGTGTATACAGATCATCTTAAATGCTTTCATTCATACATGGGGCCTTAAATTATTCCATATATGATTATAGTAGAATACCAGATCAGCTTGTTAATACCTGTGGTTTGAATTGAACGTACATCTTCTCTCTTATCATCATCATTTTGAATTCTTCCAATTAAAGCAATTTTAGATGCTGTCTCCACCTCTGTACAGCAATTCTAGTTTCTTTACAGCAATTCTATTTGCTGAATCCTCTTTGCTACAGAGATGCCACCCGCTGTGCCCTCTTCTCTGATGTTGGAACGATACGATCTGATCTTCTTGCCTCTCTGTATGAGCTACGACTTTCATTTTTGTTATTGACAAAGCAAAAACATCTACTGTTATCGTGGCACCATGATAGGTGCAGATAAGATGTGCTCACATTCTGTTTTATATTTCAAAATAGGCTGTTCCACCTGCTCTGTATGTTGTATTTATTCCATCTGCAAGTGCCCAGCTAACAATTCTAGATTCAATCCATCTTACTGGAATGTTAGATGGAATATGTATATAGTGATGGGGAAGATAAGTGCTGTCTTGTGGTCTATACAATGATGCTGTCCAGGAGAAAAGCTACAATCAAAGCTGCCATGTTCAATAAGTGCACAGTGGGAAATGATTAGCTAAACATGGCCAGTTCAATCTCAAGGGAACAGCTGAACATATCACATAAAGGGATCCAGAGCACAGGAATGGAAGGGATACAATTTTACATCTTCAAGATACTTGTCATCACTCCAACAAAACTCTTTAAATCATAGTAAAGGATAATTTTTTAACGGGCTAAAATAAAAAAGATGTTATACTTGAATTCGACTATACTCCCGCACATGCTGGGTGGGGAGCTTGGGGATGGCGCATCACTGGAGCTGAGGTGAGTATAGCTCTGATTTAACTGTGCAATGATATCACATAGAGGGGTCCCTTACCTCTATCTTGGCACTGCTGTCTGCTCCTCCTCTCCCTGGGTTTTATATAGGCATCTATGCGCTCACACTCCTGAGCTGGGCTGTGTGCATCCATAGACACACACAGTGCCAGCAAGCCACACCCCCGCTTCCTCCTCACAGGAGTTTGACTGACAGCCGCAGGAGCCTATGGCTTCTGCTGCTCACAGTGTCTCCTGTGTGACCAGGAAGTGAGAGGAGTGGTGCTGCAAAAATAATGGTGGCAGCTGGAGTGGTGACAGGACAGGTAGGTGTTTAAAGTAAGGGGTTGGGGTAGAACAGGTAGTGGCCATTTTTTGCCCTAATGTAACGAATTAAGGTAAATATGTTTTGACTTTAGAAGCACTTTAAAACATCACCCACCTTAAGACAAATTTGAACTAAATAGAAGAGCAATGTAACTATCTTGTCATCTTCTAAACCTGGTCAACTTGGAGCTCAGCTCCCCTCTGAGCAAATCTCCTGTTTTACTGGAATAACAGAAAATGCATGTCGCATTCACCAATTCTAGAGGTAAAGCAACATCAAACATATTACTAGGGAAATTCACCTACTGTTTGAAGCATTTCTTCCAGTCAACAGGCAACTTTATAGTACTATTATCATTCGATTGTTCTATTTTGCATAAATAACAGAAGATAGATGTCTAAAACCTACACAGACTTGTGTTTCTTCACTCTTCTAAAGACATTCTAGGCCAAGAATTTAAAAATATTCCACAAAATGTTAATTAACATGCTTGTATATCTTAAAGGGTTTGTACTTAATGTGATTGTACCAGTTAAAGGGTTTGAAAACACAAAAAAAAATATTTCTGAACCCTGTTGGACATTTCTTGTGGAATAATTTTATTTTTATAGATTATAATAAATTACAATAAGTCAGTATTGTAAAAAACAAGTTTCACAAGATAAAGTCAAAGCATACAATAAAACTTCTTGTGTAAATAAGAGCTAGTAAAATAACAATAAATTATATTATATAATGAGAGATTATATAATAAATAATGTATTGTGTTAGAATATTCATATAAAATATATATATATATATATATATATATATATATATACACAAATAGAAATTAAATTACAATTATAATATCAAAAGTCAGGTATGATTATGGACACTAAATGCTAAAAAGGGAGTAAGGATTAAATAATAATATAAGGTATTATGAAACAATAATTGATTATAAACTACAATTAGGGCCAAGGTCCGTCTATATGGCTTGGCATTCCCTGAAAAAGTAAGTAAACATATTTTCTACCCCTATTTGTACTATAAAAAAGGGGTAGGGAAAGGGGAAGGTTAGTAATAGGAAAGGGGAGGAAGAAAAAACCTTCCAGAGAGTAATATTTTGTGGTATAGTAGAAATCACGTATCAAAGGGAGTGCAGGATTTATCATATTTCTTTGTGTCTATATCAATGATTTATTTGTACCTGGTGGAATATAATGATCTATCCATGGTTTCCATATGGATTCAAATTTGAGGATTTTGTCTAGATAAATCACTTCAGTCTTTGCATGTACCATGGCTTGTGTCTCCTGTTGGATTTTTCAAACAGATATTAGCATTGAAAGTGTTTTGTTATATCTGTTTGATAAGAACAAAGAAAATATCTGTTGATCCTGCCAGACATCTAATGAGATCCCAACTTCATGTAAAGAGTTGTTAATGATGCAATTCAATGTTACCAGCCATACTTAGTTCAATTCTGTGTGATATTGAACACCTCCTGCTATGTTATTGAGGTGATAAGGGGGTAATATTTAGTCCTAATAGTCCTTCATAGATACAATACAATGAGGGAGCCCTGCAGGCCAGGATTTACTCCCTTTGCCACCCCAAGGCTGGGTCCTTCAATGCTGCCCCCCTCCCCCTCCAGAAACACACACACACACACATACACACACCACCATTTTCGTCCTTAATCGATGACTGCTACAATAGATCAATTAAAAACATATCTCCACACTCGAGAACACTGTGTAGCACTAACCCCCGAAGGAGCTGCTGGTTATTTTAGGGCTTACCGTTACCTTCCGCTCTCCTTGTGACACATCTAGGGGATGTCCCGTGGTAGATGGCCCAGTAACTTGAGACTGACAATAGATCCACTTGAATGGATTTTATTTGCAAAAACTCGAACCATTGTACAGTCTTTCAAGTTGGGATCAGAAGGTTGGAAAGGAGGTTCACGTACTCTCAATGTCAAAGTCTATAAACATTAAAGAACTTGCTTACTTTGACTGCATCCAGAGAATAGCCATTCGCAGCTGGATGAACACTCAGGTTGCACAGTCCCTCTCTCACAAGGCCTATCAGCCAACAAGGTGCTTATTCAGGAACAAAGTCTTTGTCACAGACTTTGTTGCAGAACACGTAGAAAACTAAGCTGTAGAACACTTGTAGGATACCTGGATCTTTCAGCCCACTTGGCAATATCCACAAGACCAGATTCTCTTGGTTACTTCAGCCCTTCCAGGCTCTTGTTAAAAAAACCAAACTCACACGTGGTGTTCTTCTAGAGTCCTCCCATGGAATGCTTGAAGTACAATGGGTCTCTCCCGGACCGGAGACGGCACCCAACCACCTCAGAATATTCCTTTAGTTTCCCTGTCTTGGGCTAGCCAGCCCCAAGGCATTAAAGTCGGGTGGATCCGCACCCCAGGCCATAGCCTTCCTGGGGGCTGGTCAGGAGGACCAGAACCAAGTAGTCAGCACATCATACTGGACCGGAACCCTGAACCACGTGATTTCCGTATCTTAAATGCCCTCTCCCAGAGGGCACAGCGAGATGGCCACTCCCACTAACCTGGCTCCGAATGAGAGTAACTTAAGCTCCTGACCAGACCATAGTTTCACGCCCGCCACAAGAGACAGTGCCCCCTGTGGCTAGGCTGAACATCTCACAGCCCAGTCAGACTGACACAGAAGTCCAATTTAGACAAATAGACCCAAACCAAACTGTAGATTGGGTAAAGTTTAACTTTGAAAAACCTATAGCGCGTGCTCTTTAGGAGCCCACCGCTACAACTGAAAATAATTCGCTTTAATTGTACAGACTTAAAATACTCTCATGAGTGCAGCCTACCAGTGCCGCCTATCAGTGCTCATCAGTGCAGGCTACCAGTGCCGTCTATCAGTGCCCATCAGTGCCACCTAACAGTGCTCTTTAGTGAAGCCCATCAGTGCAGCCTACCAGTTCCCATCAGTGCAGCCTACCAGTGCCGCCTATCAGTGCTCATTAGTGCAGCCCATAATTGCAGCCTCCCAGTGCCCATCAGTGCAGCTCACCAGGGCCACCTATCAGTGCCACCTATCAGTACTCACAAGTGCAGCCTACCAGTGCCCATCAGTGCCGCCTATCAGTGTAGCCTACCAATGCCACCTATCAGTGCCACCTATCAGTGCATATCAGTGCAGCCTACCATTGCCGCCTATCAGTGCCACCTAGGAGTACCACCTCATCAGTGGCAATCAGTGCAGCTTCATCAGTTTCAAAATATCACAGCTTACTAGTGTATATTAATTGTGTTTTGATTATAGCATGGAGCACTTTGTGGTGCATGAATTTTCACTGAATGTGGATTGTTTAATGGGTTTGTATTGATTTCAGCATGGAGCACTTTGCATGTGCTGGAATCTATGCAAATTTATTAGACAGTCCACATTCAGTGAAAGCTCATGTACTGCAAAGTGCCCCATGCATGCTGGAAGTGGAACCTATGCAAACTTATTAAACAGTCCACATTCTCAGTACATGAATTTTCACTGAATGTGGACTGTTTAATGAGTTTGAGCAGAGCATGCATGGAGCACTTTATTGCAATATGCATGCTCTGAAAAATTGCATTTAAAATCCAAGCTGAGCCTGAGAGCACTGCCACCTGACTGAAAAATAAATGCAATTTTACCTACCGTCTGTCCTGGCCACCACTTGCAGGGGTTCCCATCAGCCTCCTCTCTCTTTTCCTCCTAAAGGGTACAGACAGTCACAGCCTGAGACACCGCCCCCTGGGCCAAGGAGAAGCTGCCATAGGGATGTTGCGCAGAGGAGGGTAGGCGGAGCATTAGGCTCCTCCTCTGTCACTAGGATCATGCACCTGGTCTGGCCAGTTACAGCCTCACAAGGCGTTTAATGGGGGCGTCAATTGCTCCCTCCCCCTGGCCAAGTACGTGGCCCGTAATTTAGCAAGTGCCAGTGCAGTGCCACTCCACACAGGCTGCCATGCCAGGGGCTATGTTAGTGCGACTGCGGGGGGGAAGCAGAGAAGTCGCAGCTGGAGTGGAGCCGCCCCTGTCCCACTGCCGCCCCGAGGCCTGGCCTCAGTGGCCTTGTTGGGAATCCGGCCCTGGAGCCCTGTCACCTTAGTCAAGGATGTGTATTACTGGCAAATCTGTCACTTTGCAATTGCACCCAACATGCAACCTGGTTGGCTAGTAAAAGGGAGGACAGTGAGGTAGTGGCCCCCTTCCTGTACCAGACCACATACTTTTTTACCTGGGTTGCAGGGACTTTGCAAACCTTTCCCTACTTGCAAGACTGCTTTGTTCCAATGTTGAAGGCCAAATTTCTTCCCCACCTCTGATGCCCCAAGAATAAGATGGGATGAATATGGGGACAATGGAATCTGCAAGCCCCCTTTATAATAAGGGTGCTTTTGCCACTCAAATTGCAAGGTACCCATTCAATGTTGAAAAACATGTGGCCTGGTCTGGTAAAGGAAGGGGGGGGAGGCAACATGCTGGCTGTCAACTCTTACTTAGCCATCCGGGCTACAGGCCTGGACTAAGGGTCTGTGGAAACTTTAAGGGGAACCCAATTTTCCCCTTTTTATATTATAAATTTGTAATGTCACCTTAATTGTAAAACCTCCAATGACTCTGGGCTTAAATTATATATATATATATATATATATATATATATATATACATATTTCAAATAAACATAACCAATGATAGCAATGTAAAATTGGCCAGCAGCACGGCATTTTAAGGGAGAATTGTCCAAAACATACTATTGCAGACAAGTGTTTTACTATAAGATTTAAGAGACTGTAGATGACATGCATAGGATGCATTAAGGTGAAAAAACATGAGGGTTTACAGCTCCTTTAAAGAAAAAATACAGTTACAATATTTTTGAGTGGGCAAATTGTTTCATTAGTTGGGCAGGTCAGTGAACCGTAAACAGACTGTGCTTGCCTCGAAACCAGCATTGTCCTTAATACGAAGCTCATCCCTAGTGGTCAGCACACAACGAGGTTGATTTACTAAAACTGGAGAGTACAAAATCTGGTGCAGCTCTGCATAGAAAACAATTGAACTTAATTAAGTTTAATTGAACAAATGAAGTTAAGAGCTGCTTGGCTCCCAAGAACAGCTGCACCAGATTTTGAACTCTCCAATTTTAGTCAATCAATCCTAATTTAAGAGCCTAGAGATGTTTCTCTAGAAATGAAAAAAAAAAAAATCAGATTTTCTATGACTTTTTATTAATGGAAGACTGCTTTATTGAGTAAAGGTTCACTTTAAGATGAGCACCTATTTGAAGTAAGAAAATGTTGAAAACACAAGAGACATGTAAATGCAGTAAGCTTTAGAATCAAGGAAAATACTTCAAATCCCTCCTGGATTTAAAAAGTGCTTGTTTATCTAAATTCTCCCAACTTGTTTTATCCAAGAATGTATTACACATATTGCTTACTATTTCTGCAGAAGAACATATAAGCAAGTTTAACTTGTTTAAGTGGCATAATAAAGTCAAACAAACACTGTATATGAATGTGTCCACTGTTCGTCCTCTCATGGACATTAAAGTCATCACTAACTGCATTAACAATAAATTTTCAGGGATACTTTCTACAGTTTAGTGATTTGAAATCCCCAGATGAACAATAAATATTTGAGTAAAAATTGAAATTTGTCCCATTTTCCACTCTCCGTTTAATGTCGCAGTGATATAACTGGACGAACACATTTAGAGGTGCGCACGTGTTCCTGTTTGATAGAGATCCATAATATTCTTTTGATGTGTTTTCATATTCGTATCTTATATTCTCTCCTCGCTCTTGAATTTTTCTATATTTTAGTTCTCAAATAGCGAATAAATCTTTATTACAGTAATAATAGAATATCAGACATTTACGGCAACTTCAAAAAAGTAAATATGTCTGGCACTAAAAAGGGCCTGAGGGTCCATTAAAATCCACCATATTTTCATTCTATTGTAATTCAAAAAATACTTCTTTTCTTCTTTTTATGATTGTTCCTAACATGTACTGTACAAGGAAAGCTCGTAAAAACAGACATCCTTAAAGTAAACTTGTCACTAAGAATAGCCCTACACAGGCATAGCTCCCAATTGTCCCTGATTTTGAGGGACTGTCCCTGATTTCTGAAGTCCCTCTGTCCCTCTTTCCTCCTCATTTGTCCCTCATTTTGGTCTGATCTATATAGTTATATAAAAAATACACATTTTTAGCTTTCAAAAAGTATTGCCCACAATGCCCAGTGCTAAACCTTTCTGACGATTTCTAAATTGCTTCATTTGTAAATTTCAAAAGGAATAGTAGTGATAAAAAAGCACTTGTGGGTTTACCTAATCAATTTTTTTAGTATAATTCTCCTTTAAGGGGGCATGGCAGGGGGTGTACCATATGCCTACATACTTTTTACTTTTGCTAATAGGTGTCCCTCGTTTCAATCTCAAAAAGTTGGGAGGTATGCACAGGTCGAAAAACGAGTAACATCACATATGATAGATTGTCTGTGTAGGGTTTACCTAGAACAGTGGTTCTCAACCTCAGTCTTCAAGTACCCCCAACAGGCCATGTTTTCAGGTTTTCCTTTATCTTGCACAGGTGCTTTAAATCAAAGTCAATGGCTTGGTATTTTGGACAGCTATTTAATTTTAAAAGAAATTCCTAAAACATGGCCTGTTTGGGGTACTTGAGGACCAAGAATGAGAACCACTGACCCCAACACTACGTTGTTTATAACAATTGCTGGTCCTTGTTAACTGAAATGCTGGCAAATCTGAACAGATTTTTGTTTTCTATTGAAAAAAGGGCTGTTATCCTGTTTGTATCACTTTATTTTGAGTTTGGGAGTAGGTTACAGTAGGTTACAGTGGGTGGAGACAGTGGGAACAGTTAAGCAAGAACAAGGAGATCTCTCATTGCTGTTGCAATTTCCTTTTCAGCATAAACATTTCTGGAGTGGGTGAGCAATTATTCCTTGGACTGTTGGATAAATTAGTATACTCATCTTTCTACCACTGTTTCAAATACTTGCAGAAATATTTCTAGATTGTCATCAAAAGGTGTACAATTGTCTCATGACATGTACCCTGTTTTCTAGGTGTCAGGAAATGTGGGACCCCACAGGAAGCAAGTTTTGTCAGTTCCAGATGTTCGGTGAGATCAGCTGTTGTTTTTAACTTGTTCAATGATCCACTGTCTGTTAAATGACTTTTGAGCATTTATCTCTTCAGTACTGTCCCATTCACCTTGTCTACATATACTTAATTGAAAGCCTCAGATGATCTTCCCACTCTTTAGCATTTGTTCTCCCAAGGGGCATGCTCCCCATTTTTTCATAATTTTCCTTTGCTTTCAGCATTTTTAGAGAGACTTTATTCCAGCTTTAAAGTAGAAGTCCAAGCTAATACTATCTAAGCTTGCTTAAACCTGCTCCCACCCCAATTATAACCTTATACTAACTATCCTGTAAAGGAAAGATGTGTATACTTACCTAGACTAAGATCACTCAAGTCTGTTTAGGTAACTTGCGCCCAGCGGCCAGGCTTCAGGGGAGAGGAGGTACAAAAGACAACAGATGACCCATAGTAAGTCTACGGGTGATGTCAACACATCAATGCATCTTTCCTTTATGGGATAGAGTTAGTATAGGGCTTAGACTGAGGGTGGGAGCAAGTTTAAACTTAGATAATATTAGTCCGGTTTTCTACTTTAAGCTCTTGTTTGTTCCTTTGTTTATTTTTAGGTTACTCGATTACCTTCTATAGCTTGAAAAAAAATTAACATAGCTAAGATGTCCACAAGTGTAACATGTAATGACATGTATTATTATGGCCTACAAGTCATGAAAGCTATATTTACTCTCTCGTGGTTGGACTGAGAAGACACACACACACACATACAGGGCTAGCAGAAAGGTTTGGATTGTGGACCCACCAAGCAGCCTGCATGTGTGGTAGAGGTGTGAGTTGAGACGCAGAGTCAAAGGAGCTTCTGCTATTCACCAACACCCCCCCCCCCCCCCCAAGGCACGATGGGCTTTGCCCTCAGCCATACCTGTAACTACAGCTGATCAGGTACAAGAATACTCTAAAGCAACAGATGAAGTAGGAATCTTAGGAGATGATGGGGTGGTGAATATACAGAACTGTGATGGCTGGAATCATAGGCAGGCAGGAGTGCAAAGGTTTCTAGGATAGCTAAGTATCATGGGCAGGTAGGAATGCAAGCACTGCTCTGGGACTCCAGAAGAGAAGATAAGTGACCGTTGCACAGAGCAGGTAAGTATAACATGTTATTTTAAGAAAAAATAAAATTGTCCTTTAAAACCACTTTAAACATTTTTAACTAATATACTTTTTTTATTATTATTATTATATTTTTTCTTTCAAAGTCATCCCAGGCTTGATCAAGCAAATACAGGTAGGGACAGCAAATCTGTAAATAAAAAATAGACTACTTATAGTCATAGGTGGAGTTTGGTGGGTGAAGTTAGCTCCTGGCTTCTTCTATGTCATGGATACTCCCAACAGTGAGATGTGGTGTCAAGGGTGTATCACCGGCTGGAGGTGGGCCAATGTGTGCTCAAGGAATTGAAATGGCCTGACCTGCTGCCGATGTCATGTCAGAGAGAATCTTCAGTGGGAGGATTTGTTATGAACATTCCACTTTTATTAACAAAAATCAGGCCAGAATCATAGAGGTCTACCAAACACACAATGTGGATGTTAGGTCCCATTACCACTTGTGTGCTTTTGCCATGCTAAAATGCAGCTTGAAATGCCCCAAAAACATTGTAAAAATATTTCCCTTTAAAACTATGAAACTCTTCACATTAGTGCATTTTGAAAAGTCCTGCATGCTGCATCTTTAGTGCCCTGTTTCAAAAGTGCACCAAAAACACACCACCCATTAAAATGGTTGTAAACCCTTAGAGACCACTTTGACCTACAGGTAAGCCTAGATTAAGGCTTACCTGTAGGTCCAAGAAATCTCTCCTTAACCTACACGGTTAAGGAGATATTTTACAAAAAACGGGCACCACTGTCTACGGCACATGCGCGGCGCACTGGGCGCGCCGCAAGTGAAGGCGAACATGCCGTCAATGATGGCTCCCACACGCATGCCCTGGAGTGACGTCATCTTCCAGGTCTCGCGGCTCCAGCGCTGTGATTGGCTGGAGCCGCAAGACCCGGAAGTCACTCCGGGATACTCCGGAGATGAAGAACGAGACCGATTTGGGGGCTTTGATCTCAGGTAAGTTATTCATAGTGAGCTAGTATTGCTATACATGCTAGCTCATTATGCCTTTGCCTTTCAGGGTTTATTTTTATTTTTTATTTATTTCAGGGTTAATGTCCTCTTTAAAATCAATTGGAATTGCATAAAAAAAGCACAGTGGTTGTGTTCTTGGTGCATTTTTTGAGTCACGTGTCCATGTTTTTTCACAGACGCATGATGGGAGTCAGGCAACCAGAAACCACACCAAAAATGCATTAAAACCTGTTTAAAATGCTTATCTTATTTTTAAATGTGTCAGTGTGAAAGGGCTCTAACTGATAAAAATCCATACACTGTAACTTTGTTAAATTAAGAAAAGACCAAAACCTTTTTTTCTTTTATTCTCACTGGTGTTGCCACTAATGCCATCATATCCTCCTCCTGGCACCTTTCTTCCTCTATCTCCTTCCCTTTGCCAAATAAATAACCATCTGAATTTAAAAAGGGCTGATGAAATAGCAGCTTTTATTTTTTTAATCAATGGAATGATGGTATTATTCCTACCATACTCTCTCTCTCTCTCGGTCCATATGTTATTGATTATTTTGTGACGGGTTCACTGTTAAGCTATAGATTCATGTGGGGATTTGTGAATCTACAGTGGAGAGGACTTAGCAATGTGCTATTGGGTGACATTTTCCTATTTCTTACTATACATCCAAAACATAGTTAAACTGTTTGGTGCTGCTGAGCAACTCCACCAGTTTTACTGGACATTGAATTTCAGTGTTGCTGGGCACGAGTTTTACCAATACATTAGAATATGGTCTGGATCAGCAGGATATGAAAAAAAAAAATGATTGAATAAAAGAACTCTAAAGACAACTTTTCTCCCACATTATTATTCTTTCGAAAAAAAGTAACCTTGATTTTTACCAGAAACCCTGTTTTACGGCATACGCTTGCATCGTGACCTTTGAAAATATCGCCTGAACAGTCGCTTTGCATTTTTTCACAGGCCAACTACAAAATTGCTGCTTCCCTCCAAATGAACTTTAAACAGAGATCAATCTGACGACATTTAGAATGATCCACAGTATTTCTATTTTTGTCTGTCTTTATGTAATTTTAATTACTACGCAGAAAGGTCCAAAACCCACATTACAGTGTTGGCATGGCAACCACTCCTGACTGTCACTTGATCTTTCTCCCGAGAAACGAGTACTACTTGGGCTCTGTAACTTCTATCTCATGAGTTTTTTTTTGGACCCGTATAAATATGGTCCCATTAAACAAAAAAGACTATATGGTAAATCTGGCTACTGGACAGTATATGGTATGAATCAAATGATCAGATAAAATAAAATGTTACACCTTTTTTTGTCAGTTTAAAACAAATGAATGAATAAAAAGAAACGAGAACCCAAAATGCACCCATGGTGTCGTAAATAAAACACAAATTTATTAAAACAAAATGAGTAGATACCCAGATAGCAAGGATAACTTGCTACAAATTTGTGGCAGTGTCGAATTGTAAAGCCTCGTACACACAATTGGATTTTCGGCAGGGAATTGTGTGATAACAGACCGTTAGTAGGCTCCTTCAGACAATTGTTGTCCAACTTTCGGCCAACAAATGTTTTCAATGGACAACAGTCTGTTGTCAGTTTTCGTATCGTGTGTACACAAATCCATCACACAAAAGTCCAAAGTACAAACACGCATGCTCGGAATCAATGCTCACCAAACACGACATTAGCAGAAGGTGCCCACAGGGTGGCGCTCAAGAGCTGAAAATCTGTGTAGTACGTCACTACATCCGTGTTTGTTGGCCGACAATTGTGTGCCGTTAGTATGCAAGACAAAATCCAGCCATAGGCCCTTCGGACAAAAGTCTGATGCTTTGTCTGCCGAAAATCCGATCGTGTGTATGAGGCTTAAGTCTTGTTAACTTGCTACACATTTACACTGGCAAATTGGACACTTGCAGAGCACTTGAAGCACAAGTTCTAGTTGACGCTTTTCAAATTTGTACTAAATTTCTGTGGCAAGTCTCTAGCACAGTGTTTCTCAACTCCAGTCCTCAAGGCCCCCCATCGGGTCATGTTTTCAAGATTCCCTTCAGATGAAACGGCTGTGGTAATTAGTAAAGGCAGTGAAACTGATCAAGTCACCTGTGCAAAAGAAAGGCAAGCCTGAAAACATGACCTGTTGGGGTGACTTGAGGACTGGATTTGAGAAACACTGCTCTAGCAAGAGCAAAGTTGTCGCAGTGAGGCTACAGCAAGAGCTCTGCAAGTCTACAGCATGAAAATTCAGCCACAGTGACCCCATGTGGTGGGATGACTAGTGCACAACATAACTGAACCAGAATTTGCAGCAGACTTGCAGAATGTTTGCGAAGAAAGTTGATCTGGAGTCATGCAATGCAGACTTGCTGAAATTGTGCAACAAACTTGTGAAGCCTGGCAAGTCTAGCAATAGCTTAGTAAGTCTTTTCAAACTTGAAACACAGTTGCTTGCTATCTGGGTATACACTTACCAAAGTGACTCTAATAGAAGCATGAAGTGAGCATGGGAGAAAGTTTCAGAACCTCCCAACTGGTGTACTCAAGGCCTGGTCACAGACAAAGAAAATACATGTGTCGGTCAGCGGGAGGAAAGATGGATCTGTTATAGCTGATTTATTATTGTGTGTCATTATTTTGCTCTAGCTCAGGGGTCTCCAAACTTTCTAAATAAAAGGTCAGATTATTGTCCTTCAGACATTAGGGTGCTGGACTGTGGCCAGTGGGAGTAGAAAATGCCCTGGCGTCAGTGGGAGTAGAAAATACCCTGGCGTCGGTGGGAGTAGACAACGACTCAGGCTTGGTGGTCAAAGGGAATAAGTAGATTACATAGCTCCTGTGTTCAGTAATAGTGCCCATCATTAACCGCCTTGCGCACATATACTGCAGCAGGGCGGCTGCTCTGTGGCAGATTACGTACCCAGTATGTGATCTGACAATTCCAGGTCTGGGGGGTCACGCGTGGATCTCTGCCTTCCAACAGTACAAGAATCCCGCCCCTTACACAGCATATTTTTTAGCACTGATCACTGTATTAGTGTCATTGGTTCACAAAAAGTGTTAAAAGTGTCAATTAGGTGTCCGATTTGTCCACCGCAATATCTCAGTCCCGCTATAAGTCGCTGATCGCCGCCATTACTAGTAAAAATAAATAAATAAAAATATCCCATAGTTTGTAGAAGCTATAAATTTTGCGAAAGGAATCAATATACGCTATTGATATTTTTTTACCAAAAATATGTAGCAGAATACAAATCAGCCTAAACTGACGAAGAAATTTGATTTTTTTACATTTTTTTATTGGATAGGTTTTACAGCAGAAAGTAAAAAATTGTTTTTATTTTAAAAATATCAGTGTTTTTTTGTTTATAGTACAAAAAATAAAAACCAAAGAGGTGATCAAATACCACCAAAAAAGCTTTATTTGTGGGGAAAAAAAGAACAAACATTTTATTTGCGTACAGCATTGCACGACAGCGCAATTGTCAGATAAAGTAATGCAGTGCTATATCACAATAAATGGCCTGGTCATGAAGAGGGGGTTAACCTTCCAGAGCTGAAGTGGGAGGAATAGTGTCCCATAATTGATGTCAGTGGGTGGAACAGTGGCACATCGTTGGTGTCAGTGGGAGGAATAATGCCCCATCACTTATGTTAGTGAGAGAAACAGTTCTCTATCGTTGGTGTCAGTGGGAGGCATAGTGGCCCACTGTTGGTGTTAGTGGGAGGCATAGGGTTCCATTGGTGTTAGTGGGAGGAATAGTGCCCCACTGTTGGTGTCAGTGAGAGCAATAGGGCCCCATTGGTGTTAGTGGGAGGCATAGTGGCCCACTGTTGGTGTCAGTGAGAGGAATAGAAAGAAGAATGGTGTCTCTTATTAGTTGGAGGAACAATGCCCCAAGGGCTGGAAAAAGGCAAGCAAAGGACCGCATTTGTCCCAGGGGCTGCAATTTAGGGACATCTATTCTAGCCTATTGTTTTTTTTTTCATTTTTGTAGTATGATTTTCAATTCCAGGGGCCAATATAGTAACAAATTAAAGCGGTTGTATACTCAAATTTTACACTTTTATCTACAGGTAAGCCTATAAAAAGGCTTACCTGTAGGTAAAATTAATATCTCCTAAACCTTTACGGTTTAGGAGATATTCCCTATGCAGCAGCGCATGCGCTCTGAATGCCTCAGCTGAAGGTCCAGCAGCATTACCGGACCTAGCCGGGAAGAAAACTCCTGCGCGGCTCCGGCCACTCAGAACGCCTGAACCGCGAACCCAGAAGACACGCCGAGGGCAACAAGATGTCAGATCCCTTGGCGTGGACCGGGTACCGATACGGGGGGCTTCGTTCTGAGGTAAGTATTTGATAATGAGCTAGTATGCGCTAGCTCATTATACCTTTGCCTTGCAGGGGTTTTTTTTCCCCCTTTTTTTTTTTTTTTTAATGTGCAGGTTTACTACCGCTTTAATAACGGTGGTTTGAAAAAACAAAGAAGCACTGAGTTTTACTTGAGATCAGTTTCTTGCAAGTCCCTGTACAGCACAATGCAGACTGGGAATGCAGGAATGGGGGGCATGCAGATGTTCTGATGCATGCAAATACACTGAAAAGGACCACGTTGATAGAGGGAAGGAGCAGAGTAATCAGAGGGGTGAGCTACTCCTATATTGTGTGTGTGTGTGTGTGTGTGTGTGTGTGTGTGTGTTTGGGGTTGGGGGAGGGAGCAGAGAGGTGACATATTTTTTAACTGCAAATGAGAGTCAAGGCTTCCAACCTGTTTGTATGGTCTTGCAGGGCTGTGTAAATCTTTGGAGTGGATTGACAGAAATCCTAAATCCTTTGGCAGATTAGACGCACTCTTCTGTTGATTTTTAATCACCCTGATCCTTTATGCGCCAAGTGCAGGCAGGCTTTTATTTTTTTCCTTTCTTTCCAAGTCATTGTTTAAATCTGTTTTCCTCTTCTTTTTTTTTTCTAAAACGGCGATGTTTGTACCGTATGTGGATCTTTAAGTTGCTCCAAGAGTCACTGTACCCTGTAATCTACTTTTCCCATTCATGTGTATCATGCAGCACCCTGCCACAGCCAACCTTCCATTGTCCTGCAGGATCGGAGCTGGAATATAAAGCACATGAACAGATTATACACACCTGAGGAAAATAATGTATGAGCCATTGCCAAGCCTATAAATATTTTATGAAAAGAGGTAGATGGAAAAGAGGGGAAAGCACGCTGAAAGAATGAATACAAAAAAATCGCGCATAGCAATGAGGTCAAGATGCGCTTGATTTTTGATGAAAGGCAATTTACTTCGCGCTCCCTGTCACAGGAGGACCACTTACACAAATGAAGTGAGAGTGACAAGAGCTTTTTGAAGGCTTAATACCACTTGGAGCACAGCACACAGGCTCGGCGCATTTCAGTCAGGCTTATTTATTAACATGGATTTAAATGTAGACTACACTAAAAAAAAAAAAAAAAAATTTAAAGGATAAGTGCATTCTATATCACCAAACCCCAAACAGCCTCCTCCCTCCCACCTCAGCACTCTTATTCTTCATAACACTCATTATACCTCAGCTGTTTGTAAATACCTGCATGGCCTGCACCCTGCTCCGCCACAAATGCCATTAGACAGCTGCTGTAGGGGCCAACATGATGACAGGGCCATAGTGACAGTTCATGAGTCTCATTGGCAACTCTCAAGCATACCTCCAAATCCCATGACATGATAAACACTTATGCCAACGGACTTTCCGAACTAATGGACTTGGCCACACACAATCACACCAAAGTCCGATGGATTCAACTGTAATGACGTACGACCGGACTAGAATAAGGAAGTTCATGGCCAGTAGCCAATAGCTGCACTAGCGTCGGTTTTCTTCTGTCGGACTAGCATACACATGAATGGATTCTTCCACTGGACTCTAGTCCATCTGAAAGATTTGAAACGTTCTAAATCTAAAGTCCATCTGATTTTTCAACAGCAAAGGTCCGATGAAGCCCACAGATGGTCGAATTGTCCGATGGGTTCATTTTGTCGGACCGTGTGTACACGGCATTACTTTAAAAAAAAAATGAAAAGTTAAACTCAGCGCTGCTCCTAAAGCTCAAACCAGTATAGTATTTGGCAAACCTATATCAACATATACAATATCATGATATGGCTTAACGACATAAAATAAAGTGCTCAGTGAAAAAAAATATAATATATATAAAGTACAATCATATAAAGTCCATCCAATATGGTGTGCTGAATACAGTTGTAGTGATGGTTCTCAGGGGACTATTCGTGCTCCCCTCCTGGGTCCCCACTCACCAAAAAAAGGCTGTAAATACGCCTGTTAGTTTCTCCAGATCAACATCTCCTGTCAATGGTAACTGGATTGTATGGACAATGACTCCTATCTTCCACTGGTATGATTAAAACATATAGACATCCTGGCTCCTTCCCATCTTACTCAGTGATCAAGCGCCCATAAGGATATATGGCAATGATGGAAAAAGAGTATATATAGTGTAATACTGCAAGGTTTATTC
The DNA here is from genome assembly GCF_037356315.1 of Lithobates pipiens. Taxonomy (NCBI): domain Eukaryota; kingdom Metazoa; phylum Chordata; class Amphibia; order Anura; family Ranidae; genus Lithobates; species Lithobates pipiens. The sequence continues at coordinate 500,824,168 of NW_027507764.1, read as the reverse complement.
ATAAAATCCCAAAAATATTAGCATTACTTAAAGCGTTCCATATTGGCCTATTTAAAATAGAAACTATATTGTGTGTTCTTTTTTCTTTTATTTAAATAATTTTACCCTTTGCATTTTATTTGCACTCCATATCTGCATGATTGTATGTCATCTGTAAATCTTGTAGCATTTTCCTTTAGTGAACATTCATACAATTGGCATACGTGCTTAACTAATTGCCTACTGGACCCTGTCACACCCTTCCTGCCCAAACCAATTTTCAGATTTCACTTTGAATGACAATTGCGTGGTCATGCAACACTGTACCCAAACATTTTATCATATTTTTAAGATAGATAGAGCTTTCTATTGTTTGTATTGGTATTTAATCCCCACTGTGTTTTTTATTTTTTTCTAAACCAAAAAAAAATCATTTTCTAAATAAGTCATTTTTCTCCTTCACTGATGTGTTCTGATGAGGCTGCACTGATAGGCAGCACTAATGGGCACTGATGAGGAGGCATTGATGAGGCTGCACTGATGGGCACTGGTAAGCAGCACTGGTAGGCGGTACTGATGGGCACTGATGAGGTAGCACTGATGGGCACTGATGAAGAGACACTGATGAGGCTGCACTGAGGGGCACTGATAGGCGGCACTGATGAGGCTGCACTTATATGTAGCATTGATGGGCACTGATGAAGAGACACTGAAAGGCATCACTGATGGCCACTGACAGGCAGCACTGATGGCCACTGATTGGCCCCACTCATGGACACTGATGGGGCTGCACTTATATGT